>NC_140125.1:28447303-29047303 GCF_964035555.1 Netta rufina
AGGCAGCTTTGTGCTTGTTGGCCATCCTGCATCACTGGAAGGAGAGTATTTCTCCTCTTGCCTCCTCTCAGGCTTCTCCAGCTGCAGGTGGCCCAGCACCCCTGAGGTATCTGGCTGCCCTGGGGTGGGCACCAAAAGACGGCTGAGATGGGCACTGGGCAGCAGGCCCAAGCTGTGCAGCAGGGCTGGGTCCTGAAGGATGGGCACACGAGGAGAAGCAGTGCAAGGAGTGTGGGGACCATATGGCCACTTGAGGAGGGAAGATGCAAAATCCGTCCTTTTTAACAGCCTGATGTGCTCAGAGTTGCTCCTCTCCTGGGAGTATCTTACCTGTACTGCCTGGGAGGCAGCAGAAGCGGCATGACTTCTGCAGTCCATCGGCCCTCGTTGCCAAAGGAGGGAGCAGCACCTCCTCTGTGCCACCAGAGCAGGTGGTGCGCTATTTCTAGTGACTCCTGTTGTCGAGTGCGTAAGCAGTCCCGGAAGCAAGGAGTGGAAGTTGGGAATGTGCTCATCACTTCATTACACTAATTACATTATCAATAAAGTATATCCTAAGCAGATTAAGAACAGGCTGCCTTCTCAAAAGGAGCTGTTCAAAATAAAGCCTGTCCATCTATTCAGAGCTGAAAATCATTTTTGTTAACGGTCTAGAAATAAAGATGAAATCATTGACAATTATGCTGTCTACGCATTTTATCAAACTGGTAAATAAGCGATTCAAAGGACTTGTATAGCTGAAGCAGTCAGTTTCTGAAATCAAGGATGGCAAACCCTGGATGTGGAGCTGGGGACCACAACCTGAAACATGGACTTTGAAAGGGCTAGTGACTTAGCCCAAGTCCCCTAGGTGGTGCTGTAGAAGAAAATGCTAGTGTTATTCCCATAGTTCAATGTATACAAAAAGCTGTTTTTAGGCTGACTCAAGTACTTCAGGTATTTCTGATCACAGACCACTTGTTTTATGATTTATTCTCATGACATAGGATTGAGTCCATGTTATTGAACAATTACCACTATTACCACAAAAGGGTAAAAATATACCCTCTTTTGGAAGACTTAGCTTCAGTTTAAGTCTACATCTTATTTTGCTTTTTTTGCATCTGACAGTGCTAAAAATCCAAATCCTCCTGAGTGTTTTTTTTTTTTTTTTTTTTCCAGAAAGCAGATAACTTTGTATCTTTGTCTCTTCATGGTCTAAGTATTGAAATATTTCTAAAAGGTGATATTACTGATAGCAAGTATATTTTTAAGCCTATGAGTACTGCTCAGTGGAAGGAATTCCTCAGAGTATTTCTTCTAAAGTAATATGTAAGTGAAGCTAATGGAATTGGTTGTTGTGTATATTTGTTTAGTAATGAAGCTCTAATTTCACTCATTTGAACAAAAATCTGGAAAGTGCTGTTTACATTGGGGAAATTTAAAATTAATAAAATACATCTTCCTAAATCTGTGTGCCCCTTTCCCTATGCAAATTCTGTAGCTAGAATATCTCTCCATAAAATCTGTTTCCTCATTAAATCGTAAAATACAGGAAGACCTTTTCAGGAGTCTAAACACTTACTGCAACAGTTCAAAGAAGAAATGAAGACGGTATGTTGGCTGCCGTGTGCTACTTGTTTTGGAGAACTCTATGGGAATTGTTCTTGCACAATGAACTAATAATCGGATGATGCTTAGTTTAAAGTTTTCTTCTTGCTTGGGCGTTACGATACAAATTAGTCATAGTTACTTAGGATTCAAAATATGTGGGGCTTAAATAATCTGCATTCACTTAAGATGCATTCAAGAAAGATCCCCTGTGCTTTCAGACAACAAAAATATTTTTAAAATTTAATGAGATTTAACTTAAAAAGCTGTTTTTTTTTTCGTGTGCTTCCGATGGTACTCTAGTAGTATACTACTTGTCTAAAGAATTTTTCAGTAGTGTTAGTTAATAGTGTTGTGTTGCTTTTCAATTTCAGTTAAACTTCCCAAATCAAAACACTGCTGCCCTTTCTCCTCATCCTACCAACCTTAAATAGGAGCAGCAGAGCAGAGGTGTCCCTGTCTAGATCTGCATCCAGACGTGATGCATCTTCCAAGTACATGTGCTGCTGGGGACTACTTCTCATTCAACAGTGCACAGCAGAGAATGGTCACTGCCTTACCATTTGTCTGATAGAGGAGATAAAGTTCTTAAAGAAGGGAACCAATGAAGGCAAACTGGGAAGGCTTCCATTCAGTATCTGTGAGTAGATGGGTGACCTCTGGAAAGCTGGAAAAAAAAACAACACATCAAAATGCCATGTTCTCAGTCAACTTTGTCTCCAGTATATCATTAAGTACTTTAACATAGTAAATCATGTTGTTATATGTTACTATAAATAAAATACATTAAGTAATTTAACATCAATCAAAAATGATTTCTGGTAACATCAATTCAATAGCTGTTGTGTATTAGCACAATAAAAATCCTATTTTGTTAAAAGAAAAGTTTGAGGCAGTTCTCTTTGAAGACTAATCACACAGCTCTGTTGTTAGTACTCTTTTTATTCTTCCACCCTGTGGAAGTCTCGGGAGAAACACAAAAGTATGGCTTATGTGCCTGTATGCACCCTACAATTTGTTTTATGACTGTGCTATTAATTTCTGCTTTTTTTTTTTTTTTGAAGTCCAGGAAAACAGTACTTGCAATATGCAGTAAAATTCACAGCAGACTTTCACAGGATTTAAAAATCTGTTAATTTTTTTTTTCTTTTCTACTTGGCATACATTGCATTTCCTGATATCAATACACATTCATGGACAAAGTTTATTTTTGCATTATTTTCTGTTTAACAGTTCAGTCTCTTCCTGCTGATTGTTGCCTTGGGTTTTATATGCCTTTTCTGACTGTCTGCACTGTGAACTCAAAGTTCTTGCATGGCGAAATGTTGAGAAGATTCTTGCAATACCATGGATTTGGATGGTGTTGAGGTAGAACATCAAAACCTTGAAACTTTCTCTCAAGCGCTACAGTGCTCCACAGTTTTCACTTGAGTTCTGTGAAAGTGTTTTGAGCTGCATGATGGTCCAGGTTCCCAAACATTTTCTTCTCCCATGAACTTCTTAAAACCCAGCTGATCTGTACTTGACTATCTTTGGAAGCTTAAATATTTGTGGCTTCAAAGTCCTTAGCAGTTGCAGCAGCATCACTGACCTATCAAGAAATATCCCCTGCTATTTTGTTATGTATCTGCAGTAGGCCATCTCTGCACTCGCTTTCACACTTATTCTGTTGTCAGGTCAAGAAAAGGAGAAAATTATTTTTGGCCTGGTTGGCATGTAAAGTGTCACTTACCCACTGTTATATATGTTAATTAAAAAAGAAAAAAAGGATAAATGGGTGATTCACTCCTTCCCATAAGAGCTTCTAGCTAACAGGCTGGGAGCCAGGAGACTGGGCGCGCTCGTCTCTCTTCTGCAAACTGGGGTTGGTCGCTCTGGGCAGTTCACAGTCCCTGCTGACCCAAGCATCTGGTCTCATTTTTAATGTTGATATAATTAGCATTTTGTATATATTCAGCTGATGCTATACTCAGTCATTGTAATGAATGTTTGAAACAGAGTTCAGATCTCAGCCATTTATCATACTTGGACCTCAAAACTTTTGGCACAAATGTGCCAAATACATGTTCAGTGGTATCTGTTAACTTCTGACTGCCCTAGTAGGACATGGTTTTGCTTCAGAGACAAGTAAGTAACTCAGGAACCACAATATTGGACCTGTGATGATAAAAGCTCTGTGATGATAAAAGCAATGTTATGATAAGTGGCACAGAAAACACATGGGCAGAAATGAGGTCTTAAAATAAGTAAATAAATAATCCTATATTAGCTGTGAATTTCTTCAGGAGTTCGTGGTGCAGCTGTGTTGCCTGTTCCTCTTGCAGCTTTTCCATAGGGGACAGAGAGAGATGTAAAAGGTTGTGTGTTCAGATCCTCCTGATCCACCATGTGAAAGGCATGGGCATTTATTATGAAAATAGTAATAGCGTACGTAGTGTCTATGCATTATGCATTTTTTTATTAGGCCTTTGTGAGCATGGTTCCCTTCTCATTATGCTATTTGCTATATTAAACATCTCATAGTAATAGAAGGCTGCTGGATGTTTTAAGAAAAAAAAAAAGATTGAAGCTTTAGTTTCACTACTTGATCAGTTAGTGCTTTCTGGCATACGTGAAAGCATAAAGGGAAGTAGAATTACTGAAAGGGAAGACCTGCAGGAAGGGCCCTGTATATATACTTTGTATGTTGTTGTGTCAATGTTCTTTGCTAGCATATGATTAAGGAAAACAAATCAGATATCAGTTTAGTATTGAAATATGAGTAATATAGCACTCAAAACTAAATATTTGTACTATTAGCTTTGTATGAAAGCTCAAAGCTTCTTAATTTTATTTGCAGATTTGTGACTGATGAAAACTAGGATTGCAAAACACGTGGATACGTCTGTGTAGCGATGCCTGAATATGATGGTGTCTGACAACCACAGTCTGAAAAAGGAAAGCCCTGTTTTCATTTAGGAAAAAAATAAGTGTAGATGGAAAACTCTAGACTTCTGACAACCATAACGGATTTCTGACATGATGGGATTATCTAACTTTCAATCCAAAACATGCATAGTCTCTAACCCAAAAAAACAAGCAGAAGCAAGGGAAGGGAAAAAGGCTTCGGAAGAATCTCCAAAATGCAAACAGTTTGCTTGAAAGGAGCAGTGTGAAGCATGGGGCAGAGAGGCATGCGCACTGGCATAAGCAGTATTTTCTCTTTGGACAGAGATACTGGATTTGCAGAATGGTTTTGCTTCTTACAAAACTCAGCAGAAAGAACATAACGTACCTAAAAAAAGAAACAGTATACATATCCTGCAAAATGAAGTGATTTGTTTAATAAACTACTACATCCCCTAGTTGGAATAATTTCCTTGAACATGATGGAACATGGGTGTTGCTTATGTGTTTGACAATGAAACTTGAAGTGTTAGGTAACCAAAGGTGAAGCAGTTGGAGGAAAAATCTAATTGTATGTGAGCATAAGTAGAAGTTAGATGGTGTACCAAAATCTTTTCCATCACATCTGATTCCATATTCAGGGATGTTTTATATAAAAATTAATAAACTAAACCAAAAACAACCAAGGGTATTGCAGATTCTAATAAGTATCACAGAGAAAAATAGAATATAAGCCATGACTGAAGATCACGTTCTTTAAGCCCTCATAGCTATAAGTGATGAGATGTAGCGGTAAAAAAAAAAAAAAAAAAAAAAGAGGACCTTTCAAAAGCCAGCAGTCAGACTTTAAGAAGATGCTGGGGGGATTTAAAGGGCAGACAAGCAGAAGAAGTAGTAAATATCTTCAGCTTCACTGAAGAGGTAAATGTGGATGGCGTTCTGATCAGTAAGAGATGCCCGTAAGGTCGCTTTTATGAGGTCTTTCCAGAACTGGTCCCTGCTGTGCTGCTACAGTGGGGCTGTCTGGAGTCTGGGTCCTCCCTAGCTTCAGAAGGACCTTTTCCTTCTCTTCCAAGGTCAGTCTTACCATTGGTCTGTGCAGTAGTTTGCCAGCTGCATTGCAGGTGCATCCCAGGGGTCCATCGTGCTGTTGCTCTCTGTCACCACTTTACTAATCTGAGACTTCTGTATATAAAGCACCAAGCTAGGAATACTGCTGTGGAGTCATAAGTGATGTGTGCATGAATTATTCAGTAAACGTTGATGTACAGGTCCATTGGTGTGAAGCACAGAAGCACCAGTTATTTCAGATTGAGATTTTTTTTCATTCTTCCTGGAGAGCTGGAGGCTTTTCCATATTGGCAGACTTTCACAGGTTTGCATTTATGTTATCTGGGAAAAGGGCAAGGGTCAAACGGCAAGTTCCTTTATGCTGGTAGAGGCAAATATGTCACATATTGGCTATGTCGGAAATGTGCTTGAAGTCAGTGGCAGAGTCAACAGAAGAGTAAGGTATTGATTTCTTTGCTGCTGTTTTACTGAAGCTACACTGTAGCTTATATAGAGTGCGAGGCAGGAAAGATTCACTTTTTTCTGTGAAAGCAATAGTCAGGTCTCATAATGATTGTAGCAGGCAAACAGCACAGGAACAATTAAATAAAATGTTTTGACTTATATTCATGTATAGTAACTATTAGGGTATCTGGGGAGGTTTCTGGCTTTTGTGTGTGTGTGTATGTATGTCTTGCTTTTCAGAGGATCACAAAATCAAATAGTTGCTTGAGAAAAAGAACCTTGATTGTGTGTTTCCGTGTATCTGGTAATCCTTAGCATAGAAACCTGATGTTCAGCTATTGGTGATTGGTAGAGGAATCCAAGCTGCTTTTCTGGGAATAGGGTAGCAAGATCTGTTCGGATGTTTTTTGGGGAAAAAAAAAAAAGTCTTGCAGGTTAGAAAACTGCCCTAAAAGTAACATCTTAGTATTGATTTAAAAATAGCTTGAAGGATATGGCTTAATTACTGGTGGTGATTACATCTCTCTAAAACCTTCTAGCCAATAATAATTCATGACTAGAGTGGGGAACGTTTTCTTGTTGGTCTTCAGATCTAGTTGAGCAGATGCAAAGTATCAATGTTGATTAAACAAATAATTTGCTGTTCATAAACCAGGTTTTTCTATACTTCCTTTGCAGGACCCAAATGTTTGGTCTGAGTACTGTGGCTTAATGAGTTACCATAGTTCAGCTGAGCTGTATTTTTCCTTGAATTTGCAAGGAGCAGAAGATGTGAACCTGGTTATGACTGAGTTATGCAATATGCAGCACCCAAGGAAGCCCTAGGAAGGCAAATTTATGTTGGAGGTCTTTAGGAATTACTGGCCTAAGTTATCGCAAATAATATTTTTTCAACTTTGTTACAGGGAGTGTTTCTGCCCTGGAGAGAATGTTGATTCCCTGTGTCACTGATCTTGTTTAATTTAAAAATAAAGCTTTGTCTGCTTCATTTAAAAAGTTTGGACAGCCTATGTCTTCAGGAAATTTGTGTTAAGTTTAAATTTTTACATCTTTTATTTTTTGTATGGCTTAACATGTGCCTTGTTATGTAAAGTAATCTGTAAACTGTATGCAGACAAATGCACACCGGAGTTTTCATAGGTGTAATTCAAATGCTTTTTAATTAATATATTCAGTAAAATGGATTGACAAATCTTAGTCATTTATAGCTTGCAAGCAGTGGTTTGTAGCTGGAAATAGGTGGGTAGTTTTAAGTGTTGTCTTACAAGTGACAATTGAAGCTGTTTGCAACTTCAAATCTTGTAGCTAAAAGAAAAAAAAATTAAACTGAAACCTTTCCATTGAAGGCAGCAGTTATTGAGAGTAAGACTTGGGTAATCAGGAATAGGTTGTCACTTGATTGAATTCCAGAGTGCTTACATATGGGAGAACGGGAGACCCTGGTACCCATCCTTGCCTGAGGGACCCTAAGGCAGTGCCAAGCACTTCTAGCGAGTGAGATATTGCCCAAGGGGCAGGTGATAATGTATGAAACTTACTTTTTTGTTTTTAAATTATATACAAGTGCTCATAGGGTAGTAAGGGGGCTTGGTTTGGTATACAGTTTGAAGATCTGTGTGGCGTTAAGACCTGAGACTGTTCCTGCTTTGACATTGCTGAACAACTCAGGCATGTACAGAGTCAGAGTTCAGGTATTTTTCAGGCATTTTGTGAAATCTAAAGCCCATAGGAAAGCCTATAGGCACTCAGAGGCTAGGTAGGTCATTTGAAGGCTGCTCTTTTCTGCCTACATATCTGAATTTCATCCAGTCCATGCATTGATCTGGGCCTAATGACCTCATAGGATCGACTGAAAAGATCTACCCTAAACCATGGGAGAAACAGATGTGTTTTAAGTGCCTTGTTTAAATTGGGTATCCCCTGCAGAAGAGGTCTGATGTAAAGCAGTATATCAAGATGCTTTTATAAGTGTGCTTTGGGGTGAGACATTTGTGCTTTAATTCAGTAAAAAAATAAATCACGATGGGTTGCAGAATTCTGAGGTAATGGCTGTGTAAAACTTGTTAAGGACTTCTCAGGCCTGGACTGTCTCTCCTCCTTGCCCCCAGTTCAACTTTGTAACTGTGGATAAAGTTAACCAAGGAAAAGAAATCAAGAGAATTTACTATAGCAGTTTTATTCTTCCAAGGGTTTGTCTCTTCAGCAAATATGTATGAAAACGAGTGCAACAGAGACAAAAATAAAAAAAGCCACAGTATTTAGTGTGAATTCAGGTTACATAGCACTTGTAGAACGAATGGAAAACAGAAAAAACGCTAATCCTTTAAACTGGGCAATAGGGCTTAATTCAGCATAAAGTTTTTTTGGATTAATTAATGCCTTACATTTAACGAATTGTTTCTTAAATATAAACAAATTAGAGTTATTTTAAAACCTATTAAAAATAGCTTCAACTGAATATATGGGTACAGACAACTCACAAGAGTCATATCAAGGCAGCAGCATGTAATTGAAAATTACTTTGTTTTTAACACTGAAACTGGATATTAAGTTTTGCATATTCAGATTATAAAAAAAATTTACTCAAAAGTCGGTTTGAAGGACAATAAAATATTTGAGCTTTAAAATAAAGTTTTTAACTATTTCCAAAGTTCCAGAAAAAAATGCCATTTTATGGCATAAAAATTTAAAAATGCTTTTTAATCCAATTGCAAATGAACCCTCACATACACTTCAAAATAAAAAGGTTTAAAATGCCAGCACAGTGAATGTGATTTTTGTGAAGCATTCTGACTTCAAAAAAGCAGCATTCTCTGGTGGATAATTGTTCAGTTGTGTTTTTTTTCCAACTAACTCTAGTATAAGGTATATTTATGCACTTTTTATCTGTGCACATTTTATTTTGTATGGCACATTTCCATTTCATCTTGGGAGCTTTATAAAGATTAAGCTTTATGGAGCCCTTTTTTGCAGATATTATCCCCATTACACAGGAAGGTAAGCAAATACAGAGGAAGGTTAATTGAATTGCCCTGCTGCAGCATGTGAGTATTGGAGCTGGAACTACAATTTGGGAATGATCGTTCCCAAGTCAGTACTTTAATCTAATATAGCACAGGAGTCTTTCCTCTAGAATTGCAACCATAGAAAAAAAGAAAGGTAGAAAACACAAACTTAATAAGATCTTAAAATTAAGCTCTAAGGTATTGCTTTTCAACCAGTTAAGACTGTGTTTTCATCTTTATATGTTATTTCCAATAACAGCCTTCGTGCCACAGCATGTAAGATGAATGGGACCAACTGTGACCAGTAGGATCCCGCCGTTCATTTTAGGGACCAGGCTTTTCCTTTGATCATACATCTTGTTTATGCTTTCGTATGTGTTTGAGTAAGTAGTAAGGTACATGTATTTTTAAGGGCCTTTAGAAACTCAGCCTCCTGTTGAGGACCTCCTTAAAACAGTTTGTGTGACTAACAAAGGAGATTGTCTTGTAGTGACGACTTTTTGGTATTGGCTGTTTAAGCAAAATATTTACTGTCACTATCAAGATAAAAGTAAATCCCTGGCACTCTGAAAAGTCATACCAGTGTTCTGACTCCTGTGAGCGGTTGATTTTTACCAAAGCACTTTAGTTATTTGTTATAACTCTAAGTGCTGTTCTGCATTCTTGTTTCACTTTAAATCAATATTGAAAGCTGAAATCTGGCTGTGAAATACATCACATAACTTCTGATTTCCGGTGTGGTTTTGGACGAATTATTTAGTTAAAACCTCTACTTTCTTTTAAGTTGAGTTTCTGTGAATTGCCAGGTTTGGCAATTCTATTGGACTTGTAACAGAGGGAGAGGTACATAATGCTGGCACAGGGCCCGCTTTATGCCAAATCCCTGAAATACAAGGTGGTGTAAAGAGAGAATGGGAGTATGGCAGGGAGGGGGCTCTGGCTCTCCCTTAGAAGGGATGCTTGTGCCTGCAGTGCAGCAGGACCAGCCGCAGGTACTGTGTTCCCTGTTGCAGAGCTTGCTTAAGGGCAGCCTTAGGGCTTGCAGGGAGAGAGGAGAAAAGCTTCATAATGGTGGAGAAAGGATTTGAGATCTGCTTTCTGCCTGTGTGCTTGGAGCTGTGCAGCCCTCTTCCTGCTGAGGGAAAGGAAGGCTATCGATGATGCCTTGCATCCTGTTAATGCACAGTGTTTCGACTGTGCATTATCCTGAACATTTAGCACAAATGTGTTTATGGAAAATTAAAGACTTTTATGTGGCAGTAGAGGGGCAACAATCTCTCTCCCTTCAGGAGGGTGTTTTAACAAGCTTTATTTTATTTATTTTTTTTTTGTGAAAGCAAATGTCCAACTCCTTTATTACTTTTCTGGGACTGTTTTTAGGTTAGCCTAGATTGGTTTTAAACTGCATGTCAAAAAATGATTTACCACAGCATCTGTAAATTGTTCCAGGGACTTTGGCAAATGCCTGATAGTATCTCTCCCTGTCCAGATATTGGGTCCTATTCCAAAAATAGTTTTTTGGCAAATGAATAAAAACAATTGGCAGATAAACATGCAAAGAAAAAGGAGAAATCAAGATTATTATTATTATTTTTGAGAAGTGTCATTTTAATAGATTTCTTATCATAGAGTGTTTTGGGTTGAAAAAGACCTTAAAAATCATCTAATTCCAACCCTCCTGCCATGGGCAGGGACACCTTCCACTAGACCAGATTGCTCAAAGCCCACCCTAGCCTTAAACATTTCCAGGGACGGATCATCCAATATTCTTCTTTTGAAAGATGTTGCCAGAGCTCCTGTTTCAGATAAACTTGTCTACTTGTAGATACAGTTTAAATGCAAAATCTGTGCCTCTTTTTTCTTGATAGAACTTTAAAAATTGTAACAAAGCTCACATATTTTGTTCCTTTTCTTAAAAAAAAAAAAAAGTCTGAATGCAGATTATTGTATGGGTAAGGATAAAGTAGATAAGTAGGCTCTTGTCTGTGAGGGGAAGATATTAAGGGTTCTTTGCCCTGCCTCCTAGAGGGAAAAAAAAAAAAAAGGAAAACATCCTCCTATACAGCCATGGTGACTGTATGTACTATGGAGTAAGGGAATGTGCTTTGCCATTGCCATGCTGCAAGTTCAATACCTAATTTCCCCTTTGGTATTTGGTAAGGTGTTATATATCTGTAATTCCCCTCTAGTCCCAATGTCTCTTGGAAATTTGACGTATATGTGTGAGGATCTCTAATGCCTGCACCCAGAGCAGTTCACCCACAACAGGGAAACTGGACTCTAAGGTGTTTTTTCTAGTTTTGCATGCCTCTGTGGAAACTGCACAACACTAGTTGAACGTTCGTTGTTAAGCATATGGAAAAAGAAACAAAAGTGTATTGGGATACTATAAAACACTGTGGGAAGTGTTAACTTTTAAAAGCTTGTTGCAGCTCCACAGATAATTCCTGACATGGTGTTCAACTGTGTTTTGAAGGCTATGGAAGAGCTTGACTCTCATAGGACCACAGCTGTAAGTCCCTTCTGTTGATTTTTGATACTGATAAATTTTTCATCTCTGTAAAAAGCCACCTTATTTTTTGGGCTCAGCTAAACTCTGATTTTTAAGAAACTTTAAAGGATGGTTGTAAGTTTCTGGCTCTTCCCTGATCTCCTGCAATATTACTATGTTCCATAATACTAGTTATTACTATGATCCATGCTGAAGGAGGTGGGCAAGCAACCTGCTTTTTCCTTATAAACCATTTCTGAAGGAAAGGCAAGCACCGGTGTTGGATGTCATGAATACATGAGACTGAAGCCATATCACAGGATCTGCTGTATGTTTATGTCTCCAGAGCAGCTGGTGAACTTTCCTGGTTCAAAGTTTCAGAGAATTTAGAGACTTACATAGTTCTTTGTAACATCAAGGGAGTTAGCCAGGGGAGTTTTAGGTTAGATGTTAGGAAGAACTTCTTTACTGAAAGGGTTGTGAGGCATTGGAACAGGCTGCCCAGGGAAATGGTGGAGTCACCATCCCTGGAAGTCTTCAAAAGACGTTTAGATGTAGAGCTTAGTTTAGTGGGGACCTAGGTCAGAGGTTGGACTCGATGATCTTGAGGTCTCTTCCAACCTAGAAATTCTGCGATTCTGTGATTCTGTGATCAAGCTCAATAGCACCTAGCCAGTTCTCACAAAATCCAAGGCCCACATTCACAACAGGTAACTTTTTTTTTTTTATTTTTTTTTGCCTCTGCTTTCCCTTTGCAGTGACTCCAGTGACTGGTGTAGCTGACTTCAGAGGGTCATAGAGAGCCATGTTGAAAAACACAGGGACCATTTGGGTCATGGGAAGGTGCCCCAGAAAAACAAACCTATCTGCAGTATACACACCATGAAGAGAAACAGGATTGTTGTTAACATTCATCTTTTGGTCAGCATTTCCCTTACATAATCAAAATTAGGAGAAGTGTATGTTTCCTGTTTATGAGAAAGAGACCTCTACCAACTTGCTATATTTGTCTGATCTTTGACTACAGTTTTGCAACTCTCCCTGAAGAAATATACCAGAAAACTTGAGACCTTGAAAACCCCAAAACCTGTTTGAATTAAAGCATGAGCCATAAAAAACAGACTGTGGGCAATAGCTAGGCATGCATAATTTGCATATTTTCTCAGCTCCAAAGGAGTTATCTACTATTTAGAAAACTGTCATATTTTGAGAGTTAAGTTGCAAAGTAGTTTAGAAACTGTTTTGGCCTGTTGCCCCCCCCCCCCATGGTAGCTGGGTGGTGTGCCTGTGGGCATGGAGCCAGGCCGAGCCTGGGCCAGGTTCAGGCAGCAGGCTCAGCATGGGCACTGCTCTGACTCCACTCCTTCATGACACCCACATGCTTTGCCCTTCAGCAGGTGGCCTGGGTCTGGCCCATCCCCGTGAGCTCAATGTTGAGTCCTGGCTGCACCAGACAGCATTTCAGAAAGCAATTTTTCTCCTCCCCATTATTGTCTACAGGTCATCATAGGCCCTGCTGCACTCCCCAGGTGCTGGAGCAGAACCCGTGGGCAATGGAGTGACCCTGACCAAGCTCTGCAGCTCTTCTGCTTAAGAGCTGAAGCCTGATATGTATCAGTGATAAATGCTGAGAAGAGTCTTGTGGATTTGAATGGAAAACACCTGGATATCTCTCCTCTCCATGTTATAATCCCTTTGGCTGTGTGCTTTTTCTTTCACCTTTTTTTTCTCCTCTATTTTTTTTTCTTTTTTTTGCTTTTCTTTTGCATACTAGTAGCAAAACAACTTATTTTAGTGTTTATATGTGTGTGTGTGTATATATATATTTTATATATATATAATATAAAAATGACTGGTTGCAGATCCCATGCAGGCACACGGGCCAGCAGGGAGCCCTTTGGAGGATCCAGGCACTGCTGGCTTACGGCTGGCAAGCATGCCATGTACAGTGTGGAGACAAAGCCTGGTGAAGAGGGCGGCCATGACCCAGCCATCCTCAAACCTTGAAGCCCCCTTAGCGTTGGGAGGTGTCTCCTCTGGGTAGGGTCTGGAGGTGAGTAAGGGTTGGGTCATGGCCACCACAGGAGGGAGGTCATGTAAGGGAGGCGAGGCGTGCTGCAGCCATCCCTGCTCATGTTCAGCATCAGGAGCAAGCATTTGTGCATCCTCAGGCCTTGTTTTCTGAAGCCATTTTCCTTTTCCTCTGCCTCATTGATTTAATAGGGTGTTTATGTAGATTTGCGATAAAGTATTTCATTTTCAGGGAGGAAAATTTAGAGAACCTAAGCACAAATACCTGCTGATTCTGCAGGTTGTCAGGGTGCTAGGAGGCTGGTCACTATTGTTGACACTGTGCACTGGTTATTATACTAGTTACTCAAATGTTCTGAGTTCTTATAGATAGTCTGCTGTTGTGAAGGTAATCTTCTCTTGCTATTTTTACCTGAGAATTTAACTAGTTTTGCCATCTACCTTTCTTCTGAAGTATCACAAATTGCAGGCTAGTAGGCTTCCTGTGTGGCTCCTCTTGTTGTTCTAATGGTATGGATGAGGATGAGGACCTGAAACACAAAATGATAAATGTCCACATTTTTAGCATTGAAATGCAAAACTATCTTGGTGCTTCTACATGGACTTTAAATAAAGTTTTATTTATTTTACCTGCTATTGAGTTCTGTATATGCCTGCAAATGCAACATGAAATCTTCAGGGACAGAAGATTACCAGGATCATGCTTAACTTTAGAATACCTGACAACTCTGAGCATTACTGTTTTCTACTTTTTGTATGTAAGTATAACTATAGGTTTCACAACCTGTAGAGGTGATAAAATTTCACTGAACTTTCAGACATATGTTTTTAATACTAAGAAGCAAATATTTTTTGGATTACTGATTTTTTTAATTAATTAAATTGAACAATTACTATAAATAAACTAGATTATTATTTTTAATAACAGAACTAATTCTAATTTTAGTAATTAAAACTGGAAAGTGAAGAGTAAGGAGATAACCAGTATGTTTGAAAAAGATCAGCGTTTCTACTTTGTATTGGATTTTAACACAAGGGTTCTGTTTATTATAAGTTTGTTACCATAGAAGTATAAACTGAAAGGTAGCAATGATGAGTTAGTGTAATATGTTATATTAAATAAACTTGTCCTGTTAGCGCTGCATGCAAGGCTTTGTTTACATTACAGTAAGCTGTTTTCTGCTGCATTTACAATTCTGCTATACTAATAAATTAAGGGATCTCATGACAGTATGATTTACTTTTTCTCTGCAAACTGACAGACAATAATATTTTTAAGCATATTTGCTTGGAAGTGGTTACATCAAAGTTTCTGTTAGGGCACCATCAAACCTACTATCTAAGAAAGAAAGTAGATGAAGTCTTATCTTCTTTTTCCTATGCTAAAAGGATGGGCAAATATTAAATACTGTATTTAGAATTCAGTGCTATTGCAAACAATACTGCATAACCTGTTTAAAATATATTCCTATCCTACAGTAACAGATGAACATCCATGAAATTAAATAAAAGGAGCTAATACAATCATACACGAAGCTTTGGCTGTCTGATCTTCTACGTTGTACAAATGTACTCTTTCATAAATCGGTGAGTTTATGCTTCAGCTTTGGTCAAGCTGAACAGGTAAAACTGGGTGGATGATTTGGCCTGTAATAGTGTTGCTATTGGTAGTGATAGATAATCTGCGAGGGAAAAGCTGAGTCTGAATGTCTAGTTCCAGAAAAAATTGCAGGGCTGAAATTGGGGGTGGGGACAGGGAAGAAATCTTTCTGTTTAGATAAATGTGAAAAGGTTGTCTGTACTCCAGATACAAAGGCTATAGAACATCAGTCCAGTCTGTTTTCATGTAGTATTTTCCTTAAGCAGTATACTTCAAACATGATACAGGTATAATGCTTTCTGTGAATATATGTTCCTTTTTCTTTAAAAAACATACAAACAAAAAAAACACACAACCAGAAGATGAAACCTGCAAGTGTAGTTTCATTTCATATAATGATAGAGCTGGAAGAATTTGAAATGCCTTGATTTAAGTATTTGAAGGTAAGTGCTTCCTCTTTCTTCCTTTTGTTTCACTAAAAGCTGTTTGACAAAACACAGGATAGCCTTTAAAAGAAAAAAAGGCAAAACAAAACAAAAACTGTTTGTTCAACCTGATGCAGTTCCTGTGGGTTAGGGACTGTCACAGTAGGTCCTCTGATGTGGCAAGAGGGGTGCTTCTGCTGCACACAACTGACTCCCTTTCAGGGCAGGGCAAAGTCTCCCCTCATTGTGCTATCAGGTGTTCGAAGTCATGAAATTCAACACAAGCTGAAGTTACAAACTTTCTAAAGAAAACATTTGCAGGATTTCTAGCTGTTTCTCTGGTAAATAATAGTAAGTTGCAAGTAATACATCACTTTTTGTCTGCATAAGCTCCCTCACTTAGAGAAGATGGTATGCACAGAGTTTCTTCTACATCATTAAGCATTCATACTTTTTTTTTTCAGTATACATAGGAGCACAACAGAAATACCAGCTCTGTTCTGCTCAGTGGGTTGTGCTGTGGCACAGGTTACTTTCATGCTTAGCAGTTTCTGTCCTTCTCCACTGGATGTGTTTCTTGGTCACAAGCTTTTATTTTGGATATCTGTAGTGCAATGCCATCAGTTTCAAGGTCCTGTGTGCCATTGGCTTCCTTCTCAAAGCATTTCTTCTACTGTTTCAAGTTTTGTTTAATGTTTGTAGAAGGTATCTAAGTGGGTGCCTCAAATGCCCATGGAAAATAAGTATCATTATCTGGGAAAATCTTGAGATATTACTCAGTCTTGAAGGACAAGGTTGGAGGCCAGACACTACCCTCATGCCGTCTAGCAGATCACTGTGAAAATGTTGTTCTTTATCTGCTTAAATTTTTCCTTCTCCAATTTTTCGTATTTTTTCCTGTTACCTTCCTGGGGTGGTGGGGTAGGGCTGGAGAATAAATTCTGTTTTGTAAACTATTTTTTTGAATTGGAAGCTGTGATTCTAAAGACTTATCCCACTTAATACTTAAATGCTGACAGTGTGGTGGTTTTTTTCTCCTCATAATAAGCCTCCCATAGTGTGCCAATAGAACAAAAACTTGCAAAGAACACTGGTAAATAAAAATAAGGAAATCTCACAGGAAAAGATATAAATTACTGATCTGATTTAAAAATTTCTAACCTAGCAGATCTGCTTTGTCTGAAAGCATGTTAGAAGATTGTTTTGATTACTGTAGCAATGTTATAGCAGTGTGAAGTGTTTTTCAAGAGAAAAACTTTCTAGTTTATATAAAGGCTCCTATTTAATTAAAAAGGGAATATTTAGCTGTGGTAATACGTTTTCTCATTTGCTGTGTCGCTTTAATGGTAATTGTTAATATTATGCTGAAGATTTTTTTGCATGAAACAAGTAATGTAAAATTCCTTGGATTAAGTATCAGATAAACAAACCCTACACCAAAAACAACAATAAAAATAAAGGCGGTCAACCAGCAACAGAAAAAATAAGCAATGATGTGAAAGTGAGAAATAAGCTACTTTTCTGCTTTCTGAGCAGGGCGCAGTGATGACTTATCTGGTAAATTGCAAGTTACCCAAGTGGTGTTGCTGCTGGTTTGAAGTTTCATTAGAAAATACTATTACTTTTTCATTTCTGATTAAGGTGAGCTGAAATGATTTGTGTATTGTCTGAAGCAGCTCTGTAGGTTGTAATTCAAACACAAATCATTACTATCTGTTGCCTCTTCATAGTTTTTCTGGTAGCAGAAATCCTAACTGAAAACAAAACCTGAAATCTTATTGCTATTTGGCAAGAAGGTGATAATGTTAATGAACCATGTGGGAAGGCCTTCTGTGTTTATCAGGTAGTGCTTACAAAAAGCTCTGAATTTGACAAACACTGTTATGACACAAATGTAATGTGCATTAAATCACAATGTACTCAAATAGACCATGATAAGACAGTTACAGTGCCTTAAAAGCATCGGTGAGGAGGATTTTGGAGTAGAAAACTTATAAAGAGTGATGTAGACAAGTTGGCTTTCTGGTTATAAGTGTGTCTTTCACAGTGTCTATGGACACTTTCAGGGCTGCAGGCAGGCCTGGCCATCCCCAAAAACCTTGGGAAGTGTCTTGCTTCCCTTAGGATATCTCAGGAAACACCAGGTACTTGAAATGGCTTTTAGATGGCCCATATTGATGGTCCTTTAGATGACCTTATTTAGTGGGCAACTAAACCTTGGAGTGGGCATCTCAAAGTAGGCTTTGCCTTAGCAGCTGGAAGTTTTTCATTACAGTGCAAAGCAAAAATATCTTCCTTTTTCTTCTCCTTCAAGACCATTGCACAAGGACAAATTTGTTGTTAGTGTTTATGAATGAATACGTCTGTATATATATATGTATATTATATATATGTTATATATATATATATATATATATAACATATATATGTGTTTTCCTTTTTTCCCCCCCCCCCATATTATGAAATGAACGTGGATTACGGTTTGTCATCAGTGTGGAAACACTGGGAAACTCTGACTTAGGGCATCTGTCTAATTCAGAATTCCCCTTCCTTTCCTTTGATATCTGTACTTTCATCTGACATGAGTTTTGAAAAGGTTCTTCCTCTGTTTAGTTTAGCTTGTGATTTTTTCCTTTTAAAAGAATGAAAAGGGGGAAAAATCATTATTTCATCTCAGTTTATTATCACTATTAAACAATAAGTACTTGGAAAAAAAAAACACCTCGTATTGGGATGACTTTAGAATATTTTTCTTTACCCAAATTGGGCATATTTCTGTGTGGGTTTCTTTTGTAATCAGAGTAAAATCAGTAAATTCTTCCATCGTCACGCTTATTCTTGTTGCTCTAACTTATCTGCAGTAGTTATACAGTTGCATCCTCAGTCGTGACCAGCTTCAGCCATCCTAGCCTGGGCAGGATCAATATAGATAAGGCCTCCCATTTTTATACTTCATGATGTTTCTGTGTGGCTTAAAATTATACTGCCTGTTCTGTAGTGTTGCGTACCATTCATTTCAAATTCATTTCCTCCAGGGCTCTTATTACTGTTGCTTTTCAGCTTCTCCCTGTATACTAAATTATGAGGACCCCCAGGTAAGAGAGGCCTGGTAGTGCTAGAAAACAAAAGATCGGGGAAGCAGTAGTCAGTCCTACCCAGGGACCAAGAAAGGATTGTCTCTCTGGGGAGCTGTTAAAATCTCTAAGACACACTTGCATGGAGAGCAATTGTTTTCTTTTGCTGAAGTTTCTTTCACATAAAAATATATTAATTGAAATATTTTTATTAAAAGTAGTCTATTTCTGTAACATTACCTTTAAGCATTGCAAAAATTCTGCACGTGTAAGTATTCCATTTAACTGATTAACTCTTTATTTCTTTCCTGGAAGAATGCCAAAAACAAATACTAGGAAATCAGATGATTCTGTTGTTGTTTTTGGTAAATATTAGTTAATGGAGTTTTCCAGTCCAAGCAGTACACATAAAAAATGCCATTAGATCCGTGTAACATACTGACATAGTAAATGTATTCTAAGTGTCCGGACGACTACCTATAAAAGATTTATGGAGTCTGTAGATAATGTTAATTTGAAGTGAGATGATAAGGAATTTGCCAGGCCTTCATTTCACTATATGGAGAAAAAATGTGTGGTTGTGTGGGTTTTGGTAGGTTGGTTGCTTGTAATTTTTTGGAAGGGCTTGGGGGGTTTATTATTATTTTAAAGCTTTTCAGAAAGTATACACATTTATTTGAAATATTCTAAGATACAAAGAGATTTAGGTAATTTTCCAAAGGATTGCTCACTATCTTCATTCTTCTAACTTTTCAGATCTTTTGCTAATGTAATTCTTGTGATTTTATCAATACTAAATTAAAAGGTAGGATGGGTAATCTGTGTAAAGTAATACAGCTGTATATATCAGAATAATCAGAATTACAGAATGGTTTGGGTTGGAAGGGACCTTATGGATCACCTGGTTTCAACCTCCCTGCCATAGGCAGGGTTTCCTCCCACCAGAGACCAGGTTGCCCAAAGCCCCATCCAGCCTGGCCTTGAGCACCCCCAGGGATGGGGCACCCACAGCTTCTCTGGGCAACCTGTTCCAGTGCCTCACCACCCTCTGAGTGAAGAATTTCCTCCTAATATATAATCTAAATCTCCCCCCTTTTAGTTTAAAAGCATTCCTCCTTGTCCTGTCCTTATCTGATCGAGCAAAAAGTCGCTTTCCATCTTTTTTTTTTTTTCTCACAATGTCTGTAAAAGTATCCAAGGCAATGCATACCCAGAGATGATTTCAGTTTAATAATGTGCTTTTTTCCTGTGTTTATCCTTTGATTCAATGTTGCACCCAGTGGCAGGATGCTCTGTTGAGTTCTACTTTCTGCTCCTTTTCAGTTAACATTTTAGTTCCAGTTGGAAAATGTCCCTGCATGTGTGTTTATTTCTACAGAGCACTAGAAGCCCAGGATGTTCCTCTCTTGTGCAAAGAGCAGAAGTGAAAGATATAAGGTCTCAGGAAAGAGTGCATGATCTGAAGTGATTATTAGGTGGGGAGAAAGCAAAAATAACAGAAGATATGTTGGTTGAAAAAATTCCTCAATGGATACTGCAGAGGTTTTCAAACTTTATAATTGCTCCTGTGGTAGCAGCTCAGCCATGACAGCTTCTGTGCACATTTGCTGCAGGGGGAGAAGGTGAGGGCAGCACTCTTGCCCTCCTGCTTGATGCTGGTGTCAGGGAAAGTCATTTTGTGAACTGTGTTTGGAGCACACAAAGATACCGGAGGAACAAATTTCCTCTTTGGCTTAAGCAGCCTTTTAGACGCTGTCATCGATCCCTGGCTGGACTGGTGATAAACTCTTGTTTCTCTTAACCCTGGCTTTGTTTGAATTATGCAGTGTATAAAAATACAGCTTGTTTGAAAAATAACAGTGAGTGTTAAAAGTGAACATGCATCCAAGAAACTTTTTAGAGGACTTGTTCCCCAAAGGATAATTTTTACCTATCACTGTATGTCTGGCCTTACAAGAAACTGTCTTCTTATCACCCAGAAGCTTTGTATATTGCCACTTTCAACATCAGGCTAGACAGTTCACTTTTTTTTTTTTTTTTTTTACTTGTTTTTAAAAGTCACCTTTCCCATTTCCTTCAACTGATCATGCACAACAATTCAGGAAGGTGCAGTGTGTGGGTGCGATCATCCACAAAGCACAAGGGGAATACATGTAACTGTGTGCAGCTGCACTGCTGGCGTCCTGGTCCCGCTGCCCTGGAGGCTGCTGCCCTGCTGTATTGCCTCATACTTTGTGTTATATCAGACTGAGGCATTTATCATAACACTTCTGATCTGACACAGCAACGTAAACTCCTATTATTTTCTTTATATTCTGTTTTCTTGACATTTCCTAGAAAGTGAATGTAAGATTGCATGGAAGAAAGCTCTTCTGGTCCCATGACCCATATAAACAGGTAGCAGATGATAGGCTTTGAGATATGGGTGCAAGTCTAATCTTGCAACAAGAACAGCACCAATCAGCCTTCATCCAATGTTTCAGGCAGGACTGGAAAGCATTGCAGGGAAAAGTGCATTTCAGAGGCACGCGGGCTAGCGTGCAGCAGGGCAGTGCTCAGGAAGAAGTGTCTTCTGTTCATCCTTTTTGTTAAGTTCACTGATGCTTCTATGTAATGAATAACTAAATATGAAAGCTATGTAGTTCGTGTGTGTTTGCTTTTTTAATAAAGCAAAACCATCCAGTTTAGGGGAAGTCAAATTTCAAAATTATTGCTGAAAAAGTGATGTGAAATGACATTCACCTGAGCAGAATATTAAGGGAATTTTGTTGTATAGATAACATATGTTATAAAGGTAGCGAAACAGGGAAACAAGTGTCTGGGTACTGCTTTTGATGATGCACTCAGCTGTTAGCCCAGCGATGAGGTTGGTCACGCTGGATTTAGACTCAGATTCCAGATCCTTTTCTGGCTGAGGACACTTGAATGCACAACTCTCTGCTCTGAAGAAAGCACTCTGTTAACCAGACTAGAAATAACTTGGAAATAAGGTCTGTTGTCCTGCTCTGTATACAAAATTAAACATTCTGTGGAGCAGGGACTGGAACCAGATGTCTTATTTCCCAAGGGACTAATCTAGCCACCAGGCTGGGGAGTTGCATGTTCTTATTACTCCTCCCTTCCTCCATTTACATACGGTTTATACACGGGAGACAGTTCCAATTGGCCTGAAGCATTAGAAATTATCACACTGGCATATAATTTTCCACAGGGTATAACTGGACAGTGCCTAATTCAAATGCAAGAAGGAATGATTAGTTAGATGTTTTGGTAGGTCAGGCACCAAAACCTGCATGGTTCATGGTACAGACAGTGTTATTTTTATTTGCTCTGTCTGAGGAATGTTTGTGCCCTCGGGGTTGCCTCAAGGAGCCAAAAGACATCCAGTTCCAGTCTGAACTTTCCCTTTTTTTTTTTTTTTTTTTTTTTTTTTTTTTTTTTTTTTAAAAAAAAAAAAAAAAAGGATGGTCTTCCCCCTGGGCTGCATTAGGAGGCATTGCCAGCAGGTGAAGGGAGGTGATCCTTCCTCTTTGCTTGGTACTGTGCTTCCTAGTACGAGAGAGACATGGATGTACTGGACCACATATTTCATTTCAGTTTTCACCTAATGACTCTGGTCCTAGAGCACTGCTGAAGTAAGGAGCAGCATGTGCAGGAGTGGTCCTCTCCCAGCACACAATCACTAGGAGATTGAAAATGGTGAAATAAAATTGGGTTTGAAAATGGAAGCCTCTAATGACACTTTATCCTCAATCTACTTGTCTCCCTAGCGCTGGGTGTCATTAGAGCTGCAATTATAAACAGGGTTTCAACAGAGGACAATGTGAATTGGTTTTCATCAATGTAGTCAAGGAAAGAAGGTTTTAATAGGCTGTCTTCAAAAATTTAAGTGTGAATTTGGAGGTATTCATGATCTAAAAAGATCTTACTAAAATTCTGAGCCTGCTTGTCACAGTGTCATGTTGGAAACCCAACTCTGCTTTGGAGGGGCTTGGTACGTTCAGGTCTCTCTGTTCTGGACTTCTGTGACTAACTTAAAATGTAGCTGGTATTGTTGGAAAGGTCTTTGATTTTGCATGGAAAATTGTACTATATGTGATATATCCACACATTAGCAGAAGTGGCTTGATCCCTCCAGCACTGCAGATGTTGGATCTGTGTTCCTCACCAGGTGGGCTGGTGTGGTGGGCACACTGCAGCTCTGCAAGGTTTGGAGGCTGCTCTATGGCTCATGCCGCTTGTCCCATACATGGTCACCTCAGTTGTGCCACAGAATGTCTTGCAGGGTTGTGATGGACTGTGATAAGGCCCGGATGGAGGCTAAGAGCAGGCGTTCTTACAGAGCTGGTTCAGCCTCCACCAGTCCCCTGCCCTGGATCACTGCCTGCCCCCGGGCACCTGAGTTTGAGCAGCCACGGAGCTGGGCTGCTGCCCAGGGGAAAGGCTCCACAGCCTGCCCATGGAAGGAAAGCACTGGGCTTTGTATGGCACAGGGAGTCAGGTAAAGAAATCTTATATTTCTGAGCACAGTTGGAAAGCTGTGTGTAAATATTAACTCCGTGTGATCAACAACCATATTTTGAAAATATGTCACTTCAGTCATTTGTACACAATTGGAAATGTCATGCTGTGCAGTCTTTGGTTTTCTGGTACTCTAAAAATGTTCCAGTGCTTTCCTGTGTAACCGAGCACTTATTTTTGCATTTCATGATCATAGTTTCCATTCTTATAGCAAAGATTTCTGATCTTCATGAAATGCAGAACAAGAACAGAGCAAAGTAGGGATGGGGTCCCAGAACTTCCAAGTTCCTTGTTTTAATGCATGTGGAAATGCACAGAGTTTATCAAACTGAATCTGCTGCAATTATTAGGCAAAATAGCAAACGTGAACTTAATGTCAGACCTTGCATATTCTAAAGTCGGTCATAAAGACATTGGAATTTGCAAAGCTGAGCAACCTTGTCATACAGGCTGCATAAGAAAGTATAGGGGGTGGTTGGTTATTAGTTTATTGTGGTAAACAGTGCTTGCAAGTTTGACTCAGTCTGTTAGCTAATTGATTGGTAAATGAGAGCACATAGTGAATATCAGAGTGACTAGTTGTCACCTTAATTTTTTTTATCACATTTAATACTAATTTGTGAAAAGTTCAAATACACTACATGCCAAAGAACCAAGAGGTACTGGAAGGGAAGCTGCAGAGTAGGATCAGTGGAGGAAAATAATACAAAACAACAACCTGATGTCTGTAGTATAACTGCATAATCTTTGTGCTTACAGTTTTTCTTTTTACCTCCTTTCAATTAATTGTTTTTTTCCTACTTTCTGCTCCTTTGTTTATCTTGACTGAAGTAAAGCAAACGTGTCATTTCAGTAGTCATCAACAAGCAGGCTGGGACAACATCTTTGCTGCTTATTTTCTTAGTGAAATGAAAGCTGCTTAGTACTTTCATTTCAGTCCTTTGTGGTGTGATGTGTTTTTTTTTTTTTTTTTTTTTTAAATTCATTAATGATCAACCTAATGAAAAGGTTTTTTTTAAAGATTAACTGAGAAAGTGAAAGACTAAGTATTACATTATTGCATTACATAAAGTTCAGGAATGGTTGAAAGACATGCAAGCATATTTTGGAAAGAAAGGAAGCCCAGGTTCCAAGCTAACAAAAGTGTCTATTTTCTTCAGTGAATTTTGGGCTACTACTTAGATACAGAAGCTAGGTACCAAGAGATTCCTAAGCCTTTAAATATCAGAGTAAGCAACTTCAATTTCCAACAAAGATTTTTTTTGTCAATCTTTAAAACTTCTATTAAACAAACAATAAAAAGGAGACATTCAAGGGTTGGAATATATTAGATAAATTAGTTTGTCTCAATACTCATTGTAATTTTACTTTGTAGTACTAGAAAATGGTGGGCAACAGCAGTACAAGCAGCATAAGTCAAGAGCTTCTCTATCCCTATGTGGTCTGTCCCTTTCAAGTTACAATAGATTGAACAAAATAAGTAAAACAGCAAAATCTGAATTACTGAAGTTCCTCTCTGTAGATTAAGGGAATTGAAAGTGATAGCCCTGTTTGACATCAATTTGATGAGTCAATGTTTTTGTTTCCAGCTAATTTCATTTCAGTGGTTGGAAATAGTTTACAATAATTCCATGTTTTTCTTGAGATTTTTTTCCTCTTTTGTTTATTTTCTTGCCTCTATGCTCTTGTAAGCTGTTTAAATATTTCCACTGAAAGAATTCGTGACTAACCATCCAGTTTCTTCACTTATTTTTAATTGATAACTTTCAACTTAGCTGTAAAGTTCAGATGCAAAAATGAAAACTTGTTTCAGGTATGACTAAATCAAGATAGTTTTTAGAATATATTCAAAGAAGGAACTATCTTGCAGTTCAATATAATGTTTGATGGCTTCTTGAGATTCATTTCAACTTCCTTGAAGTGCATTTTCCACAAGAGAATGTAGCTTAATATTTTAGTTAATTTTCGATGACAACTTTGAATGTATTTTTCAATTATGTTTAATAAATGGAAATGGAACATCTTTTTATCAGGACCATCAATGTATATTTATTACTTTAATCAAAAAAGTCAAGTGATTTAGAAGTTTCTAATGTCTTTTTGTCTTAAATTCTTTCAACATGGAGCAACATTAACACGTTACAAAAATATTAATAATGATTTATTCTGTAACCTTGTAAATAGTTGGAATGTCATTGCAAAGCTAATTTCCTTTCTAAAAAACTTATTTTCTGGGTAAGCTGCTTTTAGCATGTTTCTTCGGTGATTTTAATCTTCCCTTAGCCAACTGGTAATACGTTAATTCTCCTTGAAGCTGTTCACACATGTTTTATTGTCCCTGAGGAGAAAAATCTATGCTAGAAATATCTATTGTTAGTAAATCTTGGTTTTGATGTATCCTGAAAAATACAGAAAATTAATGTCTGCAACTAGTTGGCCCTCCCAAGGGAGCGATTCTTGGACTTGCTTAACAAGCTTGCTTTCCAGCTGTTCCTTCTCAAACCTCTGCTGCTGTTTATCTCTCAGCAGGGCTGCTTGGACCGCTGGAAGGTGATGCTGGAAGTGATCATTGCACTGGTTAGGTTCACTGCTCATCTGAAAACAGGGAAGCCAGGCAGTAAGAAACTTAAATCTCCTTATTTTCTGCAGCAGGGGGCTTGTGGAGCTGCCTGTGGTACAGAGGCCACCCTGAGCCCCCTTAAATGTTTTGCTTCCTTTTCCCCTCCTGAAGTCCCTTTCAGTCTCTCCTTTGGCATTGTCTCTGAGCATCCAGATAATTTTTTAAGTGAGTAATTCTATTGGCTTTGGTAGGATTACTTGAATATGTAAAGCTAGACATACCCGAGTAGTTTATTGAATCAGGGACCAATTTTTTCATAATCTTCTCTTTATTTTTAATCTGAATGAGTGGGTCAGTCTCAGGAACCAGATGTCTTACTCTGAGCTCTGTACTTTGTCAGTTGTGATCAGCACATACTTTTTTCTTTTTTGTTACCAACATGTATTTGATGTTTTTTCCTCCAGTCCTCAGAAAAATAATGAGATTCTTACTGTGTTAACAGCTTTTTTTTAAAAGGTGTAATAAAACAGCCAAATGAACGGTAGTTGTTTATTAGCTGTGTGGTTTTGGGAAGCAGCAAAATAATCTTCAAATTTCCTTTGAGTGAAAGACAGCTGATTCTGAAGCTCTTCATTCTACATGCATCTTGCATAGTGAGGTTATATTACAATAAGAAGGCAAGATGTTTTCCTTGACTTTTCAATGTTGTGCATTGAACTGAGGCGCACTGAGGGCACGCTGTGTTGTGCCCTGAACTCAGGGCATTACTGGGAAATGGCGCTGAGCTGGGTTAATTGTTGTTTAAAGCATTTAAGAAACTCCTGTAAGCTTAGAGAGTAGAAGGTTCTTAGTGTGCAAGTTTGCTTGGTCTACAAGATCTCTAAATTGTAGTTACAAGGAAGAGTCCTCTAAATGATGTTATTTGCAGTTATATGCACATTTTACTTCCTTTCATACTTCAGAAATTTTTAGAAGCTTTAGTATTAGCTTGTTAGCATTCTGAGGAAGTATAAATGCATCCTGAAATAAGCAAATGTTTTCATTCATCTAGCATTACACTTAGCCTGTCCAGTGTTAATAATCAGAATTTAACCAATATTTTAAAATTCGTCTTAATATTTGCAGTTTTTGATATCGGAAAAGGTTGGTTAGGAACTCTTAAGAATGAAGTCATTGACTAATGCTTACAACACGTGGTTCCAGTAGCACTGCTGTAGGAAGTTTCATAGCCACAATATTTATTTAGAAAATGAAATGCTTCTTTTTTTTTTCTTCAAGAGACAACAAAAACTTATTAATCTTAAGTGGTAGAATAGCCGGTGGTCCAATTCTAGTCTTTAATATGTTTCTAACAACATTACTAGGATTTGTGATCTCCAAATAGGACTTGAGCTGCAACATGGATTTGAGGTACAGAGGCCATGGCAAAAATTTAAAGATCAATACATTTGAAAAGAACTACTACCACATTTCAATTTTATAACACGTTACTTTTTTTTTCTTATCTTCAGTTGTTAAAACTGATAAAGACCTGGGTTTTATGTCTTAACTTGACAGAGCGAGTTTGAAAAGAAAGAACAAAGAAATGGAAATTTCTGCACACCAGCTAGGACCAGTTGGAGGGTATCAGATGAACAATATTATTGAACTCAAGTTTGTAAGCAATTCAGTAACAGTTGTGATGATTTTTATATTGTTTGTTTCTTAATCAAGATACTGTGTTGTAGCATGTCTCAATAAAACCAAGATTACTCTAGTGATATACTTAACCAAATGTATAGTCTGGCAAAAGTCCCAAAATCTCATATTGAGGAAAAATTAATTACATAAATTGCCATGACCACTTCTGTTTCATTTGGCAATGTTTGTCTATCATTGTCTGGCAGATTCATAACACCTGTAAGTTTTTGTTTACCCATTAACCTTGTTAAAATATTTGTACTGTCGCTTGCTTTCACCCTCCTGGAAATTTTGTTGAATTAGCAGGAAATCTGCATGGTAGAATATTTCTTGGCCAGACCTTGTATAATCTTTGAGAACTAGCAGCCTGAATTTGATGTAAAGTACGTGTAGCTGCTGTTTAACATTCTTTCTATATATGAGCGTACTAAAACCCATATATTAAGTAAATATCACTTTGCTTTAAACTACATATTGGAAACTTCTGCCACTTACCTATTACCACTTGATAAAATACTACTATTTCATTAAAAAAAAGAGTTTTTCTTTCATGTTTTAAGGAGTGCTAGATCACGTGTCAGTGAAGGACTGCTGCTTCAGGAAGACGTAGAAACCTGTCATTGGGAAAACTACTTCAATTCTAAATAATTTTTATTAAATTCAGTCCTTTCTAGTAGAAATAGTTTTATTCTTAGAATTGGACTTAAAAATGATTACATCCTCAAAAATATTCGCAAGGATATCCTCTTTCACTTCTGCATGAAGGAACTGAGATATTAGATAACTTCACTTTCTAAATTTAATGTAATAATAACTCTGAATAGAAGATTTCACAAAGTTTCAGGAGCAATATATAAAGGACAGTTTTATCCGTGTCTTTTGTTGACTCAAGCACGCCGGCTTATCTTTCTCTTTTTCCTTAGCTAAGTAAGTTTCCTTCTTAATTCTGTGGATGACTGAAAAATCTATTTTTCATGCAACTTTCTTACATTGATTCCTGCATGAGGCTTCTGATAAAAACAGCCAGATTTTTATCTGTATAACTAGATATCTACATTCCTTTTTAAAAGTATGTTATTCTAAGAGGTAGGCCAACTGCTCAACATAATTTTCCATTTGCTGTTTTTGCAAAGCACCTCTGGGTGTTTCTTGAGCTTCTCTCTGTCCTGCTCTTTTCTGTCATCTCTGTACCCCGTTCAGGGGTCTCGATGGCCCTAATGATATCGATGCATCTTTCCATGTATATCTTCATTTTCATTTGTCAGGTTTGAATGTTGCTCTTTGCTATATCAGTAATCCTTTCTTCATGCTTTCCCTGTAATTTAGTATGTATTTCTCCTAGACTCCTCTTTTCTTTGTCTGTTTTAAGGCACTGTGGGCAATCAATAAATTACATTAAATGTCTTTTACAAAACTCTACCCATTTTGAGTGCCTGCCATTAGTTTACAAACTACTCTAAGATAGCATTGCCTATGTATAAACAATTCTTATTTGTATTTGCAATTCTAATAACCTTATCATTGTCCTTTTAGTTACCATTTGGGAGTTTTGCTGACATTGTAAATTCATATACTGAATCCCCAGTCCTTAAAATCTGCATTCAGCTCCTTTGTGAGACAGATGTGAAATAGTATTGGCAATCTTACTCCATTTTTTTCCTTGATTTTCTGTGCCATAATAAAGCATAATGCAGGGTAATTGTCCCTTCCTGCTTCAGTTGGTTTGAATGTCAGGGATTCTGCAGGTCAAGGCTGAAGTACTTAAAAGCTTGCTCAGCGCATTGCTGAGCATTAGCACGTTTGAATTGTCTTAATGTATTCTTAAGATCATTGAAAGTAAAAATGAAACATTAGGCTAAACTCTTTTTGTAAGGAGAAAGACTAGCACAAACGTGGGATGATTTGTGCTGGCTTATAAATACCTAGAAGCACGACAAACACTCCTTTTCTTGACCTTTCCCTGGTTTCCACTACGTATTCATCTTTTTGGCTGGGTCCTTAAACTATAATGTTAAACTTTTATAACTCTTTTTGGACATTATATGGCTGGTTAGTTATTACATTGTTTTATGCTTGCTTATATTATTCAGGATTTATATAGTATGTATACAATACAGATGCTCTTAAAACATGAAATATAATGCTTAACACATTAATCTACTAAATCTGCTTTGCAATGCAGTAGTCTTGTTTGAATGCCATCGTCTTGGGTAGCTATAAAATGGTTAGTCTGCACTGGTAATTCATTTATCTTTACAGCTTTATTATGCACTTGTATATAATGAACCAGCTAAGCGTGGTTTGTGTTATATGAACTCATAAAGCAAAACAGATCTACCTTTTGTTTGTGGGTGAGTAATCCTGATGCTTTCTCTTTGTTAAACTGTACTTAAAATATTATTCTCTAATGGTGTAAAGTATAATTATAGATTTCAGGAAATATTTAAGCCATTTGCAATTGTTAATGATGCAGAAATTGAAGTCCTGGCAGTGTTTATATGACAGAGACAAATATCTGCCAATTTGCAGAGGAAGAAAACAAAAAGCCAAGAGGGTAGATGGCATTTCTGAGAGGTCACTACTGTAAGAGTAGATGACTCCCACTCCCAAATATGCTGGTGAGCAGAGTGCTATAAGGGAGAAAAATCTATAAACAGCCTGATAGTGAGAAGTACACCAGTTGTTTTCCCAGTTAAAATACATGGAGAGGAAATGACACCTGTGCAGAGGACAGAGACTTTTAAAAGTTTTTTTGAAAGCTCCTCTGTTTTATCTCAGGCAGCAGCATCTAATGAAGGAGGTTCCTTCTTGCATGTATGTTCTCTTCAGCTTCCGTGTCCTGCTCTTTTTCACTTCATCCCACCTGGTTTACCCATCTCACTGATCGAGGCAACAGTTCTCTGCTTCTCATGCTGTTCCCCCTTCCTCCCCCCCCCCCCCCCCCCAAGCTTTTAAAATATAAATTTGGGATTTGTGGAGAGGGGAGGCTTTTTTTTTTTCCTCTAGTAAATTCCAGAGACTGCCTGTGCATTTCAGAAGTTTCAATACCTGAAAAGTAAATGGCTGATTTATTTTCTTTTGTGATTTAAATTATCAAATATTTTTGTTACTGTTAATCCTAAAGTATACTTCTGTTACTCCAAATAGGTGTATTTGTATCACTGAATAGAAATGAAACAGTTTTCTCCACACTGAAGTCTACTCAATGATGAGTATCTTCTCTGACAAGGTTCAGGTGTCATCGAATGATCTCAGTGGTTGACTGTAGGTGATTATGAGTGTTATGGTCATTATTAAAGTCTTACTCAAAATGGGCAGCGTTGAATGGCTTTCTGGTCATAAAGTTTATATTCTTGATATTTTCTGTTATCACTAAATGAGATATTTGAAAGCGTCCATGCCATGACTGGCAACCTTAGCCTTTTGTTATCAAGGTTCTCAATGGTTTATTTCCTCACTGATTTTGCTTTTAATCAAAAAGAAAAATATTCATTGTAGTGAGAAGTCAAGTTGGCAGCTATGAATGTTATTTTAACTTACTGTTTTTAAGAACAAGTAAGGGGTGACCCGTGAATAAGTAACCCTTTTCCTTTATTTATAATAAAAGGAGTTTTACAGTCAGTCACAGAAGCATGGGGCATATTTTATGATAGACCTTATTAGAAAACAGCTGACAGACACAGTCCATATTTTAAATGTGTGTTGATTTCTCTGATGTTAAGCAAAGAAGCGAAGCCTGCTGTGTGCTATACAGCCGACCCCTCTCCTCTCCCCACCTGCAGCCGAGCCTGTGTCTCCTTAAGACAACCACTGATATTTCAGAAGGGCGTTTATAAAGCTAATGTGAATAACTGTCTTTTGGTTACAAAAAAAGCAACAGAAAAGGAAGGATGTGTTAAGAAAATTGCCGCAGATGAAGTAATTGTCGTCTTTTTATAAAATAATTCTGTAACTTGGGCTCGGTTCCTTCCTCTGCTTGAAAGGTATTTCCTCCCTGGGACAGTGCGGTGACTGCTGGGCTACAGGGAATTTAGGTGTTTTTAATGGCTGATTGCAGTTGGCAGTCCTCTCCATTTCAGTGGATCCCGCTGTTCCCATTATTTCTTTGCAAAGGGGAGGAAATAAAAAGATTTTCTGGGGGTAGGCAGGCAGGGGGAGCCTGCCCAGAGGCATTGGGGCAGGTGTCTCTCATGTCTCAGGATGGTGAGGAGAGCCAGGATGCTGGCAGGGAGAGTTATTAAATATATTTTATTTTCTTTTCCCCAGTCAAAGGGCTTATTGCTTCTAATTCCAGCCTGGTCTGGGTACCAGTGGGGCTGGCACTGTGCCCCTGCGTCTACCATCAGCTGGGTTTGGTGGTGTTAGGAAACCCCACTCAGTTAGAGGCCCAAGTTGGAAGAAGGAAGAATTTTTGATAGCCTTGTGCGTGGAGCAAGGTGGGGCTGCCTCACACTCCAGTGAGACAGGATAGGTGTCAGCGCAGGGGCTAAATACTTTTTTTTTTTTTTTTTTTTGAGAACCAAAGAGTCCGTCTCTACTTATATGCTGTAAGCCACATAGACTAATTCATCTTGTATTCAGAGTTGAGGGAAATCATCCCTTGTTGGGCAGATACTACTACTAATAATAACTATTATTATTAGGGTAGCATTTTAAATAAATGATTACACACTATGAGTTCAAACCTGCAGTTTGAGAGTTGTGGTGGCAACATCAGTGTGGCAGATGATGCCTAGAAACAAAGCACCAAGTGACTAAAGGCAAATTGTCAGAAACTTAAAAAAAAAAAATCTCAGGGGGAGGAAAAAAGAAAAGGAAGCATACTATTTAGACTACAATAATAAAAATTTGGACTGCAGCGTGTGGATACATTCCTTCAGACAGCTGGAGCGGACACAATTTTTTTTTGTTTCTAAAGAGGTACCACAGCCAAAAATGAGAATGGTGTCTTATTTTCTCTAGGAAAATAGAAAAACATTTTTTTTTCTTGGTCATATTATTATTATCATTATTAGCTATCAAAACTATATTTTAACATAGAAACAAAGCCACAGAGCATACAATTTCTATGCACAGTGCCAGGAATGACTGCATCATCGTTAAGAATTACCACCAGTAGGAGGTGCGTGTGATAATCCAGTGTGGATTTACATGTGTGAATCTGTGCCATTCTGTAAGCATCCCTGCTATGTGAAGCCAGGCATAGATATGACAATGCATCTGTCCATTTGTGGGTGATACTGTGCTGCGTAGAAAATATGAAAATGAAGTTGAGTCAGAAGTATTATGGTATTAGTAGAAACTGTCTGTGAGCTTAAGTCTGAATGTAGACACATTAATCATGTACAGTTTGTTACTCTGTGCACATCATATATGAAGAGACTGGGCTTAAAGTCTTTCACCTGCATTGTCTGAAATAACGTAACGTCTTTATCAAGGGACTTGTTCCAGAAAATAATAATTCTTAAATGTGCTTCTGGAGCTGGTTGCTCCAGAATGGGAGCTGGTTGCTCGTTGTCGTTCTCTGGAAGCACAAAAGGAGCAGGAAGCTGAACATGGTGCTTATTGAGGTGTTGATATACATTTTCCCTCAAAATTTAAAAAATTTAGCTATAGAACATTGAGGTGTTCTTGACTTTTGAGATAGAGTGTCAGTCAAATATAAAAATAACAATTGTTTTTTTTCACCCACAACAATAAACAAATTCAATACTAAGTATTAAAAAATACTTCAGCTCTCAATTAGATTCTTAGCAGCTACTGTAAACATCCTCTTTGACTTCCACATTTTTTTCTTCTCGCATGTGTGAAGTTTCCTTTTTTAGGAAGCCTGATGATGGCTACCCAAGCATCATTCATATGTTTATCCCTCTGAACTTTTTCTACAGTGTTGTGTCTAAAAACGTGTTGAATACAGGCTTGGTTTTGTTTAAAATAAAAAAAAAATGTCCTGGAGGAATCACAGGTGATCTAGAATCCTTCGTTTGAGGGATGTAACAGCACACAGGGAATCTGGTGTCAGGTGGTACCCACGTTTGCATCTGGCTCTACTCTTCTGGACATCCTTAGCAGTGACCTGAGGCTGGTATGTTCCTTGGGCCTGGCACTTCTGCCTTACCAACAACCAGAATCTCCTTGGCAATTGGAATTTTATTCACGAAATGGATGTATGTGTGAGGAGAGATGTGGAGCGGCACATGGTATGCTCTGTAAAACATGTGATGCACAGTCTTACTATGTATTGCTTCATTTCCAAAGGGTTTATCTTTCAAATATGTTTTAACAGTATTTTTTCCTGAGTCAATTATATGTATTTCCAAACTTGAATAAATCATCCATTTTTTTTCAAATGGTAGTCAACTATGCTTAGGTTTTGCTGTCTTTCTTGTACGATTTACCTTTATTTTCACTTTTCTTTACATGTCAAAAAATGTCTCTGGGTGAGATGGTTTTCAAAGTCAGTTTTGTGCTCCGGCTTCAAATTCTTGCTTAAGGCTCTCTGCTTTTGGTTTAGCATGTTGCCCCTGTTTTGAACAAGCAAGGGCTTGTCATTGCAGTTTGCTATTGCACCCATGTCAGTTGTGAAGTTGTGGACTGTCAGAAAGAAAACTTGTGAGAAGTGACACTATTTGCAGAGGGAGGAGTTGGGTGAGCCCTGTCCCACCCCCACTTCGAGGGGCCGCATTCTGCTGCCCTGTTGGTGCCTGTGATAGGCTGGCTGTTGGGGACAGCCTGAGGTCAGCTGCCCTGTGTTGTACTGTGGAGAGATGGACAGGAGCTTGTGGCCTGGCAGCATTTTCTTCCTTGGTAGTTTCCTTCCAGAGATCAAAGCTTTCTATGCCAGCACCTGCAGAATTTAGTTGCTGGCCCTCTCCTGTGGAGCACAAACATGCAAACGTGAATCCTGAACTAGCACTTCTGCCTCTGCCTATAAGTAGTCTTCTGTGTTTCTAAGTTAAACTTAATAGTTTTTTTTTTGCTCATCTCTGTATGTCAGTTCACAACGCTGCATGCTTCTGCACGGTAAAGCAGGGAACATCCCTGCCACTGTTATTGCATTCAGAGGATTTCATTTGTATGTGATGCCTGATGAATTTAATGTCCTAGAGAACTTTCTTTTCAAATATGATTTGAAAACACATTTCTTCTTCGCCTTTCATCTTAATACGTCATCTTAATACATCTTCCTTGCTTTGATTAATTATTTAACTATAATTTTATTATTTAACACCTGAGATCATGCTAGACTACAATTTATGAGAAGCCAAGCATATAGACTTGCACACTATTTAAAGCTGGCTATAAATTTTCTAAAAGCAGACAAACAGAGAATGTCATTTGAGAGTGGAAATTCGTTGAGCCTAAACATTTTGTTTGAAATACTTGGGCTGAGAGAACAGAGGATTTTGGTGAGAACCCAGCAGCATCAGGAGCTGTGGCTTTCTTCAGACAGACAAAAGCAAAATTTGAGGGGAAAAAGAAAAAATACAAAAAAAGAAAAATACATACATACATCTATCTATCTATAGGTATAGATACATACATCTATCTATAGATATAGATAGATATTTATGGTATAATTTTGTTATTGAATAGTCCATAATGGAGAGAGAAAGAAATCACCATTGCTAGCACACTGCTCCAGGCTTCTCAGAAATACCGTAAGACCAGTGAGAAATCCAATCACAGTTCTGATTCCACAGAACTGTGTCTTTCACAGGAGATAGCTCAGAGGGCTGGAAAAGTCTAATTTTGTGTATGCAAAGCAACTCGCACATGAAACAGAAGCGCCGAGCAAATGCTGTTAAATAAAGATTAGTAGTTGGCATTGAGCCCATACTCCTCAAAGCGCTATTTGTCTGATCCCTTTGGGACTGATGGCGAGTACCATCCTCAGGCTGTGGCAAAATATTTGTTTAGTCCTTTGATACTCAAGCCACAGCGAGGTCTCTAGTAGGAGTTAGAGCTGAATTTTATTTTTAGGGGGTTCTGTACATTGGTATGTGTTCATTCAGTGGGTCTCTTTCTTCTGGATAGTGCCAGCAAATAAGTGTTTTTATATTTATCAGGGATATCATTTGCTTTTATTTGTCCCCTAAGCATCAAGAGTAAAGAAAAAGAAAAAAAAAAATAATTGGAAATACCTGCTTAGAATATATTTGTAGGAAGAAAGAGCTGACTTCTTCAATGGCAAGCAATAACAACACCACTACTAGTGGTCCTCATCCCTGAGAGAGAAGTCTTGTGCAGCACTCCTGGTACATCTGTATGCACAGTGTTCTGCTATGAGAAAATAATTGAGTTAACCGTGAATAAGCAGTGTAGCCCTGTCAGATTTGTGCTCTGCTCAGGTTAAATGCCTCTTCTCAGCAGTGCTAATTAGAGTGTTGCACTAATATTAACTAGACTGTCTTCTTCACATTACTGACCTGACACTTTTGATTCAATTTCAGTGAGCTTGGGCCTTGGGCCTGCACAGTTCAGGATAATTTCCAGTTCCATTCTGTGAAAAATAATTCAAGATTAGTAAATACATTCAAAATTATGTTCTGTGTTTTTTTTAAATATAATTAGAAAGTAATTGCATTAACGATTGTATGCCCAAATACATCTGTGGATTTTTGACATTTGCAATAGCATTGTGTGCCTGAAAGTAAAACAAGGAACCAAACAACCCACCGATTAGTAGCTCTAACTTTCCTAGTTTGTGTATGTGCGTTTGCTATCTACTTCAAATCCTGCATCAAAAGGCATCTTTCTGATTTTCTTAACATCAGTCTGAAAGGCAGCTAAGGGGCTGTCAGTCAAATGAGATTTCCTCATCTGAAGGTGGAGAGTTATGATTACCAAGGGAAATTCAATTAAATCTTACAGGCAAAGTGTGAATATATATTTGGCTGGATAAAGCTACTGAACTTTTTATGGTGTTATATGGGATTTTAAATATATTTTATATGCAATATATATTAATAATATAATAATGCTTTTATACAATATATTTATAGAAGGAATTTTCATTGTGTTAATTCTGGATTTGTAATCTAGAACCTGAGCCAAGAGACCAAAGGATAAGCTATCATCCCCAAGAAGATCCACAACCCTGAGAACATAACTTACATTTTATGTGAATTTGAGTCACCTTCCTTAGAAAAGTAGATTAAAAAAGATGAGGTTGTTGTTGTATTTTGAAGTTCTGGGTTCATTGCAATGTGTTAGTAACTTCCTATGGCTGTAAATATTTCTGTATGTATGCAAAGTCCAAAAAATCTTTCAAAATTCTTTTTAATAATTTTGCTTTAATCAGATTTGCCTTCTAGCCATAATTTCAGATAAGGAACCCATGTTCCCTCACAACATTTACATTTCATTTTAGCACTGAACATGTGGAAAAGTCACTAGACAGTTCCAGCTGGCAGGATTTGATGTCATGGTGCAGCTGAAGAAGAGGGCTTATCTACCTGGTAATCTGCTGTTCAGGTGCTAGAAAAGTTTTCTACTCCACGAAGCCCTGTGCAGATGCCTACACACTGTGTGATGGTGCCATACGGTGGCATTTACACGTGGCAGTGAGCAGCATATCACCTAGCTGGACTTTGACAGAAGCAGCATAAGCTGGCTGATAGTTATTCAGCAATATGTTGGCTTGCGCCATCGCTTTCAGGTGCCCCAGTAGCTTTTAAGTGCTGTCAGGCTGTGGGGCCTGAGACGGCTGTCTCTCCCTGCTTTCCACATGCAAAAATTCCTTCTCTCTTTGTGGATGAAGCTGCTCAGGGACAGTTTCTCCAGAGGAACAGAGGAAATCTCCTGATCCTTCATGTTATGGCATTGTGGTGGGTGAAGGAAACCCTCCAATTGTGAAGCAAAGTGTTACTTACGTAAACTGGGGATATTAGGAAAAGATGTTTCAAGTCTTTCCAATGTACTGAGGAGTGAGCAAGAGTTGTATATTCTAGGTTGACAGCAACTAGAAGAAAAAAAAAAAAAGAGAAAAATAAAATCTTCCTAAAAGTAGTTATTTTAAACTATATATGTTTGATATTCACACTCTCTCATACCAAAGAATCTTTCATCCTAAAGATTGTCTTAGCACAGGAGTTATCAATGTTTCTCTAAGTATGGAGTTACCCAATAATACTACTTTGTATTTATCGTCTGGGAAAGTATACAGTGAAGACCCTAATGGCTTAAGCCAGGCCCTGAAAAAGACTGCAGATCGTCTGTCTGTCTTTTCAAATGCTGTATTAAGGGCATGTTAATTTATAGCACATAGCACTATCTAAAGGTTCTGCTCATAAATGCAAGTCTTTATTATGGCTTCCGTAGCTTCATCATTTTAGACACCAGCTTTTGCCTTTCTTTGATGGAGCCAGATAACTTGAATTACACCATTAGCAGGAGAAGATGTTTTTATGCCAAAACCTCCTGCCAATCAACGTCTCGTTTATCAACCTTCTACTACTTTACTGCTGTTCTGCGTGCCATTTCTGTATGCATTTCTGCTGAGTCCCTTTAGCTTTCTACTTTCATAATGGCTTACCACTTAATTAAACTAGCTGGCTGAGTATAAACAGGACCATTAATGATGGATAGCATCTTTATGTAAAGTAAAAATATCTTTACCATAACTCATTAAAGCAGATACTTAAGTTCATGTTAAGTGTAGGGGGAATTTGGGTGGGAAGGGCTTTGGAAACTGGGCTGGTTTACAGGATGGAAAGAAATTTTTGTTTCTCTTTAAATAAGAACTGTTCTCCTAAAGATTACCATTTTGGGCAGTTCATGGAATTTTTAAAATGAAGCTCTTCTGGAAAGGGAGAGGAAAATTCTTAAAATATTTCTTTTATTGAAGATGCATATTTATATTATTAAAAGGTCCAAGGCCACCAAAATACCCATCTTAATCAGGACAAAGTATTTGAAATCAGGGTTGGTATTGCCCAGTGGATGTACCTCAGCAAGTTTCATCTTCCAAAGGTCAGTTCAAGTTAAATTTAGCTTTAGTATTGTCTTTGTTATGTGGAGCTTTCCTTGATCGGTAGTACAATGAAGGCTGGAGCGGTGCGAGAATGCCACTTTGAAATAAAATTCCCTTGGGTACTTGTGAGATGGAAGATTGTTTTTTGCTGTAAACAGTTGACTTAAAAATTATGGTGACACTTATTTCATCTAGCCTTAGGTCATTACTGATCTGACTTAATTTTAAAACTGAATTTAGTAGATAATACAATAATTTGTAGTTGATCTCTAAAGGTTTCCAATAACAAAGAGTTTTCTTTTTATATATATGGCAATTGACATTTATTAAAGGGAAAACTGGCAGAGAACAGTTCTCTTGTGGAATGTTCTTCAGTTACTGAGGTATGGTGGATAGCAGGGTCTGTCCCTGTTATGTGCCCACCCAAGGGAGAAGTCAATTCCCAAGGATCATCAGATGGTAGTGGAATCATTCTAATAAAAAGGGGAAAATATTACTTGCAATGTTTCTATCAATTAGCTCAAAGCAGTACTTTCTTATTCCTACGTAACTACTTCTAAGAGGCTCTTGTGTGTTTAAAATAACATTTATTTTCAAAAGAATGTTAAGTATTAGACTTTGTTAACTCATGGTGTATTTTCCATATCCTTGCTATTGTAAACTACTGTGGTAATACTGCTTAGTGTTTAGTCTTTGTTTGGCTTAATATAACTACTTTGAAAAGCTGGATAATTGAGTCCTTTCTTCCAAATTGTAGTTCAACAAAGATGGATCATAAATCTTAACATGTTCTGAAACAATAGAAGGACTGTAATTGTTCATGTTCTGCGAATAATGTTTTCTGTGAATCATGTACTGACTCAAACCCATTCCCTATGCAATTTAAACCATTAAGTTTCTAGAAGACCTGTACACTGAAAGATGTCAGTCCTTCGGTTATTAGAGGAGACACAAGGTCATTGAATCACAAATATGAACATTGTAAAGATATACAGAAGAGTGCTTTGCTCTGATGAATAAACTGTCAAGATGAGCACTAATTGTGGTGTTATCAGTTTCATGAAACAGCAATTAGAGCAGGTTGTCAAAGCTAAGAGGACACAAAGTTAGGAAAAAAGCAAGTTCAAAGGATGAGGCAAACTCATCCACACTTGACTTTGATGTTTGATACCTTTCCCCATGGGAGTGCTCAAAACCTTGGGACTGCCTTGCTTGAGCCTCACTCCTTGTCAGCTCTCTTTTTTTTTTTTTTTTTTTTTTCCCCCCCCTCAAGGAACATTTTGGCTCTGCAAGATGAGATGGCTTACAGTTATTGCTTATTTTTTAAACTTAGTCAGTAACTAGCATTGCTGAGAATCAAGACATGTCTAAGGACCCACGCTATCTTAAAAAATTTTGCTACTTAGTTGGATTGATAAATAGCATCTTCTAGATGCTACTCTTCATTGACAGTAAGTAGATTCCGTGTTTGTAATTCTAAACTGATAAAATCTAGTAACATGTGAAAAGCTAAAAACTGACCCAAACCAGGTTTTGTATTAGTTCCTATTGTTTTCGGTTTGAATAAAATAAAAATTGAATTGCGAAAGACTCTTGGATATCATTTCTGACATTAACTTATCTACATTTAGTCTCATGCTGTGTGCTGCTCCACGGAAGCAGTCACGTGGCAGGATTTGTGGCATGACATCTTCAGTTTTAGTTCTCAGTTTTCTCAGAGAAATTTCTGTCTTCTCAGAAGGCAATGAACACAGAGCCAGGCATCTAGCTCCTCTTTAAATATAACTAAAAGAAAAAGATGAAGCTAATTTGATTTTATGTAAATCAGTTTCTTTAAAGAACAAAAGAACATCTATTATTTCTTACATGGCTTTAGCATTTGTCTTTTAATGAAAAAATCATTTTGTTATGCTTCAGTATGTCAGTCCTTTTTATCCATCAGAGGCTGTGTATACATGAGTGTTTATTTCTGATCAGTGATGTGGTTTAATGCAAATTCCCTACTGGTCCCTACTTAGTGCCTGCCTAGTGCTTGGTGGTTCAGTACCTGGTTTTGTCAAGCATGAGCTGGCTTCTTCTCAATGGGAAATAAACCGGAATGAAACCCCTTTTTAGAAGTGCACCCATGCAGTTTATCCTGCTCTCTTTCCTACATTAAGGTACTTACATGATTTGGATTATACAATTAAGGCTTGAAATCTTAAATTTGGTTTATCATAATTTTCAAAGTAGGTAAAACAGAAAACACAGTGAATTTTGCTTCATAGTTTTCTTTTTCAGCTTTGATAATTTGTTCTTAAATTCATATTTAATTGCTTTTCTCCTGTTAGAGAATCTTATCTCTTAATTCTTACTACATTGTCCTAGCTTTGAGGTTTTTCCTCTACATGGAAAGCAGCTCTAAAGTGAATAAAGCTTTTTTTTTTCCTTTTAAATTCACAATGGTATAGGCAAGTATTTATAAATTACACATATAATAAATATTTTTTTATATTCTCTTTAGGAAAGTTAAAATTTATTTCTGCCTATGTATATTGAAAATAGGAAAAATGGAATTTGTTTTAAAATTATACTGTTTCCCACGATATACATGTTTAGCTTTTTTTGTTTGATTAGCATATGTAATTAGCATGTGTTTGATTAGCATATGTAACTTGAAAATTAATTGGTAGGCTGATTATACAAGTAAAAGCATAACATGGTCATAAATAAGTCCTTAAGAAGATAGAGCAAGCATCTTTCTTCCTGTTTAATTTATGAAAGTAATTGAAATATGCTGCAGTATTATGCTCAGCACATATTATATCTAATGGACAATTAATTTAAGCTTATTTAAGAAAGTGCAGGGAAGGAGAAGAAGGGATGGGCCACCGTTATGAGAGGATGTGAATGTCAAGTGTGGTGGATCAGAAATGAATCAGCAACTTGCTGTTTCAAGGCGGGAGTGTGATGTGATGTACCGCTTTCAGATGCCTGGAGCTGGCACATGTTAACAACATTGTCAAGGTCTCTTCCTAGTGCTGGTTGAAAACCAAAGAGAGATTGCTTTTAGGAAAGCACTTTCAGAATTGTGGTTTTCTTCCAATGAAGGAAGAAATGATGTCTTGACAAAGACAAGATGGATGCACTTTTTCCTTCCTCCTCCTCCTCTCTTCTACTGGTGCAGTGCCATGCAACATGCTGTCTTGGCTCCTCAGCTTCACTCAAGCCCTGCCTTGGGCTCTGTGCAGCAGGGCGCTCCATTCCCTTGTTTGTCAACAGACCTTCTGGATCTTTTGGGAACGTTCATCATCCAGATGTGATTATGGGGACATTTTCCAGTGAAGAAGTCTAAAAATTTCCTATTAGCCTTAGCATATTCAGTCTCAATATGCTCCTGTCCAGGTCAGCGTTGCAAATCTGGTTTAGGATGTTGGTGTGTTCATTTGTGGCTTATGTGAGTTAAGGATTTGAGTCTTCAAGTTCCTAACTCTCAAATACCCACATCAGGAACAGTCAATGTCTGTATAAACGTGTTGGGAATTACTAGGTCATGCACTTTTTCTCTTGAATTTTGCCTCTTTCTATCCTCTTTTCTGTTCCTTCTGTACTTTGGCTTGGAGGAAGCAGCTGAAAACCTTCCAAAATTATCTGGTCAGTAAAGTGCATTTTGTGATGATGTTCACATGTAACACAATCAATTAAAAGTAAATTAAAACTAGGGTTTCCAAATAGATTACAACAGTATGCTTGATGGGTGATAATATAAAAATTTACAAGTGGTTTTGGGAGAAGATGGGGAATGTCCGTACTGATCTCCAAGAAAGGATGCTCCAGGTAAGGGTCACTGTGCTGTCAGAGCACCCATATGTTTCAGTGAGTACGTGTGTGCTTCTCTCTGCCCTGCAAGTACTTCAATGCTGGCTTTGCTCATCTTGCTCACGTATAAGATTGATGTATCCCCCGAGTTGTAGGATCAGCTACATTGGAAAAGATTATCAAGCCCAACCATCAACCTGACCTGCTAAGTCCCATCACTAACCCATGTCCCTTAGTACTGCATCCTTACATCTCTCAGATACCTCCACTGCTTCCCTGGGCAGCCCAGTCGGGTGCTTGGCCACCCTATCTGTGAAGACATTCTTCCTGATGTCCAGCCTAAACCTCCCCCGGAGCAACTTATGACTGTTTCCTTGCATCCTATCACTTGTCACCTGAATTTCCAATGGACTGCTCTGTTTGTTTCCGTCTGCAACTCGTTGGCTTTGTTTTTCCATCATAGGCTCAGTGCATCCATGTGTTCTGCTAAAGGAGTTTGGTGATGTGGCCTCCCTTCTCTGTGCCACAAGGCTCCATAGGGCTGTTGCCAGAGCAGTCCCTACTGAAGCTTCTTCTCTGCCTTCTTCTGCTCCCCCCAACACACTTCTCCTCAAGTTTTGCAGATTTTCAAAGAAGGCCAGCTGTGGGCCTATGTTAGTAAGGCAGACATAGCCTTTACGCTGTAGGTCCTGGGAGAAGTTTCTGCCTTGTGGATCCACACATTACCCTGGCAGCACCCCCTTGCTTCTTGTACCTCCTCCTCTTCTCCATGAATGCTCAGCCCAAAGCCAAGGACAAAACACCTCAGCGGTCCCTTGCCAGGGCAGCAAGGTCCAGAAAGGCCAAGTGGGACACCAGGGCTGTCTAGCAGCTCACAGGGCTCCTGGGCAGACATGGGCAAGGTCCAGGGGAAGGCAAAGGCAAACACACTCCTCCTTGGTGTTTTTTTTTTTTTTTTTTTTTTTTTTTTTTTTTTTTTGTTTTTTTTTTTTTTTTTTTTGTTCTGGGTTCCTTGCCTTAGCTAGTAACAGCTACAGTATGAGTTACTTGAATAATCCTTAGGGGCTGCATGCTTCTGCGCAGTGTGTTGTCAGAATGCCTTCTGTTCAGTTTTGTGGTTGCCTGTGCCTCAGTAACGTACTGCAACAAGAAAATGCAGGCAGGGAAGAATTGAAAAGGATATTTTGGTGCAGTCCAGGGGGCTGGCAGCACAGTGAGAAAAAGCTCCCTCCATCCCTGCCTCTGCCACCGCTTGGTAAGGGGACTTCAAGGAAGTTGCTTGGTATCCATCATCCCCTGACCAAGATTCACTCCTGAAGGTTTTCAGGAAGCCCAGTGTAATTTATACGTCTTCTATGAAGGAAAACCCTGCTTTCTGACTTCATCCTGTGACTTCCAGGGAAGAAATCATTCCTGTTGTATGAGATATTGACAGTGGCTCCTTATTAAATGGTTACAGGTTCAAAGAATAAGTTTTGGTGACTGTTCTTTAGCTGGATTTATTGCCTGTCAGTAGAATAACTAGAAAACTTATGATAAATTTAGGTTCTTTTCCTATTACTAATATTCTCGTATTGCAGCATGGAAGCACATCTACTGACATAAATCTATGCAGAAAGAATTATAATGTCTTACAAATAACAGAAAATGAGGGAAAACAATAGGGACAAAAGAAGAAAAGCTTTCTACAATGCAAGATGATTCAAAATAGATATAAAATGCAGCACTAAACTGTAAGAATAGAGAAAACTCTATCTATTATCCTATGTTAGTAAGACTGAATCCTGTCTTTTGTATTACCAATAATGGTACATCAAATGTTATTGATGGCTGTAGATGTTTTTGAGAATGGATGAAAACTGATTCACTGAGTTTAACTGTATAGTAAATAAAAATGCTAGGCAGGTAATGCATCAAGAAATATGGTACCTGGGATTTTTAGCAATTGAGAAACACTCTTAGGTTTTTATTTTCCTCTTATCAAGAGAACCATTTTAAATAATTATTTTAAAAAATAATAATTCCTTATGGGCACATCTGGCATAATTCCAGAGGAGTGTATGCATCTTGGAACACCTCTCTGCCCTTGCTGGCAGAGATTCAGACTCACTGTATAAACTTGTTCCCAAATTCAAATAAGTTTTGATTGCAAAATAAATATTTTTGCCTCTCAGTTTTGTTCTGTGAATTCTTAACCGGGACTTCAGCTCCTCTGGCATTGATGTCCATGACTATGTACCTGGAGGCACCGTAAGCTCTTGCACTGGAATGGAACAAAGTTTTATTTCTTGGCTTTCTGTCCCTAGAGCTGCCTCCTCCTTGTGGCTGTGTGACAAAGGCATGGAAAGGTAAAGGTGATTCCTTAAGTGAGGGTTTCCTGTAGCTCTAGCAGAGATGTGCATTGCTGAGATGAAGGAGCTGTGTCTTTTCACTACCTTCTGGTGCACACCCTTTTTGGTTCATTTTCTTTAGTTCTTTCTGCTGCCCCAAACCTGGTTTATTCTAGCTGGACATCAAAGTAATAAAGGAGGAATGAGTCATCTATGCTTCTGATGAGATAAAGACATCTTAACACCAAGTTTTATTTTAATTGCCTTTTATGGTGCACAAGGGAATTCTAAATGGCCAAATGAGCTTTCTGTAGACATCTGTGATTAGTAAAACTGTCAGTTCCCAGAAAATGATAAACCATAGAAAAATAGTTTTTTGACAATTGAAAAAATAAAATTATATAAATGATTTTTTTTTTCATGTTGACTATATGCCAAAGCATTGTAAACACATGATCAGAACTGGTCAAGATGCTTACATCAGGAAGCAGTAAAAAATCTCAAAAAAAAAAAAAAAAAAAAAAGGAAAAAAGTATTTGAAATTTCCACCTTTAATTAAGAAGCCAAAATATCTGTTAAAAAATATAAACCCTTTTAAATGGTAGATTTGATGAATTTGAATTCAGGTGCAACTTGATTAATCCATTTTATTCCTATACCTATATAGTCTGTATATACCTATATAGCCTGTCTTCTTCAGAGATAAAGTGGAAAAAAAAGTTCAGGGACTTTGTCAAGCCCTTGCAGGAATGGTACATAGGAGAAAGGAATGGATCATCTTCCTAGTGAAAGTCAGTCAGGTACCATCATCCCAACCATATCTGCTGACATTGCTGTTTTTAAAATAGTGTCAGATCTCTTCCTGACACTATTCTGGGATAATCAGGTGACTCCAAGGGCATAACATGTCCTGATTTAATTTAGGTGGCTCTAGCCAAGCAATGAACTGAAAAATAGGCAAGCTACCTGTGTGACGTTAGCAGATTTCAGACAAAATTGTACAGCAGCAGCTTCCCACCTGGCACAGTTCCTGAGGAAAATTTTGTCATTTAATTTATTTAATTACTCTCAGGGAAAAGTCATTTGTATGTCCTTTAAAATACTTTCTCACATGGTGGCGAAAGTGGCTTTGTATGTCAGTACCTGGTAGGTCCTTTTCACGTCTCGAAGTTTAAAGGACTTTCTGGATGTCTTCGATTCTTTGCCTTCAGGAAATGGAAATGCCCTGGGCAACATTTTTTCTTGCTGTTGATATATGGGTATGCGTGGGAGGTGTCTGTCCAGCCAGAACTGCATAAAGCCCCTTATGATATGCATTGTCCTTTAAATACTTCTGTCTGGGATCCCAGAGCAGTTGTAATAATTGAAGAAGACAAGACGTTTTTTCAGTGCTCGCTACAGAACTGCACTTCAGAGAGTATTTATCTTGTAGGGAAGAAAGATTGTAAAAGCTCTACGGTGGAGATGATGGGCATTGCTCTTTCAAGTCTATGAAAGATGAGCAATGTTTAAGCTGAAAACATGTCTGCGAATCAGTCTATCTTAAGAGGGCATTATTCTTCCTGACTTGAGTTGCATTGTATTTTTTTCTCTGTCCCTTTGCCTTTCCTTTACCCTCTTCCATCCTCAATACCAATGTGCAGCTGCTGCGTTCTTACCACTTCTGCCTTTCCTCCATCTGTGTGCCCTTCGGAGCCAGCGTTTCAGAGAAGAGAAATACACAAACCATTTATTCATTCATTCAGCGCTTTCCTGCCTCTTCCTTGTTTGCAGAGCGAGCAGGAAGCTATTTGTGACTGGTGACTCACCATCAGATTTTACGAGGGGACTGTGCTGAGCACCACTGATTCACACACTTGCGGCTTTGTCAGAGGTCAGTGCCTTGGCAGCACTCCCCTGCAAATACTGGGCTGCCGCTCTCGAGAGCGTTAAGTCATTTCTGCCTTCCATGGTAGCGTGTCTTGCATGGAGCAGCTGCCAGAGGGGGCTGAGGTGACAAATCCTGCCTCTTTATGGGATGGAGCTCTTACCTGGCACCCAGTTGCCATACTGCCTGCAGCCCCCTTCCTGTCGTCATCACCATGAAGCCTGCACCCAGTTTCACTTTCCTTCATGCAGACTTTCATTTCCTTCATGCTTCCCGCTTGCTTGTATTTCTGTAATGCTTTCTTCTACATGGTTTTGGGCACGTGCGTGTGATGAAACTGTGGTAAGCTGTGTATTCAGTAGTGTATAGGGAGGTCTGAGAGGCAGTCCTGAGAGCAGTAACACAGCTGTCTAATGTTGCTTTCTTCACCCATGTTGATGACATAGTATTTAATTTCTTGCAAATGAGCCACTATGCAGGTTGTGTGCAAGATCTTGAAATGGATGGCTTACCGGTGATGAAAAACAAAGTCGATCCAAGCTTGAAAGTATTTTCTTTGTGTTGTAGTCATTTTTAGATGGGGATGGGGGGAGTCATTTATTTCTGAAATGTATTGAAAACCTTGGAATATTAAGATAGAAAAGCTGAAGGAAGCTTCCCAGACACCAGTACATGTTTCTGCCACGTGGCATGGCCAGTTGCTTCTGCTCCTGGATTCCCCCATCCCTACTCCAGTGGGACGTCTGCTCAGAGCCCTTCAGGAAATGCAGGGCTCTTGTGGTGGACCTCCTTCCCACCCTGCTGTGCAGGTGCTGACTGTCTGTTCAGCCAAGCTCCACCACAGCCAGGTGTGCTTCTGGGTGCCTGCTTTGTGCTGCTGCTGGAGTCTCCCAGGTGGGATGTGTTGAGGGGCACTCCTCAGGTTGCCCACCCCACCCCTTGGTCTGTCCTCTTCCAGTGTCCAATATCCAGCCAATAACATCTCTGTGCATGGGGGAATACCAAACTGGTTGATGACGCTTCTTCCTTCTTCATGACAACAGCGTTGCCTTTATCAATGACATCATTTCTTACTTGTAGGGCAATAGAAACAGAATGTGCTTTATAAGTTCTGGTAGGTAACTCTTGTGCTCATGCAGAAAATTCAAACATTGCTAAAATACTGCTATTACCTTTAGCGGTTTTACAGATTAGTGAGTAAAGCAACATTCTTAATGTAAGAATGTTCAGTTAGACGTGAAATTAAAAAAACTTTTTGTTCCATAAGCAGAGAAAATAACAGAACTTTATTTCCTATGTGTTTTTATTTCTGTTCTAAGCCATCTACATCTTCCTGTCCCAAACATATCAACTGCTTCTTCTGCCCTTCTGCCTCTGGTCACATCCCTTATCACAGTCTCATGGGAAAATCATCAGTTCTGATACCTCTCCCTATTCCTTCCCAGGGTTTTTCTGATGTTCACTGTTCAATTTTTCTCCTCCTTGGACAGCCAGGATTTGGAGGGGACCTAAGCTGCAGGTGTGTTTGGTGCCAGCAGCTGGAGAGGCTGCAAGGCAAAATGGAGTGGAGTTTCCACTAGAATTTCTCTGAAACTTGTAGAAACCTCACATCTTCGAGACTTTCAGCTGCGTTACAGTTTGGAGTGTTTTCATTTGAAAACTGGGATGGGGGAACCACCTATGAAGAGGATATTTCTTTGTTTTGTATTACTGTGACTTCATTGTAGCTGATGTTACAAAAATTGGTTAACCATGTGTTAAACTTGCTTATTTGAGTGAAAACATTTCATTGGAGAGCAGCTGAGGTTCAAAGTTTGCTGATGACTTTAGCTTATTTGGGATAGAGAGGAAAATTATAAAGAATTGCAGAGGGATTTTAGGAGATGGAGGTAATGCAGTACACAGACACCATGTGAAGCTCAGCAATTTTGTCAAGTGGCTGGAGGCTAAGGAGATGGTGCGTGCCTGGAGATCATTTGTGTTATTGCCTGGGCATTTGCTTTTGGCCACCGCTGGAGATAAGCCTAAGCTCACTGGCCCCTTTCCGAGACAGTGCAGTACTCCTGTGCTCCTACAAGTTTCCGAAAATGTCTTCAGAAATGCAAGAAAAACTGTTTCAAGCATGATAAAGAACTAAGTAAGATTAAAAATAATAATAATAATAATAATAATAATCCAAAACCATATAAATTGTACTTGGGGAAAAATGACTATAATATGGAGAACTTAGATATAGTTCACTAAAAATATATTATTTGAAATAAAATGTGTAAGGCAAAATTTTGTAATAGAAAGCCTTCAGGTATCTCACTTTAGTAGCCAATGCTCTGGTTTCTAAACGAAAATGCCGAAATATTTGTGAGAATCAAATGTGTTCAGGCCGTTGGGCAGGAAAATCTTTAGTTTGGCTGGATGTTCAAAGCAGGCTTAAGCACAGAGTTCTCCAAGATAAGATTAAAATCATACATTTATGATTACTGCCCTAAACTTTTGGAGAAAAAAAATCTATTACAAAACTGGTTTGTTTTACTTGGAAAGAGGTAGTCATTGATGTTTGTTGACTTACCGTGGTCACCATTTCAAGTACACAGTTGCCTGTCACCAGGGAGTCTGAGAAATTGCTTGTTCTCTCTACTTGGAGGGAAAAGTCTTCTTGTTTCAGATATTACCTTGCAAGAATGGCCACATATTGCTGCAATTACGGATGTAGATAGTATTAATCTTTCTTTTCTTGGGTTGTATTGAAACTAAATTCCACTCAGTTAATCAACATTTTTCCCCCTAATTGTCTTACCTGTAGGCAGTTTCAGAGGTAATCCCTAGGGTTCTTGATAATGTTTTAGCGTGTACCTCTCCATTGGCTTTGTTCAGGATTGTTGCATGCCTCATCGTTTTCATCAATTCCTGGGCAGTTTGCTTCAAAACCCAATGTTTCTTGACATGGGAGTGTGCAGTCTTTGGCTTCCGTATCTCTCTGTGTATAATTGATATGTTGTTTGATGAAGTTTTTGATGAAAATAAGATATTTACCATCTCAAAATCTTTTTATTCTAAAGAAGAATCCTTGGTGGTTTTTGTTTTGTTTTAATAGTTACAGCCAATTTTTCCCTTCTGAGGCAGCAGTCATCTTACACAGATTCATCTTATTCTATTTACCTCTCAAGGGGTTGGATTTGGGGTTTAAGGTGCCTTCCCCCAAACTATTCTACGATTGTACGATCCACCTGATTTTGAACTACAGGTTTTAAAACTAAAAAAACTGTCTTGAGATGGTCCTGATCATTACCCACAAAAACTATTAAACCTACCCTTCAATTTATTTTAGTGTGAGGTAATCTGTTTTTTATCAGTCTCTAGTTTTGTCACATTTAATGTTTAAGCCAGTGGGATGTGGTAAAGAAAAGAGAAGAGCTGAACTCAGTGTTGTAATTTTCTTATAACTAGGCATAGCACATTTTGTTTGAAAGCCTGATAAGCTGAATATGATTTTTCTATAATCTTAAATGTCTGAAATTTACTTCTGTTTTACTGGACTTGACTTTTAATGCTATAGTACTAGTTATTTTACAGGTGCCTGTACAAGGATTTCATATATATCCTTCTAATTATTCAAAGTGGGGAATAGTTAAATTTGATGCCTTTCTTCTATACAGTGATCTTATTTTTGCATTGCTTATGTACTGTCTGAAATGCATTAGTATTTGAAATCTTGATTTCCTGCAGCTTAGGTAATTATACTTTTTTTGATGCAAATAGAGAAAGAAATGGGCACAATGTACAAAGACCCTCTGTGAAGGATTTATTGGAAGATAACAATCTTCCTATTATGAAAAAAGAACAGTGGTAGTGAGATACTAATGAAAATAAAACACATGTATTTGTAGACATATTTTTTTAATAGATGTTCTGCTTTTTCTTAGAGACTGAAAAAGCAAAACACAAATCTAAAAACAAACAACAGTAAAAAAAAAAAAAAAAAAAAAACCAAAAAAACCTCTTTCTCCTCCATCTTCTCTTAGAGCTTACTCTTCTGGAAACAAGCGCACAAACCTGCTTTGCATGTGTTCAAACCCTTACTAGTTTTTCAAAATCCTCTAATACTTAATACTGTTACAAGAATATGGTTAAGCATCTTCTATGTGGAAAGATAGAAGCTGTCTGTTGAGAAAAAAATATATTTTTTTCAAACAGGATGAAAAAAACAGGAATTTGGAGTTCATGCAAAGCTGTAAGTTCACAGGATGCACAGTAAAAGCTCTGTCGATACCTTGTGCTCTGGATGGTGCCTGTATGGAATATAAATCACTTTTTCAATGTAATCTGCTTTTATTGCTGCTATGATTTAAAATAGAATGTTAAATGGAAATGAAATAAAAGATTTTCTAGTATTCCACCAGTGTGAAACAACCATAGCTGCTTTTTTTCCCCCCCCTCACCCTTCTGGTATCTATTGCATTGCAGGATCACAGTTTTGTACTTGTAGGATTTGTTAGGAACACAATTATCCTGCTATGTTGTATAAAGCACAGTTATAAAGTTACATAGCTTCGTGGGTAGCATGAGATAACAATCACGAATAATAAAGATAGAGGGATAAAGCTGTGACAGCACAAGAGTATTGTGTTTTAATCAAAGCATCTTTTGTTGCTGATGTTTTATTGAATTATTCTAATTTTTTTACTATGGGCTTTTGAAATTGATAGGATGTAGAAAAAGAACAGTAACCCATCCTTTAAACCTTCACCAGCCTTGAAATCCTCCTCCTCTATGAGGACTTGATAGGTAAGGGACAACAGGCACTGGATGCTTGTGCCATTTTCTTTCACCAGTTGCCTGTTTCAGAAGGATGGTGTTAATGAACGCTGGTGATGCTCAGCGGTGTTCACCAGTCAAACACGGTGTTAGGACAGTTGGCTCTGCAAAATTCCTGACCACCATCTGTGTGTAGGTAGGGAGGTGCTGGCACAGAAGTGAGGCTGCCTGCAGTGCCAGGCACCTGGGCCTTTTCTGGCAGAACCGCTTGTGGTGCTGTGCTGCTGCTGGAGTATTCTGCATTGTTTATCCTGTAAATGTTGTGGTCCTCATTGCATTTTTTTTTTTTAATTGTGTAATGCTGATTTTTCCTTCTTACTTGAGTAAGAAAACTTAAAATCACTTTTGTGTGCTTCTGACATGAGACTTTGAGTGAAAACAGACTGTGGTCACTTACTTCAAACCCAAATACAATTCCAAGCAATATTTCAACATTTTTGAAATGTTTCTGTCAGAAAACAGACTGAATTGTGTGTAACAGCCTGGATCTAGGCTTCTTCCAAGACTGCTTGTGCTTTCACAGAGGCTCAGTTGAGATTTTCTCCTGAATTTTGCTCATCCTTTCCTGACCAGATGGCAGAGCCTAGGCTAGAAAGCATAGGAATTGCTCAGCCACACGCCTGCTGTACGGAAGCCCTGAAGGATCACGGGAGCATCTCAGTGGGCCTTGCCTGGAGGTCAGGGCCAGCTCAGCCTCCAGGGACCAGCACAGTAGGGGTGCAGGAGAAGCCCTGAAGGCTCCTGTGTTGGGTCTGTCTGAGCTGGAGTCACCTTTTCCCTGCAGCAGCCCACACAGTGCTGTACTCTGCACTCGTAGCTGAAACAGCACTGATATCACTCCAGTGTTGTGTCTATTGCTGCGTAGTGCTGGCACAGCATCAGGACTCCTTCCAAGCCCCCAAGAGCCAGCAGGCTGGGGGTGGGCAAGTGATGGGGTGGGGACATTGCCAGGGCAGCTGACCTAAACCAACCAAAGGGATATTCCATAACACCTGATGTCACACTCAGCAATAAAAGGGGGGGCTCTCATGGGGGAGGGGGCTGTTCCTCCTGAACAACCACTACGCGTTTGAGGCCCTGCTTCCCAGGACGTGGCCGAACACCGCTCGCTGATGGGAAGTAGAGAATAATTTTTTCTCTCTCTGTGCTTCCGCACGGACTGATTGCTTCTTTTGTCTCTGTTTTTTCCTCCCCATTCCCTTTCCTTTTAATTAAACCTTTCTTATCTCAAACCTTGAGTTCTCTGTGTTGTATTTTCTCCCCCTTCCTCTTTGAGGAGAGGGGGAGTGAGAGAGCGGTTGTGGTGGAGCTCGGCTGCCCACCTGAGTAAAACCACCACAGCTCCCCCAGGGCTTTGCTGGGGAGATGAAGCCCCTTCTGCAGCATGGTGAGCTGCAGGCAGGCAGGGAGGCTGAATGCTAGCCTTGTGCCCGGGAGAACCACCATTTCTGGGCAGTTTGCAGGCCCAGCCAACCTCAGCTGGACATACAGCTCTGTACACATGCCGTGGTGAGTTTCATGCAGAGCCTCCAATACTGGTGTCAGTCCTCAGGGCCTTGGGGCTCTGCTTTGAGCCTCCTGGGCTGCCCTCGGCTTCATGAACTGCCTCTGCCCTCTTTTGCTGGCTGCCTCTGCATTTATTTAAAAACTATGGCAACAACAGCTGCAAATTAAGAAAATAAAAGCCTCCCACCCTCTTTTTCTTCCTGCCATCCTCTGGATGCTGCAGCTGTCTCCCCTCACACCCCCGTTTCCCATCTCTCTGCATGGGGTGTCAAACAGGCCTTTCCTTGCAGTGAGGTGACCCCATCAGGAGCACGGTGTACAATGGGAGGAAAAATGGCCTTGCTTTCTCTTGCTTTCAGTTGAAGTGTACAGTGCCAAAAAAAAAGCCTAGAAAAGCACGTGAAGGGGAAAAAAGAAAAAAAAGTTATGTCCATTTTACGTCCTGTTGACACTTTTCTGAAAGAAAATGGGAGAAACAGTTCTGTAAATAAGCTAACGCATCCTATCTTATCTATACTGAAAACATGTTTTTAAGTTCTGTACTTTAGCTTTTACTGGGCATTTTATGGAGCAACTGAAAGAGGAGTATCCTGATGTCAACCTACGCTGCCACATTTTGAGTCCACAGGATCCTGGGTATTCCCCGAAGTACAAATTTGCCATAGCCATAACATTGTTTCTGAGACTTTGAAAGCAGAAAGCCCATTGACATAGAGACCCGTAGCCCAAATATTTGAACTGGAAAATCAGCCACTGAGAAGAGAGGTTGAGAAGTTGTTTCATTTTAACTGTACAAATATTGCTCTCTCTGGAGCACAAGCATTTGTACCTGTTTCATCTATGAAAAAGGTATTGGGATGAGGAATTTCAAAGGAAGGTATTCCTCTATAGTCTGTCAAGTACTAAAAACTATGGGTACTCTTTCATTTGTATTTCTAATTCTATTCTAGTATGGTTATTCAGACATCTACCTAAAGTTTATGGTTTGATTATTCCTCCATACATAGCACGTTTGTCCTTGTTTTTTGGAAGCATTTTTAATATTAATAGGTTACTCCTTAGGTCATAGCTTTTATAGTTTTAGCGTAAGCCTTTAATCTCACTTTAATGATTTTTGGTTGTAACTTATTCTCATAATTATTACTAATAAATCTACCACATAGCAAAGTACAGTACATCCTGTAGTATCAGAATTCTTTATCTTATTTGTTTATATCTAATTAGCAGAAAAAATACTGCCCATCTCTTCTTATTTCCCGCAAAAGGACCTTCCTAGACACTGTAATAGCTTTGTGTCTTCCTAGACATGCAGAGGAAGAGTGATGTAGAAGAGGAGCAGTCACATTTGGCTACCAACATCTTGGTCAGGGAAACTGCGTCACTTGTGAGGGAAAGCATTGCTGTTTTTTTTTGCTGTCATTGCCTGGGGTTAAGTTACAATAAGGATTATACTAAAACATAATAGGTTTCAAAAATTGGGTTTTATCACCCCCTATAAAATCAGTAATATAATTTGACTCTCTGGGGTTTGTACAATGTGTACTTATGCCTTAATAACAGAAGACATCTGCTGAACTAATTTGCTCAGCAATTTAGAGAGTTGCGTAGACTGTGAACTGATGGATATTCAGTTAGCTCAGAGCCATTTGAATTTCCTACATTTTATGCATTCTAGCAAAATTACTTGTTCCTTGGCTATTTTGCTATCCTGTATTTTCACAGAAAAATAAATGTGTTAAAACTTACTAACTCTTCTTTGTTCCCATCTCTTGTGACTTCCCTTCTACTTTCAGGAGGCTACTTCCAATGCATTTCTGCTAGTGGTAAGAAGAAAATTTGCTGGCTGTGCCTCTGCCATCTCCACTGTCCTTTGGTCCCTCAGTGAAAATGCTCTGGCAAATGAGCCCATTGGTTTCTTTCCCTAAGAGGCAGAGTCAGTCCTCATCTTAGTTCCTGTATTCTCCACTGAGTTTCTGGCCTTCCCTTGTCCCAAGCCTGCAGCTCCGAACAGGTGGCCCCTTAACTGAGAGAGCATTGCTAGCAAGCTTAAGGCGAAAACAACACTTACAGTGTTCGGTAACTCATCCTTGCCAAGTACAAGGTAGGGGAGGTGCAGTACCGCCGCTTTTCAACTTCCTCCCAGCTGGGTTATAAAACATCATTATTTTTTCTCCAGTGCTCTCTGCTGCACCCTTTTAGAAGTGCACGTATGTTTCTGGCTTTAACCTCTAACTGTAAAGTCCCAGAGGGTTTTTGACTGATGCCTGACTGTGCTGTTGTAAGCACGCTGATGCTGGCTGTGTTTCAGCTGGTAGCATGATTTAATAAAAAAGCAGCACCGACTCTGAGTTGAGGGCTCAGTACTGATTTATGGCTAGGCTGCAGAGCAGGACACGAAGTTTTGGGAACATATTTGACTTCCCCATGTGTCTCTGATAGAAAATTACCAGGGAAGTTTCTTACCAGTAATTCTCAAATCTCCATATCTGCAAAATCTTTCTGACTTGGCAATAATGGGCTTCTCTGCTCACTGAAGAGTTTTCTTCAGTTTAGAATGTACAGATATGAAGTTCCTTTCCATTCTGAAGTGCTTCTATTTTTTTTTTTTAATTTTTTCTTACTGTATTTTTGAGGGAGATTCAGCATTTCATATTTGCATCCATCAGTAGAAAACACTGTACAAGATCCAAGGCACTGGACCTTCAGAGCAACTGTGTGCATCATGATGAGGGAAATCATAATGAACATTAGGCAAATGTTACATCAGTAGTTGCCAGGTGAAAACCACTGATGCAACTAGCATGAAGGCCATGAGTGCAACACTTCTACTGATAAGGTTGACACTAACATCAGTGTGTGCACTGCAAATTGGTTAGATATTGTCTGCTTAAATTACCTTTAAATTACTTTATCTTGTAATCTGAAGGCTCTATAGTTGCTCGTTTCCTTCCCCCACCTCTTAAAATTCTGTCTTTGCTCCCAAAAAACCAGGGCCGTTTTCATTAGTTTGTAATCCCAGCTAGGTGTGTGCAGTGGTGTCCAGTGTGCTCTGTACCAGCGGGGAGGAGGAATGACCCTTCTGAGGAAGGTAAAACCAGATGCTGAGCCACCCCCTCACTGTGGAGTTCCAGCCCACATGGCTGCTGTTGGCAAATGTTGAGGACAAGGAGGTGCCACAAAGCTGTTCCAACCTTATTTCTCCCAGGCAGGTTTTATTACGACACACTGTAGGTGATATTTCAAGCTTTATTTTTTTTTCCACAAGTGATGACATGGCTGTCATATTTAGAGGTTTATTGTTAATTATCACCAATTCATTAAGGGATTAGTAACTGTTCTGCGGGCACATGCTGAGCACAACCACATTGCTGCTCTCTCCACATGAGCTGACCAGAGGAGCCGTGTTCTGCTCTCAGACTTCATCTGTGGTCAGTGCTGGGTAAGACTTCATTCCTGGATAAGGAGTCCCTTCAGTCTTGTTTCTTAATGAGCTGTTATTGCTGGCCAATAGAATATCTGTTCAAACCATCAGTTCTGACTTCGCTCCTTACTCTCTTGCTTCAAAGCATTCCTACCTCACACAGACAAAAGGTGAGGAAACAACAGTATGGAAAATATTGGGTTTGGTTTTAACTATGGTGTAGCACTACAGGCTGCACAGGAGCTTCTGTAGTTCCCCCAAATATTACTTGGTTCACAGAAGACGAAGATACAACTGCTTGATTTGCAAAGCAGTGTCAGGGCTGTTCACAGAATTTCAATGTGCTGAGAAGTGGAGTCCTTGGCAGGTGGCATCTCCTTTATCTCCTTTCTGCTGCTGAGGTATTAAAAATATTCAGGGGGGTGGTGCCAAAATAACCATTTTCTGCCAGGTGGAAAATAAATCTAAAACTGCTCCTTTAGCATAAAAAAATGAAATAGGTAGTTGACAGGGGCAGAACACAGCTGTTCTTGACCTCCATCAGCAAGAGCTTAGTTAGAGGCTGAATACTGCTGTGAAAGTCAGTCTTGCAGCATCTGTAGGTCACAAAGAGGATGTGCACGGCAGCACTGGAGAACGAATGTCACATTTTCATTACATATTTGCTCAGAACAGAGCTCTTTCGCAGGAAATACATTAGCCCTATTTCTTTGCCTGATGTTCTGCTAATGGAAGAGAGCGAGTGACAAGGGAAGTTCATGGGTTGATTTAGGAGGAAAGACTTTTTAAAATCACACAGCTTTTTAAAATGCTACTCATTATAATAAAAGCACAGCTTTTTAAAATGCTACTCATGATAGTAAAAGCATAGCTTATTCCCATGCATGTGCATGTAAGAGATGATATTCAGCATCTGCTGATATGAACTGACATGTTGACTCTGCTGTTCTGTGCCCTTGCAGCAGCTTAACAGGTATTTTTCCCACAAACAGCTTAAAAGCCACACAGGCAAATCCCAGCATAGCATTGTGAGGCTTCACGCAGGTGTGAAGCAAATAACCTAAATGAGATGTAAGCTATGGTTTGAATGGGAAGTTAAGAACAAAATGTCCATCCAAATACTGTAATAAATGCTCCGCAGAAATAGATACCGCTAGTGCCTCTGCTGTACAATCCTGCCTATATTTCAAACCACATTGATTCTGTTCACCGGTAATTCATTCTTATTTAGAAATAAATTAAAATGTTTTATAATGTTATATATGTCATGGTATTGAAGCATTGAGGCAGATAGACTTAAATTCATTGCAGTCACTGAATGAGGATGTGGTAAGGTAGGTGATCACTGTGGAAAAAAAGCAATAAAGGATGTAAGGGAAATGTTAACTTCTGCTTCGCGGTCTCATTTTCTCTGCTACAAACATTGCTTACTGTCCAGAGATCCCAGGTGTGTGGGCCTTCCTTCCTGAGATTGAATCGAAAATCTATTGTTTGAAAAGTTATTATCAACCAAATCTTTGAAAACTGAGATTTTTTGAACAATGCATGCTGCCAGATGCACTTTTAATTAACTGTGCTCCTAGTTACAGCTTAATTACATTTTTGGACATTTATTCTTTTTGGAAAATAGCTTTTTAATGGAAAATCATATTCCTTGGCCTCTGAGGAGCAGATTTGTTGTTGGAAGAGTGAGCTGGATTGGTTACACTTTGAAAATAGGTCAGTGGCTAATAGAGTTTGTATAAGGACTAAAAAGCACTTTATCAGCGCTCATTAGGCATTGTGGTTATAAGGTCTCACTGTTAAAACAAACTTGAGGGTTTCAAGCAATAACAGGCTACTCCACGGATCTAAACCATTGCATATTCATAACATAAAACAAAGTTTGATTAAAACAACAGTTACGAGAGTTGCCAGGGGCCAAAATGTGCAGTCATCTGGATATGATCCAGTTTTGTTCATTATAAGGGGACAAATCCAGTTTCTCTTCCTGCTGTACACAATTAATATATTGTTAGTCTTCAGCGTCTTATAGTAATCAATTGGCATTTAACATGCCACCAATGCAGATCGTGGCATAACAAAACGCAATGAGAGATTTTCACGCAGATAAGGACAATCATATACATAGTGATCAGTTTGAATATCGTCAGTGATTTAAAATGAGCTATGTGTTGAGTGTTTATCATAAAAGCTTCTTAGCAGTCATACACATTTACACAGTGTGTTCTGCTTAGCACAGCATGGAGCTGACAAGGCTGTTGGGTTTTTGTGCTTTCTTTTTGTTAACACTCTACCAGGCAACAACCACGGTTCAATTTAGAAAAGAAAGAAAGGGCATCAACTAGTATGCTTCGACGTAGAGTTACATTTACATAAAATGATCTCCTCTGTGATGCATTCTGATGAGTGAAAATTGATGTATGTTACAGGCAAGTGTGTATTTTGGAGGGATGCATGCTGAGCTCATGAAGCTGCCACAGCACGACAGGCTGCACGGGTGAGCTGCTCTTGGAGGTGAGCAGCAAGGGAGCAGGTATGCATGGCCTGGGTGGAAAGAGCAGGAGGGCCTCTGAATGTTATCAGTGTCAGCTGAGCATTTGCAATTAGCTCTTCAAGATTAGTCTTGCAGAGGTTGTGAAATACGCACACTAAACCCGTGGCTTCAGTGCAGGTTGCTTGCTAGAAAAAGGCTTACCCTTAGTGAAATGGCAGCACAGATTTTGATAGAGAAACCTTGCAAACTACTTCTGTCAATAATGATTGTGTCATTCGAAGCAACTTTTCTAATTAATGAAATCAATTGCTAATTCATGTTCCATCTGGATGCTTACATGGCTGCATAAGACAGTGAAGAAATTACCCTTTTCTAGAAGTGTTTTTTCAGAGGCAGCAGCAAGGCATAGGCATGCTGTAAAAGTGGCTCCAAGTGAAACCAAGCTTCAAATCTTTGACTCCAGACTTGGAGACTATCTTTTTGCATTTCTCTGCCCTTAAAACTGGAGCATGCTGCCCGTCCTGTTGGAGGGGCTGGTACCAGCCCCTGCTCCAGCCATGGGGCTGACTGCATGGTGCCAGTGTGCAGGAAGTGTGCTCTTCCCCCGTGGCTGCGTGCACCCAGAGCTGCAACCAGGTGCTGTGAGGCTATTGGGGAAGATGCAAGTAGACCCTCGCTGTGCCATCTATGTGCTGGCTGGCAGCAGGCCATGACTGGCTACAGCGACCAGATTTGTAATTGCTGGCATTTTGGACATTTGGGGGTTTAGTTCCCTTTTTTTCTTAAAAACAAAAAAAAACAACAACAAAACACCTGCGTAAAATATTATTATTGTTGTAAAACTAAGTAAGTTACTGCAGTGAAGTAGTCTCAGAGTTTAGTAACTTTAATGTTTAGTAGCATCGTTAGAAAGCTTCTGTACTGAGAATACTACCTTATTTGTTCATGCGCATCCAAATAATGGTGCTCATCCTTGTAAGGATGAGTATCCTTTCTTTCATATTCTTATGGTATATGAAATCATGAAAGTCCTTTTACGCTATTTAATTTTATGACAGTCAGAATAACAGAGGAATGCCGAAACTTCCATCATTTCAGTTTTGTAAATGTCTTCTTGAAGGATAAAGGCAGTCAGCAGACTGTATAAACACCATTTTTAGCTTTAAGTCGGTCACTAAAGCATCCATAAGAGCAGCTTGTTCATCTAGCCCTGCAAATCTTCCCACCTGCATGACAAAGGCCTCAATAATATGATTAAATGATGCTTAGGGGCCTCTGTTAAAATGTTTTAGTGACTTTGCACTTCATAGCAGTGAGTTAGCTCTGTCATATTTGAGATGCAGGGACTGATCACATGAACATTACTACCGCATCGAAGTACAGCCATGCGCTTACGACAAGTCACAATGGTGTAATTATTAAAGAAGGTGCAATTATTCAGGAAGATAATGGGACTGTCGTTGTCTGGCTGGACCCTGTTCGTTTTGCAGTCTGCTTTCTGTGTCCTACAGCTCCTCACATTGTGAAAACGTGAAGTTTGTGAAAATGGGGGGGGGAAGATGCTGCTCTAGTGGAGAGCAGAGCAAAAAAGACTTTTGGAGTTGTTGCATGAATGCTTTATCGCTTAAAGGAAAGAAAAGAGAAAGAGGACAGATGTCTCCTTGCAGTGCTTTTTTTTAAAAAAAATAAATTATTTTTGTTGTTTGTTTTGGTACTTTAATCACCTGATGTCTAATCCTGTCCAAGAAGGTTGCATTTGAGGGGAAAATCTGATTACCCCATTGCTCACCTCTTTGTATTGGCAAGGCCAGGCTGGTGCCCTTTCACAAGTTCAGAGTTGGAAACGGTGAAAAGAAAGACCCCGACTGACTGTGTCAAATGTTCCACGTTTTATTTGAATTTAATTGCCTTTACTTAGCTGTAAAACTTAGAGCTTTCTTCTGTGTAGTACGTTGGCATGTTATAACAAAGCTGTGAACTTGCAACACTGTGCTAAAATACCCTTGTACACATAGAAACGCTGTCTTTGGAGGTGCAATATTTCTCAAAACAAGGGCATGAGCGTGTTTGGGTAGACGCAGAGCCAGGCTAAGCCTTTCCTCTACGCCTGCCTGCCCACACACTACCTCTTCCTCACACCAGCGCTGCTGGTTTTGTAGCCAGTGAATGGGTGGGGAGGCAGGTCTTGCTCAGGGAATAAAACATTCCCCAATTCCCAGTCCCTTGTGCTGAAAAGACAGCAGGGACACAAGAAGCATGAGCTCTGTAAGTAGCCTGGTGAAGGATCTGCTTAAAGTTGTAGAGAGTCTGTAGAAAGCCCGGCCGTGGTTGAAGATACGGAGTTTTATCCTTTGAAAGAGCCTTAGAAAATGAATGCAGGAAAGTATTTATTTAGAAGAATATGCACATCAACAATGATTGGATGGGACTGTAATGTCTTCCTAAGCGTTCTTGTTTCGATTTTCACAGAAGTCTCCATGGTGATAAAATATTCTCATGTTAATGTCAATTAAAAATTTATTTCCATTTTAAAATAAATCTGGGTAAGAAGACTTGGTTGTAGTAAATCTGTGTGGTGACATTTTCTACCCATTCAATTTTCAAAATTTTCTGTATGGCTTGGAAGAGCCTGTAATTCCAAGTTTCTAAACAGGTTTCAAGAGAAGAAAAGCAGCCCAGAAGGGTGAAGTGTTTGGAGGGGTCATGCAGCTGCCCTCCAGCTATTAACAGAGTTTAGTTGTAGGGGGCAAAAGGAAGATGTAGTTGATGCAGATGAAAACAATCTGTGGAAAATAGTCAGAAAATTACACTCATTTTACTTAAGCTTTTCCCTTTAAAGGTGAAAAGAAAATCAATTTGATAGTTTTAAAGATCTGCACAGTTCCATGGAAAACATAAAACCCCACTTGAAAGAGTTTTTGAAATCTCATTCTGTATCTGATTAAAAGTGTATTTTGGACCCCCTGTTTTCAAAATGTTCTGTGAAAGACCAACCACAGTGTTCTGATCACACACTCACTTTAGCCTTGACTTTATTTTAACCTCAGTTTTGAAATAAAATACAATTGAAATAAAAAGCCTCTTTGGAGAGAAAATCCTGAAATCTGAAAATAATTAAATGGGATGCTTCAAAACGTGAAACCTTTCATGTGTTTTTGACTGTGAGTGAAAAAAATCCCAAATTTGTCAAATTTCTGGGTCACTGTTTCTGCTGCACCTCCTTCAGTGCAGCATGGAAGAAGGGTTCTTTAAAGGTATTTTTCAAGCCACTCTACTAAGGATTTTTTTTTGGAAAAGTGGGATTGTGCCGGCATCACATGTTATTCATTGAACCCCATCAGCTATATCTCAGCTGTACAGCTACTTGGCTTAGAGCCCACCTCTCCAGCTTTGCAGCACATCAGCTGGACTGAAAAATACAGCTCCAGATCAGATCCTCCAATGAGCTTCACATTGCTGTGGCATTCATGTGTAGTGAAACAGAATTGGGATGAATACAATGTTGCTGTTGATAGAATATGAGTGCTCCTTGCTTGGTGTGTGCTCCTTACCCAAGTTCAGCAGCGTGCTGAATGTTAGGCGAAGTGTGGGCATCGTCAGTCTCCTGTCAGCACGTGTGCCAGCCCCAGTCAGGCAACTAAGCCGCTGCTCTGCTCTTCCCTACACTTAGTTAATTTGTGTGTGTGCAGTTGGTGCTTTGGCGCAGTTCGGCAATGCAAATTCCTGCTTAAAAACACAAAAAGGAAAATAAAGTAGTTAGCTCTCGCAACCATTGATTTGAGTAAAAATGCATAAAACAATTATCATAAAACAACAATGAATAAATAATCTGAATCTTGAAAAGTCTGAAAGCTGAAAAACCTTCAAAAGTACTGTGGATGAAATATCTGAGCAAAAAATGTTGCAATGATGTCAAGAGAAGCTACTAAGCTACTGCTGGATTATGATGGTGTGCAGCAGACTTTTTCTGTCTTTAAAAGTATGTTTTAAAAAGCAGTGAAATGGATAATTTTATTTTAAATAAGGAACACTGTTTTCACTATTTCATTGTTATGATTTTGTGGGTTTTTTTGTTTTTTTTTTTTTAGATCTTGGTTGTTATGGCAAAATCTTTCAGCAGTGCGTGGTATGATGGGCTACAGGTTGGATGATCTACAGTCATCTGAAACATGATAAATACTTCTCTTCCTTGTCCATGGTGAGTTTTGTTCCAGTATTACATACACCTATTAAATACTTGACATTTACTTCAGAAAAGCTGCACTGGGTGGTACTCACATTGCTTTCACATGGACTAGCCTAGCATTGTTTATTTACAGTATGCATAGAAAGCAGAGCGTTAACTGTTTGAGGATATTTTAAAAAGCTGAACTTTAAAAAAAGAGCCGTACAAAAATGTTTCACTTTTTAGATGATTTTGGAGCTGTGCAAACATCCTTATACGCACCTTGAAATGCTCTCTCTCCCTTCAGCTTGAAAGCGTCTTTATCTCAATGTGTAGTATTTTAGGTCAAATTAGATTCAAGCTGAATTGAATGCTCTTTTTTACTATCAGGCATATCACAATGTATTCTATGTATTAAAAATAAACGAACAAACAAAAAAAAAAAAAACACAACACAACAACACCAAAAACCTTCTCTGTAGCTATGTTACAAATATAGTTCAAAACACAAAAAATAAGTTGGAGAACATATTTTCTCCAGGAGTTTTCAGTTTTATTTTTGAACTGTCTGTATTTTGTGCTTACAATTACTCTGCTTGTAGTATTCATGAGCAATGTTAAGTATTGTATAAACAACAATATTAAAAGCAAGGCTCCTCATAGTATAACTGAACTATCCCTTCTGATTTACACAGTGTCCAGACATGCAATAATGAGATCCAAGGCACTAGTTGTTCATTTGGCTAAACACAAGTTCAACATTGACAAACCAAATTTGGATATCAAAATGTTCCACTGACTGCTCTTTAATACACCAGAAATAGCAGCCCAGTCTCCTGCCCAAGTATCAGGTTAAGCATTTGAGGTTAAAGTTCTATCTGTCTCCCTCTTCTCCCTTTTGAGGGTTTTGACTAGGCTCTTACTGCAAAGTTTGTTTGAGATTGGTACTGAATTTTCAGGAATAGCTGAATAACTTTTCTTAAAATCTGTAAAAGTTTCTTACCCTAAGTCTGTGGCTAGGGTTGAAGTTAAAAGAAAAGATCTGACACTGCCTGCATGAAATGTATCCCTCCTTTTCTACTCCTGTTCTAGATTTCAGAGTCCTTAAAAGTATGCAGAAGTAGGGAGAAAAGCAGAGATGCAAGCTGTGAGAACAGAAGAGGGAAATTAATGGCATTAGTCAAAGCCATTCTTATGATATGCTTAAGTACTGTAATGAAGTGACACAGAGGCAATACAGTTTCCAGAGATGTGTTTACGCTTGATAATGGAAAGACATGTTTAAATATCCTGTATAAATGGATAGGGATATTTGCCAACGAAACTGGTTACTGTTATTTTTGGTGGAAGTAAGTTATTTACACAGTGAAATGGCCAGATACATAGCACGCCTTTTTCATCCTTTGGAAGGCATCTTCCGCCTGCCTCTCTTACAGTTTCAGCTGGCTTTGCATTTCAAATGACATGTCTCCCAGGTACTAACCATACCACTCTGACACCGGAGAACCAGATAAATAGAAAGGAAAACATCACCTCACTTGTTCCTACCGGCAAATTATTGGGGGGGGGGGGGAAAAGCGGATACTGTTTGATGGGTTATCTAGCACCTGTTGATTCTGAGAAGCAGTTCCCCGGGTATTCATCAAGTTCTGCATTGTTCCCTAACCAGGCTTTTTATTTGTCGAATTAGCTGATTTGCTTCAAAGACTTGACCTTTTCGTTTCTCCTTTTACTTATCAGCAATGTGCCATGCATTTCTGAGTCTGTTTTTGCATCCTGAATGTGCACTGATTTATGATGAAATAAGGGCTTTGTGATAGGTCTGCTGGAAGGACTAAGTTCTTTAAACAGAGAAAAGGATGTCTGTCCTGTATGTGCAAACAGGATTTGGTCTCCTTTTCCAGAGGTCTGCCACACCACATTATATTGCAACTGCTCTCTGTGTCCACCAACATGAGAACGGAATACAGTCTACAGTGTTTCCTTCATGACCAAACAACCAAAAAAAATAAAATAGTGATGCAGTCTTAAGTTCCTGCTTACATTCTTGCTTAAGAAATGTCATTTTACGATTTTTAGAAAAAAGGGGGGGGGGGACACAAACAAAAAATCCCTGCTGCTTGCTTTGGCAGTCTGTTCATCAAGATCACTTCTCTTTGCAGTCATACCCTTCAAGCAAAGAGAGGATGTGTGCGAAGGGTGTCTTGGTCTCCCTCTCACTGTCACGCCCACTAAAGTAGGTTCTCAAAAGCCCAGAAACTTAGCCCAGAGATTCCCTCTAACCAGGTTAAATCTAAGGTAGGCATCAGAAAGTAAACTGAACATCGCCACACGTGACATGAATCCTAGAGGATTTTGTACCACTACTAACTAGAGTAGCTTGAGGAATGTTATTCTGAGATTAAGTAGTCCTTATTTGTTGAATTCAAACCCTACAGGAGAAGAAGGAATATTCAAATTAATAGACATTTAATAGACATTTAGAATCTGTAAAATAACAAAGATAATAATAGTAGTTCCAGTTTGCTCCAGAATCTCATACTCCAGTAGCTAGATCAGGTAAACCTACTGCAGAAAAATACATAAAGCTGATGAAGTCATGCTTTTAGAGGAGGTGGTGAGATAACAAAAAGTTACTTGAAAATGAAATGGAAAGACTTATAAGTACTGGACATACAAAATTATGCATCAGCATCTAGTTATTGACTGTCTACTGTAACTTCATTTTGCATTAGACGAGCTGATAACAATTTTGGCTTTTTTTTTTTTTTGTGGCTGAAAAGTACAATCAGCTCTTCTGAGATTAAAAACTAACAAAAAAAATCAAACAATCTCAACTGCCTCCTGTATATTGAGAAATTTCACATGGTATTTTAATATTTAAAGGTTTTTTTTAATACTGAATATGTGAAGTCAGCACAGGAGGACAAAAAAGCTGTGAAGAACAGATGTCAGGTGCTGTTTAGGAGACATTTATGATAATTAAAAAGAGAATATATAAAACATTAAAGGTCAGGACATCTACAAACAAGATAAGTAGATCAGACCATATGTTAAGTTGTAAGAATTACCAGGGAATTTTAAGTACATAGTCTCACCAACTTACCTGGAAGGCGCTCTGAAAATAAGCATAGGAAACTCAATAAAAAAACTGTGTTAGATACCCCGAAGTCCAAAGACCTATAAGCTGTATTTTGGAGTGTTAAATAACATAGACAACAACTCGTAGGGACATCAGCAACTGCTCAGTGGTGTTACAGTTCTATTACCAGACTTAAAAACTACCTCCCCAAAAACAAACAAACAAAACAAAACAAACAACAAAAAAAAAAAGAAACAAACAAAAACAACAAACAAAAACAACAACAACAACAACAACAAAACACAAAATACCAAATACTAAACTGGCAACAACAAAACATGGAAAAGGCCTAGCCCTGGATCTTGATTTCAGATGCAGTTCTCAGCTCAAAACAATTTATGGCAAGAAGCATATTAAAACCTCCTGTACCAACACTAAGTAATTGAAAGCTTGGGTTTTGGATATTTCTGCTTCTGAACTCTAGTTTCAGCATCTCTGTGCTGATAGCTCTTTGCAGTTCAAAGTGTTGTAACTGAAGTAACGTGTTCCGTTTCAACTGCAAATCATTAATAGTAAGTATTAAAAATCATTAATAGTAAGTATTAAAAACAATCATTTTTTGTTATTTCCATTGCTTTCTTCTTGTGGAAATGCAGTGTTCTGTAGACTGATTTTGGTTGGGGCATTACTCCATCAGTGCTCACAAAGATGTATTCACTGAATCTGGATCTGTCCTCTGTGCCAGACCAAACTGCTAGCTGGGCTTTATGAATGCTTCATGGGCTTCGTTTGGATGCCAGAATAAATGACTTAACTGGTACATGGAAGGAATCAAAATGAAGCATGCATTATTTATTGTAGTAATTACAATCTTACTGAGATACAACCTGAACTGAGATGCCTGCAGCTAATAAACAGAAACAAATGAATAATTGTTAGCATTGACTTGAAAATTTCTGGTTCTGGTGAATATGAACTAGGTTTTTAATGTTGTGCCAATACGTTCAAATAAGGTTAGGATTCCCCTTTATCCTTTTCCTTTCATTTTCCCACACTCTTGTGTACTTCATTACCAAGCTGATACTGTGATCCAGAAGGACTGCCCTATAAAGAGTCTTCTGCCAAAGCAGCTTCAAAAACCACAGAGAAACTAACCTCAAAGTTAGTTATTGGTTAAGGCAGTTCAGTAACCTGGCGATCTGCTGTCTACTAAGGGTTTTCTATTGGTAAGGAATCTCAACTAATGATTCTCTGTCAGTGTGTCCTGACTGATACGCTAGCCAGTGGAGCAGTGCATCATCTTATTTCCTCTTAAATAGGGTCCCAGTCTTAGGAATATGATAAGATTTGGCTTTAAATTTAATGTTGCAACAAATTGCTATATCTGCGTGGAAATAGTGAAATATATTCAATTTCTCTAGGTTTGCATCTGTGTTTAGTTCTCTTCTGAATTAATGCTAGGTAAGTAGCTCCATGCGATTTTTGCATTAAAAAAAAAGAAAAAAAAGTAAATGAGTGAAGCTGCTTGGAAAGAGAAGAGGCAGCATGCTAATGCTACTGTTGTGTTTAAATTCTATAATGTTTAACTGCACCAGGCTCTTAAAGTGCTTATTTTAAAGTTCCAGCAAACTTGCATGAAAACATATCCAGTGAATTAATAAATATTTTTTAGCCTTTCTACCGTGCTATAAAGGATATTTTAAGAGAGAGAAAATGGCTGCCATTGCATTATTATTCTACAAAAGACCAAGGTCTTGCCAATTTTATTGGGGTAAAAAAGGCATATGTAAAAACTAGCAAAATGATTGTTTTTGTCCTTAGAATGATATTCTAGATTTTCCCCTTAAACAGTGATATAAGAATATTCTACATGTACTGCACAGCTGTTTTTTAATTTTATATATATTTTTATTTATTTTTCTGCTTTGAAGGTAAAGTTTCCAGTGGAAAACCAAGACACAGTACAGAACTATCCAGCCCCCATTATCAGTTTTCTAGGGAAGGATCCTGGAAAGCTGGAAGTGTTTTAGATGGCGTATGACCTAGGAGAGCAGTATCCATGGGGAACTGCCTTTGGTGCCTTAGCATGGGTTCCTCCCATCCAAGTTAAACCATGCCAAGCTGCAGTGAAGTAGTGCAACAAACTCAGATCTTTTGGAAGGGAGAGATGGCTTTACTTTAATCTCAGATCAAGTTGACTTTACCCATTTGTGTCCTCACACTAGCACGCTCACAATGCTAGAAGGTGTGTCCACATGATCTGACTAGCATCACTTTTGTATAGGCTTGGATTTTTCTTGATTAGTGCTGACAAACGAGTTTTGGGGAAGGTCTTTTATATGACAGGACCCAGTGGTCACTATATTTTAATCATTTGCCTCAGACTTACTTACTTTAACCTCTGAATTTAAGGCTTCTGTGCTTGTGTTGCCATTTCTCAGGACAGCTGGGCTGGCAGGAGGGGGCACTTGGTGTCACCAAGCGTGGCATCTCCCTTACTGCATGCTTACACTTCTGGCCCACAGCAGCCTGTTCTAGAACATAACTAATTTCATCTTTGGGAGTTTATGGGGTATTCAATATTTTGGGGTAGTATACCTAGGGCATATACCTTCGGACAGTTTTGGATACCTAGCTTGAGAATAAGTGCTAAGTGTTTACCATGAAAATTTAGAACCTTTAAGTTTCCCAGGATTAAGTACTCAAATATGTATATAGAAAATGGAATTATGTTTCTTCTTAACAGAACCTGGGAATCTGCACAGTCTGGTGGGCATTTTCATTGCACTGGAGTCAGACAGTGCTTCCTGCATCCCTGAGAAGCCCGAGATTGGTAACTTCCAGAGGTCCTCACAGAAGGGTTTCAATAAGGACTTCTAGGGAGGGAAGACAAACAAACAAAGGCCAAAGAAGGTTTACTGCTTAGAGCAATGATCTTTTTTTTTTTTTTTTTGTTCTTTTGTAGTTAGAAGGCAAAGTTCCTTTCTGCTTATTGTTTGGAGGTTTATATTACATAAATATGTGTGTTGGAACTAGAATTTTATATGAGCATAATTCTGAAATAAACAAGTTAACATTGAGATGTTTAAAAGCTGTGTGGCCTCAACTTTGGGAGAAGAAAGTTGTCCTTTGGATAAATAAGGGAGATAAATAAATAAATTAAAAAGCCTGACAGCAAAAATATATTTCAGGCCATCTAAATAATTGGAATACTCATGAGTAATTAGAGACAGCAGTTGGCTGTCAGGCCCATGGGCAGTCTCCGCCCACCCCAGGTGTGAACATCACCCACCTAGGTGGCTCTGCCCTTTCTATAGGCAGATTCCCATCTCCTCCGCTCCCATCCCCTCTTCCACTTGGCTTTTTCTATGCCACAGACCCCCTCCCTGGTCACTTCTTGAGGAATGTCATCAGGTTTCTGTTGGCTCCAACCTCGGGTGAGTAAGTCTGGCTGGAGGCTCTTCTGCCAGCCACAGCAGCGCTCCAGCGCTCCCCTGACTTAGAAGGTGCAAATAGGCAGCAGACACTGGCACCGAGCAGCTCACTGATGGAGCTGCTGAGCAACACAAGCCACCCTAATTTACCTCTGTAAAGAGATATGGGTTTGTTTTTCACTTTCACTCTATTTCTATTATTGTTTGTAACATATTGATGTTACCCTGTACCCAACATACTGTGTTACCCAACAGCAGGAAACAATTATAAGGTCCTGTGCCAGAATTAAACATATAATCATTTTGAGACTCAACCAAAAAGTACCTTTGCAAAGCACAATTTAAAAAAAAATATATCAGGTAAGAATCACAACAAAAAAAAAAAATCAGGTAAGAATAATTGCAGCTGTGTGACTTCCCACTGATCAAATGCATATATTTCCTATATCTCCTCTCACTTTAATTATGCTCTTTTAGCTGGCATTAGCAATAGTAGAAATAGGGAAAAGAGGAAACACTGGTTGAAAAGACACAGCTTTTGAAAAGCAATTTACATATTTCAGCTAAGAGAAACAAAATCTAAGGCTTTGAAAGGACTAATGAAGTGCTTGAGAAGGGGAGGAATGAGTTTCATAAGTTTAATTCATGCTGTTGTGGCAGGCATCCACAGTTCAATTCTGCATCAATTGCTTTTAGATGAGCTCTGCATTAAATCTGAATAAATTTATTTAGAGATTTATATGATTTTTTTTTTAAACTGTTGTCAATAAGAGTATGTAGATATTGTCAACCTATTACCTTGAACAGAAATATCTCGTTGAGATCAGAACTGCTGCTAGAAAACTAGATCAGTACAGATTTTTAAAAGTAAAACAGTCATACTTTCTGATAGAATAAGTACTGTTCATAGGTAATTTTCCCTTTTACAGACTCCCTGGTTACACTGAAATGTTACTGGATACCCTTCTTTGTCAGAAAATTAACGTAGTAGAAGTAAAGCAGCATAAAATCTTCAAAACCTTAAGGACCTTGTCTTTTGTGGATTTGCTTTTGATAAAAGCAACTTAATCTTTAATATTCTTTTCTGTTAAAGTTTAACTTCTGATTTTCATAAAACTATGTAACACTTCTCTTTATCAGCTTTCCTCTCATTTTATTTCCTTTTGTATTATACTGTTTTCTACAGCTTTATGTAATCGTGTCTTACGAATGCATTTTCTGTGCATTAAGTGCATTTTAGGGTGGTTTGCAGCAGCTCATTTGGGCTAAATTTTTTGTGGGTAAGCCATTCTTTTGGAGAATTTTAATTTTTGTTCTAAATTATTTGCTGAAATGCTGCTGTGAATAGAATTGATAAAAGTAGTTCTTTGTCATGATGACATATTAAGGAAATAATAATTCAGATACATCAGGATACTGGTTTTGAATAATGGGCACCACTGGCTTAGTGAGACATGATATTTATTCTAAGCATTGTTATATGCTATTAATGTTAATTTGCTGGATGTCATTAACTGATGTCTTTTTTGGGGAATACACATATATAGATGTGCACTCATAAACAAAAGAAAATAATAAATTATCCAGAAACACTTCAAAAAAGGAGTGGTTCAGGGGAAAAGAAATGATCATCCTCTTTGTGAGAGATGAGCAAACCTGGAAAGTAATTTCTCTCCTTTAAAATAAAACCTGCACCATTTTTTAAATGGCATGCTTTATCTGTGTTCTGAATCCATTACTGTGCATCTCTGATTACGCAGATCTTGACAATAAGAGTTGTATTCATCTGGTGTCTCTCAATTGTCAATAGAGAGAGGCAGGCGACTCCAGGAGGCAGTTCTTCTCTTATATCTGTCTTAGATACTTATCTTAGAAGAGGATATATTACCCTCTGGAGCTGACTGTGTATGCAATATTGTTATTTCCTATTTTAAAAACAGGCCAAGATAAGCATGAAGAGCTCCGTGCTTCCTATAGTTCTCTTTATTTTGTTGGAGCTATGGCAATTGCGGCTCTTGAGCTACTGCGTTTGTTCAAATGGCTCTGCATTTTAAGTGCACAAAGGCTCTCCGTGAACGGTAGAATCTTTCTGGCTGGGAGATACAATACTTTAACCACTGTTATTATGTGGCACAATAAAAATGAAAGTCTTCAATTATACCAGCACTTAAACCAAATCAGTGTTGTTCTTCAGATCTTTTGTTTGCCTGATGGTTTGACATTCATAGCAATAACAGGCTTGCAGTGCTGTATTCTACCTGCTTCCCTTCCATATATAAACATAACGTTAAATTTATTAAAAATAGGAGGTTGCAAAAAATAGTGTCTGGAGAAGCAAGACTTTTAGAACCATCTCCTGCTTTTTCTATTTGTTACAGGAAAAATGCAACGTGTATCAATAATATTCATTTAATTAGCTTGTACAATATAATTTCTCTATTTTTTTCTGGTTTGCACAAACTTGCGCTGCTCATCGTCTTTCATGTTAACTATGCTAGCTGAACTCCTAAAAAAAAAAAAAAAAAAAAAACACCTTTGCCTCTGTTAGGCATCTTTTGCACAGCCAACTTAAACAGGAACAACTGTAAAAATAAAATGGTGCTTCAGTGTAGTGCCACATTAGTCTTGTCTATGTTTATTCGTTGTGGTAGCTTTTTAGCTTTTTTCCAAATATTTGTTAATTCTAGTATCTTCACTCTCCCTCTGGTGAGAGCAATACTAATTTTAATGTGTTCATTCATCTAGTTTTCCATGGATTAGACATTCTTCATTTCCTCTCCTAAGTAAAATGAATGTAGTGGTGCTCTGTTAAGTAGTCAGTGTTTCACGACAGCGATGTGGATGTTTTAGTGGTATAGAAATTATTTCCCATTGGAGAATATATAGCTTTTTTCAGGACCTACGGTCTGAGTTTCATCGCCAGCCAAGTGAAGTTAATGGGTTGACTCTGCATTATGCAGGACCTTCTTGTATAGTGCTAATTAATCAGTGCCATGCATTAAAGCTGAAACCTTTTGGATGAGAAGTAACAGCAAGACTTCAACCATTTGTACTAATAAAAGAGAAAGTGCCATTTGGGGTTACCCTGACCAGATTTCAGCTTGTATTACATCCTGCATAATAACCTTCTTACTACATTTCAGTGCCATAGTCTGCTGGTCTTTAATTCTTTCTCTAAGCTATATTGTGGTTTGGCACAGCTGAGCCCCTCCTGTGTTGCCTCCTTCAGGTGGCTTCACTTCAAAAGCCTGGAAAAAATCATTCCACGTAGAAACAGGTAGCACTGCAGTAACATAGGAGAGGTGTTTAAAGTTTGGTCTGCTTTTGCTGCCCGAAAGATTGTTGATATTTTGGCTTTGCTACATGAGTGGTAGGAGAGAACATTTTCCGTTTAAGAAAAGCATGAAATTGCCAAGTTTGACAGTCTATAAAACAGCTATCAAAGAGCAGTTGAAGACTTTCAAAAGAAGATTTGTGGGTGTGATTATGCTCGGGGGAGAGGGAAAAGAAATGAGGGATCTGCTGCAAAGAGGCAAATCCTGTGAGGACTGAGGCATCAGACAAGCTTTCCAACAAGAGCCTGGAGCATTATTGTGTGCAGCAGGTGATGCCAATGAGTCTGAAAAGCTCAGATTAAATGAATGCAGGTGTTGGTGTTAGAAAATCATGTCTCAAAAGAATAGTGCTAGTTACCGTCAAGGGATTGTTCTTGCCAAAAGAAGTTTGGAGGTAATTTAAATTGCAGCGCAACTTGACTTTGTGTTAGCTCCAAGCAAGGTCATAAAAATAGTCATGCATATGATTTAGTTCTGCACGTGAGTCAGCTCTGGAGCAGGAATATTCTTAGATTTCTTTTGTTTGGAAAATTTACATGCTTGAGACATTTCAAGCCCAGGCTCACCATTTTGTTAAAGTTCTAGTACAAATTTTTGAAACCAGGAGGAGAAAATATTCAAAATAGATTTATAACAATCAGTTTCATGACAATCTTGTCGTTTTTCTGTAATGGGCACAATAAGGAAGAACAGCTCTTGAAAATAAAACAATAGATATAAACATGCAGTGTAAGTTGAGGGCACTATAAAATCTTTTTTTTTCAGTATTTTTCCAGTACATTAACATTTTCTGTAAGTAGAAGGATTATTCTTAAAAAAAAAAAAAAAAAAAAAAAAGTGTTCTTGCAGTATTTAGGAATTTTAGTCCATTGCATTTGGGTGTAATCAAGTTGGTGCACAAAAAGGACAAACAGAGAAGCTTTTACAATTTTTAAAAGGATATGGCCTTAGAAGGGAGGGGGATTTCATTTCTGTGTTTAGAAGGGGCCGTGGTAAAGCCACATGGAGTGGCATCATTTGGTGGTCCCAGCCTTTGGTGGGCTTGCTTAGAGAAAGGTGAAGCTTCTGACTCTGATGCTACCCAGTGGAGGGCTGCATGCATCTGCTGCTGTTACATACATCTATAGTCATGAGCCATTTATAAGATACAGGCTAATTCAGCTGTACCTGGAGACTTGTGGTTATTTCAGAGGACAAATAGTCCTGTCATATTATCATCACTTTGCTGAGCAGTATGAGACTGCTAACATTTACTCTCTTTGGTTAATTCAAAGAAAGCTATAAACTTTGCTTGTGAACTGTTTTGCACAGCTGCTTTTAAAACACATTTCTGTGAGCCATATCAATGTTGACAGAACTTTTGATTATGTTTGACTTTTATTTTTGCTCTCAGTATTTTATGTACTTGAATTAATGATTATAAGGTGTCCTATTACTGATAAGATCCTAACTATATGAAGGACAGAAGTAAAGCTCTTTCACTTTTCTCCTGCTTCTCCTCTCGCTTTCCTTAGATATGTCATGTAGGAGAAGAAAGCCAAAGCAAGGCACAAGTATCCATGTGCAAAAAAAAGTCATAATCTGTTTATGCTGGTGCTGAGAATGCTTTATCTTGTTTTAAGTATGTTGATACAGTGCATTCAAAAATCTTCCTGTGCTCAGTCTGTAATTATTATTGCAATAATCTAATTCAAGCATGATGGACTATATAGTTAGAGTATTTTTGTCAAATACTTTCATTAATCCTTAAGGTTTTGGTTTCCTGTTGGTGAGAGGTGAAAAATCAATCTAGAAATGTTTTAATGGCTGCAGGACTGGCCACCCCACCCAGGAGCACACTGAGCCACCAGGCTTGAGAAAGAGCCATTCTTCACTGAAGCTGCTCCCCTTTCTCTCCCCACCCATCTCTGAAGCCCAAACAGTGCAGATGTTGCTGACTTCCAGATGTATTTTCCCACTTCCACCAGTTTTTTCTAGCTAGGAGATTGCAGGATGTTTTTTGAAAACAGCATTTTTTGCAAGTTTCCCAAAATCTTTAATGTTTTCTAGTATCCCAAAATTAAGATTAAATTCTGTTAATCTTTTTTTTTTTTTTTTCCCCACAGTAATTAAATCCATAGGTCTTTTCCAAGAAATTCATTTAAAATTTATGTTGTTTTTCCCAAAGGGAGTTTTCTGCTATGCTAAATAAATAAAAATAAATAAACTAAATAAAAATAAATAAAGCTCTTTGATCACCTTTCCTCCCCCTTTAATATGGGCAGTGTTTCCAGCGTAACCTGTGTTCTGTGCCTATAGCTGGTACAGTGTGGGTCTTCATGTGCCACCCAGTCTATCAGGGGAATTGTGCTAAGTATAAGAATTGAGAGCCTCAAATTTCCTTGACTGTGGCTGATTCATGCTCCCAAATCAGTGAGCATCTGTTGGCTGTATCCTACTGCATTTCTGCAGAGGCGGTGCTGCCCTTGACCATGCTGAGAGGAGGGTGCTTGCTCTGCCCTGGTGCAAACTTGTTAGGAAAAGCCTGTCATTGCTTTGGAGGGCCTGGGGTTGGAGGGAAATGGGAGGTACAGGCTTTGGGAAAGGAAAAGATAATAAACAAGGCTGGCCATCTTGAGACAGTAACTGTATTGTCAAAGCGAACACTGAGGTTTCAGAGAGAAATCTCTTGGCAGTGTCATAAATTATAACTTTTGTATTTGCTGCTGTGCAGATGTTAAATTGTGCAGTTAAGAAAATTATGCACAGGTTAGAGAAACAGACTTTTCCAGTAGGGTGCTTCACTTAGGTGATACCTGCAGAAAGTTTGTCAGAGCTCTTTTGCACTCTTAAAGTACTCCAAATCCACGGGATCTGGGGAGAGCACGTATCTCATAGTGTACCGTAACGAGTGGTAAACTAGCATTATGTCTGTGTTTTCGGTGTAGTTGTGGGCCTTGTTGTCTACTTATGGAGTATATGGTTGAGTTAAAATTCATAATCTGGCAAAAGAATAGGTTTAAAGTGAGATGCTGGGCAAAAAACAGCAAGAGAGTTTAGGAGACAGCTTATGTGCTCTTGCACATATTTAAGGCAAAAAGAAAATTGAGCTGAAATCAGGAATAATGGAGGGGTATGGGTAGATGCGCATTGTGAAAAGGGTGAAAAATATAAGTAGTTTGAAATGAAATACCCTTTGTGTGGAAGTCAGAAAGTTTCTACTGTCCAAGGCTTTTTGCTGCTTGCTTCTTAGGATGGGAGTGCTCCCACCCTGAAATCTGTCCCTCAGAAAGCAGCTCAAGCGTCTTCTGTCACTGTAGCGGTTTCTTTATGAGGGAAAGGGCAACGTGAAAATAATTTACTAGCAGCGCTTGGGAACTGTAGCCATCTATTCCCTGACTGAATGCAGATGACAGTAAGTGGCATGTTAGGGTACAAGTTGAATTAGCAGCATTAATTAGCTGTCTGAGCTCTGTTTATTGTTTTTCCTTCTGTGAATCTTTTCCAGACACATTTTGTGGGTCACACATGAAATATTATTAAAGCAACTGCCTACTGTGTGTGTGTGTGTTTTTATTTATCTCCATTCTATAATTCTTTGAATCCAGTATGATCTGGGAAAATTACCCTTTTCAGAAGGGTAAGGAGGACAGTTATTAACCTTAGTGGGTTCTTTTGGACTGACTTTGTGAGGTAAAAGTGAGTTTGAAAATGAAGTGTTCTTGCACTGCTTGTGGAAGGGAAGCAGTGGGTAGGGGGAGGTACAATGAAACATGCCTGTCCTGAAAGGAAGGGTGTTGGTTTCACCATGCATTGCCTGTGATGCATTATCTTTCCCATGTCCTTCCGTGCTTTTTTTTTTTTTCTTCTAAGTTGTCTGGATAAGCTGTCTGATAATGCACCTGCCTAAAAAGCATCCCAGGCTGCAGCGGCAGCTTCAACCATGTTACACAGCAGGGGCAGTGGGATGGGGCATGGTGCCTCAAAAGCATGGTTTGTAGCACGGTTTTCCATGGGGGAGTGCCTGGGCTATGTCTCCCAGGCTCTGGCAGGGGTAGTGCAAAGGGGATGTTGTTCGGACTTGGTGCTGCTTTGGTGCCACTCCTGTCCCACGGTTTGCCAACAAATACTTCCCATGTCTCTTGCTCCTCAGCCCGTGGAGAGCCCTAACCCACTTCAAGAATTATTGAAGGAGTGCTTGTGCAGTAAGTTCTGATTGAACTTGGGTTTCCTATTTGTATTTCATAATTTGGGGAAATGATTCAACTGACCTTCAAAGGAGGTTGACACTGGACTGCAATAAGAATATAATTCTTTTTATTATTATTTTTTTCTTCAAATTGACCTGTACAGCCATCTCTTCAATACTTTGTTACTTCTGTAGGAGGGCATGAATCAGCTGTGATGACTTGGTGAAATTTGTGCATTATCTGTACCTATGCTTTTATGTGGGCATTTTCAGTCACTATAGCGCTTGTTCTTGCTGGTGAAAGAGCCTGTAGGATGTGGTTTTCCCCCCATTTACTGATGGACTTACTTACATATTCAGAAGTGCTTATTGCTTTGTTTGCTGTCACCAGTTGCTTTTCAATCTTGTTTGGCTTTAATTGTGTCACAAAATTTAATTTGTTGGATTTTTGCTGGCCTTCACTATCCTTGAAAGAAAACAATGAAGACCAGCCATCATTAAACCGAAGAATAATTTTCATGCAGGACCAAATGCTATAAACTATGTATTAAATGTAGGCCCAGAGTTGGAAGGAGGCTCTTAGTGATGAGGGCAGTTGGATTCTGCAGCACCTTTGAAATAGAAATGGGGAATTTGATAAATATATTAATAGATCATGTGGCCCTTTGATACTGAGCAGCTGGGTATCTAAAGCTCACCTTGCAAGCTCCATACGTATGAAAGCAGCGGCTCACAGAAGCAGGTGGTAGCTTGGAGAAGGGTGATTGCTTCAGTAATTTATGGAGTGATAAGACGTAGTGGCACAGCAATATAACAGGACAGATTCATTATCAGTTAGGTTTTACCAGTTCTAAAGAACAGCCTTGCTTACTTGTGTGGGATCCCTCTTAAACAAGCAAATGCAGAACTTCCTAGCAGCAGCTGGTTTATGGAGCAAGTGCTAGCATCTGGCGAAGCAGAGCAGAGAGTTTGGTACTTTGATCTGAATCTTTTGCTACAAGCGGTCAGTGCTCAGCAATCTGTTAACTGTGTGATAACTGATAAAAATAACCAGCAAAAAAAGGTGTTATAAAGAACATTACTGCAGCACTGTGAAAGGATTGAAATCATCCTTCTGACAGCGTGCATCACAACTGCTAAAGTGTCCGGGAGTGCTTCAGCACCTGAAAGAGACTTTAAAAGAGTCTCTTGTGTACAATGAACAAATCTAGGTGTTAGAAAGTAGCAATTCTACCGTCCCTTTTCTTACAGCTTTCAAGCAGTCTTGCATCTGACTAAAATCCTCCATGGTTTTGACAGGTCCCCCCCTCCTGCTCATGCCTTCCTGTTCTAGTGGAGGTAGCTCCCCTTCTCCTCAGCTAATCCTGCACTTCATCATGAAGCTGCAAGCACTGCCTGCTGAAGTTGTTCTCATTATTTCTTGACTGTGCCCTGTGTTTTAAGTCCTTTCTCATCTCTTCCTCCCATTTATTTTCTTAGACTCTGGAACATTTACGACTCCTTAACCTGAAGTTGCTGGTCTCCCACTGAAGGTTTGTCAGCTTTCTGAATGCTAGCCACTCCTGCAGCCGTGGCAAAAGATAATTCCTCAGTAGCTTGTGTCTGCCAGTTGAACCACGGAGGCAGTTTGTTAGTTCACTCATTAGCTTTTCTCTCAAAATTAGAAGGCGCAGACATGACTCCCTTTGCTTCATCTTGTTATTTCTGATATCTGGAGGCTGTGACTGTGGCTTGGCCTCCAGTGAGGCCACTTAGCAGCCACTCGCCCTCCCCATCATCCCTGCCCTGTCTCCTCTCAGCTGCAGTGCTTCCAGCCCCTCTGTGAAGACCCATGAGGTCTGTGTGACCGACGGCACATGGCCCTTTCCTTAAGGAAGCTGAGCCCTGAACCACATTTCTCAAGCACTGTTTGCCACCAGACCTCATAAAATAAATGTGGATTTGGCTGGTGGAAAAAGGGAGATTTTGTGTGTGCTAGCATTCATTGAAACAAATGAAAGCTTTTCTAATTAGACTTTTTCTAAATTTTTAATTAATTTTTCATGTTTTATTACTTTTTTTTTTTTTTTTTTAAATACTAATTCATTTTTTATGATGGTGTTAAAGAAGCTGTGGCTTTCAGCTACAGTGGTGAAAGCATTACAGATTCATGCACTGCAAAATTGAGAATGGTATGTTTTTGGAAGTCTGTTAGCTTACAGCTCCTATTGCCTGAAGTTTTAAAACACCATTGATACAATGCTTTGCTAAGATATGCTAGCACTGCTTTACAGAGCAGTGACATTTTGTGTTATAAAATATTTCTTGAAGCAAGGGGGTTACTTATTATCTTGTCCCTGTAGGCTGATAACCAGCGCAGAGGTTGTCACTTGAGGTGTAGATTACTGTATGTAACAAAAAAAAATTGAATTGTTTCAGATGCATTTGAGCAACAGATGTATTTATGATCTTGAAATTAAAAGCAGATTTGTTTTCAAATAAAAATGGTACATCATGGTACATTCTCATTTCAGGATATCTGATCATATCAGTAGGATGCAACACTAGTTTATTTTTTTCGTATCTGAAAAGTAAATTAATATTTATGCACACAAGTAAAAGTGGTCTTGATATTTTTTTAATCCTATCCTGGAAGCACAGAATCTATAAAAATATTCTCTACTCAGCAAATGCAACTTTTTTTTTGTCTGCAGCTTGACACAATGTAATTTTAGTGCTGAGATGTTAATAGCATTTTCAGGGGAATAATTCATACAGTTCTATTGCTTATGTCAGTGTCAACAAGAAAAGAAATTTGCCAGACCTGAGGAACTGTTAAAAGGCAGAGTGAGCTTGTACAACACGTGGAAGGGCACACATCCTCCGTGGTGCAGAAGGCTGTCCACTGGACAGCTAAAGGCATCCTTCAGATTTCAGCTTCTGCCTTTCTTTCTGGTTTTGGAGGCAATGGATGATATTCCTGAACTTTCCATTTTCTCATGCTTAATCCACTTAGTAGCATACCTGAGCCATGAGCAGGCTGTGAGAGCTCTCTGACCCTATTAATGTGCTGTAGAACAAGTTGTCTACTAGGATCTATTTACCTGATCCAGTGAAATGATTGTATTAATGTTTTAAATTGCACTTTGCACTTGTTTTTAATGTAGCTTCATGTTTTCAGGGCATAATCTGGCTCTTCCCACACTGTGACTCTCCAAATTTCAGCAGAACTGCTGGCATGTTTCAAATGAGCCGTGTGCTAAGTGCTCTGGTGGACGGGGGCCAGAGCACTCCCCACAGCACAGGGCTGTGCCCTGCCTGCTGCTGCATGAACGTATAGCCACATATAGCCACCTATAGCCTGGGATAAGCTGGGATTCATGCCATAGGAAGCCCAATGGTGCTGCAAGGGTTCAGAAGGCACATTACCCTGCAGGGAGTGGCTCAGGCTCACAGCAAATACAAGCGTGAAGGAAGCAGCACCCACAGCCTCCTGCTTTTGAAGCTGTCATCAAACAAGAGAGGTGCCTTGCTGCAGCTAGGGAAGGGCTCAGCTGATTAATTGGCTCATTGCTGAGCTCAAGCGGGCTCCTGCTCGCCTCTCCTCAGACACTGTTGCAGATGGCATTAACTCAGCCTCCTTTCCCACTATAAGGGCTGGGAATGCCTTTACTTGGACATTGTATAAATGGATAAAAGAAATTATCTATGTATAGGCTCTGTTACCATTGTTACTGTTTGAGAGGAAGCAGCAGGGCAGCAGGAGGCAGGCAGGAGATCTCTGTTTTGTCTCTGAATCCCATTAGACCACAGAGATGCTCCAGAGCCCTTATCAATAAAGCACTATGTGTGTCTTCTCTGTGGGTAGAAGGGACATGGAGTATCACATAGTTCAGGCAAGTATTTTGGCAAGTATTTGTTTGTAGCTAAGTCTTTAACCTGATTTTATGCAGATTCTAATTTTGTTACTTTTTTTTTTTGGTGGATTTATTTGATAATCAATTTTTTTAAATGAGTTTCATTTGAACAAACTTTTTGGTTGTTTTTATTTTTTGTTGTATAAGACAATGTTTTTCATTTTTGTTGTATAAGACAAGACAAGGAAGGTAAAAGGTGTGGTGTTAATTAGTGTAACACTAAACTTACTTTATTAACTACTGAATTCAAGGTGACTGATTCTGTTCCTGGGAGGCATCTCTTGGCTTGATGACAGAAGATGAAATTGTGGATGTGGGACAAAAATAAAAGAGTGTAAGGAACACTGGCAAAGCTTAGAAATAGAAAAGCCTAATTATATTAAAAAACAAAACAAAACAAAAAAAAAAAACTGGAATTGGGGCAGACATGGGGTTGGGAGTTGCAGCATGCAACATGGTAGAGGACCACAATAGTTGGAAGGAAGAAATGATGGGAGGAGAAGTTGAGCTTGGGCATGTGAATTGTACAGTAGCTTAGCTGGAAAAAAGGCAGCAAATTAAACTTGCATAAAATCTAGTATTGTGCAATCGGCACATGCTTGCTTTATTTCATGTAAAGGCAGCATGGTATAGTACATAGAAACTGGTGTTATTGGAAGTTTTCTGCAGGATGGAGTAAGAACAGATTTTATACAAATATTAAAAAAAAAAAAAAAGTTACAGATCTTAGCTAGTAAGATTCCTGCTTTTTAAGGTTAATTTTAGTACTCTAACTGTGCAGCATGACCCATATCTTCACAAACCAAAATCTTTGGGTGCATAAACATACTCAAGTATCTGGGTCCATATGCTTAATTTGCTTGAGCAGAAGCAGCTTACTTTAGAAAAGTAGAGGTTAGTACATACATTGTGTCTGTATGCATGCTGAAGCCATAGCTGAACACTGAGTTGAGGGGGGGTACCACACCCCACCTCACCCCAAATTGAAATAAATCAAAATCATACAGTCTCAACTGCAGTGATGGAGGGATACAAATAATATTGAAAATATTCTAGCAATGCAATGTGGTTGCAATAGTTTCTTGTTTAAGACTCACATCTCAATTTTGTTTCTGTGCAGAGGGCTTGTTTTCCCCCTTTTGCAGTTCCCCTTTACTCCTCAAACTCCTTGTCATACAGTCAGACATTTTGGTGTCGTGAGATTAGATGGGATGCTGGAGCTGGTGGATTGTCCTGCTGGGCAATACTGCTTCATGCAAGCTGGTGTGAAGTGACTCAACTCTGTTCATTCCCTACCTATTGCAATTGCTCGTTTAAAAGCAAGATTAATTACATGTTTCTAGTCAAAACATATGCTGACATCTGCTAAGTGCAAAGTGCTTAGGGCGAGTGAAAATAAACAGCATACAGTTGTTCTCTTCAGATATTCTAGGTAGTGAAATAACAGCAGTTAAGCCATTTTAACGCTTTTTTGTGTCTTCTGCAACATTTTGTATTTGCCAATCATACCTATTTCTCCACTGTAATACTAAAGCCCATTACTTGCCTTTTTCTCCCTTTTTTCTTTTCTTTTTTTTTTTTTTTAGCAGAGATCAAACCTCTTTCTCTCTACAACTCTTTATTTTTTATGTTTCACTGAATTCAAGGAAAAAATGCCAGGAACATGAAGTCTGGTGATCTATTGAAGAAACCTTTCTTATTTTACAGCTCCTGTAAAAATAGAAGATGAAGAAAAATGGTCCAAAACCTAACACAGGACAAAGGTCCAAAAAAGTATTTATTGGACATATGCTTCTTGATGGGTATATGTGACTTCTGTGCTTGCCAGAATCTACAGGTTAGAAGGTAACAGAGAAACATTCCTGCATCTAAGGAGATCTTTCTGTATGCTATTCAGAAAATATTTAAATAGTCCTTAAACAAGAAAAAGTTATACTTAACACTCAGAGTTGGCTTAGAAGTATATAGAGAACAAGAGCTAATACTGTTATGCTGAGACCCTTGAACTTTTCAAGAAGAAAAACAAGCAAAGGCAAGAAGGATCTCTGGAGGTTTCTGGTTCAATCTCTTCTCAACCAATGCTAACTTCATAGCTTGGCTGGGTTGTGCCCCATGGCCAGGTCGCTCATGTTTTGAAGACCTCCAAGGGCATGGCTTCTTCCGCCTCTGCGGGTTGTGGCATTGCCTCTGCTCAGCCTCCCAGTCCCAGCTGGAGCTGCTGGCTTTGCACCCCTGGCAGACAGGACATGTGCTTTGTGCTGGTCGAGAGCTCCATGAAGCCTGCAAGGTGGAGATGACAGAGCTTTCTAGCAGAGCTACAAGGACCTTGGAGAGAAGAGAACAAAGATGATCCTTTAAGATTTGAAAAACAAATCAGTAGTTGGAATAAGCATGTTTCTTCCATTTCTGATAGCAAGTATTGTTGCTTTGATTAAAATCTATAAAGAGTACACTGCTGCCGTGCTAGAAAGCAAGGCTAGTGTTTTTCAAAGCAGAAACTATGAAGTTTCATCTTCTTTAATTACAGTGCAAATGAAGGGCATGCTAAACAGTAAAATCTTTGCAGACTACCCTAGGTTGTGCTAAATTGTGTCTTTCAAGTTTGCAGTAAAATATGATGACACAGAGTATAGCTGTCTTTGTTGGTATCATGTCTCTGCTAAATGGCCTCGCAGTGCTGATGGTCAAAATTGCTGTGTGTCACAAGGGAGCGTAATTCACTGTAGTGCTAAAATACATTTGTTTTCAGGAGAAAATGTGTTTTTTTTTTTTTTTTTTATTAAAGTCCATACTTAAAAATCTTGCTGAAACACTGAAACATCAGATAATTCAGAATAGAGCACTACAGTAGTATTTTTACATAATGTAAGGAAATAGGCTTTTCCATCTTGTATTGATGTTTATGATTTGAAAAGTTAATATTACCATTAACGGATATGTTGTTTAGAAAGAGTAAGCTGATGTTTGTGGTATAAGTAATCCTACAAAAGACTGATTAGGAGGATTGTCAATTGCCTTCTTTTTATGGAGTGTAATGACAGGCTTTGGATGTGTTTTCCACTGAGCTCCCTCAGAAGGAGCTCAGCAACCACAGAATAACAATGTCAGAAAGCAGTTTGCCTTTCCACTCGATTAGCTTGTGTAGCTTTTGTCTCTTTCCTGAATTTGCTTTTAAACCCTGCTAAATCCTTCCATTGCTCTGTGCATGCCTCAGCCCCTGTGTCGGATCAGAGGGGATGACACTTATGAAACGTCTTGCTGAATCACTGGTGTCACCTCTGGCTGTGGGATAGCAATGTGCTGAGCGTGGGCAGGACAGGCTGGTCTGTTGGCATGTGGGGGCTGGCCCAGGGGCCAGGGGACATCTTGTCCTGGTGGCCGCCACGCAAAGCCTCTAGTCACATGTGGCCACCTAAAGGCATGCTCATAGCCAGGGTCCCCCTCTGCCTGACCTGGAAAGGTAGCTCAAAGGCTGCTTATGCCTCTGGGTGCTGGAGGAAGGATGTTTATTTCACTCATCCTAGTTGATTGCATCATGAACCCTTTCCTTCCTTTGGCAGATTTAGGTGCCTATTCTGAAATGGTAGGACCAAGGTGTTCCTTTGATAGCCATCCATCCAGGAGCATTAGTAGAATGCAGTTGTAGTAGCCTGACTTTGTAATTAAAGTTACAGAAATTTGTAAGGGGCGGGGGGGGGGGGGGGGGGGGGGGTGTCTCTGTTGCTCTCTATCTTGAGCAGATTGAGCAGGAGTCTGTGTGTGTCCAGCAACGGCTGTAAGCATGCTTCTTTGTCCATATGGTGGTTCCAGGTGATCTACTTGTTTCCAGAAGGAGAAGGCATGCAGGTATATGACAGAACAGAGAAGAGATAAATCTTGTTTAAGATTTGAAGTGATAACAAAGGTATGATTATGAGGAAATACCTTAATGAGGATTGCGAGTCTGACTAAATGCAAATCTCTAACACAGATGTTTCTAACACCAGTGAGAGTCAAACATCTAGAATTAAACTATTGTGTCTGTTGCTAACCAACTTAGCTATAATAGTTCACAAAGTGCCGTTAGCCCAGTTTGTCACTTTCTGCTGCAAAACAGTAAGTGTTGGTGGTGGGTTGAATGCTTATAAGGCCTTCTAATGGCATGCTATCTTTAATAAGAAACGTGCAGTCTGCATCTGGGATCAGGATAATAAATTGCCTGTGACTAAGCAGAATGGAAACTTTCAGACTTGCTTAAGATCAAAGAATTCAAAGCTTCCAACTCTGCGTGATAGTCACCTTCGTTGATTACAGACGTATGTACGCATTCACGTTACCTAGAGCTGAGTTCATACATCACACTTAAATGAGGTGCTGAGCAGGAACCTGGGCATCCAGCACAAAAATGTCCTAATTCCTTGGTGAAGGATAACTCAGAAGAGGAGAGCTGGCGTGGCCGTCATCTGGAAGGAGGCATGGCAGGACTCCAGCCTCGCGGCTCAACTTTCTGTTTGTGTTGAGCAATGCAGAAAGTGGCGGCTCTGGTCTCTTACAACTGGGAGAGATGTAGCAGAGGGGCTACACAGGAGACACTTGAGACCTGTTAAGTAATTACAGCAGGACTCCTGCCCTCCCTTCTGGGAAAGGGGAAGTGTCTGCATGCTTACGTGTAAGCGAAGAGGAATGGAAGGAATATTCAGCTGAGTGAGACTCCTACAGATGAAAAGACCCTGTCCATATGTACTTATTTGCATATTTAACAACCCCTTGTAAAAATTTGTTCTCAAAATAAAAGTCCAAAGAACTTAATAGCCAATTTCTACTACAGTGTAAGGGCAACTGCGAGGGAAAAGCAAAATCACTGACCCAAGACAGTGAGGAAACCTGGAAACAAACCCTGGTTTAAATTCTGGCCTCCTCCCCTGAGAAGCACCTGCTTCCCTGCTCCAAGGCTCCTGGGCATTGTTTGGCTCCGGAGCAGCCCTGCCCAGCTTCTGGGTGTGATGTGCTGACAGTGTCCAGAAGCGGGCAAGAGAGACAAACAAGGCCAGGCTCAGGGGGAAGCCTGGGGCCAGCTCTTTAAATCCCCATAGCAGAAAACAGTAGCTCCATGGCTGTCACACCTCCCAGAAGTTGGGCTGATTGGAACAAATGGTGTTCTCTCTCATCCTGTTCTCATTCCTCACCTCTGCTGCAGTCCTATTCATCAGTCAGAGGTAGCCTTGAAACCATGCACTTAAAAATCAAAAGCAAAATTTGTCTTTTAACTCCTGTTCAGTCTCCCTGCTCCAGCTTCCTCTTTTTTTTTTTTTTTTTTCTATGTGAAAAAAAGAAAGTAAATATTCTTTCCATGCTGCTTTTTCCTTTGCTTTTTGTGTTTGAGTGTGTGTATTACTTTCGTTCACGCCTCGCCCTGATCTTCTGCAGGCTCCCTCTGGAATCCCAGAGATGAAGAAGCGTGTGCCAGGCAGCCAGGCGCCATCTCTCTCCTTTCAGAAACAACTTCCTTTGCACAGGGGCAGTGGCTTTTCTTCTGCAGCTGGAGCATTGACTAACACCCTTTCCTTCTCAAGGCCCAGCATTTCCCTGTCATTGAGGCCAGTGACTGATTTCTGGTGTCCTTTCTATCAATCCAGGCACCTTGCTTGTGGTGCAGTGCCGCCTGGGCACTTCTCTGCAGGCAGTGACATCCAGGCTGGCTTTCAGGTGGATGCCATCCCTGTCTTTCCTTTTCTTCTCCTGATATGTACAGAGCTGTGCCAAAGAGCATGGATATTTTTATTATAAGTGTAGGAGCACATATCAGTAGAAGAGAACTAGAATAGTCTTCATGACCATTTATTCTCACAGGCAGGAACATAGTTCCTGGATTTTTCTTGAAGTGATGTCTGAATTACACAGTTTTTCAAATCAAAATTTGATTTTGTTTTCCCTTTAAAGCACTAGCTATGGTATTATCATTGAGGTTTTTTTTTTTTTTTTGTTACATTGTAGGCAGTTAAGCACTCTTGACTTTGTTTCCCATCATACCATATTTTAGTGGGGTTTATTCAGTTCTTACTAATCACATACATGGTTTGATTTGCCAGTGTAACAAGCTTTGAAAGTAGTATTCAAAAAATAATTAGTAAGATTTTCCCTTACAATTGTTCATCTTGTCCCTGTTGATAAATGTTATATAATGCAGCATCTGCAGTGACAGGGGACACCAGTCAGTGACTCAGGAGGTACTTTCTGATTCTACAAAGTTAATGACTGAAACTCAATAATATTTTCTCTGTTGTGCTGATAATATGTTCCAAGAGTCTTTGAAGGAAAAGAAATGCGTGATGACTTGTCATGTGGCAAAGCTAATCTCAGCAGTACCTAAGCATGCTGGCCTTTCCTCTGAAATTGGTCCCCATCCTCCTAGGCGTGACTGTCATGACAAATAATTCACCAATTTGTTCTCTGTAGGCAACAACAACGAATTACAGCATTGAACTGTTCAAAGTATTAAAACTCCGAGTCCTGAAACGAGTACACGGATGAGTCAATAAAATGCTGGATCATATTAATAATTTATTGTAGGGATAATTATACAGGAAATAAATGGGACAGAGAAGGCCATCAATTGCTAGCGTCATTTCTGAACATTGTGAAATTGTATTGTATGTCTGTCTGATTGTGGCACTTAATGCTGTTTAAGAAACATTGGCCTGTAACTCTGCAAAACACCTTAGAGAACTATTAGCACAGCCCATAAAATAGTGAGAGACTGGTTACTTTCTAAAGGTTTGAACATCAGGGAGAAATAGTGAAGCCTTAAAATTTTTAGTTGGGCTGAACAGTATATTTCTAATTAAAAAATATGTAAAAATAAAACATTCAGTATTAACAGTCAGCCTTATCAGTATCCTGCATACTTTTTCTCATGTCTGGGTATGACTTTCAGAGGATCAGAACAGTGAGCATAGAATAAATTCTCTTCTGGAAAGTGGGACAGACTTTATCCTTCTTCCACAGGTCCAGGTTTCTTTCTGGCATCTTTCTGCAGACTGAAAAACAATGAATAAAAGGTGTTATGGTACTTGTAACATATCTGTTTGCATTCCAAGTGATTATAAGAGTCATTCATAGATTGAAACCAGGAGGGAACATTGGAATCATACGGATTCTCAGGCTGAAGCAATATCCTCATTTCAGCTGAAGCAGAGGTACTTTCCCCACTGCCACCCCCTACTGGAAAACATTTAAAACAATATAAAATAGGTAGGTGGTAAAACTATATGACCTTCAATGAAGTATCTTATTGGCCAACTCATTTGAAGACAAAACACCTTGCACATTATATCTATGCTAAATGGTATCACCGAGCCTACAGCGGCTCCAGTGGGTTGGTTTTTGTTGGTTTCGGTAAACGTAAACCAACATCCCCTTAATCTTTGGATTGAGCCAAACAGCTTGGTCTGACTGTGGAGTGTGAGATGGGATGGGTGACGGTTTAGTTAACTACTTAATTTTAGATACTTGCTCTCTTTGGATTGGCTTTAGAATATTTTGAGAATATTTTTTTAGAGAAATTAGTCAAAGTACTAAAATTAAGCTTATGTTGCAAATCACTCTCTCTTATGTCAGTCTGAAAAAACAGATGGGTTAGGATCAGTCACTTCCCTCTTTCATTACATTTCTTGTTTCCCTGTGCTTCATGTCGTATTTGCAATCAGTCACTGGAGGCAATGTGCTCTCATCCCTTCCAGTCTCACTCAAGCCCTGACACTGAACTCATGTTTTTTGTTGCATGGAACTGAACTTGTTACAACGACAGGAGGTAGCAGGCTCTCCAGGGACCTTTCTTGTACCAGATCTCACTGGAGACCTAGTAATGAATTAGTGGGGCAGCTTTCTGTTCTGCAGGCAGAGGAGAGCAAGGATGCGTGACTGATCACCTTTGTCTGCCCCCCCCACCCCCCCCACCTACCCTTGTTCTCTGTAGGCTTGCTTGCCTTATCCTGCAGGGCAGGGTTTGTATCTAGATTTCCTCTCTTCTGGGACGAAGGTTTTGCATCTCACTCATAGTTTCCCTTATACGATAGGAGAAATTCTGTTAAGTTCCTTGGGCTTCTCTTTTGAAAATTAATGCTTATGGAGTGTTGTTAAATATACGGGGTAGTTTAAATCAAAGCTTTGTTACTTGATTGCATGTCACCCCTAGCCTTTTAATAGGTAGTTTAAACCATTTTCATTTCTTAGTTTTCTTTTATGTGAAGAAAGTTTGTGTCTCCCTGAAGAGATTAGGGAGTTAGGGTTATTGCCTCAAACTTTTAATTTTGGCTTAAAGGAGAACTTCATCCAAAGCAGAGATATGTTAATGCAATAAGCAGACTTCTGACATACCAGGCACAATAGATGTTTAAAATGCAATTAAGATTGTTTACCATTGTAAAGAGAAGCTGTGTGCAGCCATAGAAGTATGTGTGTATGGGGGGGAATCCTTTGCATTTTTTATAATATACCTAGACCCGAGCTCTTTATGTGCATTTTATAAGAAATAATTGAATTACCACCATGCAGAGCACTAAAAGCGTCCCCTCAGACATTCAATAAAGCATGCTCTTTGAAGAAAGAGAATCAAAGCAGCTGGTTTGAAGTCTAGTGGCCTCTGTACTCATGGAAATACGCGCTGACCTGTGCTTTAGGGCGTGGGTGGCATGGCCACCTCCAGCAGGTCAGCATGGCCAGGGGGGAATCCTTCTCCTCTCAAAACTTCCAAAACCCAAACTTTTCTCTTGGATGGGCGGATGGGCTTTTCCTCTCTGCCAGCGCTCATGGTGGAGAGCTTTGTTTGTGTGTGCACGGTGCGACCCCAGTCACAGCTGGGGCCTTCTTACCGAAAAAAGGCTCCTTTAGCCCTTGAAATGAGGTATTTTCAAAGAAGCACTCACTCTGAGGAGACTTTATGGAGGCTGCTTTGTGCCTGCGGGCAAAGCCAGCAGCAGCTCACTGAAATGCGAGCAAGGGCTGCTGGGGGAGCAGCTGCTGGGCCACGCATGGTGGGGAGCCTCAGGCTTCAGGGGCTGGGGCCATTTTGTGAAGCAGCCTGTCACCACTGGCCCCACCACTCGCGGATGTCGTGTCGGCATAGCCCCTGATTGCTCCCAGGAGGAGGATGCACTCAGTCCCCAGGAGACGAGGCACATTTATGATTTTTTTTGTGTTTTTTTTTTTTTTTTTTTTTCTCTCTCATGGAAGCTGAAAAGTGTGTGTGAAGCATTTCCTATAAAATGCTGCTGGATGGAAACCTAAGCACATCACACGGGACAAGCTTTGAAGAGATGAGAGCTTTCCTAATGTGCTCGGTAGTCAGGGTTAGTTTGAGGGAGTGACAGTGCCCTTTGATGTCCTGGGCTCCAAATATTTAAAGACAGCGTGCCGGAAGAGGAACAGCAGGCAGGTAATGTGCTCCTTCCTCTTGAAACCATGAGCTGTGAAAAGAAAATCTCAAAACTGTAGGATTTACGAAAGGGAAACATTCATGCCTCAGGAGAGAGATTATCAGTCCTAAGAAGCTGAAAATCAGGTAATTCTGTAGTTTAACTTGTGTTTTGATATGTGTATCATTTTATCTTTTGTGCTAATTCACTTGAGCACATGTGGGTTTTGGGTTGCTGGGAAGGTTTTAATTAGAAATGTGCTGAACAGATTAGCAGTAGTTGGAAATATTTGACAACTATGCTTTTGCAGTGGTTTCTGAAGGAGGCGAGGTGTTTACTGTAGCAGCCTGTCTCCATCTTCCCTTCCCTTTACAACCGGTGTGTTGATGTTGAAAGGCTTGTGGCAGGTGACGTTTCAGCTCAGGTTGTGTGTACTTCACCACAGCATGCTGCAGTCCTTAGGAAAGGTTTCAGTAGATAATTTTGTAGTGGACAATTGAGAATGGCTTGTGTTGGACACAGGTGGTAATTTCATCTCAGGTCCTCCTGGTCCGCACTGCACTGCCAGGAAAGGGCAGGAGCCTTACGGTTACTGCCTTGATACCAAAACTGTGGTTATTTTCAAATGATCTATTTCCTTAATGATATCGTAGCTCGGTTTGATCACTTTAGCTGATCGGAGGAAGAACTCCAGCTAAAGCACGGTATGATGGGTGAAGTGATGGATACTTCTTTCCTCTCCTTTCTTTAAAAAGCCCTCTTTTGTTTCATGCTATGACTGGTAATCCTTTCTCGCTTCAGGAAAGGTGATCTGCTATTTTTATTTATTTTTTTTTTCTTCCTCTGTAAGAGGGTGAGGAAAGGGCTTAAAATATTTCAGAAGTGCCAACAGATTTTCCAGGTCTCTGAGTCTGGCAATGCAGAAATACACATTCCTGGTTAAATGTTCTTTTGAACAGTGGGAGCATAAGGCATACAAGGCACAGAGGTCCCATTAAACTACCAAAATGAGTTTCACTAGGGCTTTGGTAGTGTTTGTGCTACCCTTATTGGAAAGAAGGCAGTTTCATCTTAGATCACTCACCAGTAGCTCCAAGAAAGCAATATAGGGTGACAGTGGATATTAAAAATAATCTCCTTCTCTTCTCTGTTTAAGAGAGTCTTATTTCAGTGGAGTTGTACAAGCATAATTCTGGGGTAGTGAAGTGGAGAATCTGTCCAAAGAACTTTTGGTTGTTCTGGAAAAATCTCTTTTTATTCACTTTATTACCAAAAAAAAAAATAAAAATACAAAGGTAGAATACTACCTTAGCATCAACACAGTGAAAGTGCTAGCCAGAGGTTGTACTGGCTCACTTCAGGGCTTCTGTCTAGCACACCACATTTCTGTTTGTCATGCGAAAGACCAAATCTCCGTATGCAGAGGCAGTGTGTTGGTGTACGGAGGGTTTCCTTGCAGCCTGCCCCACTGTTTCCTGCTCTGAGAGGCCATGTGGATCTGTGGGGGCGCAGGAGGTGGAGGGCTCCCCCCTGCCTGCTCAGCATCTTGGGGGGCAGTCCAGAGGGAGGCAGGCACAAAAGGATGCAGCACACCTTGCCGGGTGCTAGCTGTGATCGTCGGGCTGCAGGCTATGCTGAGGTGCCTTCCTCTTGGATTGACTTGTAATTTCATTTGGGGAGCATCTGAGCAAGGACCCTGCTCTGATCCAGCGCCGCCTTCATTCATTGTAATGGTGCCCACGAGATGTAGCTGAGTCACCAGGTCAGGTTATTTTTTCTAACATGCATCTGTGTTTTATTTGATTATAAAGTCCAGATCCTCCTGCTTTCTGTTACAGGCTTTTTATCTTACTCTGGTTGTGTCAAAAACAATTTGTAATTCTGTGATGTAGACGTGAAATTAGTTTTAATATGTTATGTGTTTCCAAGGGTGACTGACATTTAATATTTTGTTCCTAGGGTCTCATTAGTACTGTGTGCCTATAATCTATTGTATGGGTGTAATGCCAGAGGGCAAGTGAGCTATTGAACAGCATCCATCTGTCCACTTAGGAAATGGAAAGAGGGAAAAACAGAATGGACAAGGGAAAAAATAGATTCATAAATGTCAGCATTTCTGTATTTGTAGTTTAGAAGAGCCAAATACAATACTGTAGGTGTTCTGTGAGCTTCAATGATCTGGGCCCTCTGTGACCCGTAAGGTGCTATTTACCAGTAACTCGTACACACCAAGCAATGGGAAAATCATGGTAAAACTTGGAGAGGCAGAATTCCTTTTCAAAAATGAGAGCAATGTCTACACTGTGAAAGAAGTAGTGTCTTTGTGCCTCAGCCTCGGTATTCGGGGTAGGGTGCTATAATCTAGTAGCAAACCCCTCCCTTATCCGTGCTTTAGTCAAAACGTGTAGCTGCATGCCACTTATGGACATCAGTTGACTTTATTTTTGCTGTCCTGTGATTGACAGCTTGTAAGGACCTGTGTAGCGTTGTATACTCAGTGTCAACTGAAGTTATAGAAGAAAGGTTGTTTTTTCTTTAGGTTTTACTGTGGCCACTGAAATACCTGTACACTCTGTGTCTAGACTTTAATAAGCTTGGTGGAAGGGTGGTAAGAAAAAAAAACAAACCCAAGTCAAGGCAAAAGGACAGCACACAGGAGAAGAAACAAGAGGTAGAAGTGTTCAGGAGAAAAAGGAACACAGTGGGTTTAATGGTGCAGTGTGGCACAAAGGGACATTAGCTGGAAGTAGCATAACTATATACATAATTCTATACATAATACATGTAATATCTACACATTGTTTCACTGATGTATTTTGAAAAGATTTGCTTTTCAATGTGGTGACTTGAGATTGTTAGGAGATTTTTCCATAGAAGGCAAGTTGTTTTGCATTAGTCATATCTTTATTAAAAATATATCGTATTTGGTCATCTTTTTCTGTTTCAAAATAAGATATTCTGTTTCAAAAATATTCTCTTTACTAAATATAAGGATTCAGTGGATTAGAAACAATGTTTCATTCTCTCAACGTGAATATTCAAAATATTTCTAGATTGTCCCTTTTTATTAATTGTGGTTTCTGATAATTTAGTCTGAGCATAGATGTGTGTATACATGTGTTTGTGTGTGTGCGTGAAATATTGGCGATTATCTAGGTGCAAAAAACATCCTTTATGGATTAAGTCATACAAGTATACTGTCTTGAATTACACACCAGTGGTTGTTTTTGTAGTATATTCACATGAGTTGTAATGTTGCTTTGGTTTACGTGAAAAGTTCATCTGAAGTTCTGTGATGAAACACCCAGTTAACCCCAATTACAGTAATTGCATGGCATTTCTGGTAGAAATACTGTTATGTGATCTTGGCTACTTTAGCACTTCACTGAAAGGATAAATTGGCTAAATTACAAATCTAAAAGAAGTATCTCAGAAGTAGAATGATACGGTGCTACATGTAAGACATGCCACTACTGATTAATGTTAGAATCCTGAGGCTTCTATGTGTTTTTTTTTTGTTGTTGTTTTCGTTTTGTTTTGTTTTGCTTTTCACACAGTCTTATATCCCATTAACTTACTGAGATAGGAGGATGGATAGAGGAAATAGGAGTGAGATTGAGAATTTCAGAACACAAAAAGTCATATTCATCTGTTACATGTCTTCTAAAACTTCTGTCAAGCTAACCTGAAACAATATATTTATGTAGGATATTTTAAGTATCTACAGTATCTTCATTAGTCCTTAGAATTTTTTTACAAGAAATGCTGGCTGACAGAGAAGTGTTTCATTTTCAGCTTTGTTTCCTAAATGTCAAAAGAGATTTTTTTTTAATATAGGGAAAACATGGAAAACTGTGTTACCAGAAAAAAAACAAAAACACTTTAGTCTTCGCTTTTTAGCCAAGGGATAATGAGAAGTTGTCTGTAAAACTAGTGTAAATACTGAAGGAAAAAAAAAAAAGAACAAAGCAATGAAGTGATTCTGAGTTACTAGAAACCTCTGAAAAAAGAAGGTAAAGAGAGTGATGGCATTGTAAAGCAAAGTATTTCAAGCATTTTTGTAGGGAAGAATCCTTGAGATGGAGATTCTTGGAGATTTCAGGATATTCACTCTTACACTGTGACATACGTCATGTCAACTGACTTTGTGCATTTGATTTTCTTTGTTTTAAACAAACAAAAGTGTTTTTGTTTGTTTGTTTGTTTGTTTTCCCTTCTACCCTTTCATTAGATTCCTTTATAAAATCCATTTAGCTCTGAGTGTTGTTCTTCATCCCACTCTGGGTAGGGTTAAGGTGTCTGTTGTGGTTATGCAAGACTGGGATAAGGGAAGAAGGAAGCAGACTGCACTGTCAGATTGCAGAGTTGCTTATGCCAGGGGAAGGACACGCAGGCTATTACCATCCAGAACAACTGCGCTTATCTAGACTTTCTACCATGCTTTTGAAGTTGGGTCTGGTACTTATAGTATCTGTCATCGGTGAGCCTGTGAATTTCAACAGTCCACATGACCTGCTATAATACATTTTCTCATCTAGAGGAATGTTGTTCAGCACTGCAGAGGGTACATATGTTTTCCTTATATTCAGTCTTACTGTGAGTTCTTGCTCTTATTATGTACAGTTGTGTCCTCTTTATAGAAAACTTTTCGGGTGATTTTTGTTCTTTTATCACACTGTGAATTCACATAGAGCTTGTACTTAAAGAGACTGTAAAATTATATTAAAACTCATATCTAGATAGCTATACATTTAGATATTCTAATGAAAATATATTTGGTTAAACAGTAAATGATTAGTAATATTATATGGAATATTTAGCCTCGGCATCTTTTATATTTTTATAGTAATTAACCAGCAGTAGTGAAACAGTATTTGTATCCATATAAATATTAAATTGATTTTTTTTGACAATTTTTAGGAAGCAGTAGAAACTGCAAGAATCTGCCATAAATACACGCATCTTCCTATTAACTTTCTACAATATGCTTTTAATTTCTAATATATTTGTATTATATGTATATATTGTATACATACATATAGTATATATGTATATTATATGTATATATTATAGTATGAAGTGTTTTTGTATTAGGAGATTATTACAAAGAGAGAGAATGAACAACTAAAAGCATGTATCCTGTTAGTCTGGAACAAGTCAGTAGTACTCTGTTATGTGCCTTCCAAAAAATAGTAAAAAAAAAAAAAAAGACTGATGCTTTTCTTCCTTTTCTCATCTTAAAGAATAGGCTAGACTTTTTGACTAATCTGCTAATTATTTGTTATATCCCACCTGGCTCCTCTCTTTCCTCATATAAGAAAATTGTATCAAGCTAGAAAACTTAGTATTGTATTAGAATTATCTTTCTATATGAGAAGTAGCATCACTGTTTATCATGACCCAGGTAACTGTCAAGCTGGCGTGGTTGTGTACAGGGGTTGGCTGTCCATGTACTTAATACCTCCCATTTGTGTTGATGCCATAAGAAAATAGCAAACAAAACAACAACAACAAAAAGTTGCAATTCTTGATATTCAGGAGTTAAAAAATTCCTTTCCTAATTTATGGGCAGTAAAGTTGTTTTATCAGAAAGTTTATTTCTGAAGACAAGAAATGTCGATGTTGGCATCAGCATGTTTTCCTTATGGATTTTAGACTCGGTGAGAATGGGAGTTATAAATTATTCTCCCTTCTCAGACCCTTTTGAAAAAGACCTGTGAAAGGACAAGAGGCTGAGAAGGAGGGGTCTGTCTCCAAAGCTTGTTTCCCATGCAGAGTAACTAAATGTGTCGGACAGGCCATCAGTTACAAGACAGTGAGCTTCAGCTTTTATGCTTATGACCCCCTTCTGCGCCTGAGCTGATTTTAATAGTTTGGTCACTTATCTCTAGAGTTCCTGGCCTGCAGCAAGGCTGCTTGCAGCATTTTAGCCTATCACACCAATTACATCACTGGAGAATTCAGCTAAGCTTGTCAAGCTTGTCTGCCTGATTGAAGCAGAAGACAAGGACAGGAAAGAGGAAAACGCGAACAGGAAAAAGAAAAAAAAAAAAGTGATAACAATCTGAAATCTGTATCTGGCATATTCAACCTGCTTGCCCCTACTCACCGTGTTTAGCAGTGACACCCTGACAGGGTACCAGGTTGTTCTTATTGTTGCCTTCTTTTGGACTGCAGAGATGAAGTCTTTGCTATTGTGAGTTCTGGGAATGTTGCCTCTTCAAAAACTGGCTGCTGGTTTGATATCATCATCTTCAAGAGAAAAATCAAGCAGCGCTATACTTGAATCAAAATTAATTTGTAGGGATGAAACACTTAAGTCTGTCTTTTTGTTGTTATTGTTGTTTTTTCCTTCTCCAATAATTTTAGGCCATCAGTATTCTGGCTTCTAAATTCAGTGTTTAGCAACCAATGTCACCATGGCGGTCAAAGTGAACGCATACTAAAATTCTCCCTATTTTTAAAAATCTGTCTGGGATAAGAGGCTTTAACAAAGCATAGACAAGGTACGTCAGTTTTTCTCATGCGCTTACCAAAGGTCAAAGAATGCACACTATTTGGTCAAAGAATGTACACTAAAGCAAAGGCATAACTTCAGTCTTTTAGCTTAGAATATTTTTTCTATTTTTTTTCTTCATGTTTTGGAAATAAAGACTTTGAACTCACATGTGCTATGTTGCCAAAAATGAAACCCATGTTTCAGTTGAACTGTCATCAGTTGAAGTGGATATCAATAGTCTCATTGTTCTTCAAGTAGCTTTTACTGGGTGAGTTTCTACAAATATAAATGGTATTCTTATATTCACATAACAGCAAGCATTTTGACTTTGTAATTCAACAGGGTCAAGAGCAAATACTAAATGTCTCAAACTATATTACCATACGTGTCTAATGTGGCTGTATCTACAGACATCTTGTTTACATTTTCCTTAACACAAGAATAATCCTAGGAGGATGGTGGTTGACGGAAATCAACTGTGCCCTTTCTGGGACTGTTGGAACTGTTTCTTTTGAAGAAAATCTCCTGATTTGCGGTTTTATTTATGTTGCTAAGCCATCCAGGAACATGCAAAGTAGATACCTATGGTGAAACTAAACTGGAAGGGAAATGCAGCATAGAAGCCAAAACTATAAGAAAAGGACTTTAGAGACTCTGTGTATTTCTTGCACTTTAATTCACTGTAACCTCTATCTCAAAATGCTTCCCTTTTGACTTTGAATCTCTCCTCAGAGCAGTGAAATGAAAAACACTTGTTATGGGTCTGCAGTCTTTAATTTCAGCCTTGAAGATAGCCCAGAATGTTTTCAGTATTTCTAGTTGATGATCAACAAGTGAAATATTGAGATGAAATAAAATAAAAGCACATGCACAAAACAAAACAAACAAACAAAAAAAACCTTTGTTATCAATCTAGGTTTATTTACCTAGTCTTATTTAATGTGCTCTACTTGCTAAAAAAAAAAATGTTTTGTGCTAATGCAACAGAGAGGAGAATGAGTTTTTCTTTGTCTCCAGTTCTTCTACTCTTAGTTGAATGACTTTCAAAATTGATTTTGATATGCAAAACAAAAGGGCTCTTATGTTACTGTTTTTGACTGATGGATTCATTTCATTTTAGTATTAAGAATGTCCCATTATGAAGCCTTTTGTTTCAGAAATATTCTACAGCTAATTTTGAAAATCCTTATGATTCCCAATCTTTATTTCTGGGGCTTCATAGCAGTGTTGTCTGGAAACTAACAACAAAAAAAAGACATTTTGAAATTTTAAATACTCTCTTTCTTTTTTTCTTTTACCCATTGTCTTTGGTTTGAAATTTTGGATTTATTCCATCTGAAAACCAATTATGGAAACAATTGTTTCAAGCTTCATTGTAAAAGAAAGAAAGAAATTTAAAAAAAAAAAAAAAAGTAATCAGTCTTGAAACAGCTATATCTATTTGGAGACAAAACCTCTTATCTAAGTTTTTGATATATGTGGGATTAAAGACTATAAAACCTCTCATCAGCATTTTGATATATATAGGATTAGAAATATAGGTTGCCATGCTCTGTGGCCTGTTTATCAGCATTTGTTGAAGATGCATTGCTGGGATGCAACTCCATACTCTGGGCTGATTTTCAGGCTGCAAATTTAAAATGCAAAAAAGTAAATCCTACAGTATTTAAATATATTAAATGTAAATTGTAAGATTTGACAATGCAGGAGAAATTCAGCAAATCATTTCTATGATTGCATTTAAATCAGAAAAAATGCTATGTAGTTGGAAGGGAAATTTAAGATAATGGAAGGATCTATGTTGAAACTATGATATCTTTATTTTCTCTCTTATCTCATATGTAGCATACTAAAGAGTATGAGATCACTTGGTGCTTTTTACTTGTCTAAGTCTAGGTTAGGGTTGCGTGTATCTCACCACTGAGGACTGTCTGGAGCATGTGTCCATGTAAAATGCTGTCTCGGGGCTCCTTGTTTCCCTTGCAGACCAAGGGCAACATTCTTTATCCTGTATATTTATAGAATAACTGTAAGCAGGGGCAGGCAGAATGAATGTGCTTCTGCTCATCAGTTCTGACCTTTCTTGAATTTTAAGGTTGCTGAAATTTCACCAAAAAAAACTTTTTAGGAACTAATTAGATTTCCGAAGGTGACACTGAGATACGATTATGCTAAATGATTGTGTTACCAAATCCTCCTCAATTTACGTTGAAAACCTTTTAATATTTTTGTTTGTGTCTCTGTAGTCAGTGCAGGAAGGTTCTGTAGTGTTGTATCAATAGCTGTGCATTCAGGGGGCTTCCTTGGATTTCAGGCTGGCATGACATTAGCCAGAGCCAGTTTTAGTCTTGAAAAGGACCCAGGCAGGATTCCAAACTCTTCCTTTTGAACTCTTGAAATCATGTAAACTCACTCACTCCATGGAGTTGATAAGAATTTCTATGCTTTCTGACTTCTGAAAGAAGATTTAGTTGTATTCAGGAGTATTAACATGTCATATGGAGGGGCGAGGTGTCAGTATACAATGCATACTGCAGAGCGTTTTGTGTTAACTCATCCTAGTCAGCAGTGGGTGTGACAGTGAAGTGTTAGTAATGTAAATGATATAAAAAGTAAACTGTATTGACTCATGACATTCTTATTTGGCACTGGCGTGGCAGCAGACATGGGGCTGGTTGCACATCTTGGGGCTCCCCATCCGCGAACTGTTCCCCAGCCCCTCTGCACTCCCTTGGCTACCACAGGGGCTGATGCTGGCTCTGCTAGGGGTTGGACTGAGCATGAAACATGGGCTAGCCAACTGGTGTCAGAGCATGCTTTCTGGCACACAGTAGTAAACTAAAGCAAGTAAAAATAGAAGAGAAGAAGGGACAAAGTACATGTAAGTCATGCTGTAAGGGCAGATCTGCTGTTGTTCTCAAGTACTCTATTTCAGAAAAGCAATGCTGATATTAAAGATGACAAGTGGTGACATCTGATTTACACCTAACTTTTGTGTTAGATTTACAGCCTGTGTGTATATATCAAATGAAATATAAAATATATGACTTCTCTGCTCAAGTTCATCTAAAGTTCAGGAAGATGGAAAGAGCTGTCATTTCAAAGGGATGCTTCTTCAGACCAGGAGTATGCCCAGAGCACAGTGCAACCCTCTGTCAGAAGGATAATTCCACATCTATTTTCTGTGTTTCTGAAGTAGTTTCAGATATCCAGTTTACTTTTACAACTGTTCTCCAAACTTACAGCTCTTCTTGTCTGGTCTATTTCTCCTCTTGCATAACCAAAACAGAGCCCTGGGGGGGACAGAGAGGGACTGGTGACAACTCAGGGTAATTGAAGTTTTGGGAACTTCCTCGAGGAGTCTGGGGAAGGACATCAACAACAGAGCAGTGTCAAGGTGGGAAGTGACATTTTTGAGTCTTGCTTGCTCTTAGAGCTTGACGTTTTTCTCATTTCTAACAAAATGGAAAATAAGTTCTGGGGAGCACTGTGGATGTCAGTGATACGGGATAATTCTCCTTGGCTGAGTTTTCTTTCAGCAGAGATTTCTGTTGGGGAATTCTTCAGTTCCTGGAGTGTTCTCTCATCCATAGGAATTTGCACATTGTCAGAGACATGTAACCTTGCAGCACAGTTACCCATGAAGAAATATTAGAGCGGCATTAAGAGCTTGAAATTTAACTACATGGGAAGGCAGAGATAACTGTGAAAAATAGAGTTAGTAATATCTTTACATATACAGGAATGTTATAATGAGGTGTTTTCAAACTCAGCTTTCAGGTTTTCTTAGATATGAGAATTCCTTTGTCAGACAGTCTTTAAGGAGTTATTCGTTGTCACCTCTTGGTCAGAGCACACTATACCCACGTCCTTCTGTCAGCTACTTAGACCTTTGCAAATAGAAACTGGAAACTATGTGATATGCTTTCTTTTTTGTTTTGTTTTCTTACCTTTGAGAGAATTTGTCTCCCATTATCCAGTCTGTTGGCACAGCCAGTATATATAACCATTCCAGTGAAGTATTTTTTTTTTTTTTTTTTTTTTAAGGAAAAGGAGTTCAGTTACTTCCTATCCCCCAAATTTTTATCTAAATGATATAAAAATGCAACTTACATTTTAGTAACATAGCTGAATTGAAAGATTTTTGCTAAGCATAGCTGACACATAAATGTTTAATGGACTACATTTTACCTGGTTCATCAGAAATGTGTGTCCTGCTCCAACAAAAGGCTCGCGGAAGTAGTGTCCTTCTCCAACAAAAGGCTACCAAGATGCAGTCATATGACTAAATATTACTCTCTATTTACTCTACTGTAATTAGTCCTGAGTCCTTTAATTTCTTGTTTTGAAACTACATTTTGGTGTGCAGACTTGCCAAGGCAGAAGTTGCCACTGATTTAGAATGCCCAGATTTCATTTATTTGAAATGCAATGTAATTGTTAATAATGGCTTTTTGCATTTGAGGAACTTAGCAGATTGTTTTTAGTGATCCATTCTAATTTACTGAATTTGCAATTTAATATGCCTCATTTGGCAATACCCAAAATAAGCCAATAAAATTAATTGAAACCTTGTTAGAGCTTCACGTATGCTCTTTAAAATGCACAGGAAATGAGAAAAAAAAATAGTTTTCTCATTACAAAAAATTACTATGATCTGGCATCCTTCTTACATCATTATAAAGTTCACCATTATTTGTGAATTATGTCCATAACATATTTCGCAGTTTTAGCAAAGAAGGGCTCAGATACTCATTGAAATGCAACAATAATTAGTGAAGCATTAAATGTTATTTAGGTTTTTAGATAACATATACTTCAGCTGAAGAAGGGGAACTTACTAAACAAGTTGCAATATTTCGTAACTTTTACACGTTATGAAAACAATGCATTTTAAATGCATTCTATTCCTCAGGTAACGCATGCTATTCACTAAGCTCTTCTGATACTGCATTATTAAGTACTTGTATGTAGTACAACTTGATAGATTCAAATGACTTTAGCAACTGTGCTGCTAAGGAAAATATTACATAAACAATAGGGCTTATGTTTTTAAAAGCTTAATCCAAAGGCATATATGAGATTTGTTGGAACACTGAGGGGACATACTTAAGTACTTTCCATCCATACTTATGCACAAGAGCAGCCAAGAGCCAGTTCAGCTCTTAGACCAAGCCTCTGATGTGCTCTGATTTATTCTGTCTGATGTAACAGTTCCACTATTTTCAAGCCCAAAGACTAAAATATGAACCAGAAATTTCATAACCAGCCATTAATAGAAATCTTGGGAGATTTCTGCTAAAGGAAGAAGAAAAAAAGGTCTATATTATAACTGCTATAGGAGCTTTGTTATATTTCATTCTTTTTAAAATGATGAAGTGGTCACAAAGAAAATGGCCATGGAATTTCAGGTGATATAAAAATTTTAATGTATTTTTTGATGTGATTCCCATCATTTCTGTAATATTTTTCCATTTGCAAATGATGCATGCAGTCCAATCTCATGGCGGTAAAACCTTTTAACACAACAATCTATCATAAGTCTTGGCATGCATAGTAACATGTAGAATAATTCTGTTAGGTTAGTTTTAAATAGAGTAGGTGGTTTTGTCCCCTCTGGGCTGTCAGACTTATTGTCTATTTGAATGAAACTCAAAGAAAAGCCTTTATAAGTCTTCCCAAAAACTTTTTTTTTTTTTTTTTTTTTAATTGTGCATATATAAATGCCATTCAATGTTTGAATTGGCTGTGAGAAATCAACAGGGCAAGACTGGCATTCAGCATCTACTAAAGGTTTCTCAAGTGCTCAACCCAATACAAGAAAAAAAAACAGATTCACTAAATTTTCAGAATTAATATTCATTATAGTCTTCAGATACTAACATATTAAATTTCTAAATTACATTGTATCAAAGGCAGTGCTTCACACTTTAGCCCAAAAAATCATTTTGCATTATGGCAGAGGAGTAAAGTTAGGCTGGTGTGATTAAAAGAGGCTTCTTCCTTCTGGTTTGAAATGAATTGTTGGATTTCATTTGATTCATCCAGAAATCATTGTATATGGATTATTTTTGCATTATAAAACTTGCCCATCATGCTTCTCAGAATTCTTTTGGTCAAGCCCACATATGTCAGGTGTTGGGAATCCCATTAAGTTATGTATGTATATTTCAGCTAACACGTAAATATTTTCCAACTGATGTTTCTTTTAACTCAACCTGGGATTTAGGATTTTTAATTGGATTATTTTCTGCATTGAATCGTAGACAGTAATTAGGCAATTGCTAGTTCCTTACCAGCTAACAATTCCCATCTTCCACTGATATCAACATCAGTTGAACAACATGATCAACAACGTGATCAACATCAGCTGTTAACAGTAGTTAATAACTGTACCAGTAAGTAACTTTACAATAAACAGGATAGTTCTGAGCAAGGAGGTACTGCACTGTTTCCCAATCCTGCGGTCTCCATTTCTGCAGAGATGGATGGTGAGCTTTAAGAACTCTGAATAATTCATTTGTCTCCAGTAACGATGTGTGAAGGCGAGGATACTCCGCGGTTTCAGCAGCAGCAGCGAAATCTTCAAAGCAGTATTAATCTTGGGTTTCACAATACCCATATCCAGCTATGCTGAAGTCTGGTATTCTCTGCCTTCCTATCCTGTCACAAGTTTCTGTTACCACAAGAACTGTTTGTGCAGCTGTGCTGTGAAGCAGATTGGGAAATTGATTCACCTTTTTTTTTTTTTTTTTTTTTTTTTTCTTGAGAGATACATGGAAAAAGAAAGAAAAGAAAACTGCCATCTTTTGAAACAGCTGCAGCCCCGGGGTCCAGGCCATAGCAGGATCCTGTCATGTGGGTAGTTCAGAATTATTGTAGAGTCATGAAGGTTGAGATCATCTGGTCCAACTGTCCCCCTTTCCCAATATCACCCACTAAACCATGTCCCTAAGCACCACGTTCAACCTTTCCTTAAACAACCCAAATGTTCAGAGAGGGAGCAGATAATAATGTCTTCACCTGTTGTTACTGCTGGTATTTTATGTCATAAACTGGAGTTCAGATTTTTCCGTATGCATCTGGAGAGATTGCTTGCTGGTTTCTGCCATTTGACAAAAACAAAAGAGTTAAGGCACCACTCTGAAGTATTTTGCAGCTGGCTCTAAAATAGTATATGTGAAGTTACAGTGCAGTTAAATGCTGCAAGTATGTTACTCCTCACCTGAATCTGTAACTATAACCTTGGGAGTAACTCTTCTGTTGCCATTTGATAGTAAGGCTGCTGTTAACTCAATCCAACCTAAAACTGGCTTCAGATTTGGAGTAGTAGAAGTGGAAATGAATTATGTCCTTTGAAACTTTGTAGTGCTCATAAAAATGTTAATATCTTAGGTACCAGTAATGATCAGTTTTGTTGTTGTTGTTTTGTTTGTTTTTTATAAACAGAAAAGATTTTTAAAATCAAATGCAAATTCTTCAGTTCTTAAATAGGGACATTCTAGCTTCACCATCTCAAGCAGTAGTTCCACTGGTCATTAATAATTGATCTGTGCCCTACAGGATCACCCAGAAACAGATATGATATGCATTAAGATTAAGCAAATCATGGTTTGTTTTTGTAGAATAATCATCCCTTGTGATAGAGAGTTTCTACCACCTTTATCTGTCTGTACATCACAGTACACAGGAACAATACAGCAGACATGTAGGAGCGAGGATAAACATACAGAAGTGCCAGCATGCAGTTAAACACATTAGCCTAAGACATTCTAGTCCAGAAACAAGTATTCCACAATTTGTGGAAGCGGTTGCTTAGCAAAAGTCAACACCAAACAAGTAGCTCTGAGGGAGACGTGCAAGAGTTCTGTATGAAATGTGAAAGCAAGAAAATTAGTTAATGGCCGTTGCAGTGGAGTAAAGTCTGGGTGCTAAGTCAAGCTGTGTCAGCCTGACGTATTTCTCAGGTTCATTTCAACACTTGGACTGATCTATCCGGTGTTTGCCTATTGATCCCACTTTGAAAAGCAAGTAGCAGTCATGTTTATTTTATTTTCCCTGCAAAGTTAAATTGAATATGTTTTTCTGTGGACAAAATGCAGGAGCTGTTGCTTGTAGTCATGTTTTCCATTCTGCAGAATTGGAATAAGAGACCAAATGCTGCTCTCCACCAGAATCTGTAACAAAGCAAGCCTTTTACTTTTTGCAGAATCTGGGAAAAGGCAAGGTTGTATTTTCCTAACATACTCTTTGACATGCGTGCAGGGATTTAACACAAGCTAATCAGGCATAAGAAAAGTAAATCTTTTTCCCCTAAAATGTTCATAATTGCAACTCTTAAAAGGACACCCTTTTTTGAACCCCACACTGGAATACATTAAACTGGAATACATTACATACATTAAACTGCTGTGAAAGCAGTTCATCTGGAGACTTTAAAAAATAAATGCTTTGTCCAAAGTTGAACAAAAGTATTTAAAATAGATTGAAAAGTTGATGCTAGGAATTAAAAATCAATCATTTTCATCAAAATCAGTCATAGCGATATGCAACTGATACTGTCAAGTGATCAATAACACCATATCAATTTTCAGTCAAAATCAGTCATATCACTGGTAACTTCTGGTTAAGTGCTTGAATTTGATTTAAATGCAAAAAATTATCTGATATCAGAAGTGTACTTGTTGGTCTCTGAATTTTTTACTTATACTTCATAGGAGTTTTAAGTATCTTATTCATTTTGAAATTTCAAAGTTTGGGTTTTCATTTTCTTCCAAAACTATAATTGGCAGATATATATATATGAACAATGTGGATTTTTGCACAGGTTTTGACCTTTGTGTTTACACTAGATATAGTTGGGTTTGTTCGTTTTGCGCTTTTTTTTTTTTTTTTCTGCAGATTTATTTGCAGGGAATAGGAGAAAATGCACAAGAGTGCTGATGAGAGTACTGACACTAATCTCGATCAGATGCTGAGAGGTGTTTAGGGACACTGTTGGAAAATTTATCCTGGCTTAACTCTGTTGATGAGTTTTATTTTACAGTAATTAAAACGCAGAACAGATTGCATTTAAGCTACCTGAAGTAATCATCGTCTAACAAGACCTCTTTATGCTGATCAGAGCACGTATATCTTAAGTAAAATATGGTAAAAAATGGATGTAGGTTGTCAGTTACTCTCTAGCCTTTCGTCTGCTTGATAGTTGCCAAAACCCAGCCATTTGATTAATGGTGTAAAGCTCCTCACTGTAATTTGCATATCTCTGTGGAAGTAGTGCTAAAGTTGCACAAACCACAAACAATTATGGTTTTAATCTTCTGTTTACAGGGAAAAAAATCTGTATCTTGACTGTTAATAGTGTTGCCATGTTCCTCCCCACCCCCCAAAAAAAAAAAAAAAAAAAAGTAATAGGTAGAAAACTGAGCAGCTTTAATGTATTATTGCAGTTTTGTGTATGGCCTGGTGCCTTAACTAGCCTGTGGCTGTTAGCAGTTACTAAAGGTTTTGCCTTCTCTGTAAGAGCTGTTCCTGTCAGAAGGCATGCTCTTCAGGAAGGAATGCAAGAAACAAAAAATACACTTCCCTTTGTTTATCTTCTATTCTCCTACCTCTTTAGTAGTGTCAGGCTTCTAACTATCTTACCTTCTTTGAATGTGTTCTTTTTGTGAGCTCATTAAATTGCATTAGCTTAAATTTCCCAGAATTGCCCAACTCAGAATAATTCAGAATAATGAAGTAGGCTGCACAAAATCATGAAACTGGATTTGAAAATGAGAAAACTGAAAGTGGGTTGTCATGTTTTCTTTTTGTGTGTTGGATTGGTGTTTGTCTACAGCTGTGAGGCTTAGATTTATTTTGCTTTAATGTTTGTGGATACAAAAAGAAATACTTTCTTAAGGGCATAACTGCATAAATCTGTAGCTAAAATAAGAGGAGAAATGTCAGAAGACTCTTAAATGTTGTCAGGTAGATGGTTGGTTGGTTCAGAGCTTTCTACTGTTTTCTGATTCTTCAACACAGTTTTTCAGACTCATCTGATTTTTATAATTTCCTTTGGAAAGAAATCTACCCAGGCATTTTAATGATACCTTATAATCCTTTCTGGTCATTGGGGTGTTTTGCACTTGCTGAACAGCCTTTCCTTGCCAAGATTTACTAATTCCTAGTAATTCCATTTTTCTGTGAATTAAACAAAACAAAACAAACTTACAAAGTGAAGTATCTTGTTAACATTTATCATTTTATCATCCAAGGAAGCAGAGATATTCCCTTCAACCCTGATTATAACCTGTTATCTTCATAATTAATTTTCCAATTAAGACTGGAAAACAAAACAAACAAAAAAAAAAAAGAAAAAAAAAAAGAAAAAAAAAAAAACCAAGAACTTAAACTTGTGGATTTTCTTTGTTTTCTTTCATTTTATTTTTTTTTTCCCCAACAGGCATATGAAAGCTAATAGCTTATATAGCTTTCTATTGAAGTGTTATAAAATATTTTTCAGTGGCAATAAAGAAAAGAAACAGGGAATGTCAAAGTAGTATGTAGGGAAGGATATAAAAATGGAGAGGGAGATAGTTTGTTGGTGGTGGTGGTTTTTTTTAGAGGCTGAAGGACTCTAGAAGGACCCAGGGAAAGGAAAGGAAGGGAAGGGAAGATGGAGAGAAAGGAGAGAAGGAAAGAAGGAATAAAAGGGAAAAAAATAGATGGAGAATCTGCAAGCTAGAGGAGGAAAAAGGCAGAAGATACAAAGAGAATGAGAGGGGGAATATGAGAGAGGAAAAAAATAGCCCAAGAAAAAACAAGTTGAAAGATTGAATTGTGGTGAGAGAAATGGAATGGAAAGTAAGGCAAAGGGGGAAAGAAGAATGAAAGAAAACAGACTTCCTAATTTCATTTATATTATATATTATAAGCTACTTTCTTTCCTTTGCAAATATAGCATGAAATTTGATATAGTGGGGTTCAAACTGTTTTCTTCTTGAAGCATTCTTTGAATATTATATCTTACTTAATTATGGGAGGGGAAAGGGAGGATTGTTGCAAATGGGTCTCCCCATGAGGATCCACATCACAAATCCAGAAATCAGCTGAGACTCACTTGCTCAGGTTTTGCTGTAAAACAGAAAGAAGACAGAGCTTTACAAAGTTGCAGAGAGAAAATGTTGGATCTGATATCAAAACAGATTTTGTAACAAAGGCTCAAGCAAATTCATAGAACAAGGTGTGTGTGGGGGGGGTTTGTTTGTGCTGGGTACTTTTGAGAGTAGCAGCCGTGTTTTGTCATCTGTGACTTCCGCATTCATTCTGACTCGCGTGCTGTGTTGACTCTTGTACAACAATTAGAGAACAATTTTTCCCTCCAATACCTCTTAAAATATTTCTTTAGCTGCAGGACCACTTCAATTGCCTCATTAAAAAACATTGCCTTTTTCCATTTCCTTCCCTTGTTTTATGATTTCTTGTCCTGCTAAAGAAAAACAAACAATAACCCTCAAAATTGCATTTAAAAATCTGTCATAAAGGAAAGTGGTCTACGTTTCAGACTGCTATAACTCATTAGCCTGACAAGTCAAAGTATCCTTTCAGTTTATCTTGCAAAAGCTGGAATAAGATTTGATAAATATATAGAGGCAGTCTTTAAGCTGCAAGAGTTTAATGACTATCTCAGGGATGCTTAGATCAGGAAAGATTCCAACGCAGTCATCACCCTTGGTAGGAAAATGCTTTGTAAAGAATCACGTAGGCTACTTTTTACTAGATTAAGTGTAAAGTTGTAAAACTGCTTTGGATCCAAAAACTTCATTGTTTGAAGGCAAAACTTTCACAGGGAAAGTTGTCTGACTGTTATAGAAATGATGAGTACAATATTGATGGGAGTGCTGGTTCAAAGGTCAGAGCATGGGTCAGAGCATGACTGTCTCTTCTTTTGAGTCCAGGTATATCTCTAATGAGACCAATTACCAAAGGCAAGGTGTGCTCAGGCTGCTTTCCTTTCTGCCCGAAAGGAGTTTCTCCATTCATCTCCTCAAGTTTTTGAGGTAACAACACTCCTTCTGCCTGTATCTACTGGAGCTAATACACATTGGGTGAGGGATAAAAGTATCTAAGAGGATACTTCTCTAATGATGCTCCTAGGATAGCAAATGCACTGTGTTTAGCTTATCTTCCCTTCCTGGTGGTATTCAGAGCAATTACAGAGTAACAATTAAAGCATTATGGAGATTACAGCTAGAACAGTGTTAAGATACACACTTTCTGTTGAAACAGTGACAGAAACTACCGAACAATCTCTTATCGATGTTTAATTTGGTTTAATTTGTCCAGATTAGAAATTTGGAAAGGAAAAACACAAAACAAAAAATTCCATACAGGATTTGCTCATTACTTTATGGGCTATTTTCTTACTCTAACCTTTTGGTTTTTATAATAGATACTCCTCTCAGGAACATGAGCAAATGAAGTTCTTGTATAGTTAATGAATTTAAAGTAATTTTATGCTAACCTGGTCATTTCGGATCTATGAGCTGTAGAGAAGTAGCTCCCTAGAAACAGATATTTTTATTAGGTTTCATTAAATCTTAGAAAAGTTCAAGGAAAAAAAAAAAAAGTTAGGGACAGTGTAGTTAAAGAGGTGTCTCTTTTAAAATATCCATACCTTTATGGGTATTATTTCTTATAGCTGAATAATAAACCGTCTTGAGTTTTCAAAATATTTTGTTGGTCTGTCAGTTTGACTATCCATTTAAGTTTATTACCTGCTTGTAAAACATGTAGGAGATTTTCTGAACAGTCCATATGTGTATCTGCAGGCACAAGTGAAAGAAAACAAAAATCTTGTGGCAACAAGCAAGTTACGTTAAAGTTACTGTAAAACTATTTAATTAAGGGAAAGATTAAATAATACAAATAAATAAACCTCTGCTTTCCTTGCTAAAATGTTTAGGTTTTGTTAGCAAGCATTACTACTGTCCATCATTAGTTACCTGTTAATATTTATTTCTTACTTCAAATGGTCTTGTAAATCATTTGATCGGGATACAGCTCTGCAGGGACTGCCATCTATTCTGTCACATCAGAGAGCTCCTGCACTCTTTTTGCTTCTTGGATGACAATCACAGGACGAAAATGGCAAGTTCCTGCAAGATATTTTCTAACATCTGGTTCTTTACGAGTTCCTCGAGCAGTTGGGCTAAAATGCAGGGAGAACTTTAGAGCTACTCGCATAATGAGGTGGCTTCCTGCTGTCTTAAATGCAGTGTTCAAGTGTCCCTCGGGTGTGATTTGCACATTGCATCTTGCTACTGAGTCCAAAGCTGCAGGCACCCTGAAGAGAATGTTTTCCTATCCGTACAAGCAAAGCACATTATTTTGTCAGAGTTTCAGCTTCAGGTAAATGTGATGCTTAATATTTAGGATTGCAAAAAGTGTACCAGCCTAGGATTTTAACAATGCTAACAGGAAACTCAAAAATATATTTTTTGATTTATTTTTTTTTGTTTTTTGCCAAATACCTGACTTCTGGTTTTTGTCAATGATTGTCTTAGTTAAGATTATTGTGATAACTATTTGCTGGAAAACAAACAATCAAAAGATAAAGCTTGATGAATTTTTTGTATCACATTAAAATCCATTGAAAAAAATATGAGGATGACCATAAAAACACATCCCACTTGAACAAGTACTTCTTAACATACTTCCTCCCCCCCCGCAAGTTTTCTGCATATGTCAATACCTGATTATAGCTAAAACTCTTAAAAAAAAAAAAAAAATATCAATTTGAATAAGCATGCAAAACTGGAATATTTTTGATGGGGTTCTACATAAAGAAATAACCTGGAATGATAAGACTACATCTGGCTAGACTCTTATCAGTTCCTTCAGCAATAAAACAAACTTCAAGTAATCTTTAAAATGTTAGATTTAACAGTACATTGATTTAAACAAAAACAATGCCTTCTTGTAAAGAGGAACCGTTGTTTCTTATTGATGTGAGAATGACAAAATAAGAGAAGTTACAAGTAATGAATTAGGAGAAACTAGATCGTGTTCTGTCTTTTTCTTTCCCCCTGCTGAAATGTTAGTATTTGAAGATATGCCAACCTGAGGTAAGAATTTGGTGTTTTCTCATTTCTGTGCTAGTAAAATGACTTCCATATAGTAGCAAATACGGTTTTTCATTAGAAAAATTCTTATAAGATTTCAGTTAGAATTGTTTCTCATCAGGTGGAAAGACAATTCTCCGGCATCATTTGAGGTATAAGCAATTAGTAATCAGAGTCTCAGGTCTGTAATTTTGCTATATTACCACAGCTCTTTTGTAATTGTGGAATTACAAAATCTCAAGTAATTGTGGAATTACTTAACAGTGACCAGAAGGCTGAGTCCTTTTTTACTTTTTTCTTCATAATTTACAAGGTTAGGATGGAGAGCAGGTGGCAGATTTCTGTTCTTTTGAGGACCTTAAAGAAACTGATCTTTACAATTGTTGTCCTTTGCCCAGGAACAGGCATGATTAATTTTAGTTTTTAAACCATTTTTATTTGTTTTTTTTGTTTGAGCAATGAAATGATTTCAGAAACATCAGTATTCCTAGCATTCCCCCCTGACTTCATTTGAAAACTTGGACAAATTATTGTATTACTTCTTTGTGCCTGTTTTCAGACTGCAAAATAAGATAATATTATGGGTCTTGCTCCTATCTGTATTATATTACTTCAGTGAGTACTTTAGGAGTATTTTTTTTTAAACACCATCTTTTTCTATAGTTCTTTTGCCGTATAACTGATAACTATGTTGTAGAGTTTAAATTTCCTTTTTTTTTTTTCTTTTTACTTGATCAGTATCTATATTTTACTCTTAATATTATATATTTTCTAAAAGGTTTTTTGGATCTTTTTATCTTTTGACTTAAATTCTTACAGATACAGAGTTCCAAAGAAGCTGATCTTCTGATCCTGAGGTAGGAAAATTAAAGTTAGTAGATACAATTAATCTGGACTCAGTTCCTTGCCAGGAGAAAAATGTAATTTCCTTTGGTGAATGAGCTACAGCCTAACATATCCTTCTGATATGACTTAGGAGCACAGTGTTCTGGAATGTGCCACCCCAGGGCATGCATTTAGCAGTCTTCCCATGTTATAGGATTTTCTTCAAGTAGGTTGGAGAATGTATAATTCTCATTTTTGGGGAAAATAAAAAAAAAAAAAAAAGTGTGTGACTGGATATTTAGCTTTAAGGCTTTATAGTGGGTGGAACACCTGCGGTTCCTCTGTTACCCTGGGACTAATCCTGACTCACTGGCCAGGGGAACAGCTGAACAGCTGTGCTGTACTTAATGGGCTTGTACTGCAGCTTGTGGGGTGCTTGGTGAAGGAGCTGTATTTCCATAAAGCCTCCAAACTCCTTCCAATAGTATAATTCAAACTCAGGATCACCCTAAACTCTTTGCTGCTGGCAATATTTTTTTGTTTGTTTGTTTGCTTCCCCTAAAAGTTTTAGCATTTGTACTCCATCTTAGATGCTACGCGTAACTTAACTGCAAAATTACACCATATTTTAAGAAACAAGAATCTTCAATCTTCGTCTTGAGTGAGCTACATTCAAAAATGAAGGAAAGCAACTTTTTTCCATGTACCTCTTCCCTCTGAGGTGAGCTTTGGGTTGAGTAGTTGAGTTGGAGCAGCTTTAGTTAATAACTGGGATTTCTGGCAGGTGAGGATACAAGCAATAACCTATCACTCTAGAGCAAAAGAGTACGTTGATGAAGAGCTGTTTTTTCTGGTAACCTCACAGTAAAGTTAAAGGCTTTTTAAGTTAAAGGCTTTTGGGGTTGGTCTGTTCTCCCACGTGCCTGGTGACAGGACGAGGGGGAATGGGCTTAAGTTGCGCCAGGGGAGTTTTAGGTTGGATATTAGGAAGAACTTCTTTACCGAAAGGGTTGTTAGACATTGGAACAGGCTGCCCAGGGAAGTGGTGGAGTCACCATCCCTGGAAGTCTTTAAAAGACGTTTAGATGTAGAGCTTAGGGATATGGTTTAGTGGGGACTGTTAGCGTTAGGTCAGAGGTTGGACTCGATGATCTTGAGATCTCTTCCAACCTAGAAATTCTGTGATTCTGTGATGCTGTGATTAATGATCTCAGTGTAGAATTTACCAAATCTGACCTATCATTTAGTAAGTAGATACAGTTGCACCTTTACAAGGACTAGGAACAAACTGTGAAAGATTTATTCAGAATGGGAGCTTCCATTCACCTGCCAGAGTATACCTTGGTACTTGCTTCTTCATTAGAGTATAGAATCCTCAAGTATAAAATCTAAAAGAAAAGGTCTTGTCTAAAATAAACCACCACAGATTTATTGCAGATTGATTTATTGGAGAGAGCATTGTGAGTTTACCAAGTCATTTGAATGCTATACAATTGTGAAAAGGTAGGCTTATTTTAATTAAAAGCAATTTTGAAAGACACATTGGTATAAAATTCTGTTCTCTGTAGCAGAGCAAATCTCTTTGTTAACACCACTTTGAAATGCATCTCAATTAAATTTGCAAGAGCCACTCTCTCTACCTGAAATAACATGATTCCACCTGGACGAAGGCTTATCCTCCTGGGAGCTTGCATCCCTAGACCCTTATTCTGCCCATAGTGTACTACACCCATTGTGTATCCCCTTACTCTACTTTCTTTTCTTTTAAAAACACAGTGGGATTCTTTTAAATAGATGACATTATCTCATCTAATGCATCTATAATATTTTTTGAGGCATCAACACTGAATTTTTGTAATTTCACACCACTTTTTGGATTTACAGACTTATTAAAATGTTCCCAGTTGTTCCTTTTGTTCACTGGGCTGAGAAAGCTGTTTTTATATTCTGTAACCATACATGTAGTATGGGCTTGGAAATTTCACTTGCTGGAAGATACATAGTAGGGAAGAAAGTTTGCTGATCGAATTTAACTGCTGAAAGGTTAGGAAGACTGAAAGCTTTCAGAATCACTATCTGTTAAAATATAACGAGCCTCTTGTTTGAAATGATATTCCCATTAAATCAGCTTCATTATAAATATACTAAAAGGAATATAAGAAATCAGAAACAGCTTTATTAGTGCTTTGCCAGCTGTCTTCCAGAATAGGACCAATATTGGGCAATTAGGAATACTTGCTTCTTTATCTTTTTTTGTCACTTCATGGGGGTTGAATTTGAATTTTTTTTCATTGACTTAATATATATCAAGATTATGACTTGATTATTAAACCATAAAAAAGCACATACAATTTATTTTTTTTTTAATAGATGAATAACTATATGAAAAAGATAACAATCCGAGTTGAAGCAGCTTGTCTTTTGTCTGTAAGCAGCATTTTTACTTGGCTGGCAGCACTGTTTAAAAAACAGAAAGGCAAGAATTATTGCCTTAGTGCCCGTGGGAGCTGAACTGTGCTGTACCAAGATTTACAGAGGAGGAAAAGATGTCTGCAGGGCCTCTAAGACCCCTGTGCTTATAGACAGGTGGCATGGATGGTGCTGAATGGGTGGTATTATAGCTTTGTGTTCTTACAATAGGCTGGTCAATGCAAGCAATGCAAGGACAGACACTTTCCTATGGATGAGATCAAGGGATGATTACTTTTGGAACAAGGAAGGAATTTGGAGTAGATGTGCAGAGCTACACTTTCCTAACCACACTGCTTCAGGGTTCAGTTTGACAGCATACTGTCCTTAGTAGTTTTGCTGGCAAAGCCAAAGTTTACTTATGAATCATGAAACTAACTATTTCCCCAATTAGCATATGTTTATAAAGATTGGGAGGGGTATTATAGAAAACCATAAAATTCCTATATGTGACATCAAAATTGTTTTGCCATTGCATATCCGTAATGCTTAGATTTTCTTTCAGAAATATCAAGCTAAAAATAGTGAGACACATCAGGTAGAAATACAGAAATTATGGAGTTGGCTGTGCTGCTCTGGCAGGCTTTATGTAAGCATTAGAAGTTGAGTTTAGCAGTCAACAGGTTTCAGACCATTTTCAGATGACTGTGAAGAGGGTGGCATTTGCTGGCTTGGAAATTCTTCAGATCTTGACCATAACACTGCTCAATGGAAGGAAAAGGCAGGATTTTATTCTGTCTCTTGACATAGTTTTGGGTGCAATCCAGCTTGCCTAAAGTTTATCTGTCAAGATGTTGAATGTTTAATCTAAGTTAGCCGTTGGGCTTTTTCCTGTGGTTATGGAGGCTGCTGCAAGGGCTGATTCACCTAAGACTAAAATAAATAGTTGTTATGTAGTAGCAGTAACTTTCTAAAGGGCATTTCTGAGGTCTCAGGGAAATTGAGCCATAGGGAAAATGCTGAAGGAAAAGATGTACTTTTTTTTAAGAACTGATGTAGTTATCCTTTGTGTAGCACTGGAGGGGTGTCATTCTTCCTGAAGTGAGTTCACTCATAAGTTACCCTTATTGGCCCATTTTCTGCCAGAAGAGAAAACAAAACAAAATAAACAAAATAATAATAATAAAAGAAAAAGAAAAACACGAGAAGTTCTGTTGGGTATTCTGCACTGACATTTCATTATACTAATGCAAGACTTATTTGGGCTCAGCTTTTGGGGTTTTAACTCCAGCTTTGACATTATGTTTTGTATTGCATTTAGAAAATAGCTGCACTTCATGTCTCATTTTCTGTAATGTCAGCAAGATACATAATTTCTGTAATATCACTTGTAATAGATCAGGACCTCGCTCATCTTGTGAACTTGTGAAGATGATCACAGAATTTTTCTATGTTAAGTCTTTATTAAGTAATTTAAATCTTATCCCAGTGACAACCCTTGGTTGGGCTGCTTGTATGCTAATATTGTGTTGCCTTCCACAGGCAGCAACCATCACAAGGCAGTGCTGCTAAAGATCTTAATTGTCTCAATACATCTTGGTGTGCTTTAAGGCTGCTAAATTAATTATGCAATTTAATACTGTTATTAAGTCTGGAATTGCATTGCTTCAGCAGAAACATAAAGCTAATGTGATTGTGTGCCATAGGGATGGAAGCACCTGTGTTTTTAAAGGCTTGTTCTCCAATACTGCAATTTTTTAGTAAATGTCTAGTTCAGAAGGTTGACAAAACATTTTGCTCATGTGCTTCTGGGGGCCACTGAAGATGTTACATGTAACTTACAGTGAAAGGTCGAAAGGCACAATTACAAGATGTCTTCGGAAGAGAATATAAGAAACGAAAGCCATTGCCAATAGGTTGAGCACCTATAGAAGCAAAAAATATGTTAATAAATCATAGTTGTAGGTAATGTATTATATCCCACATTCCAGGGAAAGGCATTAATAAACAAAATTAAAACCAATAATCCTTGCCAATCTGTCCTGGAGATTTTGCTTCTTAACTTTAAATTTGGTTATCGGCTTAAAGACATTTTTTATTCTTTTTGTACAAAGCTTAAAAGCTAGGTACTTGAAAATTATAGTATTGCTGCCAGCATTGTTCACATCACTTTGAGATTGGCCTAATATGGCTAAGCTTTCATCAAAGAGGAAGATGGGCTCTCAGGATACTTTCACCTCTGCCTATAAAGGGAAAGAGAGCAGTTGTGAATCCTCTCCCACTTTCTGAGGAATCCTATTTTTCTTGAATACTTAAAAATCTAAATCACCTCCACTTACACCATCTACCAAACAAAACAAACAAACAAAAACAAACAAATCATTTCCTTTGCTTCCCAAAGCATCACTGTGAAAAGTGCACGCACAGGAGAAACAGAATCATTATGCTTTAAGGCACATCACTTTTACTGTGAGTGTTGCATATGAATGTATAGAAAAAATATTACCAATCTTTGATTTGAATTGAAATCAAGAAAGAAATGCATATACCCAAAAAGTATCATTATCCAAGCTAGAAAATGCTGATGGGGTTACTATCAGTTCTCAAAGGAAATGTGTACTTTTACATTTTGTCTGGATGACAGCACTTCCATTACTATAATGACATGTAAAATCATGGAATAGTGAAGCAGTACTGCAACACAGGACTGATTGTAGCAAATCAACCAGAAGTGCCTGTTCTTATGATATTGCTGGTAGAGGTCAAAGCCTACATCCAGTGCACGTGGCTTCTGGTCCTACCCTATTAGGTTCTCTTCCATAGTTATTGTGTGTATAGATCTCATCGGAGCTTAATCTCATATATCAGCAACTGAATTTGTGTACTTCTGGAGTTACTTACAGTATTTTACAGTATTATTTCAACTGAGTAAACGTATATCACAACAAATTTTACTTCCCTCAGCAGTAATCAGTTACTCACTTTTTCACAGAATCACAGAATTGTCTAGGTTGGAAGAGACCTCAAGATCATCGAGTCCAACCTCTGACCTAACACTAAGAAGTCCTCCACTAAACCATATCGCTAAGTTTAACATCTAAACGTCTTTTAAAGACCTCCAGGGATGGTGACTCCACCACTTCCCTGGGCAGCCTGTTCCAATGTCTAACAACCCTTTCGGTAAAGAAGTTCTTCCTAATATCCAACCTAAAACTCCCCTGGCACAATTTAAGCCCATTCCCCCTCGTCCTGCCACCAGGCACATGGGAGAATATACCAACCCCCACCTCTCTACAGCCTCCATTAATGTACTTATAAAGAGCGATAAGGTCGCCCCTGAGCCTCTTCTTCTCCAGGCTGAACAAACCCAGCCGCTCCTCATAAGACTTATTCTCTAGACCCCTCACCAGCTTCACTGCCCTTCTCTGAACTCTTTCGAGCACCTCAATGTCCTTCTCGTAGTGAGGGGCCCAAAACTGAACACAGTACTCGAGGTGCTTCCTCACCAGAGCCGAGTACAGGGGGACAATCACTTCCCTAGCACTGCTGGCCACAGTGCTTCTTATACAAGCCAGGATGCCGTTGGCCTTCTTGGCCACCTGAGTACACTGCTGGCTCATATTCAGCCAACTATCCACCAATACTCCTAGGTCCTTCTCCGCCAGGCAGCTTTCCAACCACTCATCTCCCAGTCTGTAGCTCTGCTTGGGGTTATTGCGCCCCAGGTGCAGGACCCGGCACTTGGCCTGGTTGAACTTCATGCAGTTGACCTCAGCCCATTGGTGCAGCCTATCCAGATCCTCCTGCAGAGCCTTCCTACCCTTGAGCAGATCGACACACACACCTAACTTGGTGTCATCTGCAAACTTACTGAGGGTGCACTCGATCCCCTCATCCAGATCATTGATAAAGATATTAAAGAGGACCGGTCCCAGTATCAAACCCTGAGGAACACCACTAGTGACCGGCCTCCAACTGTATTTGACTCCATTCATCACAACTCTTTGGGCCCGGCTATCCAGCTAGTTTCTAACCCAACGAAGCATAGGCCAGTCCAAGCCAAGAGCAGCCAGTTTCTTGCGGAGAATGCTGTGGGAAACGGTGTCAAAAGCCTTGCTGAAGTCAAGGTAGACCACATCCACAGCCTTTCCCTCATCCACCAAGCGCATCACTTTGTTATAGAAGGAGATCAGGTTCATCAAGCAGGACCTTCCTTTCATAAACCAATGCTGACTGGGCCTGATCACCTGCTTGCCCTGTAAGTGCCGCTTCATGACACTCAAGATAATCTACTCCATGAGTTTCCCTGGCACGGAGGTCAAACTGACAGGCCTATAGTTTCCCGACTATAGGTCTATAGTTTTTGCATCATTCAGAACTAACAAAGAAATCCCATGCAAAACCAAACCTGTATTACCTGAGCAAAAGAATTAAAACACGATAGGAAGACCATTGGCTTATTTCACTTAGTCTGTCTGTCTAGTCTTAGCATAGTATTGGCATTGGGATGACATAGTATACTTCGTAATTTTGCGAATGTGGTTTGTTGATTAAATTGTGAGTTTGATGATGAAACATAGCACCACACAAGGGTTTGAAATTAGTGTTGTTGTCATTGTAAAATGTCAGTATATCTTATAAAATGTCAGTATATCATTTTATATGTTATAAAATGTCAGTATATCTTAAGTCAGTGTATTCAATATATAGAACCCCATTCAGCTGGTACATTATACAGGGCTGGTATGTGTGTACAGCGTATGTTTTCTTTCTGACTGGCTTAATTTAAATTTTGATTTATTTTTTTTTTTACTCTTGGTTTTCCAAAAATGAAGAAAGAATCCTAACTTATCAGTTTAAATAAATATAATTCTTACTGACAATACTATTTTCAGATTGTCAGAGATGAACGCTGCTACTTTTTTACCAGTAAAAGCAAAGCAAGGCAGTGTTCTTCCTGGAGAGCAAACTATGAGTAGATGATACGTGCCCCCTAGAGGTCCACAGATATCAAAACATTCCTTGTTTTACCTCCACCATCACACTTGCATACATGGTGAAGCCTAGACTTCTCTAGTGCAAAAGGATATTGTCAGCAGAGAGTTCATATTTTTGTTTCTGTATCTACCACACAGTATGCTGTCCTTGAGCCTGACAGCCACGTCATGTCCGTATTCTGCTACAGTTTTTTTTTTTTTCAAGCGTGTCTCATTCATTTGCCTGTGCATTTCAGAAGCAGAGCAAGCTGTTAACTTACTTAATTTACACACCTGCATTAACTCTAATTGTTACTTATGTTGGCTGCATTATCCACTAGTGATTTTGCAGCTGTCATTTTCTGAAAGGCACTTTGTAAAATATAGTGGAGATAGGTAGGTATTATTATTATTATTATTGTTAATTTTGTAAGATGACTGGTTATTTTAAATGGCAGTTCTTAATTTAACTCTGGGGGGACAGTATTTATTTTTAGGAAGTTTTGGTAATCAATAACTCTTTACATTTTTCTTCCTACATACCATTTCTTTCTTTTTGTCTTCCTCCTCCCCTCTTCTTCCTTCATTTATGTATACATTCAAACATATTTCAAGATGTTAATAGGGGAAATAAATTGCTGAGCTGTTTTTTCCAAAAATGATTTTCTGGACGCTAATTGAATCCCAAATTAAACATAGAACTTTAGCTTCAGTTGCACAGAAAGCCACGCTACAAGTGATTTGCAACAGAGAGGCTGGCAGGTTTTCAGACAGCTGTAAAGGTGTGTTATAGTACTAAGGCACACTGATGATCTGCCCCAGCCAGGGCCAGGAGCGTATCCTTGCAATGAGTGCTTCTCTCTGTTTGTGCTCATCAGCCCAGCTGTCTGCGTAGTTTTTCACAGTAACGCAGAAAGATCAGTAGTAGCAGTAAGCTGCATTTTTAGCCATGAGAAATTTCAGTTAAAAGTCAAAATCAGCAGCTTCATCTATGCTGTTGTTCATTATGTTAGATGTTGCTGTAATCTGTAGCAGGTATGTAGCTGTCTGTGTTCTGTCCTAGTGCTTATGTACAGGTAGGCATTACACAGAGAGCTGTCGGTCTCCATGTAGCGCGCCAAGACCCTAAACCAGCAACCTGTACCTTTAGATGCTGGCATCAAAGAGCTGCAGCTGTCAAATCAAACAAAGAGCTTTTCTTGGATAGCAGGAGCATAACGATAAACCTTGTTTGTGTTAAACACCAATTAATTGTGTGTTTTATACCAAATGGAGCCATAGCACGTGGGAGCAAATTTTGAGCCTCAGCCACCCAAAGAGCAACCATCCTGGGCTGCAGCTAGTGGGGGCTCTGTCCAGTCCACAGCAGCTCCTCACTGCCAACCTGTCCTCCTCATACTCCAGCACGGGCTCTCCATAGGACATGGTTCATCAGGAAATGTCCACCTGCTCTGGACAGTACTGCCGTGCAGGGTTTTGCCCTTTCTTAATTACATTTCCTCAGGGGCACCGCCATCTTGTCTCACAGAGGTCCTGCAGCCCCCTGCCAGCACCCTGACACCAACATCAGGTGCAGAAGTAAATTCAAGATACATTAGCTGCTTTTTTAGCCCCCCAGATGGATTTAGTGAATCTGAAAGAGGTTTAATTCGAGCAGATGCACTTACAGCTGGTGTGTCTATGGCTCTTCAGTGTGGAAGGAGTTGGACATTTAATGTTTCACAATCTATTATTTTGTTTGTTTTATGTGTTTGAATATAAAGGCTGCATTGCAGCCAGCGTCTGGGTTCACTTAGAGGATTATTTAAGGTTTACATACACATACCATTAACTGTCTTTTGATGTTTAAGAGTGAATTTTGATAGGTAAGCATGGGAAGTGATTACACCTCTTGCCAACAGCTAATCTCTTTTCTGTGCTTATAAACAGTTTCTTTAACCCAATCACTTCTCATCAGAAGTTTCATTATATATATGTATACATTATATATATACATGTATACATGTAGTGGGGCCTAATCTGAATCAAAATAGCAGGATAGATGAGAATATTTATAGACTAATGCGTGGATGAAAGGGACTTATAAAATAGTTCTCATGGGCATCAATTTATGATTGCATAAAGTGAGCGCTGAGGTTGGGACTCACCAAACCAGATTTAGATGTGCTGTGTAATGGGTGGAGGATGTTAGGTACTCCCAGAGCTTACTTCATCTCATTCTAAGGCCAACAACTAAAATACATAAGCTCTGTTGAAGGGTCCTTTGATGGGCCAGTTTTCTTGCATTAACTGCACAGAGGTTGTTCAGCTCAGAGGTGGATGCCTGTAACTGTAAAGGTAAGTGGAACCACATCCTAAAGTATTAATGCTCCTGTGTACAAACTGCTGTTTCCTGGTTTGACCTGTTTAGCCGTGATTATCTGGTAGTGCATATGAAATTATTCATTAAATTTAAGAAAAGTTTGTTTTTTAAAAAAATCTTTGTTTTCTTAAAAAAAAAAACAAAAACAAAGGTGCTAGAAGTCAGTTGTCAGTAAGCACCCAAAGGAATCAAAGTCTAAGAGTTTCTAAACACTTCTCAGATTTTAAAAAGCTTTCACAATTATGTCAGCTACATAGAAAATTCAAGTAACAAAGAACAGTTAAACTGAAGTACTTTCCTTAGTAGTATTGTTTCCTGCTGTTTTTTTTGTGTGTGTGTGTGTTTTTTGTTTTTTTTTTTTGTTTGTTTTTCCCTAACTGCTTGTTCAGCTATTTATTTTCAGACACTGTAGTGCACTTACTAGATGTTTGTATGTGAAGTGAAATGAATTGAACGCTTTCAGGCTGAGCAGATCTAACAATAACTGCAAAATAGCTATTCAAATTTGCCAATAAAATGCTGAACTCACTATTCTGCAGTAAAATGAATGTGATATCTCTAGACAATCCTTTTTGAGCTATGAGACTACCAAATTAAAATTATACCTGAAATGTCTGGATTTTGTTTAACCATACTTCTAAAAACCTCGAAATGAAACAAAACTTTTTGACGTAATTATTCAGCAACAGAAACACATTTGACTGAGTCAGTGCTATGAATCAACATCTTTTCAGTGAGAAAGTTGTCTACATTTGGGAAAGTGGTCTAAATTTGGTACACTAATCATCAGTTTTTTCTCTCAGTTAAACTAGATTAAAGGAGCATAAAATTATTGTTTTCAGTCATCCTCAAAAAATAAAAAGTTGAGCAAGTTGAATGGACTGTTGTGTGACATTAAATTCTCCTCTTATTTTGACCTTATGGGATTTTTGCCACAACCTCAGAAATACAGAAGTTGGTTTGGTTAAGTGGGCTGACTTAGATGAAATGTGTACAATATAGGAAGAGCTTATCTTCATAATTAGTGTTTAGAACAGATACAAGACGTTAATTTGTCTTTCAAGTCAAAGTTGGTAGAAAGAGTCCGTGACACCTTCTTCCCACCAAGTTATCAGATATTGTAGAGCTGCACTTCCTTCATGTAACCTTTCAAAGCAATTCAACATGACATATAGTATTAACATTTATTGGGCTAGGGCTAGACAGAGATGGTCCTTTTATTTTGAAATTCAAACAAGAAGACCATTGGTAGTCACTGAGATCCCTGAACATATCAAGTGATTCATCATTTTATAGATCAATTGCAAACATGGAGACAAAATTAATAATCTTGTACATCTTTTAAAGTCCATTTTGGCAGATCTAGTCTCCAAAATTCAAGCAATGAGTTCAGATCAAAGACATTGTCAAAATTTTTGAACAAATTATGAACATTTCTGAAAATTTCTCTCTAGCATATTGTCAGATATATGTAAACAGTTTTATTTCACTTTTGATCTCTGAAGTTACGTTTTCTTTTTTTTAATGCAGTTTAATGACTTTCCCATATTATCTTCTGAATTTATGACCCACGTTTACTATATTGAGAGTGGGGGTCATTATTGTGTTATTTAATTAGAAAGCTGTATGTGTCTGTAGTACCTCAAGTTTCACAAATCCTTACAGATTTCAGGCATGTACTGTCTGGGAGTCAAGTAGGTAGCTTGCATTTGAAAACAGGTTTTATTTGTTAAGTAGACAGTGCAAGAAAATTATCTTTTTGTAAATGGATTTTTTTTTCCTGAAGGTAAAAGAGAAATTCTAAAAATGTGGGAAAAAAAAAAATTTATATGTTCCCAACAGGAAATTCTGTCCTGAACTAGGTGTAGCATTTTTTTCTCCCATATCAGTACAGAGGTATTTTTCAAGCTTATAAACATTGCAGTTGCAATCTCTCACCATACAGCTTTAATCTTGTCCAGACTGATTCTAACCTATTTCTAATTAGATCCAGTGGAAGAAGTGCCAGGCAGAGATACCTCTTTCAGTTTGAAGACTTTTCTATACCTTCAGCTCAAGACTCTAGAAGATTTTCTGCCTTTTAAAGTCCACTGAAAACAGAAGCTGAAGGGTAGCTGTTGTATTATGCCTTTTGCTGATTTTGTAAAGTCATCAGTATTATATCCATAAAACTACTGAAGTGCCTTGTACCTGTTTAGATATACCCATAGACAGCTGTAGGCATTTTTGAGTATGATAAATGTGATGTGTAGCAGTGTTTTTTTCTTAATAGATTATTTAGGCAATAAAATGCAAATATGTAACTAAATCTCTCAGAGTTTTGAGACCTTCATTTCTTTTCCTCACAGCAAGACTAAAATTGCCCAAAGTTCAGTAAATAAAATAATAAATAAATAAATAAAGACCCAGGAGATCTCCTTTATTTGTTGATAAACTCATGTGAAATTCATACCTTATTATGTACAGGTTTTACCAGTCTGTGAAATTTGTTTCTGGCAGTGAGAAACCTGCTTCGTGATACTCTTCTATATAAACATAGGAATTCAATTTCACACTGCAGAGTCAATGTATGTCAACTCATTTTATCAAGTAAACAAAGCAGAAATTACTGTATCCATAGTTCTACTTCCCACAGTAGTTCTTTACTTAAAAGTCTTACTGACACTTGTCTCTAGTGAGATTTGATCAAAATTAAATTAAAAACGAAAGACCTCACACAGGTGCGCTTTGTGTTTTAGATCGGGTTTCTCATGAATATGGGAAATGAATCCTAAAAGTCATAAAATGCAATCTTCAGTTCTGGAGCTGGAATACAGAAGGCTGCCTGTCCAGATAGCAACATCTTTTAAGGCATTATAATCACAGATGTATTAGTAATAGCAGAAAGCTCAAATGCTTCTCCATAATGTGCACCCATACTTGCACCCTAACTCAGGTTCATCAGCCATGCTGCCTCTCAAATCATGTCTAAGGACTGGTCTGGCAGTTTATGGCAGAAATCAAGGACCAAAGCCTAGAAGCATCCCTCAAATTGAATTTTCTAGCACATTGTTGTCAGAGTGGCTACTGTTGGCTTTGATAGGTCCAGGATTCATGCTGAAAACTGGGTTTGGATTTATGGGGGGTTGTTTTTATTTTCTTTTGGACAAGTCTTCCAGAAAGGTTAACAGAGGACCAATGAACTGTACCAGCATAGAAGAATGGTTCAAACAAAAAGTGGCATCACTCACTTCCAGATGTAAAATACAGATTAGCCATCTTCCCTGATTTTATCTTGAGTGTTTTGAACCAAGGTAGAAAGATGTGTGGGAATAAATCTTTTACATGGTTGCTTCAGATGAACTTTGATGTTCTTCAAAAGCTGAATGGTCAACTAGCCTTGATCGTTTTTCATAGTGAGTAGAGTTGTTACTTATATTGCTGGATTTGCAAACAGTACAAGCTTTTTTGAGGAATCTTAGTCTACTGTAAATTGGGGCAGTGAACTCCAAAGCCCTTTTTCGCTATCTGCATGGTTAGAGGAGTAAAACTGGATTCTGGGTAGCAATAGCAAAAAATTAAAATGTAGTCAAAAATGACTGGGAAGAAATTTCTTTATTCAGAATAACTTCAAAAGTTAATTTAATAATGAAATAGTTTATTGCTAATTAAAAACATAATAATTTAATGAGAAGGAAATTATTAAGCATTATTAAAATTTGAGTTATAATTGTTAGAAACCATCATTCCTCAGCTAACCTAGGAGGCTTCCATTTTAAATTGTTTTTCAGTCTTAAAAGTGATCTAAAAGTGACTTAAAACTGGCTTTGGTCATAAAGCAGGTTGTTTTATTTTGTTTTGGTTTTGCAGTCATAGTGTGAATAAAAAATATTTCTCATCCTTTATATTTCATCTATATAAATTGGTTGATTTTTTTTTTTTTTCTTTAAGTGTTGAATTCCTATTGTTGATTCTTGGGTAAGGGCATGTAAGAGTTTCACTGGGGACCTTCAGACCTTGGTAACAAGCAAATGCTATGGAAGCTGTAGTTTTAACTGATGAGAAGCTTGCTGTGACATGGAGACACTGCTGGATCACTGGAGTGGACTGAAACCAGAACTTGTGTTCTTAAAGGCGTGGAATTACCCTTCCTGGGCTAAAATGTCAAGTCCTTCTACCAAACCCCTGGCAAAATCATTATGGTGCTTATCCATAACTTCGCAGAGGCAAAGCCCTTTCCAGGAAGGAGGTAGTTAAAGGATGAGTGTGAGCTCCCCGGCTTCTCCTTGCCTGTGTCTGAGTGTTTTGCTTTCTTTGCTCGGTGACCTTAGGTACAGACGTGTTTCCTTGTGCTGCACTTCCTTTGCCTGGTCTGCTGGGAGTAGTGGCACGAACAGAGCATTTGAGTAGCCGCTTGAAGATAAACTCCTGGTTGTTTCAGGAGGCAGATCTGGAATTACCTTCCATCAGCCAAATGTTGACCTGGACGAAGAGGGTATCAAAGCATGCTCTTGCAGAGGGGTTTGCCATGCTGATGTGTCCAGGCTCCTTCCAGTTAAGGATTCCATGGCACCGTTTGTAAGACAGTTAATGCATATTCCTTCTTTCCTGGCTGCATTTCATCGGGTCTGCTTCCTTTCCATTCGTTGCTGCAAATACAGCATCTGTTGTTTTCATGTGGCATAAGGGCGTGTGCAGATTCGCTTCCCTCCTGATGCATTTCACTGCTGGCCTGTGTGGAGTTAGCAGAGGGAACGGCTCTCCTCCAGAGAGTGGAGGGACTAGAGGAGGGAGATACCTTTGTAACTAGTGGTATATCAGAGCTGTGGTAAAGGGCTGTTTTGGTGTGCAACAGTGTACGTGGGTAGCCAGTGGCTGTCTCCTTCCCTTCTGAAGATGAATTGGAGTGTCATCCCAGCCTTGTTTGCTTATAGCCTGTCTCGTTCTTGCTCTTTTTGGTTCTGTTGTTGTTATTTACCGAAAAACTAAGCATCCAGTAGAGCCAGTGCACTCTCTCTGGTCTGCTGCCTCCTTTTTGTAACACCTGGGAGTGAAACCTCTTGGCACGCTGATAAAGGCTGAAACACTGAGAGAGCACATGGAGCATCTGTTGATTCAGAATCACTCTTCTGTGTTTAAGTTATTCAAAGGGGCTTAGAAGCCTCAGGCTGCAATGGCATGTAATAAATGGGATAATAACGGCACATGGTTCCACTTGGCATTAATTAGAACTAATGAAATGGAACATAGTAGTCAGTGGCTAATCCTCCTACACTTCTGACTCCAGGAATTTACAACCTTTGCAGAGGAAAATGTGTTGCATAGGTTTTAATTATTGTTGTTCTTGCTTCCTCTATGTGTCAACTTTTAAGAGCAGCAGTATGTTAAATGAAGCTGAAACTATAATATATTGGATGTATTAGGGGGTTCTTTTTCTTCCTTTTTCTTTTTTTTTTTTTTTCCATTTTTATTTTTTTGGAGTGAAAATTAGTATTCCAAACCAGCTTTTTAAATTGCTTAGTTCAAAAGACAGCATTTGGGGAAGAAAAAGGAGAGTTGAGTTCTGATTTCTACCGTTGCATTGAGCTGCTCCCAGGGTCTGAGTGGGCTCAGCAGTCCCTATCCCTGTGCATCCAGAGGTGCCAGCTTCCGCGAACAAGCCAGATAGGCTCCCTTGCTGACTCAGCTGCAGACTTTGTATTATCTTAAGCAAATGGTTTTCCACAATTTGGTCACTGGGTTTGAAAAATCATTTGAAATCATTGAGACTGTACGTAGCCCCTGGGGGTAGGTGGGAGCAACCCAAATGCTTCTCAGTGCCATCGTATTACCAGTGTTCCAGATCTGTGCAGTACATGGAGACTTGAGTTGTTCCTACAATTTTCAGCTTAGGGTTTTGTTGTTGTTGTTGTTGTTCCTTTTTAAGAAAAAAAAGGCTTGTTTTCTCTTGATCCAGAGGTTACTTTGGGCTTACATGTCTGTGTCTCTGCAATCTGTTCTAATAGTTTCTCCTCTCTCTTTTGTTGTGTTCACAGCCTACATGCTGACATACTACCAGTTTTGTTTCCAAAAGAGGAGTTCACAGAGTTACACAGTGCCTGATCCAAGCAGCTGCGTTGATGTTCTTTACTGGACCATGTAGGTAAAATTCAAAAATATATTTATTCACAGTATGCCTTTCCAAGTATTGAGTATATCAGGAAACAGTTGATTTTTGGTAACAGTGCTCACTTTGGTAAGTCAGGTTCTTTTGGAATTTATTGACTACAAAACCATTGAATAAGGCCCTTCAACTTTGTGATGTGTTTTATTCTGAACAGACATGCAGCTGTAGACCATCATACGGAAGTGTTTAGGCTACTTGCCACATCTACTTTCAGATGCTGTGAACGCTAGGAACACTTTGATGCCTGTCATTCTGTAGGTATACCTGAGCTAACTTAACAGTAGGAATAGTAACATTAGTGGCTGCAGTGGTTCAAATTTTGGCTTAGGCACAAAACCCAGCAGAAAAATTGAATAAATTCTCCAGAAGTTGGCAAACCTTGAGCTTCTTGTTATTACAACTGCATAATTAGCAGAATAAGAACTGGACTGAGCAGGTTTACATGAATGAAACTCTGTGCCTGTTTTAAGTGTACAACAGTATCATGGTTTGGGTAAGTGAAAGAAAGATAATTTCAGGTTATTCTTGCTATCTTGAGCTTCTGCACAAACCATCATGTCTTCTGTGATTTTCAGACAAAACAGAAAATGTAGCCCATATTTCACCTCCAGGATAATTACCTGCAGAATAATTCAGTCTTGCTGTAGTAAAGATGATAATCCAACAAGGAAAATGCAATTTCCAGAAAACTCTGTTTTCCCTTCCGGTTTTAGTATGGTAGTTGAGTTTATTTTCAGCAAGTCATTTCTCCCTGTGAAAGGAAATCTAGGCAAAGAACTAAATTGTTCCAGATAAATTGCTAGCATTCATTATCACTTGTCTGCTTTCTCCCATGTATGTTACACTGTTTTATTACTCAGTTGTAGTGGCATTTAAAATGATTTACATGAATTGAGGATTGGTATGCTACAGCATTAGCATTGTATTTGGTGTTTCTTTCACATTTCTTACATGGTTTTGTAAAACTTCCACCCTGATTTGTATTTCTGATTTTGTGGAAATGAACCATAAACATGGGTAAGTAGCAGTGCCTTAGATGATCTGTATTTACACATATAGCCACACTCCTTACACAGAAGACTGCTCTCCTCACATACTTGCTTTAGGGACTGTGGCACTGACAGTTTATTGTGATTGTTTCTGGAGTGTGTTGGGACTTCAGTCACTCAGTTCTGTCTGTATTGAGAAATCTTCTAACCAAGACATCTTAGAAAAGGATTTGCATAGCATGCTAGCTGGATCTTTATAGCAACAAGTTGTTCAGATGACTCCTGAAGCAAGGCTTATCCTGCTTTCATATTGTGAAATTAGGACATAACATCTTGCATGCTGTTACACAGCTCGCCATATTCGGTTACAGTTGTTTTTACCTTTCATGTTGTGTTGGCCATATTCCAGCTTTACTTAGAAGTTTTTTCATGTGTTATGTATATGGTAAAGATTTTCAGTTTGTTTTTTTTTCAGGTTCTGTGAATAAAATACTGAAAACACATACATTTCATGTATGAGATTCATGTTCCTTGGTGTGAGTATCCAAAATCTTCCTCAGCTTGTAACTAAGGGGCAGGGAAGCAATCCCAGAACACATTCGTTATGCTGGGTACTGAGTCTGAGGAGAATGTTTTCTCTGTAGGTTTCAGAAGCACAACTATCATCTAACAGGAATTTTTAAATTGATTCTGAAATTCAGAATATCCCAAAGGAACTAGAATTCAACTGTGTTCAGTTTCAGTCTAAAAAGAAAGTAACAAAGAAAATGCTTGGATTCATATAATTCATTTCTACAAAATTTGTTACAGGCCACATCTCTCTCCTTTTGTAAGGTTGTTTTTATGACTTAGACTGTAATATGATGGTGTGGAAACACTGAGCATAAAGTAATGAGTTAAAACACCAAACCATATACTCCAGTCTAGAAAAAAAATATTAGTATAGGTTTCAGAAAGCCAGAAATGACTGTCTTTTTGTTGTTGTTGTTGTTTATTTGTTTTTCTGATACTAAATTAACAATAACAAAGCCACTCATATAAATATATGTGATGGATTGTGTTCTGTTTACACTGTTGTGCTACCTCTTAAGGGATTATATGTATGAAGAAATAATACAATAATGTGCTTTACCACCCACAAAGGGGCATTGCATTAAACAGAATTTGTCAGCTCATCTGAACACATTACATTAGTTAAGAGGAGCAGCATCATTTTGCTTAGCAAAGGTACATTAGCTCTGCTGTTTGAGCTGTCAGAATCAAAAAATCTTTCCTGAACGCAATGGTAGTGGTCACTATGACAAGCATTTGTCATTTAACACAAGTGCTCCAGTAGCTTTTAGCAAAGTATAGATGTCTGCAAAGTTTGTAGTAAAGATCAGCTTTCTAATATGAAGTGCAAAGCCCAAGACACTTGAGATAACTTTTGAGTCTGTTCTAGATAATGGCTGATCTAAAAGGAGATAGACAAAATGTCTTTTCTTAGAAAGTTTGTACAGCAACATATCCATGTTGGTTATTTTTTAAAATAGTGTTAAAATTCATTCATATTTATTTTGCTTGTTTTGCATTAATAAACATGATACAAATTCTTTCTGCACATTTAAATATCTTCTTTAAACTCTATTAAATCAACAAAATCTACTCCTTTGAAGGGAGTTTGTGCATTAATGCAATCAAACTCCAGAGCATCAATGTTTGGCATGGAAATACTTGCTGTTCTTCATTATCCCATGAAACATCATTCAAACTCTAAACCCAAACCTAATGAGAACTTGTATTTTTATTTAATTATTCATTTAGTTTTAGAATTGGTAGTAGGTTAGAGGAAAAGATCAGGCTTGACAAAAAAAGAATAACCAATTCAAACCGTATGTAGTTTGTGAATACAGTTGTCATGAGTTCATAACATAAGCTGCCAGATCTTACATTGCTTACTTAATTTGTTCCTGTTTAAACAACCCCCCTTTGAAGTGATTTGGCTTGACATTATTTCAGGGAAGCATCACAGTTTAGACCATTGTATATTTATGGCTAGTGTGTTAGTTAATGATTCGTCCATGAGGTGTTAGGTGCTATTATGGTTTAAAAAAGTGATTAATGGCTGAAATCAATTTTATACAGGTAAAAATAGGCTTTTTTTCACAGCTATTTTTTTTTACAGCTTTTTGGCTGTAGTTATTTAACTGAGTCCAAGCAGTGGCTATTGATGGTGAGGGGAGCACATAGATTGGGGTTCAGTTTGTGCATTCATATTCACTTACTTACTCATAAATGAAATACTTGAATTACTTGTAGTAAAAAAGGTAACACAAATCATTTGTAACATGAATCTTGAGAGAAAGTGTATACTTTATCCTAGAAAGCAATTTGTTACTTAAATGAAGGATGGAAACATTTACGTATTTAAATTTCAGTATATAAAATATAATTGTTTTCAGATATAATTCCCGCTAGAGTATAGTGTAAACAATTATTTCATTACATGCATTAAAAATGGAAGTGGACTGGTTATGTCTGAATTCCATTGCTTCTAAAACCCCTAACTTTCGCCAGTGAAGATCTTTCTTTTTTTTTTTTTTTTTTTTTTGAGGGGAGACTATTAGTTTTTGGAATTGCAGAATTCTATTTCTTCTAGCATTGAAAAAAAACCTTGGGTTTTCTTGTCACGTACTTCACCAGACTGATCATGTTTAACTTGCGTGGAGTGACTAGTTTGCAGCTGTAGGTGGTATGTGAGATACAGACCTCAGGAAGAGCATGATTTCCATAACCACTTCAAAGGAAATACATTATAAATAAAATACATTTCTCTGGGGGCTTACAGAGCCATTCTGTTTATAATTTAAATTACATTAAGCTAAGTAAAATAGTACAGTAAAACCCTCAAGGGAATTAAGTTTGAACATTACATTACTTCCATTAATTGGAAGTATTTTACTCTCTCTCTAATAGTTTATTTTTCATTGAATATATATATAATTAAAAGTGTTGTCATTATAACAGTACTCATTCTTTCCCATTCTGTGTTCCAAGCACTTCTGTTCAGTTTATTCCAATAGTTTTGTTTGCCTACCATCCTTCATTTCTCACTGCTTTATTTCTGGTGACAATCCCTCCAAGCATCAGTGTACAACAGAAGATGACCGTTGCCATTTGGCTGATGTTCTGCTTAAGCAAACTCATACTGAAACTGAGACTCCTGACCAGCCTGAAGTTCTGCATTATGCCTGGGGAGCGTAAGGCTTTCTTTTGTTAGAGTATTTTTGAGTCTGCTCTTCCAAACCGCACAGCTTGCTTCTTCCAGGTTATTTGCAGAGGTAACTGTTACGTGGGGGCTGTAGGATGTGAGAATCCACTCGTCTCCCTGCTTTATAAATTTTACTTTTTACTTATAAAACTCAGAGAAAGAGAGAAGATTCTGTACAAAAGGACGTACGTGCATATGTGTGTGTGTGCATTTTGCATATCTGTAGATATAATGTCATACATGTTTGTGTATGCGTCTGTGTGCAGAAATCGTATGATTTGGTATACATACAGTTTCCTTTCTTTTCTTTCTAGAAATTTATGCCTACTCAGTTTCATATGGAATCCTAATATCATATTCTACTTTAAACCATTTGAAGATAATATGACTTTCAGAAGAGGGTGACAGGATTTGCACTAGGAAAATTTTGGAATACCTTAGAGAGATACCTAATTCTTAGAGTGATTTATTCTTCTTTCCTTTTTCACCCTATAGCAAGAGACCATCCAGCTTGAACTAAATCAGGTTATCATTCTGAACAGCAAGGAAGGCGGTAAATCTGTAGTGCCAGGCTCCTCTAATATTTGCAGCTTTTCAATATGGTTATCTGTAGAAATGATCTAAGCACATATAAGCTTACAGAAGCTGAAGCAGTTTGTATAAGCGGGGCAGTCCCATATGGGATACTTACTCCCATTTTAGAGTTAGCTTTAAAACAGCTGCTAACTTCAAATTAATTCTCATGTAAAGTTTAAAGCAATCTCTTTGCTTCGTATCAATTAATCTCAAGTGATTCTTTTTTTTTTCCCTCATGGGAAAATAAATCTTTATAGCTAAATAGTAACAATATTGAAAAATAAAAAAGAAAGAAGCCGTGCACAAATTTTCCCCTAATTTACGAAATGTTTGCATTTTAAAGACCACAATCAGAGGGCAATAGTATTTAAGGTAATGCTGGATTTAATAAAAACTTTATTTACTTGAGAGTTTCATGTTAAACTAAGCAAACCTTGGAGGGGGAGAAGGTGGTACAATATATAAAAGCTTAAACGTGTTTTCTATTGACTCAGAACCATAAAGTGTTATGAAACATATAAGAAGACTTACTTGCAAAAATCTAAAGAAATTACTACTTCAGGCAATTGATTTGGAAAGGAAAATCATTTAGTTCCAAAATGTCCAAAAGTTCTAGTGCACTTTTTTTCTCTCTTCTGTGCATAAGATAACAACTTGCCTGGTCTGTTTTTCTTGTTACACTGTTCCTAACAATCATCTTGCCACTAATTTGTACCTTTCATGTTGTCTCTCTTGATTCTATAGTGCTGTCTTGATATCTGTTTTTATTTTATTTTCACCACCGTGGTGAGTAAAAGAAATATTACAATACTAAAATCAGGTGTATTTCAAGATACGTTAAATTACTTAAACATAGAAAAATGTTTTTAGCACACAGAAGTAAATGTTTTATAGCAGCACACTGTATTACAGTAACTGTAATAAAACATACTGCATTGATACAGATGTAAGCCATCTTTTTCTTGTTTTCTTATTTAGCCTATGCATTTTCTGGGGAATTTATTGTGACTGATGTGTTGGTGGCTGCTATCAAAATACAAATAATAAAAGATATAATAGTGGAGGTCTTGGTTCAGCTGCAGTAGGTAAGCGATGTTGCTTTGAATCCGAGAATGTAGGAAGAAAGGAAATGGTCTAAACACAGAAGCTGCATTTGTACTTTTTTTTTCTGGGATTTTTCTGCCTTTTTCATTTTAGACTTCAGATGAATAAGCGATTAAAAACACAGCTTTATCTTCAGTTCTTGGGCACAGTGTATCACTTGTGCATGAAAGCTGGAGGGTTTGCAGTCAGCTCTAGCAAGATGGTCACTGCTGATTTGCCCGGTGCTGGGCGAATTACAAAGGTTATGCTTTCATGACAGTGCATGACTTCTGAGAAATGCCTGCATTTTATTGCGATGCTATTGCAGAGACGATTCTACCAAGTAAATTGCCAAGGGCTGATGCCTTAAGGTACAGCGACTCTTCGAACCCCACAGCCTCAAAGTCGGCCCTGGTATTGACATAGATGTAACTTAATGCAGCAGTTTGTGTGTGAGGAAAAAAGGAATCCTTGGTGCTCAAAGCATTTTAAAATCTCTGCTTCTTTGGTGAGGATTTAAAGTGTCTTTGTCTGAAGCTTGTTGTTTCAGGACAGATTCAGCAGGTCCTAGCTCAGGCTTGCAGAATATGCGGATACCCTGTATGAGTTAGGGTCACCTTCATTGCAGTCTGGAATTAAAGTGTTGGGGAGTTCTTAAAGCTTATTGTGGGCATTAATAGAGAAGAAGAAATTAATAGTGTGCCTGCAGGTTTTTCTATGCAAGATACTTCATCCTTTATGAGTATTGCTATTTTATACTATTAACAGAGGGACTGCACTGACAGACTGAGGAATGGAGCTGTAAAATAAATGATTCTCTATGATTCTTCAATTTCAAACTTCTCTCAAATTAATTAAAGGATTAATTTAATTAGTTAAAAGGATTGCTGTCGTTGCTTTGATTATCTTAAAGTGAAATGAAAAGTATTTTGAACAGCAACACGACAGCAGTTTATAGATCTCTGGTTGGAAAGTAAACCAGAGATGAAAAAAACTCATCAATAAATTTGTAGATATTACTGATCAAAAACCTGAAGAAATAGCCCAGAAAACAAACAAACAAACAAACAAACAAACCCACCATCTTTTATGGAATCTTTGTGATTAATGAGTTGAATGAGTTGTTCATGGCCAATTTGTTTAAAAGCAAATTTTGTTGTTGATTTAAAAATCACACACACGGAAAAAAATATATATATAAATAATAATAATAAAAAAAAACACACAGCAAGTTGAGGTTAACAAACTGTTGCTTGAACAAGCTTTAGCTTAAGCAGCATTTTGCTTTGCTATGCCAAAGATCGGTGCTGGCCCCTGATATGTTCAGAAGCTCAGACGTGTGGAGAGAGCATGGCATTTTTTGGTGTCGGCTCATTGGGGCAGGTTGATGGGGGTGAGGAGGCAGCATTAACAGCAGTCTGGGGTCAGTTCTTTTCCCCAGGATCCGGTGTGACTGTGGTTTTGAACAGCTGGAGGCTCCATTGGTCTGAAAAGCACATACTGGGCTGCTCATCAGCTGGCATTTCCCTGCTTGGCTGACTTGCAGCAGAAGACTTGAGAGGCGATGTTTTGACATGTAGTTTGTTAGTGACATTATATTATGTGGATACTTTGTCTGTCTTCAGAAGTTCTGAGTCTTCAGGATATGTAACTCTGAATATTTTTTTAAATATTTCTTCCCTTCTGAAACTTTAGTGGATATTGCATGGTTAATAAAAATAAGTTTAGTTAAAGCAAGTGTCATCATGAACTTGAACACATGAAATTGTAGTCTGTGAAAACAGCATGCAAAAAGGAAAACCAAGATGCTGTGTAAACATATCTAAATAAATGTTAGTGAAATAGAAATCTGTAAAATTATGCTGAAAAAAAATGACTTTTCAGGTATCTTTTGAAGCGTGGGTATTATGTGTTTTATGCCAAGGTATTACCTTCTCTAAATGATTATTATTGTCCATTATCTTTATGCATCTGTCTTTTTGGGACTATTTGGATTATATGCCTAAAACCCAGCTGACATTAAGAAAGATTTAAACTATTGACAAATCCTTTTTCTTACTATTATTCTTATTATCTAGGGGAAACTCAGAAACCTCAGGACTACCAATCTATACAACCCCTTTTCTTTCTAGCCTTAAAATTTTATATTTTGAGGTTCTGTTAGCAATTTTGTGGCTATCTGTAATGGCTGAAGACAATTGGGACAGTTCTTCCTGAAGACAATTTGGAACAAACTGTCCCAAATGTCTACAAAGAGTATAAAGGGTTATATCATCAGATGACATTGTATGCTTAAAGTAGATCCACAGTCCACACACATGCCACCCTGACTATTTGTCATATGTATCAGCAGTTTGAGCTCTACAAATTCAAGCTCAAACTCAGTAGTTACATTGTTATTAGTTTGCTCAGAACATTTTCCAGTACAGATAAAGATTTGTTGGAAAGGGTCAATAATTAGTGGGGTATTTGCTTAGGTTTCTTCCTCTTTTTTTAAAAAAATAGTGTTAAATTGTAATAGTTCCAATGAGGCTTTTTAGCTATGGCAATTTAAAGAAAAGAGCAAAGCTTGAAAAACTGTCTGTATTTGTCTGGGCTCTGATTTCTGGTGATGCTGCCTGTGGAGTAGTACAATACTTACAGCAGTGTCTGTCATTTATGCTAAAGTTGAAAATCGAGGGAATAAAGCTTCAAAACCTTCAAGACAAAGAAGGTGGAGAGCTGCCTTGAAAAAGAGAAATATCCTCAGGGGAAAAAAAAAAAAGTTGCTAGGACTTATTTTTAAGAAAATAAATGAAAAAGAGAAAAGATATTATATTTAACAACACTTAAAGAAGATAGGACTTCATCTTTTAAAAGTCCTGTGGAGGACTATATGTTATTAAAGAAGATAGGACTTCATATTTTAAAAGTCCTGTGGAGGACTATATGTTAAGCTACAGAGAATTTAATCTGCCTCTGAAAGATGAAAGGATGAGGTGAGCCTACCAGAATTCAAGCCTGTGCTTCCAAGGGAGTCTAGGTTTTTCTACCTTAGTGATTACATCTCAAAGCTATTTTCTGTGGCTATAAATCCCTCTACATTATTGCTTTAAAGAATTGTGTACAAACTGACTGTATCTCTGTGGGGTAGTAAGGAGTATCCATTATTTCAGCACGGGAACCAAGAGGATTGTAAGTCAGGTATTGAAGAAAAATACAAACAATTTCTGGTTGGCTCCTTTAAGACCAGTCCTTTTTCATTCAGGATACTTGCAGCAGAAATACTCACACAGCTTTGAATTTCTAGTTCAGTTTTGAGTGTAAAGATCCCAAAATTTAGGTTTATTTATTTCCAAAGTATTTGATTTAGAAAGTTCCCTGCAAGTTAAGACAAAAGCACCCTTTTCCTTGTCAGTAATATTTATGTATGTATGTATTTATTTGTTTCTACATTTTCCCTCATGACTACAAGTTTAAAATGAACGGAATTCTATTGTTCCACTTTTGTGGGGCTTACTAAGCAATGGTAATAGCAATTCAGAAGAACAGGTGACTGCCCTTTGTTTCCTGTTAACTCACTGGACAGAAAGACTGCAGTGTGTATTCAGACTTTTGTATAAGTTTTCTTGAAAACAATAGTGTATCCTATTTATATAAATTAAGACTTTTTTTTTAATCTGTGGTGAAATGTAATAACACACTTTCATTATAGTCAGTCTAAACATTGTCATCATAAACTGACTTTTAAAGTTAACCATGATTAGATACTTCACACATTTTTGCATCAAAAATTGTTCTTGAAAATTGATGCTTCATTTTTTTAACTGACTCAGAGGTTTTCACACTAACATAATATAAATAACTTAACCAGATAGTGACATGATGAATCTAGGAATGAATTGTTCCTGTGAGCTATCTAGATAAATCTATTTTCAGAAGAGTATCAGAAATTTTCCCACATAAAAGCAGATAGCATCATAATGTTTTGGCTTCAGTACTGCTCCTTTTTCATCTCTTTTCAGTGCTCTGGCTAATAGTTAACTATACATGTAGATTTTCATCCATTCAGTCATCATGTGATTGTTGTCATGGGTGGAAAGAACGTGCCAAATAATAGCCAGATGTTTACTTTTCATTAATTAAATATAAATGTTTATATAAGAAAATAAAGGAGGGTACAAGTTGATTAATATCTTGTTTTTATAAGACAGATGTAATAGCAGTGTCTTCATGAAGCAGATTTGGGGGAGTGAAATTGGGTGCTGGGTTTCTGGAGATGTCTAAGGCAGATTAAACTTTCAACATGATGTTTTAGATAATTTTTAAAATAGAATGACGTTTCTGAGAGTTTCCTCTCCCAGAATAGCAAACTTAGAAGATGTCGGTAATGGCTGCGCACTAAGTAAGTGAGGAAGGGGCCAGGGAGGGGAATGATGTGATTTACTGGCTGCTCCCGAGGGCACCTGTGTACAGCGGCACTGCCCTAGGAGAGGATGGGGGAGATGCTACATCCTTCTCTTTGGAGGATGCAGAAAAAGTTATTTTTCTGAGTCGAAGCAGGGACAGTTTGACGAGCTTTGTGCCAGTGGAAGGAGCATGAACCTGAGATTTTTCTGCCCCATTTACAGGCAACTGAGTAGCAGCAGCAGTTATTGCCCTGGGAAAAGCTGTTCCTTCATTTCTCACCTTTGTGAAGATGTATGAAAACCAGGATGTTCTGGATAGTCCTCCTCATCTATTTTTCATCAGAAACAGACAAACACAATCAGTCCTTTTATTTGGGCCAACACATCCCTTAGAAAACCACGGACATCTGGCTGACAGAGACTGAATGGGTTTATACGTGTGTTTCAAAAAATGCAACAGACTGAATGAAGCAGAACATCTGTATGACACTGTTAATCTCAGAATAATACAGGTGACATTTATCTGCAACTTCTGATAATAATGGATAGGAAGCATGGATAAACTGTGGGAGATTGCTAGCTCAGATTAGATCTTAGCAGGCAAGGACATGAGAGCAGAGCTCTCTGAAGGCAAGCACGGCTCTGTCATCTGTGGGTGCCAGTATCAGGGCATCTTGTTGCTGTGCTTGGCCCTCCACAGAGGTACCTAACAAGTGAACTGGAGCAGATATGATCTAAGTTTCAGTATGATTTTAAAGTAGTTCAACTAGTTGCCATAGATGAGTATTTCAAGGAAGAAATGCTACAAAATCAACATGATGGAAATGTGATCTGTGCAAAGCATGACTCCTTACAACAGACTATTAAGTTAGCAGTGCAAGCTGGGAGGTAGTAAAAGGGGTAATGTTGCTGAAGCAAAAAAATTGCATAACATGAAATTACAGCTGTTTAATACCGATATCATTTCATTGTTCCATTTTACTAGCTGTAAAGTAAATTCTAGTTTAGTGAAAAAAAAATATCTTTAGAAACAAAATCTTTAGTTGTAATGCTATGCTCAGAGTCCTTCCTGATCTCTACAGTAAGGATCAATCATTCTAAATGTATAGTGCTTTTTAGTAAACTATTTCCTGCTATGAGTGCTGAAACAGGAAAACAGTAGAGCATATGGTGAAACTCTTAATCAGGGTTTATTTAGGGACTTTTCTAAATTTGTATCATAATACACACTCTTATCTAGTAATCAATAGTGTTTGCAAACACAAAGCACTTCTTGTTTTATGGTGGCAATGTTGATTGCTTGCCAGATGCTGTTCTTAATAACTTTTAACTCTGTCCTTCCCATAGAGATATTGCAATCTTTTTGCAAACTTTTGGATATTAGTTGATTGCTTATCACATATACAAAGAAACATTTCCAATATTGTTCTGTTTCCATACTTCTAAAGAAGGATAAGAAATTCTGTGGCAAGGTTGTGCTTGCTCTTTGTTTCTGTGGGAATCCATTTCTCAGTTTCTAGCTAATTTCTAGGAAGTCTTACTCTACTTCCCATGTAATCAGTATCCACAAAAAAATTTCTATTGTGCCAAAGAAGTAAAGTCGTATGTTTGTAAAAAGACCAAGTCCCTAGAGGACAACTTGAAATACCACTCCCAGATGGGTCAGCCTGAACAATACATTGCCAAAATATAATCATGTTTAGGGAACTGCCCATTAAGTGATACTTCCATTAGTTCTTACGACATTTTTCTTGTTAAGCTGAAAATATCATGCAGTGTTCTTTTCTATTCCCTATTGCATGCCACGTGATGCTGAAGTCCCCACTTTTGTTCTGCATGAAATTTCCTCTGTAAATTGCTTTCCTTCAAAAAACAATGCTTCTGTCTGTCCATTCCTAGACAACTCAGGGGAATTTTTCAGATTGGAGGTAGTCAAAGAGCTTTAGGAAACTAATGAGCAAACATTAACTCTCACAGGGCTCATCTACTGCTCATGAACTTGCAGGAGGAGATACTGTGAATGAAGGACAAAATTGGTTGCTTTTTTGCATTGAGAGGCATCAGAAACCTCCACCCTACTCAAGATTTCTTAGATAGCAAAGCAAAATCTCTGACATATTACAAATGCTGCTGTAATCTTACTGCCATTCATGTACCCAACTATCAGGTTAAAATCGATTGGAGAAAGACTTCCTTTGAAAAGGTGGAGAAGAAATAAAATATTTGTCAAAGCAAAGAATTACGCAAGGGATATTTTAAATTTGTCAGTTTTATCTCCTGTTGCTGATCCTGTTGGAGCGAAGTCACCTGTTAAGTAAACAAAATGCTAACTCTGGTTTCCAATTCCCTAGAATGAAATAATATCCTAAAAAAGGATCTTCAAAAAAGTTGTATCAACATGATATCATAAAGATTCTTCTGAATCTTCAAAACATACTTGTTCAGTCTTCAGGCCAAAAGACTCTGTTGCTAGCTGTTAGTCTTCAAATTTTGGGGATTCAGATAGTCAAATAAAGCTTCTTCCACCTGTCATCTTTCATGCTTTATCACCTGTAGTTGAGGGTCTTTGAACTTGCTGTCAGTCCATTACTTTCTATTCATTGCTGCCTTATGATATCTCCAATTATACTTTTTTTTTTTTCCTACAAGTGCTACCAAAGAAAAACTTACTATAATGTATTTCAGAGATAGCTGAGGCTGCATAACTTTAAATACTAGGAATATTTTATGAAAGTTCAGAATCTTATTCAGCCTCAGCATGTATACAGAGGATATAAGGAGGAAATTAAATGATTTTAGTTAAATTTAGGCAGTGTAGTTAAGAATAAAGTTGGTGAGTGCATGGCACTATTGTCTGTATGTGAAAATAGGAACAACCTGGTTTCAATTAAATTTTCTTTGAGGAGGGAAGCCCAGGTACTGAAAGCACCAACAGGAGTAATGAAAGGTCAGTCAGTCTCAGAAAAAAAAGCAGTTGCTTTTTTCTCACTCACAGTGGGTGTAGGAGACAGTCTTTGGTTTATAGCAGTCAAGAAGGTTTGATTTAATACCTCTGTATTCTCCATTAAAAGCTCCAGACCTTGTATTAGTAGATAGTTTTGTAAAGATAAGTCTGTGTATCCTATTTGTATTTTTGAAAATTATATTCTCTCTTCTGTCATAGAGAAAAAAAGAAAAATATAGCAGCCATGAACTCTCAAATGTGTTGGGATGTGCAAGGAGGTTTTCCAGTAAGATCTACCTGGGTATGCGCTTGAGTTATTAAAGGTGGTCTCAGTACAGCAAATAACATTTCACTTCCTTTTCCCATGTTTCAGATTGAAAGAGTGAACACAGTGACATCTTCATATAAATGCTCAGAAAGCTCCAGAGAATGTAGAGTCACTTCTTTACCACATTTGTCGTATTGCTCTATTTCTGGTTAAGAAATGTGTTGCTAGATCTGTACAATGATTACATTGCATCCCATGTTATCTTTTGAGACAATCACTATAATTACCAGTCTACTCTACCCCTAGTCAAAAGTAATTTTGTAGACCCTTTGCAAGGGTTTGATATGGTATATTCCTGTTGCACCATTTGTGTATGAGCCATTCTCAGACTTCCCTTACAGACCAAGGATGTTGCACTTGCATAATGTAGCAAACCCTTCTAATCTGCCAAAAGTTTAGGATCAAGCTCTTCGGCTTCCCCAGAAATTTTCAGAGATGGGCTTAAGGTAAGCCTGTACTCTTATGCCTGTTCAAAACACCTCTCTGCCTGTTACACAAAGGAAAATCATTGGCTGCATTTCAAAGTTAAAACATATCTTAGCATTTCATTGGTTTGCTATTCCTGTTTCTACTTTTCTTATTCATCATTTTAATGTAGATATGCTAGATGGATTAATGTCTGCGCACTACAAATGAACACACTATCAAAAGGTATGTTTTTGTCTGGCTTGACGGACACTAGACTTTAAGTCTGTGGACTTCTGTGAGGAATCTTATTGTCATGCTGCAACCCATGTTCTTGTTTTTATTTGCTCTGTTTTTCCATTCTGGAAGCTACAGAAATGATGGGGAAATACATCATACATAAATATGATCCATGCCATCTTATTCCCAAGTCAATGCCCTTTTTAAATTATTCTTTAGTGTAATATACAGTAACCTATTCTAACTTGAATATTCTTTGTGAGAAAAGGGAAAAAAATGCAAATAATAGATGGGTTTAAAAAATAAAAGGGTGATTGGGAGAAAAATTTGCTTGTTTGTTTGTTTGTTTGTTTTTGTTTTCATTTATAGAGATAGCTGTATTTTTAAATGTCATTTTCATAATGTCCCTATCCCTGGGACTGTGAAGATTTTTTCCTCTGACTCTTTTTTCTGAGCAGAGCTATTTGAAAGCTGTTGTCAGGTTGTGTCATTGTGTGCTTGCAGAGAGATTTTAGGAGCAAGAGGACAGGTCCCAAAAGAAAACATCTATCTTCAACTAGAGCTAAGGCAAGTCACACCAGTGATTAGATTAGCTTGTTTACAGGTTAATTTCCTCCATAATTTTCAGTTGTTTTAGTTGAACATTTAAATTATAATGTTCATTGTTATAATTTAAATGACTTTCTGATCCATTATGATTATTTTTTTTCCTAAAAAAATACATTATGCCAACACCTAGACAAAGAAGCTGAGCCAACAAATGATCTGAAGGCAGACTGACTTCAGAGGAGTAGGGACAAAAGTGGGTAACTCTTCGTTTTCTTCTGGCTTACCTTAAGCATGGTTTGAAAGATTCAAAGGTCAGATACTCCAGGCAGCACCACCTCTTCTAGACTTTGCAGAAATTAAGAAGACTCAATCATAAATTATATATTTGATCCAGGTTTTATTCCAGATCAAACCAGAACCCCAGACTTTAACACTCCCAGAGAGATTTAGATTCCTCATCATACATGGTCTCTGCTGTATCTGCCCAACTGCTTTTTTGCCCTCTTATCAATGTGTGAATGGCTGTGGTGAATGGAGTTAAATCCAGCTGGAGGCCAGTCACTAGTGTTGTTCCCCAGGGCTCACTACTGCGGCCAGTTCTCTTCAGTATCTTTATCAAATGATTTGAATGAGCGGATTGAGGGCACCCTCAGTAAGTTTGCAGATGACAACAAGTTGGGCAGGAGTTGGGTAGGAAGGCTCTGCAGAGGGATCTGGATAGGCTGGACCAATGGTGCCAAGGCCAACTTTATGAAGTTCAAAACGGCTTGAAGAAGTTCAAGTTCTATAAGTTCAAGTGCTGGGCCTTGCACTTGAGGCACAACAACCCCATACAGTGCTACAGGCTGTGGGGAGCATGGCTGGAAAGCTGCCCAGCAGAAGGAGACCTGGGGGTATTAGTCAACAGCCAGCTGAATACAAGCCAGCAGTGTGCTCAAGTGGCCAAGAAGGCCAACAACATCTTGACTTGTATCAGGAATAGGGTGGCCAGCAGCACCAGGGAAGCGATTGTCCCCCTGTACTCGGCTCTGGTGAGGCCGCAGCTCAAGTACTGTGTTCAGTTTTGGACCCCTCACCACAAGAAGGACATCAAGGCCCTGGAGCATGTCCAAAGAAGGGCAACAAAGCTGGTGAAGGCTCTATAGAACATGCTGCTTATGAGGAGTGGCTGAGGGAAATGAGATTGTTTAGTCTAGAGAAAAGGAAGCTCAGGGGAGACCTTATCACGCTGTGCAGTTACCTCAAAGGAGGTTGTTGCATTGTGGGGATCAGTCTCTGCTCCCAAGCAACAAGCAATTGGACAAGAGGAAACAGCCTCAAATTGCTCCAGGGAAGGTTTAGGATATTAGGAAAAAATTCTTCACAGAAAGGATGGTAGAGCATTGGAACAGGCTGCCCAGGGAAGTGATTCAGTCACCATCCCTGGAGGTATTAGAAAGACATGTAGATGTGGTGCTTAGGGACAGGGTTTAGTGGTAGCCTTGGCAGTGCTAGGTTAATGGTTGGACTTGATAATCTTAGAGGTCTTTTCCAACCTAAATGATTCAGTGATTCTGTGTACATTTCCATTTTCTCTTGGCCCTCAGCAGCATGACTAGCTTGGGTTCTCATTACTGTCTCTTGCTTCCTCAGGAATTAGCTACTTTAATACATGTGAGGGTCTGTACTGAAATATGTGAAGTGGGAAAAACTGTAGTAGGAAACAGGTCTCTGTGTGGCGCAGCAAGTGGGACAGTTAGGATAAATGTATGAGTCTAAATATGTCCATGATTTTAAATGGCAGTGACCTATGTTATCAGAAAAAAAAATCTACTTCTCTGTTATATCCATTAGATGTCCTGGATTATTCCTTTGTTTTGCTGCCAGTCATTATGTAATGTTATTTGTCCTGCTTCTTATCAGCGTAAAGTTAATATGTACCATATGTCTGTATTCCACTGCTTTTTTTAAAAAAAAATTTTTACTAATGAATGGCATTTCTAAATTTGCTGTTATAACCAGAAATGGGATAGAATGGAAAGAAATAACTGTAAATGAGACAGTATAGCTACCTGTAGGTAGGAGGAGTAATTTATCATATATGGCAGTGATTACAAAAAAGACTTTGTACACTGTAAGAGACGTACAAGATTTGTTATAAAAAATGTTTGAGGTTATATTTGTCGCCACATTGATTTACTACTCTCAGTGGAAACTCACATAGTTCTCTCTCTTCTAGTTGCCACATCAAGTTCTAAGAGGACACTGCATTTTAAAAGTATAGACGTATCTGTCTTTGGTGGAGCTTAAACAGATTTGCAGTGTTTGCATTACTTTTCCTAATTTATTCTACTTAGCGCTTTTATGCCATTCACAGTTCTATTTCATGACAGAAATGGATCCTCAGGAGCATCTTGGATGGATTTTTTTTTTTTTTAATAATTTGCATCTTTGATAGAGCAAAACATTGAAAAATAAACCATAAACTAGATAGGATTTTGTTCACCATGGAAGCAGCTGTCTACAATTTGCTGCTTTAGTTAACAAGAGATTTCACCTTAATCTGATGCATTAGCCACTGATTATGGCTGTAACCATTTTAGTAGTATAGCCACAGCTCTGTAGTGGTAGTAGTTTGTTGTTCATATGCTGTATGTTTTGAAAACTCTTTTCAGGCATTTGCCAAATTCCAGAACACAGCTCAGTTTCCAAGGTTTCTCAGCAGGATTTCAGATCAAAATATAATTGCTTTGGCTATGTCCATTGTGAGATTTTGGAGTAATTGTAGCTTGTATATGAAACTCAAAAGATATCTTAACCTCTAAAACTCTACAAAACTAAGGAGAAATCTAAATGACACCTTGCTACAAACTGAAATAGTTTCAGTTTACAGAGATCTAGCATTTTTCATCAACGTAAAAAATATTCAATGATGCTTAGTAGCCTATTATACCACTGCACATTGTTTTCCTTCTGAATAGTTATCATGCAGGTGACTGTAATTTCCTGCAGTAAAGTTTGTACTGCTGTTGTTATTATTAACTTATATAGGCAAAATATGGTTATAAAATTTTGTCTGGTTTGTTTGCTTAAATCCACACTTTAAGTAAAAATTAGAATAATCTTCTAATCTTCTATAAAATTTCTTAAGAGTAAACTAGGAATTTCTACCTGTAAATAAATTGTCAAAACTTGTTAGAAGTTGCTGTTGTCATTTTAATGCTGTTGCAGTGCAGTTTTGTCTCTGGACGTTTTTTTGACAGATCTTTCATTGTTTCAATAGAAGGAGAGTAACTTACCCATTCTACCACGTATGAACTTCTTATGAGGGACATAAAGTTCTGCAACACTGTGAGGTCTGAAAGTAGGACAGTGAGGGGCAGAATCTGCTGATACTGCAGGTAAATGAAGAACTATGAAGTGCCTAAAGGCAGCTTGCATTGTCAAGGGGCTATTGGTGCCCTTGGTACTTAGTCATGTTTTTAGCCTTGCTTGCTTGTAGATTTCATTGAATCAATACTTCCCTGCTTGCACTCTTTGTGTGAAGCACCTTGCAGGAGTGAAAGCCACCCAAGAGACCAATGTGAGAGCCTCAGTGGTAGCACTGAGAACAGCGATCTCCTTGGAGCTGCTGTCCTCTTAGTATGCAGTAACTGTTATTTTTAATAATTATAGTCAGCATTGTTCCTGCTTAGGTGATGATATGTTTAGGTCTCATCTTTAGAGATAAATTGGTTCTATTTTGCCAAGCATCTTAGTTGATAGCATTGACATTTAAAGTAAAAAGAACTAGGGCACTGATTAAAAATATATATGTATATGCATAGTTCATCTCAAAGATCAATTTAAAATTTGTGAGTTACTCATTTTCCCTTCTTAGCTTTCAATTAGCAAGGTGAAAAGAGTGTGGTGGAATCATGAAAAGGCCTGTAAAACAGCTGTTGCTCTGTTTTCAAAATAGGATGTGGAGTTTTTATCTACCAGACTATGATAAATTGGTAGCTGTATCTGCACTGTAATCATTCAAGACAATGTGCCTCATATAAACATCTCACAGCTGGGTTAGATTTACTGAGTATGGGACAATCAGAGAGTTCAGTTCAAGTTATTAGCCTACATATCTACTCCATACCTCAGACAAGCTATATAGCTAGTATGTTAACTACCGCTGAATTTTGTGTTACTGCAGCTGTCATTAGCCTCCAATATCATCAGCCTAGTCTCTTTGCTAATGTAACTATTACAGCTTCTAGAGTGTTAGTTGAACAGGGAATACCAAATGGACTGCTAGCGCTATTCTTGCATTGATTTCATGGGGCCTGTGCACTCACCGTTTCAACGAGTTTTCAGCCAAATGGAATCAGACAGCTATTGCTCAGCTTAAGCATTGGAACAGAAAACAATAATAAAATACTTTTTGCGTATCTTGGTTAATCTCAATATTCTGTAGATACACTTAAAGGTAGGTGTGAGATAAGCATACCTTAAGAGTCTTCAGTGTGATAATACACTGGGTTCCTTTTAATTTAGAGTAACGTGCTCTACAAGCAATACGGATATTGGCCATATTGGATTTTAAATTACGCCAAGTACTCTGCAGTGCCTTAATCCATGAAAATATTTGCAGGCTTCTCTTAGGCTTTCTTTGTCTCTAAAAAGTCCAGACCAGGGAATATACAGCAAGTCCTGATGTTTGTCTTTCATATAATACATCTAAAATGTCAAAGCAATTTTGAACACAGCCAGAATACATTTTTAATTAGTCTGCAACCTCAAACTATAAAATTTGAACCACGATGGCATCTCTGAGACATCTCAGAGAATATGTCTGAGCTATTCCACTGGGAAGCTTACACCTAGGCCAAGTAGAAGATGGCTCTTCTGGAGTTCTCAAGCTTCAGAGGCTTGATTTTGCCAGCTAATAAACTAAGCAGCAATGACAGAAACAGTGTGCCAGCTAACACAGCTCAGTATTACACTGTGCCAGGAAGTTGCTCTGTGTTGTTATGCACCTCCAGAGGCATTTATTTTCCTGCTTTTTGCTCTGTATGAGCTTGCTGGATGCTTTACTCTCTGTCTGCTCTGGGCTGCAGTTTGGTACACAGTTTACACAGTCGATATGTACAAGCCTTGCATCTTCACTACTCCTGCTCAGTTCCCTTTAAAAGAAGGTGTCTTTAAGTGATATATATGCAGTCAAATAAATGAATATTTCTATGTGAGCTCCCCTCCTAATTGTGTGCTGTGCTATTGTGAAGCAGAATTTAATAATAAACTGGGTGCTTCAACATAAGGTGGAATTTGTGTATGGCCCCTTTCAAATTAGAACAGCATCTATGTTTGATTTTGTTGGCCTTTCATGTTTTGTTTAGTTTTTGGAGGTTTTGGGTTATTTTTTAAATGTTCTTGAAAACACTTAACTCTTCGAGATCCATGTTTAGTATTTGTGTCATCAAGATGGCCTATTTGTCCACTGCTTCTGTTGATACAACAGCTGTTGATACCAAATAACCTTTCACTTTACAAATTCAGTTTCTGATGAACATATTTACCCCTTTCACTCTCATTAAATGAGAGTAAAACAGTTGTATATTTCTCCCTGGATGAAAATAAGTGGAAACTGTGGTCTTAAAACAAAATTGATACATAAAATAATCATCTCTCTACTGATCTTTCCTGCTCTCCCATCTCAAATTACAAATTAAAAATTCAATAACCAAGATGTATTTATATGACATTACAAAATTTTTAAACTTAAGAAAACAAAAGCTAAACCACTGTTTTGCTGGACTTTGATGAATGATAAACTTGACCTTTGGGGTGTTTCTGTTGTGTTTTTTTTTGGGTGGTTGTCTGGTTTTGTTTGTTAGGACTTATTTAGTACTGATATTATGTAAACACATCTGCATTACAACATTATTTCATTTGTAACTGGAGATCAGCTGAAGCAGGAGGCAAAAAATACCTCTGGGATGAGAACTGTTACCGGGAAGACTCAGGCGTCTGTAGCAGGTGTCAGCAGGACACTGGGCATGAGCATGAGGTTCAAATCATGCTCCTGCAGGGCAGGGCTGGTACATCGTGATGATGCTGATTCCCCACTTCTGCAAGAATCTGGCATGTTTCAGACCCTTAAATATTGCTCAGAATACCCTGCTGTGGATTAAAAACAGAAATACATAAAGTAAAAGTAGACTTTACAAACTTGTGTGATCTGCCTGCAGAGCTCACAGTCAGAAAGTGTTTCAAGGTACAAAGGAAAGTTATATTTTTCCTGGATCTTGTATATTGCAGACAATATGTTGACACCACTTCATAATACAGTCAGTATCATTTACAGTAGGTTCTAATAATAAACCTTTTTTTTTTTTTTTTTAATCAGTGCAGTGCTTAAAATTGGTGTAACCATCTACATCTCTTACTTTTGTTTATGTTAATTAATTCTATATTACTATTGCCTATCTTATTATTTAAAATAGAAAGAAAACAGAGAGGGCAAAACAATAACATTATAATCAACAACCATAAATTTCCTATTTCTATGCTCATACCTAGTACAGCAAATTCATTTCTCTTTCTGCCTGGAAAATTTAGGATATGATTAAAGTGAGTATATGCAATAAAAATACTAACCTATGGTAGATTTCTCAAGTAATACTTATTGTTATAAGAAGAGCTTACTGCAGTGACACTGAACAGGTATTGCTTTATATGGACAAAGAGAAAGATAAAACTTAACTCATTGCATTATATGCTGTCCACAATAAGAAAGGTTTAAGAGTTCCGAATCTTAGGATTTATCAAATTATATTTAATGTATTCCAGATGCTACAATTAGTCTTCCCAAAGACCTGAAAGAGTTCCATATTTTCAAAATCCATCTATTGGTTTGCCTTCAGTTTCTGCTGAACCACTTTGGGTCCTTGTATATATTTTCTGTTTTGTATCTTTTAAGATAACTTATTCATGGGTTATTCAGAGTTAATTCCACCTTTTCATCAGTCACTAGGAGAAAAGCTGTGTAATTATCAGGACCAAATTATTGTCAGACCAACTATTTTATAATCAGTTGGTAGTTTTAAAGGGCATAATATACAAATAATGTTATATTTTGTACTACTGCACCAAATAAAATAAATCTAATATATGTATATAAAATATTTCCTCCCTCAAAGTGATTACAATTCAATAAAAGTGCACCTCTGAAATCATGATTCCAGGGCAGGGTGTCAGAGAAAACCAAAGAATTGGGTCTGTGATACTGCCTCTGTTAACAGGTTTGGGGTTCTTTCTTTGTCGTCATTTTATTTGATGTTTTTCCTTCTTTAAGGCATATTTTTGCACTAAGAAGCACCTAATCAAACAAACAACTGAATTATTTCTAAAGGTAGAGGTAAATTTCCCTTACATAGGACATACATGCACAGATGTATGCTGGTGTGGCATCTCTGTTCCTGTTAAATCTCATGCGCTGCAGTTGAGTGAACAAATGAAACTCTGGACTGAACGCAGACCTGGGCTTTCATAGAGGGCTGTTAGCATTATTGCTGCATAAATTCCAGAGGCAAACATCAGTTTACACTTGAATGCAGAGTAAAAGTGATGGTACCTACATTGCATGTGACTATGTCACTTGATTCAAAGTATTTATATGTTTCTGGGGAAGTGTTTTATTCTTCAGTCTCTTGGGTTTGGTTTGGAGCCTGACTTGTATATATAAAATCTGTGGGAAAAATTAAATCATCTTCATTTTCTATTTAAAAGAAGACTTAGAGCCAAAACAGTATTTCATCATCACTTTTTTTTTCTTCCTTTTTTTTTGGTTGATGAATATCTGCAGAACTTATAACACTGCATGTTATGAGATTGCTAATACTAAATAGTAAAGATCATAGAAAAAGATTCTGCACTGACTGACTATTGTTTGGGTTTCCCAGCAGAAACCCTGGGATTATTTTTCTTCTTCATTTTGTGTCTCTGCCAAGGAAGTGATGCAAATCATCTTTTTGCCACTGAGAACTCAACGTTGCATGTGGTTGCTTTATCATCACAAGAAGTGTGCATGCGCGTGTGTATGGCTCCTGCCACATTGTGCCATTGGCCAGCAAAGCTTTTTGAGCTGTACATCAGTTTAGTCTTTGATGCATAATAAAAGCAGTACTACCTATGTTGGATGCATGTGACTGAGAACTGAGCTAGGTGTTTATCCTAGTTGGTTTTCCAGTTGTATTGAGATTGGTGGAAAGAAGTTCAATCTTTCATGACCTCCCAGCTCTTCCAGAAAGAGCCTACTTAATGAAACACTTTATCATGATATTTGTTGTGTTCTGAATTTATTCCTTATACTTAGCAGAGAGATTGGTTCTTAAAAAAAGAGTAAATGTTATCTATTTATCCATCACCACTGTTTAGCACTGCTATGAGTAGTAATAAAGAACAACCGTAGAACTGTTTCTGTATATACATCAGTGCTGGAATAACCTTAATTTTACTGTTGTACCTTAGCAGTTGTCATAAGGATTCAACTTGTCTCCATGTAGGCAAAATGGCTGATGACTTAGATGTATTGTAGTATATGATATTTATCTGCTAAATTTTATTTCTCAGAATGACAGAATATTTACTCTATTCTTGTTCATGTTATATTTCCACAAGTGTTGGCACTCAAATCCTTTGATCCTAAATCAAAAAGCTTTATTTTATTTTTGTGAAATACTGGTCATTATAACAACTCTCCCTCTCCCTCTCCCTTTTAATCCTGTGGCTACTTTTTCCTGATTCTAAGGTAATGCATTTAATATAATGTGATAAATAACCACCACCTCACCACTGCTGATTCCTGGGGCAGGCTATGAAAGTAATACCAGCTATCATTTTTTTTCCCAATGCAATATTAATTTTATTTTTAATATTCATTGATAATTTTAATATTATAATGCAAACCTTTCCCCAGAAAATAGCCATTGCAAAATGTTTCAGCTCCAAAAGGGAAGCTGTTCAAAAGGTCAAAATAGGCACATCTCCATCCAGAAGCAGAAACCTCATGGCTTTTCAGGAAGGTGCAGGAGACAGAACTGGTTGCTTTATCTGATAATATACATACTTCTGGCAAAACAAAACTCGAAGTTTTGATGAATCCCTCTGCTGTTTATCCAGAAGTTTTGCTTGCTCTCCAGGAGGCACAAATGGGCACGGCTGGAATTGTTTGCGGGAGGTCATGATTTCAGTCTTCTGAGAAATCTCAATGTCCAAATCCCCAATATTGATTGGAGATTTCTGTGCTTTCCTCTGATCTATAGGCATTGATGGAAGTGTTTCTTCGCATCTTTTTTTTATGGACTGTATTTTCATGAAATTCACTAATTCAGTACTGAATATTCAGTAAATTTAAGAAGCTGGGGGATGGGGGGTGGGGGCGGATGGCAAATGGGGTAGTTTTCACACTGAGAACTGTAGTGTCCATTTGGGAGATTTCTCACATGAGGGAGAGTGGGAGAGTTTGGGAACTTATGCCAGTCCTATAATAATTTGAATTAGATTTGCACAAAATTAGACATTTACCGTTTTTTTTCAAAGCAGAACTCTGGAGGTTTTAAATTTCAGAGTACTCATCTCATTTAGTATGGCACAGAAAAAAATAGTTTTTAAAAATTAAAAAATAGAAAAAATTATTTCTACTTATGCTAAGTAGAAATAATAGGTGTAATGCTTTAAGTTCATGGCTTGTTCCTCCTGTTGTGCTTCTGGTCCTGTAATATTTGCCATTTCTCTACCACGTAGCTATCTGTACATGGTCCCTAGATTAGATCTGAAGTAAGCTGATCTTTATCAAGCCACACCAGGTAATTCCTACCACTTCATCTGACAATTTTAATACTGAACCGTGGCAGCTGACCTCTGTGGTTTGGGGATTGCTGTATCACTGGCATACCAAAAAAGGTCTTTCAGAATTCCTTCAGCATGCGCCTGTTAAGGGGAAGAGAGGGAAACACTTGCTGTCTGTATATTAAAAATGTAGTAAATGTTATATGCAATTACAGGATGAACAGCCATGTGGGCCTGTTGTGACATCATGTTAGTTTTGTGTAGAAAAATTGGCATTGCACTGTACATCTTAGATCCAGAAGGAAGCCTGTGACAGGTTCTTCCTGAAATCTGTTATATTACAGTAAAAGTAATATTTTAGTGGGGCAGAACTATGAATTCCCCGTATGAAGATTTTTTTTCTGTGCAAGATGTTCAGCAGCAGCAGTGCTCAGTGTATTCTCAGTGCTTTTATTTCAGCTCAAAGACCAGCAGTTTCTCTTTGTGTGCTGAAACAAGGCAGTAAGTGGTTTTTTTTATTATCATATTTAGTATTGCATGAGAAGTAGATAATCCCCTATTCAAGGAGATAAGCCTGAAAGGGATTTCAGCTGATTGTCTTTAAAAAAAATAAGTAAGTAAATAAATAAATAAAAATAAAAATAAATATTTTCTCCACCTACTTTCTTTGTTGCTGTTGTTTTGTAGGAGGGGGGCATTCTTTCATTTGTATAGTTTATTGTATCTGTACAACAGGAGGATATATTTTCTTCATCATGGTAGATATTCTGGATGGCTGATCTTGCAGTTTGGTGTAAAATACAGCAAGAAAAATTATAAATTCTGATCAAGGCAAAGTCAATCCATTTATTTGTCATAGTTTTCTTCAAAACTACAATGGTTTTGGATTTTCTTTGTTTGACATATGCTACTTGCAAAATTCTAGAATTCTCCTTATTGCTGAGATTTTAAAATGTTGAACACCTTGAGTTTTTGCTGCTCTTCAGAGTACCAGAGGATCAGATTAATTTAAAAATACATGGAGTGAGCTGTTTAAATGAAATTACAGAAACGATTAAAGCCTCGGTAATGCACAAAACATTGTGATGTTGTCCAAGCGAAAATGAATGAGCCTGTCTACTGATGCTGGTGTGTAAACCTTTAAAATATTCATTGATATATTTCAAATGCATGCGTCTATATTCACACATGTAAACATAATATTTGATGAAACTCACAGTGGTATAACATAGTTTACATCTATATATGTATTTGTTATAAAAACGTGCGTATGTCCTTTGGAACTCTTTTTCTAAATAATAGGATATTATTATAAAATATAACTTTAGCTATATGAATTCTGATATTTTAGCTATTTTGTAAACCTAAATTCAAATCTTTACATTACTGAATTCATACAAGTAACCAAGCAGAGTAAAACTGTCATGGTTCACCTAAGAGAGGAAAAATGTGTTTGAAGTTTAAAAAAAAAACAAAAAACTATTACCATTTTGCTGAGTACATAATACACCTGCTTTCCATAGAGCACAGTGGTGTATCAAGCAGAAGAAAGTGTCAATTAATAGAGCAGCAAACTGTTGTTTGGTGCTGTGGATGACAATTACTTTAAAAAAAGCACAAAAAGCACAAGATAAAACCTCAAACCTGTCTGAAAAGGAAACCCCTGGCATAGTTTTGGTACAGGTGGAGTCATTCCACTCATTTCAGCTGAACTCTGATTTGCAGCATCACACACAAACAGGCTTATCTAGATGCATATTACAGTGAATTTTCATGGATATTTTAGCAGTAGGAAAAAACATCTAACTGTATTTTGTTTCACATCCATTCTTAGGATAACAACATTGACTAGCTACCACTGTTTAATTCAGAGCTTTTTGTTAAATGCCATACAGTAATGTAGTAAGTACAGTATTAAAGTCTGCACGGAGAGGTCCACCTGAACCAACATTTCAGCAAAGCCAAGTACAGTTCAAGCACAGCAATAAAGCTTCTTCAGTGGCATTTGATATGACTATTAACCATTCTCATCCTGTGAAAAAATAACATCCTCTGTAGGAAGCATCATTTCATAAACAAAACCAGATTGTAAAAAACTACTCTGACACAAATGTATAGGCATTGCATCATCCAGGATATTTACAGAGACAATCCTTTCTGGTCAAAGACTGAGGTAGTCAGGTAATCAGATGGCTTCTGCATTAGACACCTGCTTATCACATGCCTTTCCAAACACTTAAATTAAGAATAGGTTTCAAAACCTGGCATATAATTTGCATAAATGATTGTTCTTGTGATGTTCCCCCATCAGGAAAAAAGGCACTAGATTCTACAGGACTGAGAACACTTTCTTTTCCAGCTTGTAGTTTCCCATCAGCTCTGTAGTCTGGGAAATGCCGAACATGTTGTGAGTACTTTGGAGTGTTCAGAATAGCCCTTGTATTTCATTCTGAAGCCATTAGAGCTTTTAGTTCTTGGACTTTTCTCAGTAGCCTTCTCAAAGGGTAGTCTGGAGAATGAGAAGTTTTCTTTTACTTGAGAGTTGTTTGCTATGCAGTTGAGCAAGGTAGCTGGTGCTGAAGTTTCCAGCTCATTACCCCGGAACATATCAGTGATCATCTTAAGTGCCTGATGGTCTTGGTAACAACTGCTGACAGGCTTTGGGTCTGTTCTAAAAGTTTTATTTCAGCATAAATATTCGTAGGTACTTGCTTTTTGAAAATACATCTTCACTTTTCCATGTTATGAAGGTATGCTACGTTAAGCTGTTGTAAAGATTTTCAGACACCAAATTTTCCTTTCATTTACCTGTGTTACTGCATAGACGGAAATCTCTGGTGAATGCAGACTAAAACAGGCCTTAAGAGCAGAAGCATTACAAGGAACGATGCATAGTGCCATTTGTGCCAGTATGATTTTGTTAGATGAGTAATACTGAGGAGAGATAAAGCCAAATTCACATTGAGCCAGAAATACTAATACTTAAGGGAATTGTTCTATGCACTGCATATCAAAAGAATAAATGATTTTGCATATGAAGAGCACTGCACAATTTTAGTTTTTAGAACTCCCACTTATCTGAGTAGTGTTTTTCCAATCATCCAACAGAAAGACTTAATGTTTCAAGTACTGGTATCAGAGAGAAGATGAATAAAGATAGTTCTACAAGGTATTTCATTTGAGGAAGGTAAAAAGGAAGCAATAATGCTGGTTTGTTTGTTTTCCTCATTAGATGTATGCCAATGAAATTGCATTACTGGAATAATCTGTTTTAAAAACAAAACATTAAGTGCAATTCCTTTACCACCCTATCCACCAGGAGATTGATCTGTTTTTGTCCTCCACAAATTGAGCGAGATACCTGCTGTCAGGATTAAATCAGCTGAATGGTAGGCGAGTCCAACCACTCTGCTCCGAAAACAGCACCCACCCTCCACCTGGATGCATATGCTCATGCAATAAGCTGGTCAGGAAATGCAAATTTTAATCAATCCTCCCTCCCTTCCCCCCAAATGATTTATGGTGTGCATTCTTTAATATTAAAAAGAATGGTAATGGTGAAGCACAACTCAGAGGCTCTTTATCATATTGCTTTTGATTTATAATATTACCATCCAAAATTATGGCCTTAGGATTTCTTGCAAAGATCTGATCCTTTTCAGCAAAAGAATTTGTAGTTGTGCCAATAGCCTGCCCACCCTGTTCACTAGAACCTCTAGATGTTTCTATGTCTGAGCCAAGATTTCAAAGGAAGATGAAACAGGGAAGGAATAGAATTGCTGTCTCTGTAGAATATGGCTAAAAAGGGTCTTCCAGATCATATAATGCTATTAAAATACATAGAAAATAAAATTTCCTATTACTCCTGAGCTCTTGGGCTGTGGACGTGGTGCAGTACCACAACATTGAGGTACTGCAGCTCCACTCATTTGTTCTTATACTTGCAAGGAAGCCTGGGGTTGTGGAGTTTTACAGAAGCTGCTTTTACTAAATATCCCCCTGACTTGCACTAGAAAACAATTCCTCTTCAATGGTACTGAATTTTGCTCTACACTGTTTTTCTCATCCCTCTCTGAAGTTTCTCTCACTGATTACTTCTCACAGCTTAATATTCCTGCTAATTAGGTGACAATTTAATAATTGATTTCTAGGTGTTTGCTAATTAAATAAAGTTAATCATGAATGTGCACTTGTAATTTTATCTGATTTCAAAGATTGTTATCGGAGCCCATGAAAACAGAGCAGGAAGGAATGATTCAACGTACGTGCATAATTTTCTTGAAAACCATGTATAAAAGCTTTTCAGATTTCTTGACACGCTGTAGATTTATCTACTTGTGCAAAAAATGCAGCCAGGAACTGAGCAGAGAGAAGCTCCTATTTAATCTAATGAAAATTCTACCTGTATTGCTAAAAGCTAAGGACTGGGGATCCTCAGACCTAAATTGCTTTCCAGGCTTTTTTCTGAGTGGCCTTGGCCAAATTTCCAGGAGTATCAAGCACTTTCAAGCTCTGACATAAGTGCAACAACACATCAGCAGTAGGGTAAAACTACCTTGTCCCCCATCAGTCTAATCCCAGCACATTCCCCATTAGTGGGTGAATAATCCAACACTCGGTGAATCCTGTCCTACAACGGAAGTAAGAGACGACATTGAAGGATCAAAAAGCAATGTCACTATAAACCCTTGGCATAGGTCAGATCTGGGCTATGCAAAATCTGTCAGCATCTGCCTTCGTGCTTAAATTTCTCTATATGTATTTATTCTTAATTCTCAGTTTATCTTGTAGGTGTAAACCATTGGAGAGTTTTAGTCAAATGTTATCTGACGAGAAGTCAGTGAACAGAACCAAGATGGATGTCTTTGTTGTCCATGTGCCATTGAATTTGAACTCTGTTTATGTGGGATCTAGACTGTCATATTTGCACCTAATTCTTATGTGTGTTATTCCTGATACAATTACAGGTGAGGCTTGATTAACACTTTCTTTATGGCTTTTAATCTCTCCCAGACTTTTGAATTCAGTTGAGAACAGGCATTAAATAGGTTTGGAAGTGGAAAATAAAAATCATCTTAGTGTAAAGAAATGTGGGTATTGCAGTTCCACTGTGGACATGGCTGTGAACAGCAGTGAAGAGGTGGAGAGCTGTGAAGGGAAGGAGGGGTGAGCTCGTGAAAGTGCAGCTGGGGAGGTCACCTTGTTATCTCACAACCTGCATAAAATGGGAAGCCACTGCTTTAAGGAAAATAAACGGGTAAGGAAGTTCATTTTTACTTAGCGCTTCTAAAACAGTCTGGCAGCCAGCCAGACATGAGTGTAGCCTGGGAAGACGCTTGCATGCAACTGAGCAGCTGCAAATCAGTTTCTCGTGTGTAAAGAGGGCCTGAAGTATATTTATCACCTTTGGTACACTCCCACCACCTTTGCTGCATGTCCTGTTTTCCTCACCCCTGACCGCATAGTGCCTAAGTGCCTTTCTTACCAGCCAGGAATAGTCGTGAAGTGTTGGTAAGAGGTGTTTCATTTGGAGCTGGAGTGTGCGAAAGTGCTTCAGAGAGCTCAGCTTTAGTGACGGCAGTGTAAGTGTTTTGCTGAGAAGTATTGTACAAGTTCATAGGCCTGTTTGCTTTCTAGAGTGTTTTTTTTTGTTGGTTGTTGTTGTTCATTATAGCTCTTAGTAACCTATCACTAGGTTTGCTCATCTGTTTGCACAGCTTACATGCTCTGGTCCCAGCCCTGCCCTGACACTGCAGGACCACAGCCAGGAGCTCTTGCAGGACTGAAGTCAGGGTTAGTGATCGTCTCAGGCTTGCACTAGCTTTTGTGTTGTGGAGGTGCTTTGGCTTCATGGGTGAGTAACGGTATAGTTCATGGGATAGTAATGGTATATAGGCTGTATGTATAGAGCAAGTCAAAGGAGCAGGAGGGCAACTAGTGAGCGTAAGCGCACAAAATGGCCATGGGTAGCTGCAGCGCTGCCTGTAGCTAAACTGTTGTAAACTGCCTGACCTGCTACTCCAGCAGGTTTGTTCAGATGTCTACCTCCAGTAAATTTTCACAAAATACATCTAAACTATGGTTCAAAGAGCAGAGAGGACAGAGAGGTGAAGGATAGAAAGAGGTTTTCCAAATTAATTGGTGCTGCATTTCTGTGATGAGTTGCTCTGTGCCATATTGGTGATGCAAAACAGCCATAAAGCTGGTTTAACAACATGGTTTTGCTGGATTTACTGCTTCACTATAAGCAGTACAAAAACAACTGGAGCTTACTGATTAGTCAGTCTTGTTTATTTAATTGTGCTTTGCTTACTTGAACTTTACTGTCTACAGCAACATTATTAATGATTAAAACTTGAGAAACATTCATCTTTGTTCATAGAAGAAGCCAAAATAATTTGGGAAAAAGATGTTTTCCTTTGATCTTCATCAACTTTTTCAATTAAACTGCATTTGAATTTTAAATCTCCTGGGAGTCATTCCTCATTATTTTTTTCTCAGGATTGTGTGTCTGTGTCATCTCCCCAGGGCTAAGAGTCACTTTACATGTTCTTTAAATATGAGACAATAAAGAACAAATGCATTCAACAAATAGGAAGAACATGCAGTAAAAGTAAAGTAATGGCAATGTGCAGTTATAATTGCTTCATTATCCTCCTTTATATCTCTGCTTTGCCTCAGCTATCCTCTAGCATACTTTTTCATGCATACCTTGTGCTTAACTGTAACTTAAATACATATTGGGCCAGTTCTTCAGCAAACAGACTCTGCTGATGACGGAGAAATTGGAGGTTAATAGTGTGTGTCTGTTGTGAGACCTGACAAATACTTTTTTTTAGTGTGTGTCTGTTGTGAGACTGACAAAAACTGTTTCCCATTGAGCTCAAAGATGGTTTTAGCCATTTAAATTGCAGGAATGAAATTTTAGTGTGATAAAAATTATCCGCTGGATTTCTTAGCAGCACCTTAGAAAGTGTAAACTTTCTCTTGGGCTGAAGAGTTTGGAGTTTGGCGTTTTATTTTTTTTTCCTTCCTTTTTTTTTTTTTGTTGTTGTTTTTTGTTTTTTTGCATTTATTGCTCCACTACTTCTTATAGTGACATGTGAGTGACAGGTAAATCTAGAATCTCTCTTTTTTATTGCATTTGATTAGAAGTTTGCTAAGGGAGTAGCTTTACAAGCTAGAAGTTGAAAAATAGGCTCTGCATTTTTGTGTTCAAATGGAAAGACTTTCTGCCACCTGACAGCTTAAGGATTTAATGTGTATTCATCTTGTCAACCAGCTCTAAGGGAAATACTTCTAAACACCTAAAACTGAAATGCAATGAAGTTGTATAAAATAGAATTTCTCTTATTAGGTCAAGTATTTTTCCCCTACAGGTGGCTTCACCATCCTGATGAAATTCAAGTAAGGGTCTATATTTTCCGTTTCTCTCACAAGTTCCAGCCAGAGCCAGTCTCCCTTTATTGTAACAAAAGGTTCCACAGAGATTATCCTGTAGTGTTGTGAATCATTTTTCCATCCACCAAAGAGAACTCAACATACATCTATCTCTCAAGGTCTGCCTGTAAAACATAGCTACTGGATAAAGGGGCTCTTGTATGGTGGATGCTTCACTCTAACCTATTGTGCTCCACACTACATAGAATGATTGATACACAGTGTTCGCAGGGGAAGCAAAGTAGAAGTCACATAGATCAATAAAGCCATATATTCTCCATCAGAAATCACATCACACTGATTTTTTTTCAAAACTACTAAATAAAGTTATGCACTGTTTATTTACCTGCGGATTTTTCAAATGTGATTTTAAGTGAAATACGGCTTATTCACATTGAAAATATATTGAATTTAAGCAGAAATTTTGATTTCATGGCTTTTGATGTCTGTGGTTATCCACTTAGTTATTAAGAGCAAATTCTAATGGGAAATAAGCCCCTTATTACATTCTGACACTGAAAACAATAATTCTGTTCCTTCATTAAGCAGGTACCAATAAGTTCTATTTCCCATCTGAAATATTTTTCCTAAGTCATATTGTTGCAAACATCTGAAATAGATCCTGATTTATTTTAAACTTCTAGCAAATAAAGACATCTGAAGAAACTTACTTTGCCACTCTTTTTTTAATCATGTTCTACTTAGAATGCTATTAAATTTAGTGTTGAAGAACGTCATTATTATCCATTAGAAGAAAGGCACCATCTATGAATTTAGAAGAATTCATGCAAATTTTAGAATGTGTGTGTATATATAGCTATCTTGCAATTCCATGTCATCATCTGCAAAGGCAGTGGTAGTCATTTTGTAGTAGAGTGTATCAGTATGTACTTATGGACACAAAAGCATTTCCATGTAGTACAAAAGGTCATCTCAGTTTAGTTTTCTTTATAAGCAACAGGATTCTCATTTGCTTAAAGAAAAGTAAGGATGCTTTATAGCTATCCAGAATGGTTTTTGCCATTTATTTATTTGAAGCCAGAGTGACACCTTTTTGCTTTTCTATTATCCCTTGGTGAACCTGCCCTGCCTTTGGATTCCCAGCATGAACTTTCTCCCTTGTGTGCATCCCCAGGGACAGCTGGGCTGCGGCTTTGCTCCAACAGTGCTACTCCTGCTCCCAGCTCTGCCCCCACAAGACCTCAGCTCGTGCCTTTCGGTGGCTGTCACCGGCATGTTTGGGGGAACGCTGTGTGCACGCCAGCCAGCGAGTCTGCTGCACTACCGCAGACATCTGGCAGGGAAAGACAGGTCTCATGACTCCTTCCAGGGCTGGCTTGGTGGAACCGGCTTTTAAACAAAGTGCTCTAGCCAGAGGACTGCTGACACAAAACCTTCCAGATTTGCTTTAGGGCCAGCTTTGACTGTGAGGTGGAGTTTTTAAGCACATTTGTTTGATAAGGTTGCAGTGAGTAGGTGCATTAAGTGCCTGCTCATTAACAGGTCCTGCTTCCTTTTACTTCAAATCAGCTGGCTTGCTCGGCAGACTCATGCTGGTGCGTGGCTACAGAGGCACCTGCCTCCTCCAGTGCTTTCACCTGGGCTGTCAAAACACGTTGCAATCTGGTGTGCACTCAGCAGCTCTTGGACACATGCTGAATTGGCACAAAGCTGTTCTGTTGTTTCCCTTCTCCGTGTGAGGTAAAGCACCCCGTGCTGCAAAGTCAAATCCAAGCTCCTTACTCATGAAGGGAGCTCTTCTAATCTGCTGAGGCACTACACAGACCTCATTGGTTCTTACTGAGCAGAGATGCTAAGGGAGCAGCAGCTTGTTTCTTTTGTTTTTATTTTATTTATTTGCAATTCCCCAGGAGCCTGCTACAAAACCTGATGAAAACCCTTGGAGACTCCAGGGGCTTAGGCTGAAATAAAATAGGCAGTATCTTGTTTTCAGTTCTGGGGGAACTAGTGCCAAAATATACCTTTCAAAAGGATAACTTGGAGTTGAAAAGTTGCCTTACTTCTCGTGTGTGACCCTTTAAACTTTGTCTGTTACTATAAAGTGTGTACAGTTACTTAGGTAAATCTGAAGAGATTTTTTTTTCTTTAATGTTTATTATAGGGCTTATACTGTAAAATGTAAAGAGGTTTAAGAGGTTTTGGTAGTTACTTCAGTCTGTGGCTCTGCATTGACAGAATCGTGATCATTTTATTTCTTACATGGAGTTGCAGTAGTAGCAGGTGTTACCAGACTTAAGGTCTCTAAAAGCACAGAAGCAGTAGTGAATATACATGCAGCTCCATACATTACATAAATAGAGTTGAAACAATCTTATAAAATGAACGTGTGCTATTTTCTGTGAAAATGTGCTTCCTTAAAAAAAAAAAAAATAATAAATCCTTGATATGAGTTTTATTGAAGAGTTCGAGTCCAAGAACAGTCTTTGAACACAGCTATAATTGCGTATGAATATTCTGATTATGAGGAAGGCAGTGGTAAATCATCTTCACAGAGAAAGAGTACAGATGTGTGATGAAGACTGTGGGTGGGTAATCAGGACTGTTGAAGCTGAAATACTCTGTTTTGCCATTGACTTTCTTTCTGACTTCCATCATTCTTTAGCACTTTTCTTGCTTCAATTCTTCCGAACAAGTTGATAACAGAAACAGCCAGCTTAGAGGTATACTTGATATTTGCAAAATGCTTTTAAGCTCTTAGCAGAAAAATGCAAAGATAAAACAAAATTAATTTATTAACTTGCTAATTATTATTTTTCTTAATTTTCTTGTGATTTTCTAAAATGAAAAGGAAAAAAAAACCAATAGGTTCTTAGTGTAAAATTATTAAAAATAAAGACATTTGAATGGTCTTTGAATGCAGATGCTGACACAACAAAAAGTAATTGAGCTTTTTATTATTATTATTAAGTTCTGGAATCTTTCTTCTAATACCCCATTTTGATTATAATTAAACTAAAAGTCAGCTTAGTTCAATTATCCATTGCCTTCAACCAAGTGTTCAATAACATCTAATTCAGAACAGCAGAAATTTATTGGCTTTCAGCAAATTATTCAAAAAGGATAAATCCTCTGTAACTAAAGGAATTTTATTTTCAGTCCTTGGCAATAGCCTCTTTGCTTCCCTCAATTAATATGATTGGATGTATCTTTTTTTTTTTTTCAGTAGTATATTTTCAGCTGGATTTTGCAGTTCTTTTAATTATTTATGAAGTTTCAAATGGAAATGCAGAACCTAGGTAGTGTTGAGAAGATTAAAAAAACATACATAATATCCACATTATACACATTACAATTACATAGAAGTCTGGTGGACCTTGAAATGCAGATGGGAAATACATCTTTTTTTTTTTTTTTTTTTTTTTTTCCTATTTCATTTTTTACTTAGGTATGATAGTCACTAGTTCATGAGAGGAATGACCAAACAGCACTAACTGCTGATTGTACCACTTGGTTGGGAATATTCTGACCCAAAAGACATGGGAAGGCAGCTGAGCCCTGCACTGTTAACACAGCTCTGTGGTGGTGACCCCAGTGCAGGACCTGAATTCCTGGCTCCAAGGAAGTTGAAGCTTTTGAAAATTGTTTTCTTCATTTCTTTCCATCTTCTTTTTATAATTTATAATTCTCTTTATAATTGCTAGATTGATACAATCAGTATTTCCTTGATAAATTTACTAAGACAGGTTTTTAGGTAATGCCACACAGATTAATTCAGGAGCTTCCAGTCCTGAAACTATTCTGTGTTAAAATAAGGAGCTTGTTTGGTGTTCATAAGAGTACAAGGTGGCATTTGTACCAGGTACTTTTCTTTGGTTTACATAGCCTGTGAGAGAAACATGCCTTATGTTTTGTTTTCTAGTGAAATTATTGTTTCTGATTAGCTACTGGGTGCTTTGTGTAGGTTAGCTCCTTTTAAATGCTTCTTGCCTGAATTTCACTATTAGTGCCTTAAGTGAATTGTTTGTCCACTGATGTGTGACTTTATCTCGTGTTTTATCAAACACCCTGCAAAAACCTGATGAGGTAATTGCAGGTGAAGCAGTGCAAATACTCTCTGAAAATGTTGGCTGAATTTTTAAAAGCAATGCTTAAATGACAGTTTAGTCCTTAAGAGTAATCGAGTACTTAGGACAAGATCCACGGTATACTTCCTACACTGAAGTAATTTTAAAACATCCTCCTTAAATACCTGTGACATTTTGAAAAAGGAATGTGTCTTCAGATCAAGTGTTACAGATAATAGCAGTTATGGTAAGCCATGCAATGTCATTTACAGCTCCTAAAGTAAAATACTCCAGATACCTTTGCCTGGGAGAGGAAGAAAAAAAAAAAATCGTTAATCATATAGGAGCTCCGTTCTGATACAGACGTAAATTGCATTACAAGAGTGAAATAGATGTCAATTAACCACATTCACTGTATTTTTATGATGGATTGTTACTGACTGAATTGCACTGGAGTAGTAATAAAACATGAAAATGGTGAGATAGATTCCAAGCTCCTTTATTATGTGCTTCTTTGGTAAAAGCCATGTGGTTCAGCTGACATCTGTTTGGTACCATGGACTGCTGCTTTCCTTGTACCCAAAGATGTTTGTTGTTAATTAACGAAATAATGAAACTATTAGTATATTTATTTTATGTCAGTGATTTGAGATGAACATGTTTAATGATTTGAAATAAGCATAATGAAGGAGCTTCAGATTTTCTTTCAAAATTTAATACACAACTTTTTATGTGCAATATCACAAATGGATAATATTTAATACATTTTTAGTTATTGTTATCATAAGTGAGAATTGTTAACATCAAATGGTCCCAAGAAAGACTCTTTTCCTGCACCTTATTCCCACTTCAGTTCCTGTTTTTTTTCCTCACAAGCACATAAGTGTAGGTCACAAGTAGACACTGACTCTGAGTAAGGTTATGCTACTGGTGCATCTGTATGGCAGTCAAGCATAAGGTATGCTAGTCAGCTTCCGCATGATGTATACATACAGAATGCATGTGTACACTTCTTTCAATATTTTGCTAAGATAAAAAATGCTGTTTCTATTAAAGCTCTGGATCTGGAAATGATGTTTGTAGGAAAATTTACATTTTCTTTTGTTTCACTGTTGTACACTTAGAGAGATTTCATTCTGCTGAGACTACTAAAGCACAACAAAATCACTGGTTTCCACGTTTAAAAAACTGTATTAAAAATGTTTTGAATTTTCTCCTACGGGACAATGTGAATGACTGACTGTTTTGAAGAACATTTTTTGGAAATAAGTTCCACATAAACTTATTTTGAGTGATTGAATTAACAACAAAAACAAATTTAGATTTCAGCAGAAAAATAGAAACCATGGAAACAACAAACAATCCTGGTACTGTCACCATAATCATTCCAGACCAAAAAAAAAAAAAAAAGTGCTTTAAGGAGAACTTTTGAATTTCATGCTAACATAATGCATATCTAATTTCCCTCATTTTATGTGAAGAAAATCAGAGGAATTGATGTTATCTGTAAATCCAAATTTAAAACCAAATGTGTATAATGAATACAGACAAATTATTAGTTGGAGTAAATGTGCATCTCTCTAAAAAGGGTATGAATAAACCCAGCACACAACCTTTTATACATAGCCAATATTATGTTGAAACTATCCCCTGCAGTCTGTTACACAGCTAAATACATCACCAGTTTGTCATTTCTCATATGTCAGGAGTTCATGGGTTTTAGCTCTATCAAATCAAACACAAAACTGTAGATACCTCCTAGCTTTTCTGGAATCTCGTGCAGAGGAATTGCTTGTCAGACTATCTAGTGAGACACCCTGATGATGTTCAGCATGTGTGAAAATGAGGGAGATTGAAGTGAGCAGTAGAGAAATGGCAGGTATAGCAACTGATCTCTGGTTTCAGTATAGATAAATGAGGAGCTGTTCAAGCAAACCTTCATAACCACACAATGTTTTCCTGATGCTGGGCAAAACTGCTAAGGAAATAGAAGTAAACACCTATATAGTCAAATGAAATTGCAGCTGTTCAGGAGCCTTCTTAACTCGCCTGAATTTGTGCTTCCAAATCCTAATTTTCACAAAGACAGAAGTAACGTAGGCAGGAAATTAAATGCATTTTAAGCACCTCTTGTTCTCTCTGATGTATTCTTCTTATCTCTGTAACAGATACAGACCATTACTAGCTGAAGCCTATACCTGTGACCCAGTTTTGCCACTTGCAGCAGAAAGCAGAGTGCTCCTTGAACCACCGACTAGATGTAAAGTTCAACAGCAAAGTAGCCACAGGGTGTGTGCCGAGTCCCTGCTGAAGCCTGGCTTAGGGGGTGCTCCTTCCAAGAGCTCACCGGTTAGGCAGAAAACGAGTATCTTCTAACCAGAAGATAAGTGCATGCTGCACATAGCATGCTTTTTCCACCATATAAAAAATATAAGGGATTATTGTAGGAGGAAGGAGATTTTATGTGATGTAACACCAGAGCGGAATATTAGACATATGGGAATGGAACACTATTATGGTAGGAGGAACTGGAGAGAGAAGAAGGAGGTAGAAAAGAGGCGATCATGCCTCTCTCTGCTGTCTTCGGAAAGCTTGTCCTGTGTCCTCAATCCTGAAGAGGATATTTGTGTAGTGGCAGTTCCTCCAGCCCTTCGCTGTTGATATAGTAAAGTTAAGCCTCTCTGAAGTATTGATTTTGAAGGTAAACATTACAGAAATATAATACCTGTAAGTGGTGACGTTGATAACCATTCATGTGTGGCCAGCCTGAGGCATTGCTTAAGCCTACACAAACTTATGCACCACAAGCACATTGGGATGTGCATATGTTCAGGACACCCTGGTAGTGTTCTCTGCATGCTCCCTTTTTGGGAGGTTTCCAAGAAAACAGGAACAGTGTCTCTCTGTTCAGGATTTAGGAACTTACTTTTTGGATTTCTGGAGGCTGAAATTGTGCCTAATACCCCATGCCCACAAGCAGCCAGTATGGGTTTATGAAAAGCAGGTCCTGCATGAGTAACCTCATCTCCTTCTATGACAAGGTGACCTGTTTAGTAGATTAGGAAAAGGCTGTGGATGTTGTTTAACCTGGATTTTAGTAAAGCATTTGACGTAATTTCCCACAGTATTCTCCTGGACAAACTGGCTGTTCATGACTTGGACAGATTTACAGCTGACTATGTGAAGAACTGGCTGGATGGCTGGGCTTAAAGAGTCCCAGTAAATGAAGTTCAATCCAGTTGGCAGCTGTCACCAGTGGTGCTCCTCAGGGCTCGGTGCTGGGGCCAGTTTTGTTTAACATTTTTATGATCTGGATGAGAGGATCGGGTGCACCCTCATTAAATTTGCAGATGATATCAAGCTGGGTAGGATTGTTGATCCACTGTAGGGTAGGAAGGCTCTGCAGAGGGATCTGGATAGGCCAGACCCATGGGCTGAGGCCAGTTGCATGACATTTGGCAAGGCTCAGTGCCAGGTCCTGCGCCTGGGTCATAACAACCCCATGCAGTGGTACAGGCCTGGGGAAGAGTAAATGGAAAGTTGCCCATTTGAAAAGGGTCTGGGGGTGCTTGTCAACAGCCAGCTGAACATGAGCCAGCAGTGTGCCCAGGTGGCCAAGACGGCCATCAGTATCCTGGCTTGTATCAGGAATAGCGTGGCCAGAAGGATTGGGGAAGTGATGGTCCCCCTGTACTTGGCACTGGTGAGGCTGCAGCTCGAGTACTGCATTCAGTTTTGGGACCCTCACTAAAAGAAGGGTGCTGACTTGCTTGAGTGTGTGCAGAGAAGAGCAACAAAGCCAGTGAAGGGTCTAGAAAACAAGCGTTAAGAGGAGTGACTGAGAGAACAGATTTTATTTAGTCTGGAAAACAGAAGGCTGAGGGGAGGCCTCATGGTGCTCTACGGCTGTCTGAAAGGAGGTTGCAGTGAGGAAGGGGTCAGTCTCTTCTCAGTTGACAAGTGATAGGACACAAAGAAAGGGTCTCAGTTTGCACGAGAGACTTAGGTTGGACATTAGGAAGCATTTCTTCATGGAGAGTGTGGTCAAGCACTGAAATGGGCTGCCCAGGGAAGTAGTGGAGGTTTTTGAGAGATGTATGGACATGACTCTAAGGGACATGGTTTAGTGACAGGATTCGTGTAAGTCATGTTGAGTGATCTTAAAGGTTGTTTCCAACCTAGATGATTCTGTGATTCCCATAAAGATGCCTCTGGAGCATTCTTTAGAAATTAAACCGTCTTTCTTCACCTCTCTCTGGAGAGTTTAGTGATAGGGTTGCCCAGAGAGGAGAGCATTTAACCATGTGTTTTCTCTTCACGTTCTTTGTATGGAGTGATCCTGTTTTCACTACAGGCATTTTCCTTCTGAAATACTATGATCAGCAAGTTGATCACACTCTGAAAAGTATTATCACTTATTCACTGATTACGAATTATTCATAATTCATTACTTATTACTTAACCTTCAAAAGCAAGCAGCTCGCAGCTCACATGGCAATAGGACAATATGCAAGTGACTTATTTACAAAAGCTGTTAAGTAAAAAACATACAAGTTCCCCCAAATTTTGTTAGCTGCAAGAAAAGATTTCCCCTGTTTTCAGGCTCTCTGTTTTATACCTGATCAAGATGACAGCTTTTGCTGTCATTCCCCTGGAAGCCTTGAACTATTTACTCTGCTTCTGGCTCCTCCAATTTTTAGTTTCCCCAAGCTCCAAAAGAAAAAGAAAGAAAGTATTCACGCATCTCTCTGTCCTTTGCCTTAGTGGTTATGTCATGGACTAGAGTAGTTCCTGTGTGGCTGTCAGACTGGTATTTATTATTTGCTTGGGTGCTCCTAAGTAACTTCCTTTCTTTACTTTCTGCATCTGAAAACCTATAGGATTTAATTCCATAGCAATTTGCTGTGATTGTAAACAAATGAAGGTCAGCACCATAGAAAAAATACAGAAGAAAATACATAGTATGTATTCGTAACCATGCAGTGTTTCCTTGTTCAGCTAGGCATTGTAGTCTGCCTGAGGAGAAATTAAATTTGAATGTCCACAAAGGTATTGTTAACAAAATAAATAAACACTCCAGCAATCTAGATAAGAGGAATGTCTTCTACCAAAACAGTCAGGTGAATGGCAGCAAGAGAAGACTCCTCATCTCCAGCAGTAGTTTGCTGATGTTGTTAAATAGCTGTGTGCCAGTCATGTTGGAAAAATCTGTTTTAAAGAAGATTTTAAAAGATCAAAAGATCAATAAATGGGGGAACTGAAATGGAATGTCAGGGGAAAGCTGACATTGCAGCAAGGAGATTGCTGCAAGTAGCTGGGGTGCTCTTTGTCAGTCTCAAAGAGGAAAAAAATCAAACTTTTCTCAGCTGTGAGAGAAGTTAAACAGATGTATGTCTATATCATTTTGTTTGTTTGTACATTCCTCATTTAACCTACAGAGATCGTTAAATTTCACCAAGTTATTCTTGTATTGATCTGAAACACTTTAAATTAAGGATCAAGTGCCTATCTAAATGATGCATAAGACATCAAGTGATAAAGCATCTGTTGCTTCTTTCAGTGGTTTTCCTAGTGTATGACTATACTCTGTGACAATGTGTGCCTTTTTGCTTGTTTCCAGACACATTTCAGCTTCAGGCCACTAATTCCTGTGCTCTTATTTGACAGAAGTAGCACATATGCACTAAATAAATCATGGGGCAGTTTTCTTTTAAGGGAAGTAGATTAAATCGTTTGGTGAGGAAAAAAAAAAAAAAAAAAAAAAGCTTTCTATTCTGCAGCTACCCTTAATCGTCAATTTCTCTTACAACAACTTTTCTACCAGAATTGGATGCATTTGTTTATTGTAAGTTCCCCCAAATTTAATTGCATAGATAAAATTGCTTCCTTGCTATACATGTATATGTATATATATACCCTTGCTTGTATGATTCATTAGTCTTATAACACCTTTATGGAAGAATTATTCTGGGAGCATCTGTTAGTCCACTTGAACCACACGTCTTCATGTTCACTGCTTTCCAGGGTAAGTACCAGCCCGATAAATAAAGACCACCTTTAAAATAATTTGTCATGCACATCCTGAAACTACAACACTCTGGACTGAACACTCCCTCTGAGGAGTTCGGAGTTCCGCAGACATCTGAGATTTTCTCTTGGGTCAGAGATTTCCCTTTCTGCAGCTGCGTACTCCAGGAAACTGTGTCATTGTGCCCATTTCTGTTACTTTGCATGCAATCTACCATATTCTCTTTTAACTTCTCTACTGTAAAACTCATCTGCTGACTTAGAGTGTCAGCAGACACTCTAAAAAAAAAAAAAAAAAAGCACCACTACTGACAACATTTTTGTTAATTTTGCATTGTCATTTGTAGGTGATTGCTAAGAAAATGTTACATGCAGCCTGATTTTCACTGCCTCCTAGCTCTGTGCTTAAGGCAAAGAAAATATGTCATTAAATTTTTGAACAGCAAAGCTGTATTGTGACTGACAATTAACCTAATTCTTTGAGATACAGTGGTATCAGTAAAGTAATGTCTGTTCAAGAGAGAAGTTCACTTTATTTTGATTGCAGAGCTGATTTGGTTAAATCAAAGAGTGATGGCTGCTATCATTTTTAAGGCATGTGTCATATCTATTTTACTTTTGAGTTCCATGGTCCAAAATTTCAGATAACTAATTTTCTGTGGTATGGTCATATCTGAAGATAACGATGTAGAAGCATGAACACAAGGACAGATCACTGGGTCATCCACCTCAGATGCATCCAGCAGGATCTGTTCCCAAATGCCTCTTGCAGAGGAAGTTGCCAGGGTAACTCTGTGAGCAAATACTGGATCCAGAGGCTCCAGCCAGCCATTTTAGCAGCCTAGCTGTGGTCTTCCACTATTTCTGCAGTTTTGGCAGGCTTGTCCCTGCCCTCTGCTGAGTCTGCTCTCAATATCTACCACCACCCTTCTAAACGTTACTTCACATCTCTCCCAAGTACTCCTGTCCTGGTCATCTCTCCCACATTTTTTTTCTCTCTGTCTTGTCTCTTCCATTTGAGCTGTCCCTTTCTTATTCCCCTTTCTCCCTCCTTGTCCCTTCTCAGCCTCTTGTTCTCTCTTTCCACTGAAAAAATTATCATTTATTGTTATCATGTTGTTCACACTTTTTTTTTTTTTTTTGTACCACTTTCCTCTCCAGTGCCTGTATTGTTTATTTAGTCTATAAGCTCTTCAGGATAGATATAGTCTTATACTGTATATCTCTGGATACTGCATAATCCCACAAGGCTCGTCTTTTGTGTGGTTTTAGGCACTACTGTACTAAACATGATTAATAATACTAACAGCTATCATAATGTGCTGAGTTTATAACTATACTATAAAGGAAAATGACTTCTTTACTCAGCTACTGCTTGTTATTTGTATTTCATCTACTCTAACTATAGATATATGTCTTCTTCTATAAAATAGTTTAATATCCTAAACTTTTCTAGACTGTACTTGTAACACTGATATATTTCATTGGTTTTTAAAGCCAGGAAAGTCCAGCTAGTCTGATCTCATTGACGTTTATCAGATTGCCTCTGAATCAAGTAGAATCACTTGACTGATCATAGGAATGTTATTTAATTATTAGTATTACCATAGTGCCCAGGAGCTTTTTTGCACAAGGTGCAATAAAAATACTAAATAAAGAAAGAAGAAATAAAAAGCTAAACTGTCCCACTTGCTTACAAGAGAGCACAGGGAAACAATGAAAAACTATGCACTATGCCCACACCAGATGCACAATACATTGTGCATCTATACATACATGTATAATACATTCTATACATTGTTTGGTTATTTTGTATGTCATTGTAACAGAGGAAAACTTCAAGGAGGGATTTGGATAGGCAGGGGCATTTTATTTTTTTTATATACTGCTCCAGGTGTTGAAGAGAATTCATTTTCCAGGGTGCCAGGCTGGCTCCAGAAACCTTAAAAAATTTAATGTTGTCTAGAAAAAAATGTTTCCCATTCCTTCCCAGAACTGTGGGTTCACACAGACCCAGTATCTAGAGCATCTTTATGCTCTAAATTACCCTGAAATTGGGTCTGGCATAAACCCAACCCAAAACTGAAACCCAACCCAAAACTGAAGGATCTAGTTTGGCTTGCTTTGAAGATGCTTCAGCAGCTGCATTTACAATTTGTTGTGGGGGGGAAAAAAAAAAAAAAAAAAAAAAAAAGCAAGATCCATGCATTAATATTTTCACTGACATTTTAACTGTTTTACCCATGTTTCTGTACCTCTGTGAATGTGACAGAACTGAATGGGTTTTGGTGACCTATTTTTACATGCTCTGTTAACAATTCTTGTTGTGTCTGTTCCCAACATGAATATTCCTCTCATCATGGTAGTCTCAGTCATTCATCATTCATTAGTTGCACTTCTGGTCTTTTGTTGTTGTGAAAATAACACAGTTGTGGTTTTCTGGGGCAAGCCTTTACAGAATTTATATGTTACTTTAATCTCCTTTTAGAAGACTAGCAAAAAGTTTGAGCTTAATGTTGCCATAATGAAATCACTGAAATGAATATTTACCAAAATCCTATCTTTAGACCATTGCATAACAAAGCAAAAGATGGGCAGTACCTTACAAGTGTTTGCTAGTATTAAAAACTCCAAAAGCTTGAGAAAAGTCTGTGCAGAATACTATATATACAGGTGTATATAATGTTTACACTATCCATACAATGCTACTCAGAATACTAGTACTAAGGATTGTTTATGGGGTTGATTAGGTCCCATTAAAATCATATCTTCTCAAAGAGAAATACTGATTCTAATCTAAAAGGAGATTTCTCTACAACAGCAATGTAATTTCAACAGAAGCTTGAGAATTACTGAAATAAAAATCTGGTTTTCCTTCTGATTATCAGCTGGCCAACCAGACTGGTTGCAAAACCATTAGTGCTGCACAGCTGTGAAACACCGGTGTGCTTGTCCAAACTTAACTTAAAATCTAGACTATTGAAGTTCTTGTGTAAATGATAAAAACAAGACTACATGGTGGTTTTCAGACTGACAACACAAAGTGCAGAGTATGCAGGTAATTACTGATGAACGCCTGGCACACTAGCTGAAATAGATTATATTTGAATAATTAACTAGTAAAGAAACAAGCCCATGCAGTCCTTATACTTTTGTAAACCTGTTGTAAACTCTCGTTTCTTTCCAAATTCCTTTTCATTCCCAAATACTTATTTTTTGCTATTTAGTAGGGTTCTCATCTTTGAAATGAATTGATACGTTAAAACTTATAGTTCATAACTTCTCTGTTATTATTGAATTATTTATTCTATTCCATTCTATTCTATTCTATTATTTATTTATTAAAATAATAGGGAAAGAAGTTACAGTTTTGTTCCAAAACTACATGAAAGCAATGTTATTCATAAAATGTCATTTTTAAGTCCCTTGGTCTGACCTGGGGACTTCAGTTGTCATCTATGGCTAATACGTTTCAGCAGATAAATGTAGGCAGCCAAATGAATAATAGGTATACCCAAGTTACTGGCATCATGATTCTTCCAACACACCTTCAGTCAGGAATTGGAGTTCCCAGAGTTATCCGGTGTCAAAGTTAGGCCATCTTGTCTTGTCTAGTGGACATCCTATGGAGAGGAGAGAGGTGCTTCAAGAATGGGTGGTTCATCCGTCAGTGAGTGGTGCTTGAGGCAGGGGAGGTGAATAATTCTCCAGATGAAGTTTTTTTCTGTGAGGCATTTGCTTCTGAGGCTGAAGGCCAGATATTAGCAATGTCACTGGTTTCCGGTTAATGAATATATATATATGTTCTAGTCTAGTTGTATTTGCTTAAATACATTCTGTCCACAATTTCAGCTAGGAAGAATTATCTTGCCACTCTGAAGCTATGGTGTTGGTGTTGCATTGTGCAGTTAAACTACCATAACATTATTTATTAATTTCTGGGGATTTAGCTGTTTTCTTCCAGTTTGCAAAGCTGAAGAGCCTGGTTCTAATTTCAGAGGTAAGGTACCTGAAATGTAGATGCAAAGACTTTCTCCAAATAATGCAGGTGGTTACTGTCTAATAAAAAGCAACCTGTGTATCTTCAGTCTTGGTCTGGTGCTTTAATCATTGGGGAAACAATATGCTTTATAATGTTAATTAGCTTAAACCCCTCATCCTGTAAGTATGTAAATATTTCCCATGCTTAACTTTCAGAAGTTTACAGCTTCACAACCTGTTGTTGTACACAGTAGATTTAAATGTTGCGAATATTTGAAGTATTCTTTTATTGGTTTTGACAATGCTGATTACCATTATTAACTGCCAAGACATATTAAGGATAAAAATCAGGTTCTGTTCTAACCTCTGAAATAGAAGCAGTGTGAAACACCTGTGAAAAGATACAAACATTGCTGCTGTGGATTACTTTAACAGCAGGGAATAATGTCCATATTGTCCTGAAAATAAACCCCGAGAATGTCAAAAAATAAGTAATACTGGGAGAAGACCAGGGAAATAGATAGTTTTATTGAATCCTTTAATCAAGGTGGCCAGCACTTTGTTCTCAGAAGTGTGGTGGGACTGAGATGGAGAAAACCCTCAGAGTTGTTTTCCATTACATGAATTCAGGAAAAATTGTTTGCTATCTTATGGAAATGTTCAAAAAATGAAAAATGTTGTGAGCTGTAATGTGAGACGTTCACATCCTCTCATTCCTGCCTTTTGCTATCATTAAAGTCTCTTTGAGTCTAACACTTGCAAAGTTATCTTCAATCACACCAAATGTCAGCTGTGGGAGAAGGAGATTATGGAGAGTCACAGACGCAGCTGCAGTGCTCATGGAGCTTAACTGATCACACCCATGACGAAGGCATTGTTTCTTGTAGCATTTGCTGGATTAGAATTGTTTAGGCCATCACTGATAATGCTAATTGTCATGTAGAGATAACGAGATCTCTGATTATTCAGTAGTTTTGGGGTGACATTCATTGTTAAAGAGAGGATAAAATGAACATGAAAGAGTTCATAAGCACTGTACAATTACCTTAAGAAAGCCAGAGTGGTCAGGATAGGCATCCTTCCCCTTATGTAAAAAACGTCCTTTGGCAGCTCAGCTTTTATAATGCATAGACCATCATATTCTTTTATAGTTGACGTGCTTGATACTACATTTTGTGTGTTTTCTCAAGAGAGTAAAAGTACCTTTCTGCCAGATGGCCATATTAGCAGGTCAGTTTTGAACTAAATATGCCTTCCTTTAATGAAAGTGTCATAGCTGTCTCGCTGATTAAACCACTGATCCATTATTTGATAGCCTTTTTTTGCTGCAGCTGTTTTATACTCTGTAGGAAGACAATATTCTCTTACCCCAGTAGTTGTGTCATAAAAATATGTCTCTGGCACATTACTAACTTCCACCTGTCCAGGTACACTGATAGTAAGGGCTCCTGAAAAAAGATTTGCTGGTAATGCTCTTGTGACCCTTTGACTAACTGTGTAAGGAATTGCTTTAGGAGTCTCTTTCGCTTCTCTCAGCAGCAGTGGTTACAAAAAGTGTTCTGAACGTCTGCAAGTGTTAGCAGAAAGGCATTTCAGCAAAATGAAAAAAATGTATTCTGTTCAAAGCCATAACTTGTCTGTGCGCTTTCTGAAGGGTGACTGATTTGCCTTTATTGATGGAAGAGGAATGCAAAATCACACCTAGACTGCAAAATTAAAGTGAAATATTGACATGCTGGAAGAAATCACTGCCACCAACGCTTAAGAACTTGCATTCTATTTAGCTTGGTTTAGACCTGGAAACCATTCTCCCTGGTAGACATTAAGCAGTGTTTCAGTATGCCATGCTATCTGAAATGACAGCTCAATTAACATTTACTTTCTAATGTGTGTTTTCTGAAAGACCTTTAGGACCAAATTCTGTCCCACACACGGTTTCTGATTTAAGGGATCATTAGAATTTTCCTGAACACCTCCTTCTTCTGTTATTCTCTTTGCTGGGAAAAGGTTAAGAGGCATTTGTTGGCTCCTTGAGGCAGATGACTCATAACGTCTGGATATAAGAGGGGGAAGTGACTGCCTGAAAAGATAGAATCTAGGGTGTGGGCTCAGAAGTCCCAAAGTAGTAGTCGTAGCAACAGCCTCAATAAAATGAAACAGCATCAATAGAAGTTTCAAGCTGAAGTTTATCTTATTTTTTTTTTGTTGTTAATAAAGCCAAATCCCTAAAAGGGACTGGAATAGGATTTTATGTAATGTGTGGACTCTTTGGAGAGCAAGTGACTAAGGCATCTATTCACGGGAGCACCAAAGATGTATGCCAGGTAGCAGAGCAAGATCTGAACACTGAACTACATGATTCAACCAGTAAACTTGCATAACCTGGCTTATACCTTTCTCTTAAATGTTTTGTTTATAAATTGCACAAACGCTTTATTGAAATTTCTTTTTTATTCTGTATTAACTAATACCTGTGTTCTCTGCCTTGGCCACACTGAAGCAGGTACTTAGCATGTAGCATGCATAGAAACAGAAACAGACCTTTAGTATATTTTCTGTGTGGGCTATGAAAGAAATTAATTCAAAGTGAACACACAAGAAAAATAAGAGAAAAGTAAACTGAAATCATTTAGCTGAGTTTTTCCTCTGCCATTCTGATTTCCCACATGGAAAAATGTCTTCATGTATATCATAAAAATAATCTCTTATATGATTATCTCCATACCTCTACTAAATTCAATTTACCCTTCTTTAAAGGCATCTAGCTGCTGAGCAGATTTTTCTTTGTTTCTGAATTCAAATCGTCTCTTCTGTCTGCAGTCCACTTCAGTTGATTTTTTTTTGTGTGTGTTCCATCATAACACTTCTGATGAGATTCTGATTCTCATTATCTTCAGAGGACCAAGCCTAACAGTGTGCCTCCTTTTATAAAGTTCATATGTTCCTGCAATCTCATTTTCTCAAGAGACGCTGGCTTCTGTTATGTTCAAATTATTATGTTTTCCTGACCACAGTTGAAATGCATGTCTGTGTTTAGGGACTGCCGTCTTTGCTATAGATGTATTTTTATTTTATTAACAACCTTGGAATCCATAGGAATTGCTTCTAATCCATTGTATTTTTAGTGCATTGCTTCAGATGGTTGCTTTGAAATTAAGGCACATGTAAATCTTCTGCATAATATTCAGTGAAGTATAAATTGATGTTATAACCCAAGTATTAAAGGTTAAGTAGAGTGCAAGAAACTACAAGGGGGAGGACAAAGCTGTCACTGAGCTTACGTTGTGCAATTTTGGGGACAGAAGCAAAAGGAGATCGTTTTGCAAGCTCTTCCACTTTGTAGCAGTTCCTGCCCAAAAGAGTATGGATGCAGGATCTCTGGGCTCTGTATCAGTTTAAATGTTAGTGAGCAGATAACAATAGTGGATATGTAGCCAGAGTTTATTGTATTCCACTATTGCCTATTTGTCTCATCATTTACAGAATGTTGAAATTGGAATTTATTCTAAAGAACTAGGAATTAAGATGTATTGAGTGAGAGAAACCATGGCTTGAATTCAGCTGAAGTTTACCAAAAGACTTATGGTACTTTCATTTGATATACACATCATCCCAGTTATTAGTCCTTCTGCTTTTATACCCCCTGTAAACTATTTGTTTCACTAAACACTCTAAGCCCATCTCCTTGGGTAACCATGCCCAGTCAATGTTCATTTATATCTGAATATGTTAATGGAGTTTCTGCAACCTGTTCTCACTTTTAATTCAATGAGATTTTACATTAAACCTTGCAATGTTGTAACTTCTGATGTCTTCAGAGTTTACATTCACAGCTTCAATCTGATACACTAACCCAACATTGCCATTCTTTAGTCCCTTTTTTCAGAATTAATACCTTTTTCTTCTTCAAGAAATAACTCAAATTGCCCTCAGCTGAGTAGTTCTAATTACAAAATAAGAACTACATTTTATATAACCTTCTCTTTGCCCCAGAAATGATGGAAATTTACGCCTAAGCAATCAGTTCATTGCATAATTCTGGCGGCTAGCAAATGTGACGCCCATCTACAAGAAGGGCCGGAGAGCAGACCCGGGAAACTACAGGCCTGTCAGTTTGACCTCAGTGCCAGGGAAGCTCATGGAGCAGATCCTCCTGAGAGTCATCACGCAGCATTTGCAGGGCAAGCAGGCGATCAGGCCCAGTCAGCATGGGTTTATGAAAGGCAGGTCCTGCTTGACGAACCTGATCTCCTTCTATGACAAAGTGACGCGCTGGGTGGATGAGGGAAAGGCTGTGGATGTGGTCTACCTTGACTTCAGCAAGGCTTTTGACACCGTCTCCCACAGCATTCTCCTCAAGAAACTGGCTGCTCTTGGCTTGGAGTGGCGCACACTTCGTTGGGTTAGAAACTGGCTGGATAGCCGGGCCCAGAGAGTCGTGGTGAATGGAGCCAAGTCCAGTTGGAGGCCAGTCACTAGTGGCGTCCCCCAGGGCTCGGTGCTGGGGCCAGTCCTCTTTAATATCTTCATTGATGATCTGGACAAGGGCATTGAGTGCACCCTCAGTAAGTTTGCAGATGACACCAAGTTAGGTGCGTGTGTCGATCTGCTTGAGGGTAGGAAAGCTCTGCAGGAGGATCTGGATAGGCTGGATCGATGGGCTGAGGTCAACTGCATGAAGTTCAACAAGGCCAAGTGCCGGGTCCTGCACCTAATATAACCCCAATAACCCCAAGCAGAGTTACAGGCTGGGAGAGGAATGGTTGGAGAGCTGCCAGGCAGAGAAGGACCTGGGAGTGATGGTGGATAGTCAGCTGAATATGAGCCAGCAGTGTGCTCAGGTGGCCAAGAAGGCCAACGGCATCCTGGCTTGTATCAGGAACAGTGTGACCAGCAGGGCTAGGGAGGTGATCGTCCCCCTGTATTCAGCTCTGGTGAGGCCGCACCTCAAGTACTGTGTTCAGTTTTGGGCCCCTCGCTACAAGAAGGACATGGAGGTGCTTGAGCAGGTGCAGAGAAGGGCGACAAAGCTGGTGAGGGGCCTGGAGAACAAGTCCTACGAGGAGCGGCTGAGGGAGCTGGGTTTGTTCAGCCTGGAGAAGAGGAGGCTCAGGGACGACCTTATCGCTCTCTATAGGTACCTCAAGGGAGGCTGTAGCGAGGTGGGGGTTGGTCTGTTCTGCCACGTGCCTGGTGACAGGACGAGGGGGAATGGGCTTAAGTTGAGCCAGGGGAGTTTTAGGTTAGATGTTAGGAAGAACTTCTTTACTGAAAGGGTTGTTAGGCATTGGAACAGGCTGCCCAGGGAAGTGGTGGAGTCACCATCCCTGGAAGTCTTCAAAAGACGTTTAGATGTAGAGCTTAGGGATATGGTTTAGTGGAGGACTTGTTAGTGTTAGGTCAGAGGTTGGACTCGATGATCTTGAGGTCTCTTCCAACCTAGAAATTCTGTGATTCTGAGATTCTGTGATAATTCCCGCTTAATGTTCCCCTTGTAAGTATCACAAATCTGTGGCGAACAGGTGCAGTTGCTAAAAAGTCAGGCTCATACAAGTGATCTTTATTGAACACAGAATTGTTTTCTAACAGTTTCTGCATGCTTGAAAGTCCTAGGGTTGAAGTCAGAAGATGCCCATTAGTTCTGTAAAGACTGAACTTCCTAAGTTCCAGAGTCCTCTCTTAGTTGGGCTCCTTTCATTAATGTGAAACAAAGTAACATAAGTTGTCTTTGATATATACTAGAATGGGAATGAAATCTATGATTCAGTATGCTCTTAAGTAGAGAATTGGATATTTCAATGCTATTTTTTGCTGTCATCTCTACATACTTAATGCTATGGTATTTCCATAGCATGTTAATGCCACGTGTAACTATGTAAACATGAGATATCTTTATTACATGCATTTACCACATTTTAGGTCCTCAGGTAAATCCATTTTTGTCTTACCTCTGCCCTCTACACTGTATTCAGTTAAAAGCACAGGAAAAATACTCTAACCATTTCCTGCAACTGGGCTGGATAGGAGTTTCTTCCCTGGAAACAGTTAGTTCATTCCATGAAAAAATTGTTATGTCTGCTAAACATTTTTGCCTCTAAACTTCCTTGTCCAATCCCTTGCCTCTTATGCACTATACTTTTCCTACACAAAGACTAACTACATACCGATCCTGTATATCTGGTACAAAACCTCCTGCCAGGGCATCTTTCTCTTGCTGTCCACGTTACATAGTACTGAGAAGAGATATTCAGCACCATGTATCTTCCATTTCGCTCCACTGTGAACATCCTGAGGACTTGCGGAGGTACTTCCTCCCACAAAGAGTTATGTCTCCCTCTAATCACTGCCACAGCCCACTCAGCAGCTCGGCCATGCCTATACACCATTAATTACAATTCTACCATGCAGCTCGCATGGTTGGCTTGCTTGCAGATAATCTATCTGCATCAGTCTGCCTGATGTCTACTTGGGAGGGAAAGCTGAATGAACAGTAAGTTGTGAGTGCTAAAAGGTCAGGCAGCCTTCATCTTTGATGAATAACATATCACATTTTTTTCTTATGTATCCCAAATAAAGGATTTTGTAAGAGATAGTGAGCATATAGAGAACTGTAGTTGTCCTTCTGGTTTGCATTTGAGACAATAACAGTTGAGTAGCTGATAATGTCTGTAACCAGTAAACTTCTTAGCTCTTGGACAGGCAATAGTAATGGAATGGAAGTTCTAATCATTGGATTATTTTAATTGTGATATAGCAAACACATCCAGAAAGAAATAACAGATTAAAATGTGCTCCACATTATTAACTATCCATTAAACAGTGGCACAAGAACTTTCAACATCTAAGAGATGAAACAATACATGAAGTTGTCTATCTCCCCTTATTTCACTGTCTCCTTCAGGCTTCAACTCTGCCCACCACAACTATCATTTAACCCTGTTAGCAATGAACAAAGTTGCTTACTGATGCCTGTTGCCATTGCTTTGTGACTGTTTTTATCACAGATACCTCTGGAAGGACACATCTTTCCTTGGTTCCAGTGCTTGGTATGTGCTGACAAGTGGATAGCGTTAAGCTACTTGGACTCTCACATCATCTCACGTGCTCACATCTCCCACAGGTTCGGAGTCATTCTTAACAAGTCACTCCACTTCCTCTAGCAAATGATCTCTGTTCAGATACTTCATATTGAGATGAACTGTAGAGACTTTGCAGGTTCCTTTTAAAATTCAGGTCACCTAGGTCCAGAAAGAATTCAGACTATAGAGGGAAATCGTGGCCTTACACATTAACCTTATCCAGTCTTTGCACATATGAGAGGGGGAGAAAATGACTTTCATCTGCATGTTAATAGCACCACAGCTCTCTGGATCCTATAGGTATCTAGGCTTAGACGTAAAGAGAGAGTCAGAGAACTATTACCTCTGGAGCATTTATTTAGGAGTTTACTATTCTCTGAATATACTTGTCACTATTACAGAAAGTGTCAGTGGGATGCTTCGCAAAAACTGAGTGAGTTGAGTTTCCAGATGCTGAGAACATTCAGCATGTAAGAAGAGTCATGCTGTTATTTCCAGGTGTGCATGAAAGTAGGCATCAATATCTGCCAGCCATCAAGACAAGTGGTATGTATCTTCTAGGTGATTTATCTATGAAAATACTGGGTGAAGTGACACCAAAATTTAGTGTCTTTGCTGTGCTTCTTTCCATCAGATGCCAAATTTCAATGTGTATTTTGGAGCAATTTGTAGTTGTAGGTAGAACTGATAAGTGTTTTTGTTTGTTTGTTTGTTTTAAATAAGGATTACAAATATTAATTGCAGTAGAGCTAGCGCTCCATATATTATTTTATAAGTTATGCTGAAAAAGTTACATGAGTTTTCCCTACCTGAGTTCTGTCACTGTGGTTCAGCATTGGGAAAATACCCATGGAAAAGCAGTGGTTCAGACGTAGGCGGGCACTGAGCTAACGCAAGTGAATTCTTGGAGATCTTAGGAGAGAGACTTGGCAGGCATAAGACTTTGAGGTGGGGCAGCTTTTACACCCATTAGAGCCAAGGGCTGTGTTGCATTACATTTCAGAGTGCGATTTTTGTGTGTGTGTTTGTTTTTTTTCCAACACAACCTATTTTAACTTGTTCGTTATAATGAAAGTAAACAGAATAAAACATTTATTATGTAAATGTTATAAATAATATTATTTATATAATAAGACATCAAAGAAGGAAACTTGCTGGCTAAAAGAATGTTGCTGAGTGAGACTGCATAGTCAGTCTTTAAGGAAAAACAAATACTGTCACAATAGTTTCCTGGAAAATATGAGCCTTTAAGTTGCTGCAGACAGTCATTCACTAAAGAAGTAGTGGAAAAGTGCATAATTATTGTTATCCAGGCCACAAATAATCTTTGGGGTCTGTGTATCCCTTTTTGTCCCATCATCTCAGCAGTCTGGCTATTGCTACCAAAGTGCTACTGTTGCTGACGAAGGAGTTTAAAACTACGCAGTGGAAATAGTCTGCTCTTGCCAGAGATGTGCTTGCACAGGTTTTCCTAATCAATTATCATTATGATGTTTCCTCAGTCGATAGGAACTGAACTCCTCTAAGAGCTCTAATGAGATTGGCTAAAGATGCAATGAAAATAACACCCAGAGGGACTGCAAGGGATAACAATTGCTGTTACACAAGGGACTATTTCTGCTTTTAAGCAACACAGGGATGAATCAATTCAGTGAAACGTGAAAAAAAAACCCACAGCTTCAGGCTCACATCTAGTGCTTTTCCTGTCTGTGCACTACAGAAAAGTGTCATCCCAAGACACAGCCTTGCACAGTCATGTGCAGCCTGCAAGAGCATCCAAGTCCAGCATGCCAGGTGTTGTAGATTTACTGCAGCACAGCCTAAGCACACCAAAACTAGGGGCAGTGCACAAGAGCTGTCCTCACTTTGGTTATTTTAGTGAAACCTTATTCATTTGGTAAGCATACACAGCAGACTGTAGTTCAAAGTGCAGAAGTCGTCCTTCATGTCCTGTGAAGAAGTCCTTTTGACATGGAATGCAGAGGGGTTTAAGGCTGCAGGTAGTGCAATATCTGTTAAGAAGTCACTCCTTGCTTCTGCACTTAAATGGAGTTGAGGGCTACAGTCATTGAAATGTTCCAAGCAGTCTTGGCAACAGCAATAACATCAAAAAACAGTGCCTCACTGTTCCTTATTTGTGGTTGCCACAGGTTGTCTTGCTTCAATGCAATAACTTGGAATACTCTGGATGTTTTATGCCCCTCATGCACGTGAATCAGGACATGTACGCTCATGGAAAGAATGTGCTCGAGATTGCAGTTATGATTGTGCCACAACTCTGCATAGAGCTGTTAAAGTCAAACCTTTCTTAATGGCTGATTTTCCACTTGTGTGATGTCAGTGGTGTTGCTGTGAGTGCCTATTTTGGTAAACAGCACAGTAAGAGAGCTCCTGACTCCCCTCAAGGTTTTACAGTTCAATTCTGCACAGGATTCCGTGCTGAAGGGAAAGCAGCAAACAAGTCAAACAGGATGCAGACATGCTGAGGAGAGTACATGCAGTGTGCTCAGTGTGCTCATTTCTATCCATATTTCAGTAATATTTTCCTTACAGTGATTTAAAAGCAGATTAAAGTGGAATATCATAGTCTTGTCTCAGCCAACCAGGGCAGTTAGAGGGAGGCTGGAAGCACTGATTGGCAGGGGAAGCAACACTACCGTTATTTGCCATGGCTCACTTGAGGGGTTCTGCCAGAGCTGTGGGCACGGCCCCACAGCCCTTCTCCACCCATCACTCACTATCACAATGCAAAGGCCGGGCAGAACAGTTCAGGAAAAAGGCAGTCCAAACATCACGAATGGTGCCATAGTCTTTGCTCTTGCTCTGTTTCTAATGGTGAGGCTTGCATTTTGTCCTAATATTTTCTGCATTCACAATTAGCATTTTTTCTTTCCTTCGCTCCCCATGGGACAATTACACGAGGAAACTTACTTGAATAAAAACAACAACAAAATATCTTTTGGAACCACACTGAGAATTAGGTGAAAATAATTTACACTGATTTGCATCTAAGAAAGGGGCATGACCCTGACATTAAGACTCCAACAAGGTAGAGTGGCCGTCAGTGAAGTTTTATTTTAATTTTCCTGAAAAGTTAACTCTCCATACAGTAAAAATGATGAGGGATCTGTCCAAGAGGATCAAAAATATCATGTATAATGTCATAAAAATATTGTGTTTAAAAAATGCATTTTTTAGACCACACTTAAGTAGTCAAATGCAATTAGTTGCATTTTTATACAGTTCACCCTCAGGATCTCTGCTCAGTACATTGTAGACACAGACATTGATCTGAGCCCTCTACAGTCCACCCAGAACTTGTATTTCAGAGGACTTTGGACTGAGGCTGAATGGCTGAGGACTGGGACCATTACACTGTACCAATAGGATAAAATAGGATAAAAACATTCCAGTCAGGAACCGTTTTTGGCTACCTTAAGCTTATCACTTATGCTCCATTTGACAAAGGGGGTGGTGAGTCTTACTAGTTGGTTTACACATCAGTGAACCTTAATGACAGTGTCAGTTGTAGCTGTTGTGTTCCTGTGGGGATAGCTCCATGCACTCATTGCTTCATATACTCCATACACTCAGGCAAGCTGGCCATGACATGGACATCCCAAACAAAGGAGCTGAGGCCAAGGTGGGAACAGCACTGATTTGGGGGCCAAGTAAGAGGGCCATACATTGCATGAGATTTAGCCAAGTAAAATAATCACATACTAAAAGCTCAATTGTGGTTTTACAGAAAGTCACAAGGAAAGAGCAGTGCTGTTACTCTGCAAGCAGACAAAGAAATTGTGCTTGTATGAGCCATGAGAGGCATGTATGTGCAATAGGAAGAAGAATTATTTTGCTGGCCCGAAGTAATTTCACATCTCAGTCCTGCATGTTTCATGTAGCAGAGGCTAGAATCAGAGGCGTCATATGGACTGCACCTTGTTTTCCCCTAACAGAGCTCCTTGTTGGTAAAGTCCTTCTGAAGTAGGCCTTGGGTGGGTCAGTAGGATGTTTGGTGAGCTGAATCTGTGCATGAACCACTGTGAAGTATTAGCACTAACAAATACATGCACAATAAGTATAGATACATTATTGTTAAGGCTGTTTCTTAACCTAAAGAATGATAACTTAAAGCAGGTAATAGCAGAAGCAGCATTGTGCACTGTGGTAGGCTTTCAAAATATAAGATGCTGTAAATCTGCCAACCACTTTACTGTAAAAAATACAGTGTGAACAATGGAGAGGAAAGCTTACTGAACGCCGATTCAACAACTAATGGCCTATTTTAAAGACACAGTTCATACCTATACTTTCCCAGAGGAGACACAAAGTATCACTCAGGATACTTGAGATGTTTGAGTAGATATAACAAGCATTCACTGGTTGAGTTAAGACAACAAAAATGACAGAGCCAAGGATTCTTGCAATAATTTGAAGGGATTTTCTCTATTCTCTAATGTAAATGATATTCAGAACACATAACTACCTTTGTTCTGTTTTAGGATCCTCTTTGTATTGTTTTGGTTTTCCATATAGTATTTCCATGCCCTACGTTCAAAATATTTGTTGAAATTTAACATCTATGTACAATTCTAGCTAGATTGATGGCTCGGTATTAAAAATGAGTTCCTTTCCTTTGAACTCAGACTGAGTTTAATTTGCATTCATTCCATGAATGTGTTGGCTTAGTGTGTAGTGAGGTAAAACAAGAAGGCTCAAAGCAAAGCTCTTTCTAAGAGAACCCTGGAGAGATGATAATATGCTAGGAAAGAAGAGGAAAAGATACAGAAAAAAAGCAATTTAAAGAACCAACGCCATTTTAAAGGAAAGCTCCCCCAGTCAACGGACTGGTTAATACTCCAGTAAGTGTGATAGGGAAATATACCCCTACAGAAAGTCTGTCTTGGCTATGTGGAAAACTGCTATGCCAGCATCGTGCTTCAGAGCCTTGCCTAACAGAAGGATATTGCAAAACTTCACCTCACAGTGGACAAGAACTAAAGATGTGTTTGGCCCTTTTGCAATTTTAAAGTGCTCTGTGATGAAAGACATGCTCATTTTTACTTCGGGTGAATAAACATATCAATGTCATGATTAATTCAATACAAAGTTTAGTTGGTCGCTTTTGTAATAGTGGGATGATGGTCATATTTTAGAAAACAGTAAAATTCACAGGAAATTGTTTTTCCCTGGAAATTATGAATGTTCAGGACTAGAAAAACAAGTGTAATATTACATTAATTGCTATGCATCTTAGGCAAATGAAGGTTAGTGAAATAAAAAATCTGTTACATTAGCAGAAGAAGATATCAAACTTACAACATCTTTTTATTAATGAAAAACAATTACAATCCAATAATTAGATTTTTGGAGTGTGTTTGATATTTCCCAGTAAAAAACTACATTAATATTTCCTTAGAGAGATGAAGAAATGGGAACATCTCATTTAATCACAAAGCCACAGGAATTTGACCAATCAGAAATTGACCATTTCCTCATCATTTTAAAACCTTAGCCATAAGTTTAATGCATAAAGAATATTCTATTCTTAGAGAGCAAAATTTCATTAAAAGTATGCCTATAAAGTCAGTGAATTCCCGTATTTTATCTTTAAATATTTGTATCTTGCTCACATTTTTCCAGAGAAGACACAAGTTATGTAGCACATTTTATTTTTTTAATTTGCTATCTGGTCTGTTTTGCACATTCCAGATTTTCAGCAGTATATTAATTTACACTAGGAAAAAAAAAAAAAAAGAATCATGTAGACAGAGGAGAGAGGAAGTGATTCATTGCCCTAGAAAAGGTCTGCTGTAAACAATGGTAGATATTTTTTTCTGTATTATTATAACAGCTTTGAAATGTGTCACATTATAGAATTACTTAATGATTGTTTTCATCTTTATCAGTACTAAGCTTTTAGTGTGCTTGACTTCAGTAAAACCTCTGATTATTGTTTTATGAAAAAAAAAAAATTAAGCTGTACAGTCAAAAAATACCTAGAACATAGGTACACAGTCCAACAAAAACAACTTTTAAGAAAAGGAAACTTATCCTCTCTGTGAAATGCTCAGTTTGGTTTCATGGAGGAAGCTGTGAGGATGTGGAGTTTTTCGTATTGCTGAGGAGGTACTCCAAATGTGACAGCTGAGTAATGAGCAAGAATTGCAAATGGGAACTGCTCCTATTAACTTCAACAGGAGTTTAGTAAAATTGAAGCTCATATTATTTTTATTACATATTTACAAAGAAAGTAGCTTACTGCCCGCAGCACACTGCTGTTCTAGGTATATTAGTTTCACTTTTGTCATGTTTGAACTATCTTAAAAACATTTTTGCTACCCACAGCACCCTCTGAATGGAATGGGAAGCAGGACAGCATTCTTGTAACAGTGTTTTAATTCTTTTTTTTTTTTTTAATTTAAATTTAAATTAAAAAAAAATGATTAAAAATGCAGTAAATTCATTTTTGTTTCCTCCATGCTGAGACTATGAGCTAGCATGTGGATGATGTTGCAAGAGTCCTTCTGGAGAGCTGGCTATACAGCAGGAGCTGCTGCAGAAGGGGGCTGCGCATCTCCAGGGTGCTGAGACTGGAGCAGAAGACCATTTATAGCCAGCACATGTAAAAGGCTTTAGTGTAGGATTCCTTTTGGGGGAGTTAAGTGGGTTTGGGTATTAATATATGTATGAATTATGCGATCTCATTTCTTAATGTTGCCTTCGTGATCCAAAAGATGCATTCTAGTTCTGTGCCCCAACATAACGCTGCATCTTATCCAGAAATTATAACAACTTTAATGGGGAAATACTGTAGTTAGAAAGAGTAAATGTACTTTAAAAGCCCAAGCAAGAATCTTTATAGCCACTTCCTACCCCTTCACGTTTCCTTCTATGTCCTTTAGAGAGGTCACTGAAATTTAAGAGTGAAGGTTACATTCAGTATATTAGCAATTCTTAATTTCTCTCCTAATCTGTAGAAATCCCATATATCAAATCAAGAAGCTAATTGCTAATTAAAGACACGATTCCAATTACAATGAGTTTTTGTGGGGAAAGTGACTCAAAAATTGCATAATGAGACTCCACTATCTCTCAGGGGGTTCAGAACAAAAGTAGCTAGTCTATCAGGAAAAGATAAACTTCCTCCTGTGAAGTACAGCTCTGCAGAACAGGTCTGGGATATAAAAAAGAAGCTTTAAAGCTTGTACGTACATTTGTTTTTTGCAGAATGACACAGCAAGCAGCTCAGTTCCCCAGGTTACATCATGTCAACTTGAGCAGCAAGATAATGAGTCAGGTCTTTCCTGCCAGTCTCAATAATAAACCTCAGGGGTTTATTACCCTCATAGGTGCTTCCCTGTGAGCATGTGCAGAGCTGGATCAGGTAGCCTGTTGCCTCCACACCACTACAGGGTGCTTTGACCTTATATCACAGGGTCACTGTCAGATCAGGTCAGCACTGGTTATGTGGCCCTTCTCCAACAAGGCACGTCCATCTATGCCTTAAGACAGCCATGGTTATAGAGATAAGAAAAAAACACTCATGCAACTAATGCATGATTTCTAGCTGTTTGGGCAGGATTCATTTTGAGATTAAGACATAGATTTAGGTGTCTGTATGTGGTTGTCTTAATGTGGGTGAAGCATCAGATCTTTTATTATGGTCAGTGGTGATCTTGTCAATATTGAGTCTAATGTAAGATTTGATTTAGCTGTTTTGTTTACATAGTCAGGTAAACCACCTGAGCTGTCACACAAAATGTATGCTCCCTTCAAATGAAGGTTTGATATTTTGCAAATTTGTATTTTCATGTATACAAGGAATATTCAAGTCCATATTAGACATCAATATTGCATTTTAGTTCCTGCCCTAAAGTTCAGGTTTGCAGGTGGCTTAGGATTCACAGGTACAATATGTAGTCTGCTTACCTTCAGTAGTACTTTACGCAACACCCCTTATTGATACGTGCATGTAATTATCCAGACTTACTAATCTTCTCTTGTTTGTTTCAAAATAAGTTGTGCTTTCTCGTAGTCTTTATTGGTATTTTACATCACAAATAAACTTGCAGTAGGTTGGAGCTACTGGGAACATTTCACTCAGTAATGGCTACGTCCAGTGCATTTTACTTCATATTAGTATTGATTCCATTCTTCGCGCAAGGTTAGTAATATGAAATTAATTAGTTTTCCTGTCAGCACTCACTAATCCAATTCTGGTATTGATGGATTTCTGTGTGTCTGCTCTATGACTTATTTGACTAATTTTTGCTATTAGGAATAGAAATACAGCATGTGTGGTGGGGGTGAATTGGCTGGATACTAGGCAGAGGTTAGCGAGTAGCTGGATATCTGTAGCAGAGTCCAGGTGGGAAGAAGGGGTGCAGGTGGGGCTCCTCCTTGAGTGGCTCTCACCTGAGGGCTTTTTCCCCTTTCCCCCTTAAGCTGCAGCTCCCCCCATTATCTGGTATGCAGACAGGTAGAAAATTAATCTCATTTCAAACAACGTTACCCTTTCCTTAAAGGCTATACAAGGTGAATTAAATTCTTTTGTTTATCACAGGGCCTAAAAAATAATATATGATTAGTGAAAATTAAAAATGGTTATTTTATTTGTTCTTGTTATTTACAAAATTAGCTTAGACACTGAGTGGTTTTAAGTACTTTTAGCACTGAACAACTTTGAAAATCCCACTTAAATTCCCTTTTTGTTTTGATGATTTGTACCTTGTCCCTCATTTCTTTCCACTCATGTTCTTTCCTCATACTCTTTATCATTCGCCACTTGGTTTCCTCTCCTGTTTCAGTTCTTTTTTTTGAATAGTCATTTCAGAATCATTTCTGTCTGATAAGGCAGTTCATATTTAAATATACTTAAACACTAAAAGTCTTCTGGTGATTGACTGACCACCCAATGTCAACATCAGTTTAAATGCTGCTGAATGAAAGGCAGAAAAATGTGTTTCTGACGAATTCTGAGGACTTTGAAATATTTCATTTTAGATCAGAATTAACTCTAAATTCTTAAAAAAAAATCCAGTTAAAACTAAAATCTGCTTTAAAATGATTCAGCAAAATCATCTTGACTTTTTGATGGACTCTCTGATGTTTGGAAATACATAATGAAAGCATCAAAACCAGATATAATGCCACATTGAAGAGCACTGCATTTCCTTCAGGATATGTTATAAACCAGTATTTCGATACAGGTGTTTTTTTCTGTGGTATCCTTTGTCTCCTAAATTAAATGTGGTAAAATTGAAATGGATACATAATGATTTTTTTTTCATTTATTTGACAGTTCATTTAGTAAGTTTTATAGATTTCTATTACAGAGAATTCAATACAATTTTTCGTTTGATGAAAATAGTTTCTGTGGCATTTTGGACTGTTCCTTTTGCTCTAAATTTTGGGACCTTCATATCTTCATTTACAGTGCCACGTGGCCGTATTTACTCTGTACACAACACACAGCTTTGATATTAGTCAGTTTATACCCAGGACCCTTACTTTTCTTGCTGTGCTTAACTAGATGTCAGTCTGTGTCTAAAACTAGTGAGGTTTTGTTTCACACACAGAGCACCTGAACTATACACAAGGTTTTGACAGAAAATCTGAAATTTTAGGAGGTGCAATGAGGGAACAAATGTTTTCATTTCCTCACGGGAGCGCTCTTACCAGGGACAGTTTTGGTTCTGTAAAATGTAAATTCATATGTTTATTTTATTGTGGTGTCTTTCAGAAGAGCTGTAGTCTAAAGTACTCACTAAGTTTGATGACTGGAACAGGGAAATTTGAGTGTTGGGACTTGTCCTTGGCAATATCTTTTTTATACTCTATATAAAAGCGTGAAGGCTGTCACTCTTTATTAAAAACAGTGCTCAAGTATCATTGCCTGCTGAAGAATGCCACAGTAAGAAGAGACGCCAAGCCAGGAGGGCTGTTTGCATATGGGCAGCAACGGGGGAAATGCTTCACCCGTTGGGTTAAGAAGGGAGGAGGGTTCTCAATGTCAGGTTGGGATGCAGGAGCCGTCCCAGGGGCTAGCTGCAGTGGCACAGCTGTCAGGAACCACAGGATCAGAGGAAAATGCTTCCTGAAGCCTGCATACTCAAAGGCAACTCGGATGTTTCTCATGTGCCCTTTCTGCTTCACACCTGTGGGGAGCTCAGCAAAGCAGGCAACATGTCAGCCCTGACATTAAAATGAGCTATGTGTGAGCAGCCAGAGGGGATGGATTTGATTCAAAACCAGCTACAGCATAATGTACTTTAGCCAGTATAAAATCTGGCAATGCTATACTTAGGCCCACAACTAAAGGAGAATTGAGGGTCTATTAACTTTGACTTTCTTGTCCAGCTTTCTTTTTGGCAGATTGCAAACAGCAGCTAGAACCATATATGGCCTTAGAAATAAAAATTAGGTCATAAATGGTCTTCTGTCCAAACCCTTTATTTTTGTACTTACGAAACTTTAAAATGCAACTAATAATCAGCTTATGATACATAATTGTATATATTATGGAGTTGCATAATGATATGTACATATTAATACATTTTGATCATTTTCTGCGTGTTCTTCATTGATGGTATATTGAAAGAGCCAATAGAATCCTTCTGATTTCTTTCTCAAGTCAATTTCTAAGTGTTAGGATCCTTGCCAATGTGTGTATGTTTTACTGACCTTTCCTTAATTGGCCTGGCATTTCCATTACATCATCTGAAAATTGCCATTAGTTTATTTGCTGAGTTGCCAACACTTGTATTATGTTTGCCACCTACAGAGAACTGCAGTATTACTTGCTGATAATATCACACGTTATTCTTGGCTGTACTTTAGCTGAAAGAGCAGAGGGGGGCTGTGTGTCTTTTCCCTAGCTTCACTGTTCTGTTTTTTTCTTGATAAAATCATTTCACTGGGATACAGTATCCCTTTCCATCCAGCAGTCCAGTTGGAAAGACTCATCTTTGAACTTAAAAGATTTTTCAGTTCAGAATACAGTAATAGCAACTCTGAATACCATACATGTAAACTGATAGATGCTGCACTGCATGAATAAAAAAAAATAATCTGAAACATTTTCACTGATTATTTTCATGATATTTGTGGATTTTAAAAATATCTCAAGCATTATGTTAGTTGAACTGTCACACGGTAAAGTAATGCAAAACTATTAAATAAGCAGTTGGCTGAAAACCTGTTTGCTGACTTGGAAAAAATATATTTTTCAAAAATTAAAATTCTTCTTAAAATTGAAATTTCCATAACACCAGGAAAATGTTGAAGTCTAATTAAATATGATGGTAGAATAGAGCTTTTTGGGTGAAGATGACAGATCCATTCTCATTGTGACCATATTCAGATCGTTTTTCCTCAGCTGTATACACTTACATTTCTAAGAAATTTAGATATTACATTTATACGTGTGTTTTTTTTTTTTTCCTCTTACTATATATATATTTGCTTTAAATTTCAAATTATTTGCTATCTATTTGCACTTCTGTTTTGTATCTGCAATTTGTGAAATGGTGGTGTACTAAATCATGTTTTATACCATCCAGAGTGGGTTTTTGCAAAGTTTCTGGAAGACTTTAGTAATCAAAACCACAGAAACTCAGGAGGACTACTGACCTGTGGTATTTAGCTCCAATTTAAATATTTGTTTAAATAGAGTCACTGAAATACTTTCTGGCTTGCAGCTACCAAGTTGATAGTTTTTTTATTTTCTGTCCATGTCCATCAGGCATGCATAATGGGTGGAGAGTACTGATAATCATTGACTAAGGGCTTTCTAGCCTTTATCAAATTGTTTTGTAATACCAGTTCCACCACCTTACTCTTTCATTTACATATTCTTTTTTTTTTTTTCCTTTTTTTTCATTGGTACCTTCCAGTCAGGATCTTTCTTTTCATATGATACCCTTTCTAAAATTAAAGATACGAAGTCTATGTAAAATTTGAAATTAAAGGCATGGTATGTATATTTACAATCAGGGAAGTTAATACATTATGCTTTTGTTGCAAGGATACAGCAATAATGTGGCATGTCAATTGCTCCTTTGGAAGAGATGATGCTAGTTGCCTAGTCCTTGAAATTGCCCTAAAAACATCCAAAAAGGTCACACTGGGTCACACTGAATGGGCCTCAAACACTTAAGGGCCTCAAACATATATATATATATATATATATATATATATATATATATAAAAAGATATATGCATTGATATGGGAAAAACTGAAAGCTGACATTTCACTATGGAGCTGTTGGAGGCAAGCATGACTGAATGGAGATGGTTTTGAGCACAGATTATGTTTTTCTATTTCTGTATGACTTAGGACCTTTTTCTAGTTATGCACGTGGACCTACTTGCCCTACCTGGTTTACAAAATACGGAACAAAAGAATGGTGCTTGTTCCAAATTTGGGAATTAACAGTGAAACAAATAAAAAAAAGCAAAGCTGATGTGAGTTTGCAAAGATGTGATATGACTTATTTGTATGCCGACTTTGGATGTTACAGAAGTACTGGTGAGTCTACACCTAAAACTTGGCTCTGAATGGTTGGGTACTCCAAATGCTGGCAACACAGGTATTCAGCAGTTGTGGGATGTAAGAACAAAAAGGCAAAAGAATTAATTTAAATACTCCAAATGGATGTGGCTACATGTGGTGAGATAGTTGAAAAGGATTTGAATTTGACAGGGAAAGGAACTTTGGTAGCTATGAGATCTCTAAGCTGTTTAATAGTCCACTTACGCAAGTATTAGGAACTTTATCAAAAAACTTTTAAATCAAAGTAAAAATATGTGTTAGAAGAACAATTTTATATAAACAGAGTAGACATTACATGATTGTCAGGTAATTTTACATCCTCAATTAACTGCTAAGTAATCAGAATATAATTTTCCTTACGAGAGCTCCTGACCTGTGTCTAGAGGTGCTAATACAGACCATTTAGTCCTGATGAGTGAAAATATAGGAGATTTAATTCCAAGTCATGAGAAGGGTCCAGAGCCCAGCTCTCCCTATGCTTGATGCAGCACAAAAACAGTGTTCAAAAGCAAGCTGCACCGCTGTTATCTTGGCACGCCTGATAAAACCTGATAAAACCGTGGTGTTTTAGGAAAGATACAGGCACTCATTTATCCATATAAATGCATTGTTGGGTCTTCATAACTGTCTGGATGTAACATCCAAGAAAGCTTTCATCTCAAAGAGGGCATTTACAGGTATTTTTAAGATTGGGCAAAAAGAGAGCTGACTCACTAATAACCTCTTGTTCACTGTCCAGACTTACAACATTTTAATTTTCTTGTGACTGTTATATTCAATCTTCACTTATTCTGATACAAGCTAATGGAGAGTTAGACTGTTTTCTTTTACTGAAAAAAGAAAAAAAAAAAAAGGGATAAAGAGCAATATAGTCATTACAGGTGCCATTGTTCCTTAGAAGTAGACACTTAGTGCTAATATATTTAATATAGCACCTGAAGGAATACTCTTATAATGACTCTCTGTACTTGTTTTCATTGCCAAGGCAAGTTTTCCTAGTTCATGTTAAACAAGGGAGACAGCTTTTCCACTTGAGCAGATTTTTTATTTTTTTCTCTGTTCTTTGTACATAAACTTATTCTGACAGCTCCACATTTGATCCATCACACTCAGTAACTGTTCTCAAGCTGCTAAGCATTTTTTTATATTTACGTCCCTCTGATTTTAAAATAAAGATTTTTAAAGACTTCGGGTTTACTAATGTTTTCAGATCACTTTTCAAAAAATCTCTGTACACTGAAATACAGTAGATCCAAAGCAAAGTATTATACTTGACTACTGTTTTCTTCCCTGAAGTTATGTCTGTACCTCAGCATAATACCAAGTAATACAAAAATAAAATGAGCCCTGCTATCATACATGAGTCCGATTTTAAATTACTGTGAAATATGAATTGATGCTAAATGCTGGCTAGGATAGGATAGGACAGGACAGGACAGGATAAGATAGTTCATTTGGAAGGGACGTCCAGAGATCATATAGTGCCCTATTAAATGAGGACATCATCCAAATACCTCTTGAAACACTGATATTATCATATATACTGATTATATATTATATATACTGATTATACATTACAATATATACTTCTGTCACAATACATTAAACTCTGCAGTGATGATACAATAATGTTGGCATCACTTAGTGCCTATAGTTTCTCAAGGTACTTAGTCTGGCCTCAGTAATGAACAGGTAGGCCAGTCACTTGCAGTTAAGTACTAGGTTTGTTTTTCTTTTGTTTCTTCAATGGTTTTTCTTAGCATATTGGAAAACCTTTAAGGACAGAACGGAATTTGCAAGTACCCAGGGCAATTAAAAATTGTTTGGTGTTAGTGGAATTTCTAGTTTTGCTTTGTACATAGACATGGCGTAGGTATTAAACTGTATCTACACATATGTATATGTGTATGCAGTTTTGTGTCCTCCTCTTCCAAGCCTTTGAAACTTCTGCCCAATTCAGTTCAAGTTTGATAGAGAAAAGACCTCAAAAGTACGAAGCTCCTACAGGTTCATGAAAATTAGTGTCTGGATAAAAGAGAGACCAGCTAAACACCATAAAACACCAGCTATGTTGGTGTAGAGGGAAAATACTACCCTAAATTTTGATAACTTATTAAAAGCAAGAGAATCTCATCCAAAGACACAAATCAATCCCGTAAAAGCTTAATTCATTTCACTTGTTATATATATAAATATATATGTTTTCCTTATCCTGCTAATACAATATACTGCATGTTGTTCATTTGGGTAGGGTATAACTACAAAAAGAAGGGGGAGCAGAGTGAGAGGTTCCAGTCTCTTCTCCCTAGTCACCAGTGACAGGATGTGCAGGAATGGCACAAAGCTGTGTCAAGGGAGGTTTAGACTGGATGTTTGGAATAATTTCTTTACTATGAGGGTGGTCAAACACCAGAACAGGCTTCTTAGACAGGTGGCTAATGTCCTATGCCTATCAGTGTTCAAGAGGCATTTGGACAATGCCCTCAATAATATGCCTTAACTTTTGCTGAGTCCTGAAGAAGTCAGGCAGTTGGACTCGATGATCTTTGAAGTTGGAAGGGACCTTCAAGAAAGACCTCTTACTCTATTCTATTCTATACTATTCTAAATATTCTATGCAAAATATTCTATAATATTCTATAATAGTCAGCCTAGGCATAACTAGAAAACAAATCCAAGGACCTTATTTTTTCTGAAATTATTTTCCATCCCAGAGTGTTGGTTGCACTTATTAAGTGTGAAATCCAGAAATTAGAAGAATTATAGAAATGATGTGATGCTTCAGTTTGTCTCAATTAAAGCACTGTCACTCAGGCTTTGGTCTCAGGCCTCCATCTTTGCTTAGTGTGGTATAGCTGCAATGTAGAGCAGTGGTGCAATAAGCCAATTTCCTTACCCTCAATGCAAGGGCCCTTATGTCCATTGGACATCTGTTATTAGTTCAGCTAAATCAGCTGGTCCTGATTTCCATTTATATTCTTTATAGGCCATCCATCCACATGTCTCTGCCACAATGCAGATGAAGGCTGGTGGTGAGGTCCCCTCTAAAGACAAATCTTCCACTGTCTGTATCCAGTCATTCCTAAAACAAAAATGTGGGCTCCAGAAGCAGGCAATTTTGCATCTCAATCCTAATCAAAACGTGCTTCTTTTATGGTCCAGCTTTCTCAATATAGTGTCACCTTTTTCTATCTCAAAAGCTCTTAGCTTATATAATTGAGGCAATAATTTGAGCATTTAAGTTCTGTTTGTTCTGATAAGTCCTATGCAAAAATGCAAAATGAAATTCAATATTTGGAATTAAAAATGAAATTGAAAGCCTAATGATTTACATTGAAGACTCAGCAGTAATTGGCAGAAGGGATTTTAGTATTGACAAACATGAAGAAAGCAAAAAGTACTCTGTTCCAGAAAGTCATTGAGAAGTCCTGTGTTAGTTTACCTTGCACTGTTAAGTCAGTTAGAGACACAGGCAGCAGTAACTCTGACTTCTTCCAGGAGAGACTTCACCTGGAAAGGTTTCTTTTTGTTTACTTTACCTGGGCTTGAGAACAGGGATCATCAAATTGTACCTCAGAAACTCTTTCTGCCCCACTGGTGCTCCACTTCTTATGTAGTTCCAGTTATTTGGAGAGCAGGGGTGAGAGATGCACACTATCCACTGGCCAAGAGCAATTGAGGGCTGACAGGGCATGAGGTTCACCTGTAACACCTCATAGACTTCAGATCTCATCCTAACAATGTGTCCTACCCACCTCTTTCCTTCTTTTAGTATCCATTAGAAAGCCAAGCTCTCATGTGGTAACAGAGACAGCAACTAACACTTGGACTCACTTTTGAATATAGAGATCAAATGTCCTACCTGTTCTGTCTTGTATTCCCAGAAGAATTTGTGGGCAAATGTTACTAGGTACTATGAGAAATTCTAGTATTAAGATTTTTGGCTTTCATACAAGAAAGACGTATAAATAAAAACTGGAATTTAATTATTTTATGGCCTGGAAGAAGTGTATTCTAATTGTAGCATAGACTTTCAGTAAGTAATAAAATATATAGAACATACAGAAATGAAGTATAGATACACCATAGCATGCATACATTATAACATATCATATGCATTATTTCATCTGAATGAGAGTTTGATTAAAATGAAATACTGTATGTTGGAAACAAATAGTTTTGGAATGTTTTCAATGATGTAATCAAAGAATTATGTTCCAGCAAAACATTGCAAGTCTGATACAACATTTTTTAATGAAAAAGACTTCCATTAATTATTTTTTTTCTCTAACCAGCTCTGGCTATTAAGCCTTGTTACTTGTAGGGGTAACATTTGTTTCACATATTTCATATTGACTTCCAGGAGATCCAATACGGAGAGATAACTTCAATTAACGTGTGACGCCTCCACTGTGATCTGGATACTGTAATGTTTGTCTCTGCCTTGCGGGTATTGCACTTGAAAAAAAAAAAAAAAAGGTGTACTTGAAAAAAAAAAAGGGGGGGGGCAATGTAGAAGCTCTTTAGCTAATTCAGAAAGGACATGGTGGTAGAAAGTCCTCCGAAAAAGAGTAGCAATTTTTTCTCTTGTGTGCCAAACCCAAGCTTAGGTCACCAGGTGTATTTCTCATTTTTTTATTTTTTTTATTATGACAAGGGTGGGATTGGGGGGAGGGGGTGTCCACAATAAAATTGTAATTTTACATATTGATTATTCAGATTCACTCATGAAATTATTTTGTGTGCAAGGTAACAGTATTACTGGCTTCATTTTGAAAGCAATTCTTTACTGTCTGTATTTTAATTTAATATTAGTTGATATGTGTTGAATTAGCAGAGGTAGGGTGAAGGTTAGGCTCACCCAACGGATTTTTAGCTATTTCCCTTGCCAATTTCTAGCAAAGACTAGCAGGCATTTTTGATACTTCACAGCAATGAAAATATTTTCCAGTTCTAATTTTCAGAAAGAAACGCTCTTTAAACAAGCCGCAGCATTTATAAAAGGGCTGTCCGAGGAGCTATTGATTATTCATCTAAAAAAAAGAGATGGCCTTTTCTCAACTCTTTTTCTTTACCATATTATAGTTTAGTGTCAGTATTTGCAACATTTTTTTTGCATTTCTGTGATAACTGTCATGAAAAGATCTTGAAAAGCATCCCAGGCTGTTGCATTTCTCACTTTGTCTGTGAGCTTTTTTATGTACACACACACCAAAATTTGCTCTGTGACTGGTATCCTGCCCTAATGTTGTGTGCCAGATGCTGCACTGAGAGGGAATGATAGACCTTATTCCTCCAGAGTGAAGCCACAGGTCTCTTCGGTCTTTTTGATTTTTCTGCAATTCTACTTTTGTTTAGGCTATGTCATCCCTGACTAGAAATTCTCCAATGTCTCAAATGGTTAAATGCCATTAAAAGGATTTACAGCTTTAAACAACACTCTTACCATGTGACTTGGAACTAATTCAGTTCCAAGCTACTGAGGTTTCAAAACATTTTTCAAGTGTGACATGGGAAGACTTTGAATATCATAAGACCTTTCTCATTTCCCAAGATGGTCCCATTTTACAAATGGTTAGATTCATCTTGTTTTACTTTGAGAGGAAAAGGTCCTAGCTGCAGCTTTATTTTAATGCAGTTTCATAGACCTTTTGTAAGGCTGAAATTCTGGAGATTAAGATGACTCTAAGGAAGGAAGGGTTCAGAACATAATTTACAATAGATATTTAATTTGTTGGCTCCCAAGGAAAATACTCAGCTAGCCAAGTGCCATAGGTAGTAGAAATATTCCCATATTTTGTGTTTCCATTATAACCTCTGTATGTTTCCGTGTGAATTCATACATGTTTAACCATGTTTTGCTTTAGAAGCTGCAGTACTGTACCTGCAGAATAGTATAAAAGGTATGGCTTATTGTCCTCTTCGTACTTCACAAGACAGATGTCTGCAGGAAAACCCCTAAGAGAAAGGTTAAGCACAGTATCATATTCCTGTCTGCTCTTTAACCTGTGCTGTTACGGAGTGTTGCTGCGTGCAGTTAAGCAGTTGCTGTTTTCCCCAGAAACAGAATGGAAATTGCTGAATGGAAATCAGTCACAATAACAGAGACCATGTTGAGGTAAGAGCGCATGGCTGCAGCGGCATCTGTGCTGTGCGTGGAAAGTGTTTGCCCATATGCTTACATGCTGTGGACATGACTGCGTGTACAAGCATCACGAGACAAAAACTTGGCAAAATATCAGGTCATTTTCCTATTGTAATGACAGGACTTCCTGGGAACTAAAATCCTATTTATATTCTCCTACACTGTTATAGTATTTGTAAACACAACAGTAATTTTAAGGGCTGGTGCAGCTGGTTTTTTGCTATCAGCTCTAAAGCATTTCATGCATTTCTGAATCTTTAAAAGAGCACATCATTGCACAGATTCACGGCAGGCAGTTGACACTTCTTCACTCTGAAGAAGTTACGACTCTTTTAACTAAGAATATAAATCCAGTGTAATGCACATTGAGAGACTCAAGTGAAATGTACTGTGCAGAAAGGGTAACAACATATTAAATCAAGTCCAATTTTCCATCTGTCTTGGGATGTTTAATGGAGAGTGGATTTAAAGTACATTTCGACATTTTTAGTCTTATATTCAAATACTACTATAACTCCCTTTCAATTTGTTTTTATATCACTGTATTGTGCATCTGCTTTTGTTCATTCCTCTTTTGTGGAGGCAGGGGGGAGTGTGTTGTCTGCCACTATGTTTATGGGCAGAATTAATGCTCCTCAGCCTCCAGCCTGCCTCCACTCCTGGGAAGGTTTTACTCATAGGTCACCCCTGCTCCTGTTGTAGTCTGTGGTTCCTTCTCCTTGAACATTAGAGGCCAGAGCTGCACAAGGTACTCCAGACCATCTCTGCAGGTGAAAATTTGTTGCAGAGTAGTATAGCAGTAGTAGTTCTGTAGTATAAGTACAACCGTACTTCAGTTTTGAGTATGTTTACTGTCTTTAATATTACATATTTCCTCAAGCATGCCCTTGGTTTCTTGGCCCTTTTATTTCTACCTCAAATATTATATTTTGCCATTTGACTTTTTTTTCCATTCCCTGGCGCACAGTGTGCTTTTCTCAGCTTCCAGATGTCACATAGCTGCAGCGTGCTTTCATTTCCCTTTCTTCCCAGTCATACTGCACTTCAGCAACTCTGCCAATAACGGTGTCTTCAGGCAAAATGTCACCCTGTACAACATCAAACTGCAACTCTTCAGTCTAGTTTTTCCTGAAGAAAAAGTTTTACAGGTGTAAAATTCTGGTTTGCATGTCATCTTATAGAAGAAAATGAATGAACTAGTAATGATTAACAATGTTTAAGATAGACTTACAAAGAGAACAGCTATGTTCTTTTTAAATTAAAAAAAAAAAAAAAGAAAATCTAGAAATCCAATGCTATCAACAGGAGAGTGAATAATAGACCCTTTATAGTCAACTATCCATACACCATGTGTTGGTAGAGAAAGGACAGCCAAGCTCTCTGGAAGTAGGAATGTGCTGGGGAAGGAGAAGGGGAATGTGCCAGGGAAGGGAAGGGGAAGGGGAAGGAAAGGGGAAGGGGAAGTGGAAGGGGAAGGGCCCAAATACATAACTCCCATCGTATCTTAAAGGTGACTGTATAACCATCAGCAAACAGTTTAATCTATGAGTTCCTTCTTTTCCTAACTGGGAGCTTTAGCACTTCTCCATCTCACAAAACACTGCAACTGGAAGAGGTTCAGAAGCCATGGTCATAGACCCCATGTAAATGTGTAGGAAAGAGAGATTGCTGTCTGAAAATATATTTTATTGAAGTGCTAGAGAAATATGTTGATTCTAGGCCCTGAAATAAAGATACATAAATTTACCTGGCTTCCTAATTCTAGTAATCAAATATTAAACTCATATAGAGAGGACTTTCTCTGAAGTTCTCTGGTGGTTTAATGCTTTGGATATCTAGCATTTCATTCTTGGCTTTCTCCATAGGGTCTTTGAAAAGGATGAAGTGGCTTTCCCTATATATTTACTGTTACTCTTCAGGAATCATTTGGATGGTTACAGATTAGTCAGCTAGATCACTGTCATGTTTCCTAATTTAGATCCTAACAGGCCTAAATTGTAAAATTCTAAAAATAATTGTTTAATTAAACTGGTCACCTACATGGGGTGAGAGAAGATGTTATCAAATACCTATAGTTCTTAGAGAAGTCAGCTGTGTTTTAAGGTATTTTTAAAGCAGGCTGTAAGTTTGACTGACTGATAAATGTTGTTGTTCCATTTTGTCCAGCTGAGCGGCTGTTAAAGCTAAATGAAAAATGTGACTTCATCGCAAGACTGGCCTATGACTCAGCAAGTATGTCCATGCAGAGGAATAAGGGTGCATTGTATACATTATGTTACATTTATCGTCCCTAGTCAGAAAAACAGAGGATGTCTTCCAGGGCTATCTGGGGCGTTAGATCTGCTTCCACCGTGCTAGATACATGCTGCCCTGTGCTGCTTCTTGCCCCTGCCTCAGAGAAACCACAGGTGATGCTGTAACGATGGGATTTTCCTGTCAGCTCATGCGACAGCTCCTCTGTGCCTTGCAGGAGACTAAAAATAAAGCTGAGATTCAACCCCGGATTGTAGAATTCGTTAATAAATAAGAACATAAAAAATAAATGAGCAGTCATAAAGGCACATATGTATGGAATGCAAACTAGTGGCTTTGTAGCACAGTCTGTATTTCTTTTTTCTATTGACAGAATCAATGTAGCATAAGGAAATTCACATTTTTCTCTCTCTGAGTGGTTGTGACACTTCTTGTTGCAAATGTGCTTATAAAAGAATCGTTATTTAGTGTTAGTGTCAACACAACCAGCCTGTCAGCATCTCTGGAATGCCCCTAAACCCCTTAGAAATAAGGCTTAAAAACATTCAAACTTGATCTGTTTTTTCCAAGTGAAGCATGGAGCAATCAGACTTGTATAAATCAGACTTATATAGTCCCAGACAACAACTATTCCACTAATAATACAGTCATATGTAAGAAACAATGCTGTATTTATCAAACCTGTCTGTAAATTTTAATTTTAAAAAGACCCCTCAAATTTTCTGTTTGCATGTTTTCCAAAGAAGTGAAAATATTGTCAACCACTATAGAGGCAATTTATAACATCTCCCAAAATCAGAAGAGGAGTTTTTCAGTGCGTGCTGCTTCTTGAGCAGGTGCAGAACACAGCCAGCATTCTGCTCAGGGATGGAGTCAGCCGAGGGATTTCTTCTAACAATAAGGTTTTATGTTGAACTAAATTTTTCAGAGGGAATTTCATTCTGCTCTGTTAATATTTTGAATTTAAAATCAAATACGGAAATTTTAATTTATAAATTAATATATTTCACAATTCATTGAGTTTTTACAAATGTTTATAAGATATAGAGCTCTTCTTAAATGTTGGCTGTCTCACAGTTTTCTTTACCTTAATTCTGGAAATAGTACTTACAGCACTGTTTTTTAACTATCAGAAGCTGGGCAGCAGTCAGAAGCTGTGGAAATCTAGTTTCTGAATGCCTTCCAGCTTTTGCCACCTAGAATCACAGTAATAACAAAGAACAAGAATTTAAAAAAAAAAAAAAAAAAAGATTTTATTCACACACACAAAAGAATTAGAATCATTACAAGAAGAATCTATTAAACTCAACTTTGAAGAAAATTCATAGACTCAAACTCCTACACAGTTTCTTTTAAACTACTCTAATTCTAGAATTTTAAACAATTTCGACATCAGTCCAAGCTGCTATTAGGACTAGATAATTGCTTAATGCAATGGTCTTTATTTGAGGAATTGCAATTACTGCAGAGAAGTCCATGGCAGAAGTTCTGGCAGATTTGTGCTGAAATAAAATCCCTTCAAGGGTCTGGAGAGAGCACACACAGGAGAGGCAGCTGCAGTGTCCTTTGCAAAGATGATCTTTTCTTCTCCATCTGTTCCACTCCCAGCCAACTCTACTTGGCCAGGTCCCTATCCTCACTGGGCGTTGAGCACAGATGGCAACCTGTGGATTTTCTCCAAATTAGCTGGAGCTAGGGTGCTCAGATTTCCTGGGACAGGATATATTTTTCCACATATTTTTGAGTCTTTCATGTTTTTTCCTATCTTTTCTTTTAACTGAAAGATGTGGAAGCTTCCACATGAAGCTGTTAATAATTCAATGGCCTCAGAATTTTATTTTCCCCTTTTTGACTGAACACTTTTCCCCTGCTTTAATGCTAGAAACAGTCTTGTACTGGAGATATCTGAGAGTGATGCTGATAATGCACTAGAGAATAAGAAATTCCTGCCACTAGTGTTTTCAGGTGACATCCAAAAGAAAACTCAGTAAAAATTGTACAATCCTCCCCTTGTAGTTCATAACACTTTATTTACTAATAGAAATCATCCCAGAGGATGTACAGCCTGTGCAGTAACCAGCGGTGAACCGAGCTGACCAGAGCAGCTGGAAAGCCTTCAGGTCCCTCTCAGACAGCCTGGCTGCAGGCAGCTGGGGCTGGCGCTGGGGCTGGGGCTGTATGTGGAGTGCTGAGAAAATGCCTTCTCTCTCTGCGTGGGAACATGGGGTCAGCTGGGCCCACTTTGGTATCTGGATAGCCAGGCTTTTATTAGGAGTTTTGCTCAAACAGTTCCTACTGTTTGGTTGGATTCTAAATCTAAGCAATGTTCCTTTCTCTGCAGCCCCAACAGCACAGTTTGTGTTTGCTCTCATCTCAGTGCAGGAGGGTGGGCTTCCACGTAAGTTCAGCTGTGCATGTTGGAAAACCCCTGCTAACATTCATGCCTGCCGTAGGGTAAGGCCCTGGAGGTTCTGTATGGAGGTAAAAGAACTGATGTGTCTTCAGGGAAATTTTTCGGGGCATGTAGAGAGGAATGGAGGAAGGAGAAACGAGACCGATATGTAAAGTGCCATGAAGAATTTCATCATATAGACAATGACAGTTTTATAGCCTTTTGGAAAACCAGAAAATGGATTTCTTGCAAAATCAATAAGCCTCCTAGAGGATGGTTCCAGGAGGATAGAGCAGCACATATCAAAGTAATCAAAAAGCTGAAATAGAGGACTATTTAAGCTACTGGATACATGGGAACATCCTGTTAAAAATCAAATGATCTCAGCTGAGTTTTCTATATTACTCTACTTTATGAATCTATCCTATTTAATTTTCATCATTTGAGAGGCTGACCATTTCAGATGGGAAATGTGAGGCTAAAAAAAAGATTTCTGTAATGCTTACTCATCACTATTTTGAAAAAATGTTTTAATTAGATAGGTGAATAGGCAATTAATAAAGCCCTGAGTAACCTGAGTACCAATCAAAGTGGTTTCTTGGAGGATTTTCTTAGCTTGTCCTATGGTTAATTTGTCATCTTTGATTCTTGTGTTATCAGAATTTATAATCAGAATATCCTTAATAAGGAAGACTTGGAATATATTTGGTTGCAGAATGGTGTTTCGCATGCAGTGAGCTGTAACCCCTCCTGAGGATCACAAAGGCTTTGAGATTGACAGAAAAGCTTTAGGAATAGCTTAAGAAATACTTTCTTCTAAGACACCTCAGGCTTTTTACAGGAGGAATGCAGACAAATGAACCAAAAAAAAAAAAAAAAAAAGAGTTGGGTTTTCAAAAAGTTAGAGAAACACTTCTACAGATTGTACTGTATTTTAAGATTGTTCCCTGAGGTTTGTTTGAAAACAAACAAACAAAAAAAAAAAATCCAAGCAAATAGATTGTGATTCAGTAGCTCTGTGATTAACATGTAGGCCTGTGTTTTGAAGAGAAATGTATCCCAGCACACTTCTGACCTGGTAATCCCATAGCTTCTGCATGTTCCAGCAGCCCCTGCTTCTGCCTGCAGCGGTGTTAGTGGTCAGTTAGACGGGGGTGAAGATTTGTTCCAATATGCTTTCTGAAGTACTTTCTTATTGTTCTGATATTTTCTCATTGTTTTGATATACTTTCAGAGGTTTATGATTACATGAGGAGTGAATCATTTTCTCACTGTCATTATTATAAGGAAAATTATAGCAGTGGGCATGTTTAGATGGATAATGCCCATATGAAAACATGGAGTGAATGTGGTAGGAAGAATGAGCAGATAGAAGCCCTCCAAAGAGCTGAGTACATGCCTTAGAGCAGCTGGTACGGAGAAACAGCTGGAAGAAGAGAAGAATAACAAGCCTTAGGCTTCTCTTTCCCTACCAAACATTTAGTAATATACCTAAATGGTTGCAGCTGGTGCTTAGTGACCGAATATCAAGGACATCTCAGCTGCAGATCATGTGAGATGCATGCAGGTGAGGGGGTAGAGGAGCTTGTTCTGGAGCTGTAAACTGAGGGTGGGCTGGCAGCCAGCTATCAGACAGCCAGCTTCCTCCCCCATGCAGGACATGTCCTTGTGTCAGGGCAACTTCCTGGAGCCTCAGCACGCAGCCTGTGCTCTGCAGTCCCACGCCAGGCCCCTGTTCACATAGTGAACATCCATGCCTGCACAACAGCGGTATACCTCGTGTTTTCAGGCAGGCTCAGCCCAGTATAGCTGGGCAGCTACATTTACTGGCTGCTACAAGAAGCAGACAAGTTTATCAAATTTGGCCCAGGCAGTAATTCTGGAAGAGAAAAAATTTAAAAAGCTTTTTTCCAGGTTTTATCGTAAATCTAATAGATCAAAACAGGGGGGAAAAAAAAAAAAAAAAAAAAAAGTTGCATCTCTTCCAGCTCTGGGAGTTGCAGTGAGACTTAAGCAACTTTTTTAAGCACCACAAGATGCCAGTCAGCATTTGACAACATTTCAGACCCACTTCTGTGCCTCTCTGCTATTGATTTATTTTAGCTCTGACTGTGAAGACTTGTTCTTTCAAGTGCCTCGTGTCCCACATTGCCTCCTCAGAGTTCAGGAAATTAGCAACGCATGGTCATCTCTGAGCAATGCCACAAGGCACAGCTTCATATGATTATGAATGAGACAGGAATTCTTGACTGGTTTTACCTTCATGTGTTGTAGTTTGACCCAACATTAATTACAGAGGTTTCAGTGTTCAACTTCAAGAAGGATTAAGATTTAAGTGTACCACTGAAGCTTTTAAAGCACTAACTTCCCAAACACACACACAAAAAATTGAGATGAGGTTGCAAGTGAATGAATCAAACAGCCATGCTGTCATTAACTTAAACCCCAGGATAATAAGTGTGCAAAAGTTCCAAGACCAGGACAAATGTAAAAAGGCCAAACATGTTAAAATACAGATAATAGCAGCTAGATCTTCCAGGAACTTTTATTCTGCTAATTAATGACACAGTGCCAGAAGAGGAAAATGGTAATGGACATGAAGGAATTTACCAAGTCTGTAAATATCCCAATAGCTTAATTATTAGTAGCATCCTTTATTATGATCTCAGGCAAAGTTTATATTTGATATTTTAAAAGTTAGCTTTTATTTTTTATTCTTATGTTTGTCATGCTTGCAATATTGAACAAAAAAGTATTGTTTACCTCAATAATGATACTACCTGATATAATCCAAGAGAATGACCCTGGCTATATTTTATGGATAGCATTTGGCAAAAGTGTTTTTTAGTTTTTTGAATGATCTTTTTTTATATAACTTCAATACCTAGGAATACAAAGCAACAAAGCATGCACACCAGAGACTGAAATGAGTCCTTCTGAATGAAAACATGCCCACTGCTGTCCTGCCTGTTATCTTAGGTGAGGCATCCTTACAAAGAGATGACTATAGTCATCCAGGTTTGGGGTGATTATATGAGGGAAATCAATTTGCAAAGGGAAGAGCATCCAAAGCCTCCTTTCGCCTTTGGTATGTGGTGGGGCTCAGAGAATGGATCTGCTATGTCACTGCTCTGGAGGCACTGGGTACTCCCCAGACCAGTTTGTTGCTAGAGGCAGAGACTGTAAGAGACTGGCCCAGAAGCAAGTGGTGTTGAAGTAACACTGGGAGGTTGAATATGTCACATGGGATATTGTCTCAAGATTGATGTCAAACAGAGTTAGATACAGTATAAGATAAGCACCTATAGTGCAAACCTCACTGCAGAATCAAGAAATGATAAAAGAACATACAGGAATGTCCCAAAGTAAAATCTATCAGTTTGACTCATCTCTCTTCCTTGAATAACCCCTTTCTTACTAGGCTAATAGCTTTCAAATACACTTCATTCTGGTTCTCTTTCCTGCTTCCAGCCTTTCAGTTCTCATTTTCTCTAGGACACCTAGGACATAATCCTTCCAGATAACTGCCTGGCATTTTATTGTACTGACACTCATCCTTGTTTTCTGTTTGTTCAATCCCCTTTCTACTGTGTGTTTGCTTCTAATGTCACTTCTAAATTATGACTGTCCACCCTTCTGAGCAGCAGCTCTATCTTTATTTGTTACTGTGTGGCCATTTATTGAGATTTAACTGATACAAAGCTCCCACTAAAGGCAGAATGATAGTTGTCTGCATAAAATCACATTAATTCACATTCATAGAATCAGTGAAGTCTCAGATAAAAGGTCTGAATTTAAAGTAATTCATCTGTTCTTTGTCTCCTTTTGTAATGAACTTGCAATACAAATCACATTAAGTATGTTCTTTGATATCCTTTTATTTATTTCTAAACAAATACATTTTGAGAGGCAGTTTCCTCCTGCAGATGGATGTGTTTGCTTTACCATTTCCTGTTTATTTTCCCACATTTCTCTTCCTTGTAAATCTGAAGTTTACAGTTTGTGGTATGAGATGAGAATTCATATAATTCTTAAAAAACACAGTAGAAATAGCTGAAAGCCAAAATGTAGTGACAGCAGATCCCCTTAGAAAATCATTGATACTTTATGAAAGACCATTTCAAAATAGTCCTTATTATACATGACACAATGTTTTAAATTTTCCTGCTTTTTTTTTTTTCTGTGATGCCTGTGATAATAACATCTTTGGTTTTCAATACAACCCTAAGTTTGCTGTTCCAAACAAACAAAAAAAAAAATCACTAAACAAGTTTCTGAGAAGATAATAATGATAACATTAATAATGCAATATTTTGCACTAATATTCTGTTAACATATAAATCTGTTATTTTCAGTGGATCGGTTTATTGTTTTGAAATATGTAGCATTTCAGATGTATTTTAGCTGAGTACGGGTATGTGCCTTTTCTATAAAAATTCAGAGGCTCCTCAGAGCTTTTCATGGATGATGACAGAATCTAACCAGGTGTTATGTTCTGCCTGGTGAGTGATCCAACATTATTCTTCTGACTTTCACTGGAAGATAGGTGAGTAGGGTGCAATTATTTCAAAACAGGACAGTCGGTGAATCTGAATACTTCCCAGAGCTAGAAGGAAATAATTCTAGGAAGAGGCATTCAGTGGAAATTTTGTTGAAATGTTCAGTCAAAATTCATGTCTTATTTATATTTATCCTTTATTTAAATTAGCAATAAAAGAAAATGACAAGAGGGGAGTGAAATATGGCAGTATAATTTGTAGTGTAAGAAAACAAACATGATTTCACAGCAAAATAAGCAAAACACATTCTAATGAGCAAATTTGATTATGAAAATTGCCTGTTATGTACTGCTTACAAGTCTATCTGTCACATCAAAGGAATTTATGCACAATTTTAGCATTGATTTTTAAGGTAGAGGCTGATCTCTTTCACTCTATTTGGAAAATATTTTAGAACTTTTTTCATTTTCAGGTATTTGTAAGATGTTCTAAATTATAACCTTGTGTGTCATTAATTGTGTGATAGTTTCAGTAGTAAAAATACAATGTTTAATGCAACTTACGCTATGTTGAGCGCTGCCTACATAGGTTTACTGAGGTTTTACAAAGAAAAGCCATAGCAGGAGACTACTGTACAATGCAACCCACACAGGTTATACTTTCTGAATCTCTGTGGGTACAGTCACAAGAACTCCAAGTGTCTTCAGCTCTACACCATCCTTAACATGGTTTCTTAGCTGGCTACATCATTATTCTTCCTTTAAAAAACGTAATTTTCAGGCATCAATTCATAAAACAAGTTCTTTACTTTCAAGGCCCCTCATCCCTGGGATTTCTGGCAGAAGACCCACTGACATCACACCTGGTGCAAGCAATCTGGTGTATGAGGGTTTCCAAATCATTCCCAAGATCTTATCTAAGATCATTTATAGATTGTATCCAAGATAACCTATAACAAGAATATTGACAGTGTACTTGAAAACCTGTTTCTATTTAGTCTTTCCTTATCTTTCTCTGTTTGCAGTCTCTATGTCATTTAATACATGGAACGGTGGGACTAATGTGTCTATTCCAACCCAGACAATTTAACTGTTTTCCTTTATGAAGTTCCCAGCTTATGAATAACTATAAGCTAGAAAACAAAATTTAGCCAACAGTGTGTGAATTGGAAGAGGAATGTATTGGAATAAAAATGAAACATACGATAAATCTAGGAGATCAGAATTTTGAGGTAATAGAGCATTGGGGCTCAAAAAGTTTCAATATTTGCTTGTATCACAGAATCACAGAATTTCTAGGTTGGAAGAGACCTCAAGATCGTCGAGTCCAACCTCTGACCTAACACTAACAAGTCCTCCACTAAACCATATCCCTAAGCTCTACATCTAAATGTCTTTTAAAGACTTCCTACCCTCGAGGAGATTGACACACACACCTAACTTGGTGTCATTTGCGAACTTACTCAATGCCCTCATCCAGATCATTGATGAAGATATTAAAGAGGACCGGCCCCAGCACCGAGCCCTGGGGAACGCCACTAGTGACCGGCCTCCAACTGGATTTGACTCCATTCACCATGTAGTTAGTACATGACATCTTTCAAGCTCTAGAGTCTGTCTACAGTTTCAATTTTTGTTTTACACGCAGAAGGATGTAAGTTGTTTGGCATACATTATTTGCTGTGAATAATGACTCCTTTATTTAAAGGGTTCTTTTGAGGTAAATAGAAACAAAACCAGCTGTAAGATAATTATAACCCAAAAGGAAACCATGCTGTACTGGGCTTCTAGGGTGCTAAATTAGTATAGAGAGGCTGGAAGGAGGTAGACTGGTGCTGCATGGCAGAAATACTGCAAAAGGAGCCCAGGGTATTCCCATGAGGTGTCCTGGGAACTCAGAAAAGGTACGTTCCCATTCTGCTGCTGCATGAAATACCAACTCCATCAGCCCTCTGCTGGCAGAGGAGCCTAATCCTGAGTAGCCCAGGGACACCAGTTGGCAGGTAAGGAAGCAATGTCTCTCAGAAGTCGCTGGAGGAAGAACTGAGATCAGTGTGCTGTGGGTGGTCCAGCAACATGGAGTAACTCAAGAGTTTCTGAATCAACAGTTCTGATTTATGTGTTCATACATACAGGTGCATGAGTTTCAATATCTAGATTTGGAATTTTTGGAGCACAGCAGCAGCTCTGGTATGATATGTACATAAGCAGAGGTTTACATTTCTGTTTTTCTGAAGTGACTGCTGTGAATTTGTAGGACTGGCTTACATTGAACAGTAGGGTAATGATCAAGGTTAAGAAAAAAAAAGAGCAAACTTAGGTAAATAGGAACGAAGTAGATGAATTAAACTGGAAAAGAAGCAGTAATTAATATGTGTTGGGAAAATGACTAAGGTGATCTACAGAGAGCAACAGTCTTGAAGAGGTATTGTAATTATGTAAAGTAGTCAGCAAATCCAGGAAATGCTCATGTGTTTTATCAAACTGGCTAATTTGCTCTGTCATTTTTCTTGACATGTTCTTCATCATACATGGTCAATACATACTTGCAATAATGCGCATTTCCTTCATTTGGTGAAGACGTTTTCCTGTGCATTTACAGCAACCTTTATAATCCACCTGCTCCATTGTCAAAAGACTGATGATAATTTAGAAATAATTACCAGCTTATACAAGAAACATTCATCCTCCTGTTCATTTTCTGGAAAAAGATAAAAATCATGTTGAAGATTTTCATCCTCTTTTTGATTAGCACTGCCTGTTGCAGCAAGATTTTGTACAATCAGTTCAGTACAATCAATATGCAACTTTCATCCAAATGTCAGACTGAGAGATGTTTTAATGCCATTACTGTTTATCAGGAATCAGTATTTGTAGCATTGGTTTCTTGCAGGCTTTTCAATTCCTGGATACCTTGACTTCCACTATTAATTTAGTTATTTATTGTCAATTAAGCTTGTTATTATGTCTACGGTAAATTAAAATCACTATATATGGCTATCTTTTATCAAGTAAAAATGGAAAATAGATCAATATCCTCAGGCCATGAACAGGTGGAAAATAGGGCACATAAATATAAATGTATTTTTATATGGGCAAATCGAGAAAGTATCTGTACTGAAAGAGATTTCCTGAAAACAACTCAAGCTTCAGATCTTTGAAGAGCTAGAAATCAGAATTACATGCTACACTCTGTGTAAAAAGGTTCATTATTAGTGTTCCAAGATCAAAAGCTCAGGAAAAAAAAAAAAAAAAAAAAAAAAGAAAAAAAAAAAGGAAATGTCAAAATTAAGGTGACTTGTGCCTGCTGATATATAGCCTTGATCCATGACAACCTCACTGCAAAGAGTAGCTCAGGGAGGGATGACAAGAATCTTTCCTTTGAAATTTTACATTGTTTTTTTACTTCCTGTGCTCTCATTCCCTTTCTTCCTCTGTAAGGCTCATCATCCAGTGTGCCTTCTCTCCATCGCTTCTTGTTCTGCTTTAATTTTTCAATTTGTTTGGAAAGAAAAGAAAAATTTACTGTCAGAATAAAGTTTAAAGAGCTGGAAGAGTAGTCAGATGGACTGGCTGCACTTTTGCAAGTACACGAGGCAGTCAACCAGGGTCAAGGTGTAATGCAGTCACTCCCAAACTGCAGTATCACGTCATTTTCCTTACAGTGCTCCAGCTGAACAGAGATCACAACTCACTCATCTTTCATATTCTCCTTCTCCTTGATCCTGTTTAAAAGGACAATTCAGAAAATAAGCATTATTTTTTTCTGGGAGTTTTGCAACAACTGCATGTGAAACACATGATCTAAGCATTGAAGCAACACCGTCACTGTGTGGATTTAAAGTTTTGTTTTGTTTTGTTTTAATCTGGCTCCTATTTAGGTATTTCTAAAACAGCTGAACTCTTTCCAAGCTTAGTATTTTATTTTGATAGTGTGTCGACCATTAAAGCCTGGCAACATGCTTAAAACTGACATTGATGTGTCAGAGGGAGCAGATGCTAATTTAATTACAGAGGCACCAGATAGGTCCTGCACTATCACAAACTTTGGTTTTATTTCCTGTCGTTCACATGAAGGACTGCAGTGCTGCCAGGGTACTCTTAAACTTCCCAACCCCTTTGCCTGGAGGCCTGGGGGAGAGGAGGGCAAGAAAAGAAGTGAGGCAGTAGCAGAAGAGGTGCCCGCAAACCGATCGTCTCATCTCCTCCACACTGTGGGATACTTGGCCCACAGGCATGGGGCACCTGAACTCTGCTCTAGGGGCTGCCAACCCTGCCAGGGACATCACTGAGAAAAATTTTTCGGAAAAATCACTCAGTATAATTTTTCACAGAGCAACAGTCTTATGGACCAGCAAGTGAGCAGATCACACCAACATGGCCAGGCTCCCAGGAAGGCTTACTGGGGTGTTGGTTACTTTGGTATGGAGGTGGATACTGTGCTATATAGAGATCACTGATCCAAGGAAAATGTATTGCAGTTTTAGGTACCACAATATAAGAAGGATGTAAAAACTAAATGGAACATTAAAACTAAAAAATTAGAGTGTCCAAAGGAGGGCTATGAAGATGGTGAAGGGTCTCGAGGGGAAGATGTTTGAGGAATGGCTGAGGTCCTTGTCTTGTCCTGCCCAGAGCAGAGCAGGCTGAGGGGAGGCCTCATGGCAGCTTGCAGCTTCCTCATGAGGGGAGCGGAGGGGCAGGCACCAAGCCTGCTGGAGTTCAAGAAGCATTTGGACAATGCTCTCAGACACATGGTCTGGTTTTTGGGTGGTCCTGTGTGGAGCCAAGAGGTGGGCTTGATGATCCTTCCAACTCAGAATATTCTATGGTTCTGTGATTCTGTGATTCTATTTACATGTCTGTTGGCGAGCGACAAACTAGCCTACAAGTGGGAATATGCAGACATTATATCAGGAGTCTGATAAATGAGGGCAAGGAGTCAGGGATCTTTGCAATAAATGACTCTCCAAGTCATCCACAGCATCATTTCAAATGTTTTTTTTTTTTTTTTTTTTTTCCTGAAGCACAAAAAATATATTTGCACTAAAAAATGAGTGTCTCTTGTTTCCAGAACAATATTTGTACCAAACAATTCAATGGTAGTGCCAGAAGAAACTAGACTTCTATGTGTCATGCCAGAAAACATTTTGCAATTTAACAGCCATTAATATATATCAATACGACTTTTAAATATGTTGTCTTTTTTTTTTTTCTTTTCCTTTTTTTGACCAGAAATGGTATTGCCTAGGGTCTGAATGAGATTAGTAATCTCTGTGTGACAGACTCTTTTGTGAAGCTATTTCATTTAATGAAAGGCAATTACATAAAAGTCTGGGCTATCACTCTCGATTTTGTACATGACCTTTATGGAAATAAGGAAAAAATATCATTTTTTCTATTTGTGATCCCCAGGAGAACTTGTGACTAGAAGTGAAAAAAAAACCTTCTTGAAATAAACCATAAGACCCTTCTTTATTTTAACAACACTCAGCCAAGTTTCTTTACAAACTTCAGTTACAGTTGCTATATTCTATCTTGTTTGCTTTGCCAACCTGTAGAAATAGCTGTCATACTTTATGAATGCTACGCTATGATAGAAGGTCTGTGTATCTATACAAATATCCAGCATACACTTCCTATTTCTTTTTGCAATTGTCTCTCAGACAACTGCAATTCTCTCTGTTGTACCTTAATGAATTGCTGGTGAATAATACTGATAGTGGGGAAAAAAAAAAAAAAAAAAAAGCTAAAGATTTATTTTTATTTTCAGAATGACAGTAAAATCTAGTTTATACTTGGTGGTGCAGAAAAAGCTTGACATTGATGGAAATGAATTTGGAATTGCAGGAGCAATGTTTTGAACTATTCAAAATAAATCAGAGCTAGTGCAAGCTGCAAAACTCATAAGTGAGATACAAACAGGCACCTTATGACCCAATGTGAACATCAACCCAGGTCATGTTAGGCAGATTTACAATCTTTTAGCTCCATCTTCCAAAGCCCCATGAATATATCTACAGCTATATGTATACTCATATGTCCTTAGTTGTGATTATTCATGCTCGTCTTGAGAGTTCAAGGGCTGATCATCTTAGGAGGGTGATTATGCTGCTGCTCTCAGTACTTACCTTCTGAATGGTCCCTAGGCAGAACAGAAAATTAATGACAGCTCCTTTTCTTTTAAAAATTACATGTTTGCAGAGACTTATAGAAATATAATCCTCTAGATAATTTATTTAATTTCCTTTAGCTATTGCTGTTTTTTAAAGGACAAATTAAGGAAAAGAGAGATGAACGGACTATATTCTACCCTAGTTCACATCAGCATAAGTTTGGAGTTCTTCCCAACTTCCTAGTGAGGTTGCTTTAAGTTTACACTGATAGAAATGAGAAGATAAATTGATCTGCAGTATTTCTAACAATTTCTAATTTCTAATTTAATTTCTAAAAGTTTCTAACAATTACTTTAAAAATCCAATGCTTTCCTCCACGTTACCCTGAAATTTAAAACACAATTCAAAGGAACTAATGTAAATGTTACAATAGTTGCTTCCACGCTTTCCTTGCAGGTGATTTAATCTCAGTTTAGAAATGAAATATGTTTTGTTTAATTTTGTTTTGCTAGTCTGGTTTTCAAATTGCAGTTTCCGCACATATTATTACAATTTCAGAGATTGGATACTAAGAAATACTGCCTCTCAGATTGCAGTGACCACCTTACAGCAAACTAAACAAAGGTTCTGTGAGTTTAATTTCTGAGTTTCTCTGAATGCGTGCAGTCAGTTCAACTGAAAATAGTAAAAAAACATGAAATATTTCATTTTGGTGGGTTTTGACCATCAAGCACAAGTATGAGAGCTGATATATGCCATTTACGTTGGAACCACAGTGTTCATTGCATCGTTCTTAGAGGTTTAGAGAAGATAGAAACATCGTTTTTTCATATACATACAACTTGCTTCTTCCTTTAGGGAAAAAAAAAAATGTGTTTGAGAGAGTTATTTTCGTAGTGGCAGTTGAAGTTAGGTGATGTGTTACAGGATCTGTTTGTATTTGCAAAGAAAGATTTGACATTTATCGACAATTAAGTAACTTCTGGATTATTTAGGGCTTCCTTCTAATAACCAGATGAAGACTAATGAAAGCAAAATTTGGGCCTCCTACTTCTGATTCGGAACAGGACATAAATGCAGTGGCAGTTAATAATTATAATCAAAGGAAAATGAAGCCAGCACATAAATATTAAAAAAGTTTGTCTGAAAGTTAGTTGCTTTTTTTTTATGTTCTGTTGCTTTTATAGAGGCACAGGAATCTCTTAGGGAAGAGAAGAGGGAGGGAGGATGTGGGTGGCAAAAGGTGAAATATGTGTTTCTCACAAGGTTAAACAGATTAATCAGTTTTAATCATAGCTCAGGGGACTTGTCTTTCCACATCTGAAACTTGAACTCAGAAATGTGTAGCTATGCTTTTTCTGCACTTCAGACAAAAGCAGAGATGACAGGTTTGACTACCTTCCGTCATGGAGAAGCACCAGGAGGATTCAGAAAGGTTTTTTTTTCTTTGGCTAGAAATGTTAGGTCAGTTGTATGTTGCAGGCGCGGCTGTGCCTGGGGTTATTGCAGACATTAGTCATAGGGTGACCCTTGTCACTGTCAGAACACAGAAGGAAAGGGAGGTTTCTCACCACAACCTAGTTTACAGTTGGAGTATCTAATGTAACAGCACTACCACAATTGTTCCTTCTGTTTTGTATTTATTTTACAGCAATTTAGCTGTGTACATGTAAGATAATAGTTCTCCGATCTTCATTGCAAAATTTTGCAGAAATTTTATGTAAATAAATAAAATACTATGGAAGACCTCAGACCAGTCAAGTGAAATGAATTTGTGACTTTCCAAGTGAGTCTGACTGGATATGAAACAAACTAATCTTCTAGATTAAGAGGAAACCATAACTACATGAACTGCTATTCAGAGCTTGTTGTGGACACAGTTCTATAGTAATCTAAATTAATTATGACTCATAATTCATTTAAGTTACTACAGAAATTTATGCTCCTAACAATAGTGAAAAAAGTCATCTTTTTAGCTATCGTAATTCTGATTTCCCTTCTCTCCCCTTCCCTTCCCTTCATTTCCCTTATCAATCTTTATTATAGTAAGATCAAATATTTGAAAGCTAAGCAGGATTTGGTGATATTTTGTTTTATTTTTATCTTTTACAATATGAGAATTGTACATGGTTTGAATATAATTGGGAAATAATAAGAAACTACATTTGTATTATGTCACCTCCTACCTGTAACAGCCCCAATTGTGATCTCATCTGCACCTTTTAACCTTAGAAACTCAGTATGCTTTGCAGACATAAATAAGCTACTTACATAGAGTCTAAGATGAAGGGTCTTTATAAGACTAGAATGCATTATTGTAAGAGCCAACAATTTCTGGTACTTTTTAAAATTAACTGCATTTGCATTAACACATACTTGTGCAATAATGGATGCGGAAGCATATTCCCTCCTTATCTTCTCAAATACCCTACATTTCACAACCTCCCCTTCTTTGCAGGTTGGGTGCCACCTGCACACCGCCTGTGGGAGCAGTTCCTGGTAGATCCCTAGTATAGTGCTTGGGATTTATGTCACAAGGCAGGGGAAAAATGAAGGCAGTCCATACCTTGTGGTTAAGATGCCGTCACTATAGAGTAAAATCCATAGGAAAAAGATCTCTGGATCCCTAGTGTACTGGGTCTGGCTGGAATGTTAACTTTCCCGGCAGCAGCCCATACAGTGCCGTACTCTGTACTTGTAGCTGGAACAGCAGTGTTATCACACCAGTGTTGTGTCTACTGCTGAGCAGCAGTGGCACAGCCTTGGGCCTTTCTCTAACCCTCCTAGGGGGTGGGCAAAAAGTGAGGAGAGAAACATCACTAGGGCAGCTGACCTAAACCAATCAAAGGGATATTCCATACCATGTGGTGTCACACTCAGCAATAAAAGGTGGAAACAGGAAGAAGAGGGGAGGGGTGGGCTCTCGTTGAGAAGACGTCAGTCCTCCTCTCGAACACTGGCTGCGTGCGTTGAGGCCTTGCTTCAAGGACGTGGTCAATCATCGCTCATTTGTGGGAAGTAGAGAGTAATTTCTTTCCTCTGCACTTCCATATAGCTTTCATTTATTTTGTTTGTTTGTTTTCCTCCCTCTTTCCCCTTTCCCTTTTATTTCCCCTTAGTTAAATTGTTTAGTTCATGGTAGTCTTTATTTAATTATTATAATTATTTCCCTTTAATTAAATTATCCTTATCTCAACCCGTGAGTTGTTCTTTGCTTTACTTCTCCCCCTCCTCATCTAAAGGAGGGGGAGTGAGAGAGCGGTTGTGGGGTTTAGCTGCCCAGCACGGTAAAACCACCACACTAGCGAGATCAAATTAGTTTTAGGGGAGAAAGGCAGAGGAAGGAAGAAAATTCTGCCCTGAAGTCTTGCTCAACACATAAAAATTTAACTATCCTCTGGCCCTCCTCCCCAGGAGGGCTTCTTCATAACTTCATTTTCCTTGCACTACTGAAAAGTCTTTAATCCAGTTCTGTGTACAGCTCTCAACCAGAAAATCTAGCAAGCCAAGCTAAGTAACATGCTCCCATCAGTTATACAACCAAATAGCCGGAAAACAGATTTTATGTTTGGATTCAAGTCCCTTTCAGGAAAACATATACAAAAGCACTTCATACCAGGCCAAATCCATCTGGATCTCAAAAATGAAAAACTGCTAGTTTTATCTATTATAAAGAATACGGTTTATGGTGTCCTATACAGAGGACCTATCAGTAGTAAGGCGGAGGATTGTGTCCATTATGGGAGTTTACTGAATATATTTAGCAACCACCTAACTCCTATTTCGTTGATATAAGAAGAGACATTTCACGTGGTTTGCTTTCACTCAGAAATCTCTCTCATAGTTTATCAGATTTCTTCTTTTCCAGGAAAGTCTGTCAAAACCTGGTAAGATGTATGTATATCGAAATCTTACAGTTTTCATTTAATTCTGCCATGGAATTCTTCAATTCATCACTTCTTGTTCATTTGCCAGCTTTGGCAGAGAAGATGCCAATTACACCTGAAAGTGGCATATCTCTTGCGCTGTGTTCTGGCACTGGGGATGTGTATGTATGTATATGCTGTGGGCCAATATGAATCTGTGCCCAATATGCGTATCTGAGACTGGCTGGAGACTCTATGAATGGCCACAAGTTCTGCTGTTGATTAAAGCAGCATCTGTCTTCTTTAATTTCCACTGCTGTTGGGTAGGCACAATGTAGAGCTGGGCCTGGATGCGAGGATGATTGCTGCGATATCAACACCATTCACAGATGGAAAATTACCACTTGCTCTATGCAGTGTGTTAAAATCTGTGCAGATGCCACATGCACTCAAAAACAAATCGAGTGTCTGTTGGACAGATGAATTTGTGTTATTCTGAGGTGCTGTGGACTTCTAAAATACAATATCCAGCCTGGGCTCACAAAAGAGACTATGCATAGGGAGGGCAATTAGGCCTCAAGAGAAAAACAGCTTTCTGTGGATGTTTTTAGCTGATATCCTTCATAGCTTTTCCACATAATAAATGGATTGTTGTATAATGAGGACGGCAGGACAAAACATGTAAAAAAATGTTTGTGAATGTTCAAAGCTGTAAAAGTCATACAACATATTCATGTGAGATGATAAGATGCTGTGAAGTAGACCCTACATCTTAGGTTGTGAGCTGTTTTCTAAAGCATTTTCTAAAGCATTTTCTAAATACTTTGTTATTCTAAAGACCTCTTCATGCATTTCTGATGCCTAGCTGTGAAGAGTTGCCCACTTAGAAATTCATAATAATGCTTCAGCAAAAAGTAGCATTTTGCTAAACGTAGTTTACCTTTCATTGCCAAGGAATCTAGTCATAGTTTGCAGAAGAGTCATAGGGAACGGAGTTACCGGTTGTGAAGCATCAAAGGATTACAGCTTTTCTTTCTGAAGATCCAGTGAGGTAGCTGTACTTTGGGATGTATTGCAGATCAAGATCTTACGTATTGCATTTGAACTCAGAAGTAATCAACAGCTGCCCTTAGATAGAGGCCAATGTTCACACTGAGATTACATCACATTTCATCTCACTGAAAATGTCATCTACACGGTCTACTCGTTATAAATTTTTCCATTACAAGTTGGGTTACTGTGTGACAAAGTTAGTTGATAGCTTAAGAGAAATTCAGTCTTTTTTTTTTTTTTTTTTTTTTTTTTAACATTGCTGTCTTTGAAAAGAAATTCTGTACACTAGCCTGCATAAAGTTTAACAGTTGACACTGTTGGTTGTGAATAAATACATTCCTTCTCCAGTGTTTCACAAAGAAAGATTAAGATAAAATAAAATAAAATACAAACATAAAATAAAATAAATTCAGGTAGTCTGGTTTAACAGAAAAGGTTGAATATTTTCTTATAACTGTTTTCCACAAGCAAATTCCCCTGTTCTACCATCATCAGTATTTAGTATTTGCAATAGGGTCTTTCATTTTTTTTGTTTGTTTTGTTTTCCCAGTTTATGAATCATTTGCACTCGTAATTGTTTCCTGCAGGGACTTTGTATCTCAAACTTTCTTTTTAAAGGATATTTCCAATTAGGCTAGCAGCTTGTTTATACACTAGGATAGAAGAAGCCTGTCATTTTCAGTAGTATAAATCCATTTTTACTTGGTGAACAAAATGTGTAAAGGAAGACTAAGATGGAAGTGTTTAACGGAACTGACAATAAAAATCATCACAAATGAAAAATGTCTTTCTGCAGAGAACGGAATCTTTGTTAAGGATTTGGCTATAAATGTAAAGCCCTCAAAATGCAACCTCCAAAGTAGAAAGATATTTTTGTGATTTTTGGTTTGTATATACTGAGAAGAAATACAATGTGAAAACTACGAATGTTTTTTTTTTTTTTTATAAGTATTGCTTTACTATGAAGAACCACAGTTAAACAAACAATATAACGGCATACTTTAATGAGGGGAAACACAGATAGAAGTGTGAGAGTAACAAAACTTACATGACGCTGAAGATTTTTTGGATATGCTAACACAGGAAATAACTTGTTCACAGCATTTTTTGAAGGATTAAAATATTTCAAAAATGCGTCATTACAGCAGTTATCTATTTCTAGCGTGTATATTTTTCATGTAGAAGACACAATAGAGACTTTACCGTGACACACAACACATTTCCTTCTTACTTTCCAAATTTAGCTCTGTAGTATTTATAAGCAAGTGCCTTATGAGCAATTAGAGATAATCTCTGTAAGTAGACTGTTTTCTTTGTTTTAATCAGTATGAACTCAGAAAAAAAAATTGTCTTGCTGTAGCTCATAATATTTGTATTCAAATGCTTTTTACAACAGAAAAGCACAGTTGATCCAGTTCTCATTAATGCAGTAGTTTTACTAATACAGGTACATTTCAGTAGTTCCCTTCAATATTGCTTTTACTGTAGTTGTAAAGATGAGCTGTATGAAACAAGACTGATACATTGGGAGTTTCAATATTTCCTTGTAGTTACTTTTATTGATTATTCTTTACTTGATAGAAGCAATTCTCTCTTCACTGAATTTGTACAGTCATTTGAATAACTGTTCTAAAACAAAAAACGATTAAAAAAAAAAAAAAAAACACTTCTGGAACTAGTAATTAAAATGTATTTGTTGTCTAAATCTTTGTCTTGACAAAATGAAGTGTAACCCAAGGTAAGAACACTTGCCCAGGATGTGTATGCTCCACATTTGACTGAACTGATGGAAAAGCAGAGTTTTCACCCATTCCCAACCTCCTGCCAACCAGACAGCGGATGTGTGCCCAAAAAGGCAGGAGCAAGATGAGCCACCCCCTGCAGTGGTGTGACTCTTCAGTTCACGCTCTTTCGCTTCATCTGAGACAGATGAACAGCATCTCTGTCTTACTGAGCTAACATCTTCACCTCCCACTCTCCCTTGGTTATCAAGCTGTAGCAGAGACATGTTTTCAGTAAATTCCCACTTCACCAGTCAAATAGTGTTTTTTTTTTTTTTTTTCTGATTCCTTTCCTGAGTTTTGGCACAGCAACTTCATTGTTCTGCCCCAGGTAAGAGAAAAGGACAAGCTTAGAATAAAAAACTGGGGGGAGCATGAGATTAAGAGTTCATTAAGCACAGATCTTCATCAGTAGACATAGTTGAAAATAATAGCACGTAAACAACCTTACTCCTGGTACGGAGGTCCTTCAGCTCTCATCATGGTCATTGTTGAGCTCTTATTTCAGAAGAGCTGCATGTTTCCACCTGGTCATCCCACTGCACAAGCTGCATCTGTAGCTTTCTAAGCAACATGAATTTTTATGCTGGATGGAGTCCAGGAGTGATAAGTCATCATTCATGGGAACAATTACTCAAATTACTGTTATTAGTACTTTCTGCATGAATGCAAGCAAACTATAAAGCAAACTAAAAACTATACAGAAAAATAAAGGAAAAACAAAAGTACTTTTCAGTCATTGAACACTGACAAGATCCTAGAAGCACAAAGGGCGCAAAAAATGCAATTCATATGTCAAAAGAGGTTGTAAAACTTTTTATTTTTATTGTAGATGAGACATTCAAAAGACAAAACCTTAAAACCTATAATCACATTTTTATTGAGTTGCAGTTGTGAACATTGTGAAGTGAGCTTTTTCCATTTCAGTTGTTCCTGATACACATAACATTTGATCTGGAAAGGTAAATATGTTCTCATACTCTTCAGTAGCACTGAACAACAGTATTTCATTCCTCTAGTACTGATTTCTTCCGTCATGAAATATTTAGAGGCCAAATAAACTTCTCTCAGATTAAATTAAAATCCTATACATTTTCACAGACTAGTAAAAGCTATAGACAATTAAAACTTGTGGGACACTCTAGCCCATCTCCTTGCTAATAGGAGTTTCTCTTTACAGTACTTTCCTTTCCATTGGCAGTTTAGTCTTCAGGATTTTAAGAATTTCCTTCAGATATTCAAACATGTCCTACAGGATGGTAGTTCATAGTGACAGGAAATCTTCCCTCATCCTCATACAAAATTATGTACCCTTTTTACAACATTACATATAGTCCTCCCTTCCTTGAAGCTACACTGTGGGTTTTTTTGCTCACACTGCCAGCCTATGCATTATTCCTGAGACCCTTCTACTCAGTTCCTGGGAATAATTTCACTGAAGCCCATGTGAGTAATAATATCTTATGGATCCTAATAAGATTTCCAAAATTACTTGGTGTCCCTGAGTATCTTAAGTGTTTTTCCTTCATTTGTCACTTCACTTAAACAGTAGTTTTTTTCTCACTCTCATAACGCAAGGACTCCTATTCCTCATATTTTTCTATTTTTCTTCTTTGATCTTAAGTCAGTTTGTATGTATCTCGTGCAGATCAGGTTCGCTGGAACAAAACTTTCTATTGCACTGTGGTACTGTATTGAACTGTGATTTTTCAGCCTTCAGTCTTTTTCAGAAAAATATGAAGTACCACAGAAATGTGCATAAGGCTGTATGTCATGAGGTAAACTGAAATTTATTTATAATACTCAAAATCAGTTGCATAGATGAATTTTGCATAGACAGTTGCACAAGTCATTGCATAGGAAATTTTTCGTATCAGCACCAATGGGTTTTTCAAAAGGTGCTCCTGGGAAGCAGTTCTGTAATGTGCAGGGACTAACTGTTGTTCCTGCATAAGCGTGGTAAAGGAGAGCAGCCAATGCAGTGTTCCTTGGGAATGATTTAACAACCATTTTCTTTCCATTATTTTAGCTTTTGCCCACAATTCCCTTGCAGTCTGGCCTTGAGGATTCTGGTTCATTAAAAATTGGGAAAAAAGAACCTTAATAAAAAAAAAAAAAAGGGAAAAAAAGAACCAGATTTTATGCATGTATTATGTTTGCATTTTATGTATAAAATATGCAAAACTACATGTTCAGATCCAAGAGTTTTCTAATTCAAATACTTAATATCTGGGTTTGTAGTCTGGCTAGTTGGGTATTTAGAAGATGATTATTTTCTCTGAAAAAAAAATAAGGAAGAAGTAGAAATATTTTTCATTTTCTGCAGGGGTCTTCTCTTGGCAAAAAATCAGTATGAATTTTTAAGGCAGATTTTACTACATGAGCCAATTTTATTTTTACTTGGGCTAGGTGTGTCCTTGAAATTTCTTAGCTGAGAATATTGAGACATCGTCGGCTGAATATGAGCCAGCAATGTGCTCAGGTGGCCAAGAAGGCCAACGGCATCCTGGCTTATATCAGGAACAGTGTGACCAGCAGGGCTAGGGAGGTGATTGTCCCCCTGTACTCAGCTCTGGTGAGGCCGCACCTCGAGTACTGTGTTCAGTTTTGGGCCCCTCACTACAAGAAGGACATCGAGGTGCTCGAGCGGGTCCAGAGAAGGGCGACAAAGCTGGTGAGGGGCCTGGAGAACAAGTCCTACGAGGAGCGGCTGAGGGAGCTGGGCTTGTTCAGCCTGGAGAAGAGGAGGCTCAGGGGTGACCTTATCGCTCTTTTTAGGTACCTCAAGGGAGGCTGTAGCGAGGTGGGGGTTGGCCTGTTCTCCCACGTGCCTGGTGGCAGGACGAGGGGGAATGGGCTTAAGTTGAGCCAGGGGAGTTTTAGGTTAGATGTTAGGAAAAACTTCTTCACTGAAAGGGTTGTGAGGCACTGGAACAGGCTGCCCAGGGAAGTGGTGGAGTCACCATCCCTGGAAGTCTTCAAAAGACGTTTAGATGTAGAGCTTAGGGATACGGTTTAGTGGAGGGCTGTTAGCGTTAGGTCAGAGGTTGGACTCGATGACCTTGAGGTCTCTTCCAACCTAGAAAATTCTGTGATTCTGTGATCTCTAGCATAGCCAGAAATTAAATCAGAACTTAAAGAGATAGTGCATGACTTAATACTGTATTATATAGATGCAAAGCACTCTAAGTCATTGCAGCACAGGTTTAAAGGTGGGCCAAAATTAAATATTAGAATGTGAGAAGTTCACGCAGGAAAGGAGAGTTCGCATTTCACTTAGCTCTGGTTTCTTGCTGTTTACATGTAATTGCCATTGTTTGTTACAAGTACAATTTCCAGGCAAAGTTGAATCGTATGTATTACTGTGATAGAAATATAAGTTATATGTTGATCAAATGTTATCCTAGAATTTCATGGAATATCAGTAAACGTTTTTACTCTCAGAACAACCATTGCACTTACCTGTACATTGCAGTCTGAGAATTGTGTCTGTAAGCTTCCAAAGTATGACTGGTTTCTTTGCCAGGGAATCCTTTGTGCAAACCTGCATGGTTACAAAAAAAGATGAGAGGAGCTTTAGGGATTCTGTTGAAGAGCCCTTGGGGATCTCAGATGGAGATACAGGGGCAGAGGAAAGAGGAAGAGAGACATTGGCAGCAAACTAAGAGGAGTGTTCAAGTGAAGGGGGCAGGCCACCCTCAGCACTTCTGCTTTTGCTTGTTTTGTTTGTTTGTTTTCCACAACCATCCTTGGCAGTTGGCACTCTATAAAAGGAATGGGAAGCTTTTAGGTTTTGTATATAGCATTTCCATTACCATCTAGAAAATGCACATATCATGCTAAATCAGTTGCTGTGAAAGAAGATAGTGCAAAATATCCTACAGCCCAGCTCCTGAGTTTATTCAAAGTATATATGGGATTTGCAGGTTTTGCTTGGTGTTGTACAGCTGGTGCAATTAAATTATTTTCCTCAGGCAACTGCAAGCATATATGTGAAAGAGAAATTTGGGGATGTAAATTGCTTCTTCCTCAGCGTTGCTAAAATCATATATAAGATTAGCTTGTTACTAACCAGGTGCTCAAGGCAGGAAGGACTGAAACTACAAAAAACTGCTGCCTCCTTACTTGTGCAGAGATGTGGTTCCAGCTGCTGCTTACCCTTTGTCAGATGTGAGGGATATCAGTGCTGAGAGTGGTACCCATTCCTTGAAAAGTAACAACGTGAGAAATGCCAGTTATTTCCCAAAACCAAACACACTTCTTGTGCCTGGGGAGGGGGAGTACTCTGGAACTATTTCTCAGGGTGCAAGTAAGGAATCTCTCTGCAGCTGGCATCCTCATGAGGGGAGAGGGCTAACTGCGTGGTATAGGAGAGCACTGGTATTGCTTTAAATTAGAGGAATTTAGAATTCTAATTTTAAAGCACATAAAACTAATACATGCTGTAGTAGAAACTTAATGGTATATGTATTGCATTGCTTACATAATAGTTGTAGTTGGATGACTACATGTAGTTTGATGTCATTGATTACTTTTCCTAATTATTTCCCATTCCACTCATACATTATAAAAATGGCTGTCAAAAATATATAAAAATCTGGTGTGTATAAATGGTGCAAGAAAATGATGCCAGACATAAAAAAACGTGATAACTTTCATGTTTTAGTTTTAGGAATATTCCATAATCATTCAAAAGACATTTAACAAGAGCTGTAAGTGTATGCATGTATGTATACACATACTGTCACATGCATGTCTTCACTCCTAACTGATACGCCTAGCCTCGAGTAACTTGTCCCTGACAATAAACCACCTTTAGCAGGAGTTAAAGATGTGTCCTGAGAAAAAAGAGGCTCTCTTCCCAGCAGTCCCCATAGATGTACATACACGTGGATGTGTAGGATTGGTACTAATACCACCCATAATTAATATATTAAACTTTTCTCTCTTGACTCCTGTTATGATGCACTTTTAACTTTCCCAAACCTAATTGTTTAATCAAGTAAGATTGCATGCATTTATTTGTATAAATGGTAAATGGACAATATATTGATCCCTGGCAAGGGTCAAGCTTGTGATCTGTTTTGTACATATCTACTGCCAAACAAGAAAAGGGAAAGAGGAAGTTTGGCAGAAGAATAAGTTTTACTGAGGAATGATGTCTTCTTTCATTGCTTAGGAAGAAATTGGTATATGCTTAGCCAAGTTTTTGTTAAAAAATGATGTACTGATAATGCATCAAAGTATGTTTCACTAAGTCCATGAACTAAGGCAGTGGGTGTAGTGAGGGGTGTTAATACTAAATCTGACATTCCTGAAGATGTTCTTGCACTTTTTAAAATGTTAGCGTGTAAGATCAGGCCTCAAAATAAATTGCTAGATGTGTACTTCATACTCAAATTTTCAAAGGTGTTTTGTAGTTTTATTCCTATTAATGTAAGCTTAGAAACCAAACTTAAAACAAAGAATTAATGAAAAAAGTGGTATGTGTCTACATAACTGACAAAACTGACTCTTCTCTGGCAAACTTCTATTGCCATTGGAACTGGACCCAAATCCTACATGAGTATGAGGCTGCCTGAATGGGGTGCTTTTCCTCTGGGTGATGGAAGCTGGCAAGAGTGCAGTCATGCTTCTCCTCCTTGCGCTGCTTCCTACGCATGAGAAGTCTCATGTCTCTTTGCCACTGGCATTTGCAGAGCTGTGCTCAGAGGTCCATGATATGTTCCAAAACTTCCTGGAGTTCATCCTTTGTGCAAAGATGTTCCAATATCAGATCAAGTCCCCATTTCTGTGACTCATTGTCCACAAGGGATCAGCTTTGGGCTCTCTACCTGCCACCAACAGAGATGGCTGGATGCCAGTGTAGTGTTGCCTTGCAGAAATGTGGCAATCTGCGGAAAATACTTCTTTCTGGTTATAAAACACAGCTCCAACACAATGATCTGCCAAGCTGGCAAGGTTGCTAAATATGGGTGAGCAGGAATTTCAAGGACCTGGCAGTTGCCTACAGTAGGAAACATGTTCTGTCAAAAAAATAAATAAATCAATTAAAAATTGCCACAATATTTGTAGCATTATCTTTCTTCAAAAGGTTAGCCATGTTACTCCTTTCTTCATTGCAAAAGGTTATCCATGACTTCTATTGTGGTGCTTGTTAAAACTCTGCTGGATTTTAAAATAAGGTTTTAAATCATTATGAAAGTATTTTTGATGTTTGCTTGGAAAGAGTAGTTTGAAGTGTTTGTAGAAAATAAAAAAAAAAAAAAATGAAAGCAATTAAAAACTCGTTGAGAGATCAGGAAATGAAAAATTAATTACAGTCTTCCATGTTCACTGGAACAGGCTCTGCAGGGAAGTAGTCACTGCAGCAAGCCTGTCCGAGTTTAAGAAGCTTTTGGACTGTGCACTTAGTCACATGGTCTAAAATTTGGGGTAGACCTGTGTTGTGCCAGGTGTTGGACTCCATGATCCTTATGGGTCCCTTCCAACTTGGGATATTCTGTGATTCTGTGATTCATGCACTTGTAAATAATTAGTGACAATTCAAAATAATCTTGCCAATTAAAAAAAAAAAAAAATCAACTCAGTTGATAGATTTGTTGATAGAACTGAGGTACAAAACAGTTAAAAGCCAAGATCTTAAAACAACACTTATGAGAGTCTATAGTTTGATGTTCACCTTGAGACATCTTTGGTCTTGATGTTCTGAAATTATAAGCACTTTTTGTATACAACGGACAATAGCTCAGGGTGAAAACCAGCCTTAAAACTTTGAAAATTATATCATGAGGAACTTTGTTGCGAAGTCATATAATCATTGTCAGAACTAGAGAAAAAGACAAACGAACAAACAACAACAACAACAACAACAAACAGTTTGACTGGTAGTGTAGAACCCCCAGAAACCTGGGGCTTTAGAAAAACTTCAGATCCAGATAGTTATCTAAGGTTAGAAAGCTTTAGTTTTAATTATAATCCAAGTGAGAATTATGTGAACGAATTTGATTTATAGTTGTAGGACTCTACTTGAATTCCATACACCACATGTTCACAGTTTCTAATAACATATGTTATAATCAGCATACCCTTATAACTGATTCCGACACTGGCCAGCATTGTTAACTCCTGTATATCATATCAGAGATTTGTTTAATATCTTTGAACCATTGATGTTTTAATTCCTTTGACAATGGTTCTTCTAATTCTTCAGATGGATCAAAAATGAGTGCTGTTGAACCAATCCTTCAGTTTGGGCAGGTGTATTATTTAGAGGACCAAAAGACACCCAGTGTCTTTTCATAGTTCAGCTTGCTCTCCTGAGCCTCCTTCACAGCCCTTTAGGTCAGTACTGCAGTAGTGATTGATAGAAAAATGCCTGATGCTTGGTACAATGTCTTTCAAAAAAGTGACTGAGAGAAATTCTACTTTGAACATACTAATGAGACTGTGTCTGCACCTCAGCAGAATAGCAAATAACTTCACATCTATAAGCCTTATAAGCGGAGCTGATCAGAAAGCTTCTGGTACAGTTATTTCCACTGTTAAATATGTTTTTCATGAAATAGAAGTGTTCCTTTGGAATATGGCAATTCTACTCAAATGTTAGATATGAGAAAGATGTCAAAATGCATTATGTACACTACTAATTAACTGATGACTATTTAAATATTTAAAACACTGTATGAAATTATCAAAGTAAAATGTTTTGACACTGCCTTATTTTTTCTGTGTTGTCAAAATGAAAGCCTTCTTGGATTCCAAAGCAAAACACACACAAAAAAAAAAAATAAGAATAAAATTTTAATTTGAACTATAGGCTTTTTATTCTAACCCCCAAAAAATAACAGTTCTGAAAAAAAAAAAAAAAAAAAAAAGGAGGAGGGGGTGGGAGGAGAAAGAGTCACATGCTCAGTTTTCTGTACTGAGCTAACACTACCATTCTATCAAATGATAGTTCTTCAAAGCTTTCTGTGCTCAAAGTCATGCTATTTCTACTTTTTTTTTTTTTTTTTTTTTAACGCTGATAAGTCCATATTTTGTTTTTGCAGTTTCGTGAAAGGTACTGGAAAACAACACCATAACTGGGAAAGTTGTTTGTCAGACTAATTTTAGAACTCTGGGTGCATTTTATCCTCACTTTGCCTGTAAGACACTCATTTATTATGGCCTCAGGGATACCTGGAAACCACACTTAACATTCACTGACATAGAAAATGACAACAGTCTTTAGTTGTAGTCAGTATTTTTTCCATAGGTTATACATCACCATTTTGAAGCTCTACCATCATCTGCAAAGTTATATGTAAATCAAATTGTAGGTGAAGCATCAAATAGCTGTGGTGCAAATCAATGATACTGATAGTCAGAGAGAAAACATTTTCCACTGAATGGCCAAGGTGGAGAAAGTGCTGGGGTCTGGAAGCAGCTGGGGTTCCTACAAGTTCAGGGGGTTTATTTCATTGGAGACATTAATTACATTGGAGGCCAATACCTTTCAGAAAACCTACTAAAATTGTGTGGGAGAGGTTTTTGAGGTGTTCGGGAGAACAATAGTTGACTTGGTATGATCTATTGAGTTCTTTGTTCAGTAGATCTTGTCTTGTCGTCCTGTGATCATGCAACAGCTAAGATGATTGGAGGACCCCCACCAAGATTCATGCAGTGGTGATGTAAGAACCAGCTGTATTTGGTTCCCCAGATCTGCATCCATTTGCTGTTTTGATGAAACTACTGTCAAATAGTCAGAAGAGGATGTGGCACTGAAGAATGGCTTCTTAGCATGCACATGTTGGCCAGCAGAGCCAGCCACTCGCAGGAGCTGGTGCTGAAAGGGCAAAGCGATTGAAACGTAGTATGCGTTGTCAGGGCTAGTAAATGGTCACTGTTTGGTCGTCAGGAAAAAGGAGTAACTTCTTCAGTTATTTTTTCAACAGATACCTTTTCCTCTAGTATTCTTTTCCAGTCTGTACTGAACTAGAGGAGAGGATCTGCAGGAGAGGTTAAGAAAATATAAAAACAAACCCCAAAAACTAGAGCAAGGTTAGTGCAGTAGACTGGTAGAAATATCATAGAATCATAAATGGTTTGTGTTGGAAGGGAACTTAAAGGTCTTCCAGTTCCACCCCCACCACCATGGACACTAGCCACCAAACCAGGTTGCCCAAAGCCCTTAATTACTTCCAGGGATGGGGCATCCATGACTTTTCTGACAACCTGTTCCAGTGCCTCACCACCCTCATAGTAAAGAATTTATTCCTCATGTCTAATATGCATCTACCCTCTTTAAGTTCAAAGCCATTACCCTTTGTCCTAGCACCATACTCCCTGACTAAGAGTTCCTCCCCAGCTTTCCTGTAGGTCCCCTTTAGGTACTGGAAGGCTGCTGTAAGGTCTCCCCGGAGCCTTCTCTTCTCCAGACTGAACAACCCCACCTCCCTCAGCCTGTCTTTGTAGGAGAGGTGCTCCAGCCCTTTGATCATCCTCATGGCCCTCCTCTGGACTCCAACAGGTCCCTGTCCTTCTTGTGCTGGGGGCCCCAGAGATAAACGCAGTGGTGCATATTCTCTACAAACATAGCAGTTTTAACTGAATTTAACAACATGAGTGTATGATGAATGTACTTAAATACTTTTCTGAATGAAGACCATATTTTAATTAGGACTACAAGTGTGAGGGTCACATCATGGGTGATCTCACCCACACTCCTATTTCCGCCAGACAATCCTCTTCAGAAATGGATTGTGCTTAACCTTGAAATTTTAAGATTTTTATGGTTTTGTCCCCACAGCTCTGATCTGGATGGTGGTTTGGTTTGAATAACAATACAGTAGAACTGACCTATTGTCAATAACTGTTTTCTAAAATTGTTGCCAAAGGAAGACATATCAAAGTCTTGGAAGATATCTGTCAAACATGACTATGGGTATAAAAGTATGTGGGAATCCTGCATGCAGTCGAAAACCTGTGGAAAACAACCATTGAGCAATATAACCATAAATTATTTTTTAACAATACTTGAAATATTCTTAGAGTGGCAGGTCTGTACAAGACAGCAAACACAACCTGTGTTATATATATGTATATGCATATATATACACACCTATATATCGCACAGTACAGCTGCACAACAAGCCTGCATGCAAACTTCTGCTTGCAAATGATTTATGCATTCTATATAAACAAGAGTGTAACTGTAAATTGTAAACTTGACAGACCAAGCAAGATCCTTGTGACCTGCAGAGGTTGTACGGACGGCAACGATGGTGCAACTCACTTTGTCCACAGGCCAGAGCAGAGGACATAGGTAGGGCTGGGCTGCGGAGCACTCAGCTGAATGTTTTCCAGTGCTCGGGATGGTTCACAGTTCCCTGCACTCAGGCTGGCTGTCATTCATCCATTCCCTGGCTGCTGCACATAGTTCAGAATTAAACCATTGCTATTTGTCCAGTGGTGAATTGCAACGTCGCCAGTTGTCCTCATCATTCCCTGGTTACAGGAAAGCTAGTGGGTATATATTACCAGTTCTTTTTCTTTCTTTCTTTCTTTTTTTTAAGAGGAAAAAAAAAAAAAAAAAAAAAGGTAGTTTGTTATGTATATCCCTCGTTTACTTTATGTTGGCTTGCACAGAAGGGCAAATCTCACCCAAGCGTATAGAAAGTAACAACCCTGCAGATCATTTTTTCCTGCTGGGTGGCTAAAACATAGAATACATAGCAAACACTTGTGGTGCATTATATCTTGCATGCAGTTTTGATGCAGTTTATTAATTAATTTTTTTCAGAATCCATTTTGTAAGCTACAACTCTAAACTTCATAGGGAAAAAACAACAGATATGCCATAAACAGTATAGGAAAACAAAACAAAACAAAACAAAACAAAACACAACCATAGACAGTATAAGCAAGCATATTTGGAAATGTTTGTTTCCTGTTGATTGGATTTTCAAAGACATAAATGTCATCCTTCATTTACTATAAGCCAGACTTAATACTGTTTTTGCAGGAAACAAACAAACAAAATATAATCCTTCTTTGCTAATTTACAAGTTATAACTTCTTTGCATTTGTGAGTTATAAGAATAAATCACAGTTAAGAATAGTAGGCTTTTACATCCATTTTGCATGGATGGAAATGAACACACAAGCCAAAAGATAAAATGAGAGGGCAATGGAAATTTGCAGAAAAGTCATATTAACACAGATATGAGGAACTTCCCAAGTTTATGTGTATTTAGAAGGCAATAGGATGAAGATCTTATGGCAAATAAAAATTTGATTAAAAAAGAAAACAGTTTGTTACTTAAAAGGCTGAATCCAAATCTATTAAGAGCGTGATAGTGTACAGCAGCCTGGAGGTGGAGAACTCCAGTTCTCCAGCAGAAGTCATGAGGCCAGAGAGACAAGGAAGCCTCTGGACACCCAGGACTGTCTGCACTCGGTGGAGTTTCTCATGGAAAAACTTTTCTAGGTTACATTTCAGGCATTATTAGTTAATAGGAGGCAGATAGAGATTTTGCAAAGTCCAATAAAATAGAGCTAATAAGTACCAATTCTTAATGCAGATGACGGCAACATTCATGTCACAGTCCTCAGTGATCTTAATTTCTCCACTAAGTTTACTTGCACTATTCATGTCTGTGCTACTGAACTGAGCACAGGGAATAGAATCAGGGTCCTATTGATTCTCGGACTGACTAGCAAGATTGCAATAGCATCACTGGGGAGCTGTGAAGGTACTGCTATTCCATTTGCATTTCTCAAATAAATTTTATCTAGATAGGCAAACTAAGGTTTGATATTTACCTGGCATTAAAAAATTAAAATTAAAATTAAAATTAAATAGGTACTATCTATTTCCTATTAGCTTCTTCTGAAGGTGCAAATGTGTCTTAAGGAGTATTTCAGTTGGGATTTGGTTATTGCTATTAGAAAAATTGATTTTATACCTGTTAATAAAAATAAGAGATTGAAGTGCCTTCCAGAATGACTGCCATTAGAAACAGAGACCAATGTAACCTACAGACGTCTTCAACCTTGCAGCACTGCTTCTGTGTGTGTACACGCACATACATGAGACTCTGCCTTAGCATATACAGTGAAAGATGTTTGAGTAGGTCTTTTTTTGGCACATGAACAGTTTTTAATAATTTCAGGGGAAGCACAGTGATTAGTTGATTTATTTGGAAATTTCTTCATATTTTAGATGAAAAGAAGTAGCTGCCTAATTCTAAAAGAGAGAAGAACCTCATTCCCGTCCAATTCTAATATGCACTTACTAAACCATAAAGTGATCTGAATTTGCTTGCATTTCACTTCTGTCAATTAAAGTTAAGTGGACATTATATTGAAAATTGCTTAATGGAAAAAATCTGCCTTTAAGTAACCTTCTAATAGGGAAATTATTTTTATAGATTCACCAGATTTGCAATGAAGACATTCCTATTTTATATCAATGCAGATTTTTTGTAATAACAGTTACAAGTGAAGATCATGATATAAATATTAATCAGACTGGGTGATGGTTGAGTACTTGATGCAGCCAAGAAGACGAATATATGCAGTAAAGGGAAATCCACACAGGTTCTCCAGTTACTGCTAAAACGAGGCATCCCAGAGGCCAACCCTGTGTGCGTGCATATCACTTATCCCCATCTGGTTTTTTAGCAGTGCTGATTTTCTCTCTGCCAGTATCTTGAGATTATGTCTGGTGCTTGCTGCCTCTGACTAGAGGCAAGGCACTCTGAGAAGTGCAATCAGCAGAGATTCAGTCACCCAGACTCATGGCTTCCAGGTTTAATCTCCTGGTTTTCTGGTTGGCTTGATTTCTGCCAATAAGCTTCAATGAATGAATGAAGAACTCTATCAAATATCACTGATACTCTCAAGTGAACTCTGACCTGCAATGTTGTGAGGGCCATTGCTAGGAAGATAACGTGGCATTTTCTGCACAGCATCCCAAGCCAGCAGTGTACCTGGATGCATTGCAGCCAGCTGAAAGCACAGCAGAGTCTGAGTTTGGGAGCTTCTTTTTGCTTTACAGAGTAAGAGGAGTGAGAGGCTTTGAAACTGTGTTAAATTACTTAATTGGGAAAAAAAAAATAATTAGAAGTTGCAAAGTGTATTGAAATAAACTCAATGTGAGATCTTGAACAATAGAATAACGGGTAATAACTCCAATTAAGTCAGTATTTCTTGTTTCCCAACTCTCACTTTTTTATAGGTAGAGCACATGTTTTGATTTTTAGTTCTCAGATTTTATTTTTTTTTATATTTAAAAAAGTAAAAACAATGATTGGTGGGTATAGAGATTCTGGAGAAAAATTAATTCATCTAGGTCCTATACTTTGAAAATTATTTCAAATAGCAAAAAGCCATGTGGCTTATTACTCCTTGTGAATAAGGTCATGGGTATGGAACAGCAATGGGACAACAGAAACTTATTTCTGCTGACACTGCATTTCAGAAATTGTTTCCTATACTACACTGATAAACTTCTTCTTTATTTTTTCCCTTGTCTGATACAATTTATATCTACCTTGGCAGCAAGTCATTTCCTCCTATTAGTAAATGAGTGCTAGAGCGATAAAGGACAGATGAAAGGGCAGAAATGCACAAGTGCCATCAAATCCCTCAACTTTGCATTTTAATATTCTACAGCTGCAGATAAGGAATGTTTCCCTTGCAGTTGAAAGCACAGCCAGTGTGGGAGTATTAGTAGGTTTGCATGAATCCTAAAGGCTTGCAGTTTATTTGTATTCTCTAATGAACCAGAGCTTGGAGGATACCGACTGTATGGATACATTTTCAGCCGAAAACATTCTCAGTCAGGAATAAAGATTATGGAGAGGGATTGATGGGGAAGCAGAGACACTTGGAAAAGCAAGCTCAGATCAGAACAGGCCACAGTGACATTTATGTGCTCTTCTCCATTTCAAAAGCTAAGGTAAATATTAATACATAGCAGAGTGACTGTCATTCAGAACTGTCCCTCGTGGATACATTTTGCCTCTTGAAAGTCTTGCCAGCTCTCTGGCAACAATTAATACCATTAAGTGTCAATACCTAGGTTAACATTACCTTCTTCAAGATTAGGCTTTGAATTTCCTGTATGAATTCATAATTTATCTCTAGTCTCAGTAGAAACCTATCTAAACCAGGATAGATTTGATGACCAGGGATCAGATTTTTGGAAAAACAAACAAACAAACAAACAAACAAAAAAAGAACCACTACAGATTCTGGATCCTAAATGCCTATTCAAAGTCAGTAGGTACTTTTCAGTGACGGATAGGTACCCCAGTGCTTTATTTTTCAGTAATGATTAAATTAGAAAATTTATTTTTGGCACACATTATTGAAAGTGACATGGAAACCCAGCACCATTTTGATAATGAATTCACAATAAGGCAAAAAATATAGAAAAGCCTGCTGTGTGCTATACTCATGATAGTGTGATTGAGTACAATCCTTCATACTCAGTGGTGTAGGTGCAAAGTAAATAATAAGTGTCCTCAGATGCCATTATACCTGAGCTAATGCACCTAAGATTTTCCCCCACTGTGTGCATTTCCAACCTGATATAATGGAGTTTGTCACTACTGGCTTTCCTATGCACAAGGTAGCTAGTTCTGACCTGATGTAGGCCAAACGTAATTTTAAATGATGAAATAATGCATATTTTAATGATGATAAATAATGTATATTACTGTTTTAAAACAGTTATATTGAGAGACCAGACAAATATTGATCCTTATCTCACCTCTCAGAATTGCTAATATTGGTTTGATAAAAAATTCTAAATGTATATTTCTCCCCAAAACATTGTTTTGGCTTTGCAGTCCTAAGGAGCAGAAGTCCATTTGGCATAAGTAGTTTGCCTCTGAAAAGAGACAGCAACCAATGATTATGGATTCAGTTTAGAGCAGGACGGGGATGCTGAGCTTTCTCATCTCTGATAACCCCTTAAACATTGCTTCCAGCTGTTTTACTGTTGCATTAGCATGTCATTGTTCAGCCCCTCTGGTAAGAGTATGTTTCAGTGACAAGGGTTCTGCATTTTTATTCACAGCTGTCGTTCAATTTACTGTTACAAATTCAAATTAGTCTTCTTGTGCCACAAGGGAAACAATTATCCTCCTGTTATTTGTGAACTTATCCTAATATGTCTTCTTTGAAAGCTCATACTATTGAAACAATTTGGACAGAGTTAATGTGGGAATATAACCAATACTGGAGAAAAGGCAAGCCTTTAAGGCGGAAGCAGGTGGACACCCAGTTTATACTTTTTTTTTTTTTTTTTAATTTATTTTGCTTGGAGGTTCTTGTATTTTGTGCTCTTGAAAGTCTATTTATCATTTTTTAGAAAGAAATGTCAAGAGTTCTACAATGCTAAAAACTGCTTCCTTCCAGAGGGAGTGGGGGTACACAATGTTTTAACTGACCATTGATGGGATAGTTCTCATTGTCTGTAAAATCTTGAGAGATTTATGGTATGGAAAGCTTTGATGGATACATGAAGACTATATGTCGATCAGATGGCCATTCTGTTTCATACCTGTTTTCTGGGTGATAACCCAGGTACGTCTTCTGTGTGCTTGAAAACCAAGCAACTTTGAGCTTTGCTGTACTACCAAAGGATGCAAAATAGGGAATGTTTCGTGTGTTTTGTTTGTTTGTATGTTTGCAAACAGTGCACTGAAGTGCACTCAGGACACAGGATCCATATAGCTACAAGTATTACCAAAAATATCCTACTCTGCTATCATTAGAAACACTGCGCATGAATATAAGAACTTATGCACATTCGTGCACGGTTCAGTCTCATCTGTCTAAGTTATATATGCTGGCAAGAATCATACAATGTAAGTATGTGTGACCTCATGAAGACCAAGGCCTTTCAACTGTTAACACCATACTCACATGGTCACTTTCATAGTAACGTGGTTATGTGGCTTGCACATCACTTCTGTACTGAGCCATGAAAATGACTAATTGTCACTAACATATGAATGTCATTTAAAGCGAAAAGATAAAGAAGCCGGTCAGGATGTAGACTCCAGTCTCTTATCATGCTACAGCACAGATCTGCTAGAGAACAAACCACCACCAGTTTCCTTCCACCTACCATTTCCCCTCTATTTCATGCCTATGCAGATAAATCCAAGCAGTACATCTTCCTTGCATGCAGAGGTTTATTAAAATATCATGCACTCGCTCCCTTTCAGTGACCACAGCCTCCCAAGCAACTCTCAGCATGGCCAGCACCAGAGTGGATCGGTTCACCACCAGCGGCTTGTATCGCCAGAAGAATCATTGTATCAGATATGCCACTGCTTATCTGTGCCAGTCTTCTGTGATGGCAATTCACTGATGTGAAGATAGGCCTGGGAACAAGTTGCTTTCCTTTTTCTCGTCTGTCATTTTTAATGTCTTCTTGTTTTATTTAGTTTCCCCGCCCCGCTCTCTCTCTGAATTGCAGAGATCCCATGCAATGACTGTTTCAGGAGCTGGCATGGTGGATTTGCTCGGACACTTGTCCTGGTGGAGGTGTGTGCTGCTGCAGCTGAGTCACAGGAAGAAGGACTTGACCTAGAGGCGTGAGCATTTCTCTGTTGTCACCTGGCCTTGGGTCACCAAGCTGAGTACCTGGCTTTTTCCATTCCTCCTGATCTTTTGGGAAACCTGGTTCTCCTTTTAGTTCTGTTCTTCATGCTGCCGTACCAAGCATCTGCCACCAGATCTCAGTCTCAGCTGAAATGGTGTATATCTGAAGCAAATGGGTGAGGGAATTATTTGCTTATTTATTTATTTTATACAAGGTGTGGGTTTCCTGAAAGTCAGGGAGTCAGTGTGGCTTTTTCCTTCTCTTCATTGAGGTCATCACTGGCACTTGTTGTCACACATGAAAATGAGACGTTGATTTGTTTATTAGATATGCTGAAGCAATTCTGTGCACTCATCTCACTGTAAATATCTAGTATTATTAACATTACGTTTGTCTATCCTTTCCTACTCTTTGAACTTTGTGCAATGACAAGCTAAAATCTTGTTACTGTAGGATAGAGGCTTTTTTTTTTTTTTTTTTTTTTTTTTTTTTCCCCTGAGAAGTGCTTAGAAAATGTTAGTTTCACCTGCAAACTATTTCAGGATCCAGAATTTTATCCTGCTACTGACAGATCTATCTGGGAAAAGAAAGATTTGGAATTTGTAGCTGAAAATTACAATGCTCACATTCAAATGCTGAGGAATCAATGTGAGCATCATGAAAGCAGTAATAGTAATGTAGCACTCAGTAGAGCAAGTGCCAAAGGAAGATTTTATAGACTTACTCTCAGGCATGCAATTGTCACATGCCACATTCACTGCTATACATAGACTTTGGTAAAATGGGAAAAGGCTACTTAGTGACTCAGTATGTTTTGACATTTTAATCTTGATAAAAATAATTATTTGTTCATGATCATGCATTTTGTGTCAGATATATATGGGAAGGAAAGTTCAATGGTTTCAAATCTGCTCTGTGAACAAGCAGCTCTCAGCAATTCTTTTTCTTGGTCCATTTTGAATAATTCATCATCAAAGTTGCTTATTTCTCTAGAAGGGGGCAACAAGTCCCAGGTGTTCTTGACATCTTTACTCCAGTACACCTGGACTCCTCTCCTAACTATAGCTGTGGTTGCTAATAACCTTGCTTGCTTACAGAGCAAGCCATGAGGGCTAACATAGGAAGAGAGAAGACTAATGACAGAGAATTCCGTCTCTGTTCCAGAACAAGTGGAAATGTCCTTTTACCTCAAGTGATTTTGTTGCTATGTTTAGATACAAGAATCCATGTCCCAAGAGGGATAGTGGCCTGCATGCTCTCCCTGCTTTCCATGCTGACTTCAGGTTCCCATAAGGACTTACCAGATTGCATCTGTCATCTTTTTACCATGGTCTACCTGTTCAATTCACTCCTTTCTTTCATTCCTTTCATTCAGTTTCATTCCTTTCTTTCATTCCTTCCACTGTATTTAAAAATCTGTGTTTGTCTCATTCAGTTTGTTTTATCCAGTTTCTTTTATCCAGTTTACTCTTGTTTGTACAGGGAAATTTCATGTAGGTCTTCAAGAGCTTTTGGCACACAAGCATTCACAAGCACATGCACCCATTACCCTGGCCCTGGGGTACAAACCCTAGACACACCTCATCCTCTTCAAAGGATGTCCCTTGGCCCACAAGGCAGGTTTTTAGGACAGTACATTGACACTACAATACAAGGTTCTCTGTGAACACAGGGAACCAGCTCACAGGTTCTGCAAACAGGGAATAATGAATTTAAGATCTCTCCAAGAGCTGTTGCTGAGGTCACTCATGAACAAGAGCCATACAATGGCCCTTCTACATTAAGCCTTTTGACCTGCAAGAAATATCAGGGTAGGGTACCAAGAGGAGGAGCAAGTGAGGTTTCCATTCCTCCTTTGCTCTGATGTCCACCAGCAGAAATCTGCAGTCTGTGTACTCATCTAGAGTCTGTCCACAGATTGCAGTAGGTACCTACCTAATTAAGATTTCTCAGTCCTAGGAGTTTTTACCCAAATGTATCACTGTAGTACTGCCAAGATTAAAAAAAAAGAAAAAGAAAAAAAAAAGTAATAACAAACAAAATATCCTCCTGAATAGCAGACAAATAAGAAATTCTCATCATAAAAAAAAATAATAATAAATAAAATAAAAAATAATTAAACAAATTAGTCAGATAGGCCCACAACAATCTGGAAATACCAGCTTGGTGGCAAACTAAAGCATCAATATCGAGCAGCTGGATGATAAAAGGCAGATGAATGGAAGGAAATACTTAATACTCAATGAAGCTTTAATACTTCTTTTTATTAGTCAATGGGACTCAGTGAAACCACATGCAGCAATCATCCCTGTTCTAGGTTTAAACATTAAAATGCCTCTGACCTTTCAGGCTAGGAGAGAAATTGTCTAGGTGCAGATTTTCTTTTTACTGGCATTTCACTTCCTTCCTGAAAGTTGCATATTCCACCTGCCATCTCAGCAACCTTATCAAAGCTGGGAGAAATATCTTCTTTCTATGTAAGCTAGGAGTCCTGTTTTTCAGCATGGATTGTTGTTTTCTAATTATCCTAGACTTTAACGAGTTTGCAAAACACAGGTTCTTTAGGTTTGAAAGACCAAATACAGATAATCACTAGTCCAATTTAGCTTCTTATTTTAGAAGCAAAACTCTGTTACTTAGATAGCAACCTTTTCACCAAATATAATTACATCTCCATGCATCTTTCTATTTTCAATGTCAAAATGCATGAAACCTCAGAAACAGAAATGAGGAGAAAGTACAGTGTACCATGAGAATATTAGCTAAGTACCGAGTGCAAAGCTTGTAGTGTAGTAGATGAGTACATCATTGCTAAATTTAAAAATGGTCTTTTTTAGTCGATAGAATGAATTTTAACAGTTTAGAAACATGTAGATGCGAACCTGCAAAGATAATATTTCAAGATCATTCATTTTGCAAAATTGCCTGTACAAAAGTTGAGGAATACTTGTGCACTACTAAGTTCAACTTTGCAGTATCCCTTTAAGGTAAGGTTTATCCTTTTAAAAATCTGTGTAAGTCACTCCTCCTGTATTGTGTAGAAACCCTATGACAGAAATGAACTTGAGTTCTGCATTTAACTTACCTTAATTATTAGTCCTTCCTTTCTCCTCCTCAGCTTTGTGCCTCCTTTACTACATACCTCCTACAACAATAAGGCAAGAAAGTCCTAAAGAAACCTGAGCTCTGCTGTGCAACTGCGATTAATTGCTGGGGCACATCCATTCTGCACACTGAGTAAAACCACAGCTTTTTGCATGCCTGTTCTTTATACTAAAACTGATTTTGCAAGGCTAGTTCAAAGACTTTAATCTCTCAGTATATATATATAACGTAGGAAGAAAAGGCAGATATTAAACCAACAAATATATAGCGACCTAATGAAATTCTGGTAGGAGAGGGCTCTGCTACAAGGGTTACCATCAGACATTTATGTAGAGTAACTCAAGATACATTTCTCATTAGCATCTTCTCCCTCTCTGTCAGGACTATTTTCTTTGGGCATGTCTCCATTTATCTTGCTTTGTAACTGGAAAAAAAACAAACCACCAAAAAAACTGCACACAAACTGTAAAAAAGATTATAGCATTGATAACATTATTTAATTACTTGTCTGTTTATGAATAAGGAATAATTGTTTGCATTCATTGAAATCCACAGTGACTGCTACTGTTGGTTTCCCAGAGCCTAAAAATTCCTCACAGCATGCATACACGGGGTTGGAGTTTGGAATAGGCCATTTATTAAATTACAGAATTCCACCAGGACTTTCAGATCTGTCTATTCTAGTGGAGAGAAAAAAAAAAAAGTTAATAAATACAATACAAAACGAAGTTCTTGGTAATTTGGTCACTGCTTTGGTTCAGACCAATTGGATTATATGCTGTCCCTATAGGTGCTGATAGGTTGCTGACCTTATCAAGGAGTAGATGTAATTTGATTAGTTATTATTTCCACATATAAGACATATAGGTTTGATGAGATGCCAGTTAAGATTTTGTTTTGAAGTGCTGACTTTTGCTTTTGAATAACTGTTGTGCCACCTAGTGGGTATTAAACTACACTTTCAAATAAATGGAAAGATGAACTTAACAAATACCAGTGAAAAATGAAACAAAGTCGGTATTTATGCAAATATTTGTACAGATTTCATTAGATAATAGATAGTAGATGTTTCTTAGCATTTTTTTCCTCTATCTGTAGTTTGTTGTTTATTTGTTTTGTTTTGTTTTCTTTTCTTTCAGCTTTTTAAGGAAACCATCTGTCCAATGTGGGAGTGTTGGTTTTGCTGTGGTAGATAGCAACAATATTTCAATCACCAAAGTGAATAACAATAAATTTCCCTTAATAAAGTGTTTCCTAGCATGGTTCAAGTCACTTTATTGGACCTAATATAAAATTGCCAAACCGTCCATCATCAAGTTATATTAGGTGGTGAGCATTTTTACCACCTGGGTGCAGTGCCATAGCTATAGTTTTTGAAAAGGCAAAAAATCAAAACTGTAGTTTGAGCTTTTATTTGTGTGTTTTCTTGTAGTTATTGTTTTTGTTTAGTTTGGTGTATTTATTTTCCCTCCTTGGAAAGTATTTCCAGAAAAAATATATATATTTTTCAGTTTCCTGGTTTCAAACCTTGTCATCGTTCTGTCATTTCATTTCCTTCTTTCAGACAAATGCAATTGAGAGGTGTGTGTCAGGTGCCTTCTTTAAAGCTTGGTGTCCAGCTCTCTATCTTCTTTGATCCTTATTAAAAAAAAAAAAAAAAAAAAAAAAGATAAATTGTTCTATTTTCCAGCTTTCTGTGATGGTATGTCATGTCAGTGAGCAAACCATAAAAGCAAAAATTTATTTGTTTTTCTTACATTATCATTTGACTACATTGTTTTAAAACACTTTCCTTTAAGATAGCAGAGATCCTCTGATGAGGTCTGTTATTCTTTATAAATTTTTTAAACGCTGTGTAAATATTCTTATTCACATTCAATATGGATTTTAAATGCGTAAAAGAATTACTAAAAGTAGGGTTGGATTACAAATGCATTACTGTTTTTACTTGTTTCATTTAACATGTGATTTGTAACAAGTTCTAACTTCTTGATATTAATTTGCTCAAACATGATTATTGTTTTAGAGAAGAATGGTGTTTAGTAAAAGAAGAAAAATTCACTCAGAAGTCTTGAATTTTTTTCTCTCTGTGTAGGCACATCTTTTTCCTTCCTTAATTCAAGGTATTCTAGCCTTTAACACCGTTTAGGAAAAATACATTAAGGGTAAGAATTCCTACTACTTTATCTCACGCAATTAACATTTTAGTACGTGATACTTAAATATATTGTTGGGAGAGTTACTGGGGAAAACATATATAGCCGTTCGTAAAGAGATAGCCAAGTAACCTATCTATACATCCTGCACAGTGAAATTTGAGATCATGACTTGGATTCAACATAACAGTAAGTAACAAAGTATTAAAATATACTACATTAAAACATATATATGTAATAAATTATTGAAGTGAAATGGATAGGTTTTTACTCAGAGGAAAAATATGCACCCCTAATGCATAAACAAGATAACTGATTAGCTGGTTTTCTCCTTTAATCTCAATCTAATTTCATGTTTAAATTCAACATAGTATGCAACCCTTCAGCCAAACCTTCCTGTCCCCAGATACCTGCAATGCATAGCATTAAAGCCAGTAGGTTGTTCAAGTGAGTTAAACTCTCAGTATTTGATTATAATTCTGACTAGGTTTCAGACCATATGCCTGTTTCCTCCAATATCAATTAGACAGATGGGGTGTAACTTTAATAAAACTCTCCGAAAGGAAAACTCACTGGAATTTAAATAATGTCCTCTCTTCATACGAATGCACCTTGTAGTTTTAGCCATTATAGCTGACAGTCAATATTTACTGTAATCTTAATTAAGCAAGATTTAATATGCTTTGGTTTTTAGTAAATCAAAAATTGTAGGCACATCCAAGCTCTGGCTTTTGAAGGTTTCACTTTCTTATGTAGGAGTTGTTCAGACAATAACCACAAAGTGCATGCGCTTTAGAATGAAAAGTGTCATTCCTTGAGCAAATCTGCTGCTATTATCCGTGGTAAACCAGACATTACATCTCAGCCATATCAGAACTGAGACTAGGAGCCCTAGTGAGTGAAATGGTTGCCCCTGAAATCATTTCAGAGGATTTCAAGATAGGGTTATTTTGAGACTAAAAGTCATGGAGTGAGCAAGTGTTAAGTCATTGAAGCTAGCAAACAAATAAATAACGAATAGCACAGATACACTTATCCAATAAATGTGGCTATCTGTTACAATCACTGTCCTCTTAACTATGCAGACCAGAATTTATGTTTGTTATATACAACATATACATATATATGTTATATACAACATATTTGGAAAAAAAAAAAAAGTAGGAGAATTATACAGTTCATGTAACAAATCCAGTTGTTTGGAAGTGGAAGTCCTAAATACAAGGAATCAGAAATACATATCTGGCATATATGTACGTGTACATATGTACATTTATGTACAATACATAAATGGCAACAGATGCAATGTATGAGATTTTTTTTCTTTTCTGGTCCTAGTTGTAAAACATGACTTATTCTTTCTTTTATAGCTCTGTAAATAATCAGATGTTTCCATTCTAATCAGTAGCCATTAAGACATATTCAAAGTTACATTTCTACTGTAATATAAAAGCTCTCAGTGAGATGTTCATGTTACATTAAGTAGGGTGTTGGGAAGACCACATATTGCATAAGCAAAAGCAGTGTAAGCAGCCAAGGCCCACAGTGACTGGGATACCACATCCCTGGGAATGTTTCCTCATAGAGAATGAGTCTAGCTTGCTCATTGCTAGGCTTCGCACACTAACAGCAGCAACATAATAAGCAAATAATAAGTAAATCGAATTCAAGAATCACAAAAGTGATTTTAAAGCCGTGACTTATTAAATCTAGCTAATTTTAGTAGGACTAGGCAAAACATCTTTATAGATGGAAAATGGAAAAGATTGAGGTTGCAGTGTTTGTAACGATCACCTTAGAGTAATATGTTTGAATGAGCTTTATTTATATCAAGTTGACAGCTAATTTGTGAAAGATTTAATTTTTCCATATAGCAGTATTTGGAAAAGCAACAAAAGTGTTTGTGTATGTATCTGCAGATGTATGTGTATATATATATAAACACACACATTAAAACTGCAGTTATATATACACACATACTCTTGTCACATTTTATATGTGATATATTTGTATATATATAGTCTTATGTACTTATTTACATATGCATAAAAGTGTAAGAGTATACCTGTTACTTGTCTGCATCAACTATGAATATGTAAGACAACTGGCCATGATATTTGGTAGTGGGATCAATTTCTATGGCTCTGTATTCTCATTTTTCAAAGATGTGAAACTCTATTGAGAATGAAATAACTTAATCATCAATATAGATAAGTCATTGTAAATCTGAGGTCCTGTTCTCTGGTAATTGCACTGTGCCTCCTGTTATCACTTGCACATTCTTAAGGAATCTTGTACCATGCACTACATTAGTTGCAATGATGTGACATCACAAATGTAAAATGATAAACAGCATTATAAATACTTGCATCTTCATTTTGTTTAGATTTTAAAAATTCTTGATTGTGTTTGTTGTTATTGTTTTTTAAGTTTGATTTGAAAAATAGTTATATGTAATCTTGGGAGTAATTTCAGGAAAACTTTGAAATGCATATGTATTTTTTATTTTAGCAAACTAGTTTTGGAACAAACCTTATGTGCTAGGTTAGATAACTGCATTAAGCATTCTAAAGGCTTGGCTTCTTTATTGTAGGAAACAGTTTTGTAATTCACTGCATGGAGTTTCCTTTGTTACTCATCAACTTGAATCACAGAACCACAAAATCATAGAACAGCTCAGGTTGGAAGGGACCTTAAAGACCATCTCATTCCAACTCCCTGCTGTGAGCAGGGATGCCACCCACTAGATCAGGTTGCCCAGGGCCTTGTCCAACCTGGTCTTGAACACTTCCAGGGATGGGACATCCACAACTTATCTGGGCAACTTGTGTCAGTGCCTCACCACCCTCCAAGAGAAAAATTTCCTCCTAACCTTTAATCTACATTTTCCCTCTTTCAATTTAAAACCATTCCCCCTTGTCCGATCATTATCTGCCCGAACAAAAAGTTGCTCTCCATCTTTGTTATAAGTCCCCTTTAAGTATTCAAAAGCTGAAGCTTAACTTAGGGTCCCTTTAATGCCTGAGAGATTTAAAAGGACTAGTTACAGGTTGCAAGATTGCACTCGGCAGTAGAGAGCTCTGGGGTTGGTGGCAATAGGCACCTCCTCTTCTTCAGTTACTGGGCTACTAAGGGCTGCTCAGGCATTCGTTGAAACAGTGACTTAGACAAATTACTTTGCAGCCTGGTGATAGGAGAGCTGACCTGAGAAGCAAAGCTTTGGTTCCAGTATATGCTCAGCATCAGAAAGATGCAGATGAAATAAGGTTTTCCCAGATTTCCTCCTGATGACTCTTTCAAGGCATGGCATTTCTGAAAGGTTTTATTGGCTAATTTATGTTGAAACTACATCTCAGTGTCTACAATTAATCAGAATTCTCAGTTGTTCTGGTGGCCTTGGTGATAGATAATGCATTTACACATTAATTTTTGCAAGGTTATTTGTATCTTTTATGCGATAGCTTTTTTGGACTTCCAAGGCTAGCACTTAAGTATTGAATATGTGAAGTGCTACTGAATTGTCAACTATTTTTATTATTACTTTGTTAATTCTACCATGGCTTCTAAGGGACACTGGTTTTTATTTTTTGCTCTTTAATGAAAGTTTCATCTCCTTTATCTCTTTGACAGCATCTTCTCCCTGGTCCTTTCTCATCTATGAGAAGATACTAGCTTGCCTTTGCTATGAAAAAGCAGTGTAACAATATCATCATCTAAACTTACCTTTCAGACTTCTCAGTCAATATTTGAATATGTTGCATGTTCCTTGTAACATTTTTAGAAGTGTTTGTGTGTGAAGGAGATGCTTTGTGGCCTTCATCTTCTGCTGTCTGTCCCTCAAGTCAGTAAAGGAAGATCTGCGCCCTATAAAATTAATCATTTCTGGCTTATATTTGACAAATATCATAATTCATCTCTCTCTCATGCTGTTCTAGTTGTGACTTCATCCTATTTGACAGCTGTAGAAAAGATGCCTGCTTCCTAAGTAAAACATTGCAAGAAGGATTCTTTTCACCGATCCTGTTTTAGGCAAAGATTTCTTTCTCACTGTGCCTAACAACTCTGGCCCATAAACAATTGGTGAGAACATTGTCAATGCTTGCTTAAGTGTTTGCTGGCAAGTGAACTGTGTTTTTGTTTCACCCATGCATTTGGAAGCAGTTAGTTGAACTTTAATTGTGCTTCTCCGTCTCTTTCAGAGGATAATGTTATTGTACACTGGGTTTCCACATGCCTTCATTTATGCTTTCAGAGTATGTGTGATCTCCATTTTTCTAGACATTCTACATGTAAATTAATGTCATTTTTGATTAAGACAAAGGGGTGAACAGGTGTGAGTGTGCCGGAGGTGGTGTGAATGAAAATCAAGCGTGTGCTTCTCATCCAGACCTCTGCCTGCCTTTTTGCAAATGGCTTTCTGTAGACTTTCATTAGTGTAAGTGGGATGAGTCTGACACTGTGCAGATTTGACTTCTGCAGCTTCTTTGAGGCAGTATGGTAAGGATCAGTGAGGACATGATACACTGTGTTTGGTGGCCTGAACTACATCAGCTCTACTATGGTCTGTAGTGTGTTATGAGAAAGCAAAGAAAAAAGTATGTTGTGTCCCACAGCTTCTCTAATAGATGACAAGCACATATTGAAATTGTTTCAGAAAAGTTCTTGTAGGTCTTCTCGGGAAAAGCAGCCTGACAAGGATGAAGAAAAAAGATGACTGTTTAGATATCACATAACAGTAGAGATGGAAGATGCCTCAGAGAATGGTTAATGTGCTGTAGTGTACTTTTTATCCAATAGCATTTTTCTGTGCCTTGCCTTTAGAGCTTGCCTACAGATAGTCCTTGAAAATGCATATAACGTTGTTCGTTGTTCTTTGTTTTAGAAACCTGTTGTCTAATTGCATGTTCTTATTCATTTTTTAAACCTATAAATCCATCTTCATGATTTCACCTTTATATTAGCTGTATATCTAAAGATGCTGAAACCTATGGTAGTAAATATTTGCTTTACGAACTAAACTTTGTTCATAAACGAAGAATAAAATAGTCACCCGTTGTGCAATATAATGGAAATCCTCCTGACTTGACTTTAAAACTGATAGCCATTTCACTCTGCGTCGTCATGGAAAACTAGAGTTCCTGCAAAGAGAGGTGTTTAGTATTTGACCAAAGTCATCATGCACTGTGCACTACTTATTCCAATAGCATTTGTATTTTGGTAGCTCCACAGGTTCAAAGCTCAGGTTTTCACTGGTTCCAAGACATAATCATTCTCATGGATTTCAGCAGAGAGTAAAATTTCTGCAGAAAAAAAAAATGTAGATTAATGTAAAACGTAATAACTCTTTAGTATGCAGTAAATAGATGTGTTTGCTGACACCATCTTTTAATTTATAGGGAGCAGATTCCCACACAAGTGACAAAGACTTTTTTATAGCTTCTTTGGCAAATGTCTTCCTTGTGCCTTCTTTTCCCTTGTCCTGCTTCATCACTCACGTTTACAAGCATCTTGTATGGACCACTCTTCCTCACCTACCATGTCCTAAATCCTTTGGAAGACTCCTACATGAATTATGTGTTAGATATAAATTACACATTTTTATGCAGCAGATACAAATTCGAGACCAATCTTCATTGTGTAGAATGATCTCTGCTACGGAATTGTATATCTTATGTTAAGCTGATAGGAGTCGTTATTCTGATTGTTTCAAATCCTGTAATAAAAATGCCCATAAAGTCTGAATCAATTGGGCAGAACAAGCATGTGATAGCCATAAAAACCAGCCAAATGCATATCTAGATAGTCACCTATAATGTAACATTTAACATGGGCAGTTACAGACTCCTTATTCGTATCTAGGTTTAGGTTCATATCTCATTTTCTATGAGAAAATCAGAGCTGAAAATGGGGGAAATTCTAATTAGTTTTACACATTTTGCAGAAAGATTAACATTTTTTTTATAATATATATAATCATCATATTATATGATATCTATGTAATCTTTGTGATTAGTTAAAAAGTTGTGCATTTGTTCTAACTTTCTGCTTTTTTTAAACCGGTTCTTAAATTATACAGGTAGCCTGTTGCTAATTATATTGCATAGTTGATTCCCTATTTCATTTTCACTGTTTCCTTCCTATGGAGCCACTTCAGCTCCTCACAGTCTTCCTTTTCCCAAGCAACAAACAACTAGTGGAAAAATGTAATTTTACTCTAAAAAAAAAATAAATAAAGTTTTAATTTTTAAATGCATGTTAGGTTATTGTATATAAAATACTCCACAATATTTCAATGTCAAAAAGAAATTCTGAAAAGTGTTTCAAAACCAAATCCTGATTTAATTTTCATTTAATTTATTTTATATTGTTTGTACAGTATTGTACGAACAATATAAATTGTTAAACATTTCATCTCCTTTGCTAGATCAAAGTGACTACTGTTCATTCTGTATTGAAGCAGATTGGCACTTTGGTCTAGAAAATACAATTAACATTTATAATAACAATTAAAGAAGTAGCTTTTTTCAAAATCCTTGTTTTATCTGGAAACCTATTCCTAGAAAAAACATTTTACAATCATTTTCTGTGATCATATGGCTCAACATGTCAGTACTACTGATAGTTAGGGAACAATTAAAATGGCAAAAAATACTGACCATATTAGAGGAACAGCTTGACAGATTTTGAGAATGTCTTTTTGCCTGAATTTTCATACAAATGTGCACATTTTCTTTATGTGATCTTTGCAAAGAGAATAAAATTTGGAATGTTAAAGTTTTTGGTAAAAGATAATTTTAGTTTCAATCTATGATTTATTTTTTTAAAATGTTGTGTTACAGTTTATAAAATTCTCACCTCCTTGTTTTGTTGTAATAAAGCTAGACTTGCTCCAAATTTTCAATATTGGAGATTCTATCAGGAGAAGAGTTAAGTTTAACCCTGTGGTTTCCCATAGCAATATTTACTGGTATTATGTTGTTATTATGTTCACATCCTGTGTGATATGATGATGAGTACATTAAAAGTGGGTCAAATTAGATTAGGCGGCATCATTAAACCTTGCCTTTTTATTATTAAAAGAGAAATATATCTTTTCTAATATCTCATTAATACTAGGTACCAAAATATAATGTTTTTTTGTACTAGTTATTGTGCATGAATTAAAGAACAAATGGTTGATCCATTTACAGCATATGTCAAAGGAACTGTACCACTTAAAATCGTATATTGTCTTATGGTTTGCTAACAAAACCAAGTATGGTTCAACAGAAGACAAAATTATAAATTAAAGAACCAAAACCAAAACATCTCTTCTTGGTTAAATATTTTGTGTAACACCAGTGCATTAAGCTATGCCTTTTTATCTCATGCTTTAATATGTTGACTCTGGAATGGTTCTCTGTGAGAAAACAAACATTTGTCTTTGAAAGCGTATTTTGTTCAACAGTTACCATCAGCGCTGGACTTTCTCATCAAAATTCTTGCTGCTTGGTGATATAATTGATTTATTGCAATGAATCTAGTTAGTTGACCACAGAAGTTAATGAAATAAGGGAAATCTAAATCCCTATTCTGATCGTGTCTTCATTTTACATAAATACTTGGGGAAAAGGATTAAAGTTTAATTATGAATCCCTTTCATGCCTTTTTTCATCTTTTCCTAAAGTGTTTAATAATTGCTTTGACATACATCTGCCAAGCATTTTTCCCCAGCTCTAGAGACCGTACTTTCAAAAGAAATTTTAACATGTGTTGCCCCAAAGACATTTTGAAGTCATTAGATGTACAAAATCCTTACTCCAAGTGTAAAAATGTGCATGCAGAATGAATAGTGGCATGTGCAAAAAGTGCTAATGAGAACTTCTAGTACCTTTATCAAACAGCTGAAATGTAGATGAAGAGATCTTTACATTTTAGAGTAATATAGGGGTATAGTAAGTAGCTTGACACACAGTGAAATGATGCTGACCTTGTATCTCTGTAGTTTAAGGACACAGAACAATATTTTGTTTATCATTAGCTGTAGCTGGAGGCAGCAGAGTCTTTCTTTTCTGTGTTCTGCTCATGCTACAAGAACTCTGGAGACCAGCATTGACTCAGTCTCAGAGGATTTGCATCTGCATGTGTCTGGCATTTAGTTTTTGAAGGCTCCAGGATAGCCAGCTGTTGAGATGTAGAGTTTGGTGCAGATCCATTAGGGAGCATTTTAATTAAGAGTTAGGGCATTTTAATACTATTGCAGGTTGAAATGCTCCTGAGAGTTTGGTTCTTCTGTGACTGAATGTTTTTAAGGAAAAGTTGTGCTATTACTACAAAAAGCTTAGATTAATCACAGCTGTACGCCAAGTACTATCTTGCATGTGCTTGACTTGGACTGTGTCACAGACTGCTGTGCTTTTAAAGACATCTTTCAAAGCACTAACGGGATTTTATGAGTACGTGGACTTTTTTTATTTACCATATTCACTCATTCACTTGTTTTTTGTTTGCTTTTCTCCCCACTGCAGACTATGTCAGAGAGTCACAATGATCATGCACAACACCAGTTCAGCCTCGTCCCTGTTTGGAAATGTGAGCTCCTTCTGGAAGAGAGATTCCCATGGACCAGGACTACTTGATGAAGCAGCATCGCTCATTGGCAGCTATGATTTCCCTCAGACCACAGAGAGTTTTCCCTTCTCCACTGTGGAATCAGTAAACACATCCCTAAATGCCACGAGTAAAGACCCTCTGGGTGGACATACAGTCTGGCAAGTCGTTTTGATTGCTTTCCTCACTGGGATCCTTGCACTGGTGACCATCATAGGAAACATCCTAGTGATAGTTGCATTTAAGGTTAACAAACAACTGAAAACGGTCAACAACTACTTCTTGTTGAGTCTTGCTTGTGCGGATTTGATCATTGGTATTATTTCCATGAATCTTTTCACCACATACATCATCATGGACCACTGGGCTTTGGGAAACTTAGCCTGCGATCTTTGGCTCTCCATTGACTATGTCGCCAGTAATGCCTCTGTCATGAATCTCCTTGTCATAAGTTTTGACAGGTATTTTTCCATCACTAGGCCACTTACGTACAGAGCCAAACGAACAACTAAAAGGGCTGGAGTGATGATTGGTTTAGCATGGGTCATATCTTTTGTTCTTTGGGCCCCTGCCATATTGTTCTGGCAGTATTTTGTTGGGGAGAGGACTGTGCCTCCTGATGAATGTTTTATTCAGTTTCTAAGTGAACCTATCATCACTTTTGGCACTGCCATAGCTGCCTTTTACTTGCCAGTCACCATTATGAGTATTTTATATTGGCGGATCTACAAGGAGACTGAGAAACGCACCAAAGAGTTAGCAGGGCTACAGGCTTCAGGCAGCGAAGCAGAGGCAGCACGCTTTGTGCACCAGACAGGCAGTTCCCGGAGCTGCAGCAGCTATGAGCTGCAACGGCAGAGCATGAAACGCTCAACCCGAAGGAAATACAGACGCTGCCACTTCTGGCTCACAATGAAGAGCTGGGAACCCAACACGGACCAGGGGGACCAAGAGCACAGCAGCAGTGACAGCTGGAACAACAATGATGCTGCTGCCTCCCTTGAAAATTCAGCCTCCTCTGATGAAGAAGACATTGCTGCAGAGACCAGAGCCATCTATTCGATTGTGCTGAAGCTTCCTGGTCACAGTGCCATCCTTAATTCCACAAAACTGCCATCCTCAGAAGATTTGAATGAGTCAGGGGATGAACTGCAGAAATCCGACACAGAGTCACAGGAAAAGAAATCTAAAAAATTGCACCCTTCCAAAAGCATTCAGGATGGTGGAAGTTTCCAGAAGAGCTTTTCAAAGCTTCCAATTCAGCCAGGGTCAGCAGAGACAGCTACAGCTTCTGATGGAATCTCATCGGTGACCAAGACATCTGCAGCCCTGCCCTTGTCCTTCAAGGAGGCAACCCTGGCAAAAAAGTTTGCCTTGAAAACCAGAAGTCAGATCACAAAACGAAAACGAATGTCACTTATCAAAGAAAAGAAAGCGGCACAGACACTCAGTGCCATTTTGTTTGCCTTCATCATTACCTGGACCCCATATAACATCATGGTTCTGGTGAACACCTTTTGCAGCTGTATCCCCAAAACTGTCTGGAACCTGGGGTACTGGCTTTGCTACATCAATAGCACGGTGAACCCTGTTTGCTATGCACTGTGTAACAAAACATTCAGAAACACTTTCAAGATGTTACTGCTGTGCCAGTGTGACAAACGAAAACGACGCAAACAGCAGTATCAGCAAAGGCAGTCTGTCATTTTTCATAAGCGGATCCCTAGGGAAGCTTCATAGAATAGTATTTTTTAAACACCTTAAAAATAATGGAGGATGGGACTGGATGGGATGAGATGGAATGGGAAGGGACAGGACAAGATGGGATGGGTTGGGATGGGTCGGGATGGGATGGGACAGGACGGGAGGGGACAGGATTGGGATGGGGTGGGAGGGTGGTTCCAGGGTGCTGATTCAAACATTTAAACATCAAGACATGAAAGCAGCTGCCAGGCTTCTGTATCCTTTTAATAAATCCACTTTAATATAAAAATCAAGTCTGCATTCAGCAAAAACTAAAAAACTTCAGCGTTTTTACTAAGGAACGAAAGACTTAATAAAGTTTTCCTACAAATTTGCAAGAAGCTGTATAGCAATTATAAACCCATTACTGATCTGCCCAGCTCTTTGATTGTAATCAACTCTGGGATCTCAGGTAAGCACATCTAGCTAGCCCAACTCTTCTGTTTCCAAGGAATCCAACAACTGTCAATTCCAGTCACACACAGATGTAGCAAGCTAGCAAAACAGGATTATGAAATCATTTGAGACACTGTATAGGTTGCAAAACTGCTTCTTGTTGTCCAGGTAGAGCTTCCTGTCTACTTCTCTTTTGGTGTATTGTTAATTGTACCCCTGATTGCCAAGTATCTACATGTGCAGCTCATGTTATATATATGTGTGTGTGAGTGTGCATGTATGCAAAACATACATTCACACCTCTACAATATGCACATACCAGGAAAGAGGTGATCTATTGGTCTAGGTTTTACAGGGCCCCACATCACTGTTGCACGTAATCAAAATTTTAAAAAAACAATATCAGAAAGTCTTATAAATACTTATCTCATTGTTCACCACCTGAAATTCAGGTTTGGTTTGCAACTAAAACACACTGTCCACATTTCAAATCAAGAGAACCAAAGCGTAGCCTGTGTGTCTGACAGTCTACTGAGTTATATATCAGAGCATATGCCCAGTACAACCTTTGTCTTCAGCACAGTATCTCTCCCCAGAGTGATCATGCTTCTTTAAAGGATATGAAGGTGAAAGGAGTTGAAGATTGCCTTGAGAGCTCTGCCCTCAACGTAGTGTGTGGGATGGCAAGAGCCCCTGGGCCACCGATCGTCAAAGGTTCAGGAGCCAGAAGGATGTGGCCATGAGCAGCAGCTCCATTTCTTGCTCATCCCCAGATGATCTTCAGACGCAAAAGATGTGTGTAAAATAAATCCTTTATTTTTGTACATGAAGGACACTCACTATAAAGTGTTTCTTTTCCAGAATCTGTTTGAAAAATCATCAGTAGAAGTGTACCTAAATCTGTTTATTGCCAGGTTATTTGGTGTTTCAGAAAATGTGAGTATTGCCAATTTTTAACCTGGTAATTTTTAATAGAGAAAATTTAAAAAGGGCTTTCATATTTATAGCTTAGACATGACCAGTATTTCCTGGTATTTGTGATGTGGTCTGCACCAAACATAGTGTGATTTATAAAAGTCAGAGATCCCCCAGGGAAAGGATTGTACTTTAAACTATTGTTCTAAATCTGATTTACTTACATGTTGAAAGATAATTTTGTATTCTTCTTTGAACTGACCAAAACTTTTTTTATTGCTTAAACTCTTGTTTTGCTAAAAATAAAACAAAACAAATTTCTTCTTTTACAAAGGGGCATCAGTGTTGTGAACACAGAACTGATGTAAAAGCTGCTTTTGTATTCAGTGTGAGATGGTGTTTACAGATGATTTTGACAACAGTGGAAATATATTAAATGGTGTCTGTGTATCTGAACTATTTAATTTTGTGTTATGTTCATATGGAGAAATATTTATACATACTTCACCAAATGTTTTATTTAATGTTGATAAATATTGCTCTTCAGTCTTCAGCTGTAGTGTCCTTTTAAAGTGATTCATAAAGGTCTGCTTGAGAAATGAATAGAGTATACCTAGCTTTCTTGTCACTAAAACAAATGTTCTTGACATACAAATCTTTCTTTTGTATGAGTTGTTTAAAGTGTCTACCTAAAAGTAAGCTTGTAAATGATATTGTAAGTCTACTTCAAGTACAAGTTCAGTATACAATAAGAAAAAAAAAAAAAAGAAAAAAAAAAAAAAGTTAAAGCTTCATCTATATGTCATGAGTGCATTTTGAGCTAAAGATGCCCAGATTTGGTTTACCAGTTTGGTAGACACACAGCCAAAGACTTGCAAGGCACCCACATTGCAAAGAAAATGAAAGACCTTTTTTTATAGAAAGAAGTATATATTTGAAATATATTCATTACTCAAGTTGACCTAACTAATCTTTTAACATTTAAATATATACCTATATCTATATATATTGCCATATTATTATCTTCTGATATTTAGAGTAGTGCTGTGCCCCTAATACACAAAATGTGAGAGCATGTAAGGAAGCCAGAATTCATCAGGGGGATTTATGGTGTATTAGTATTGATTTTACAATGGGAAACTATTAATTTTTAATGAAGCAAAGCTTCTTTGAAAGCGTCTGTCACCACTGTTTACATAATAGGAAGAGTTAAACCCTTGGACTGTTATAAGAGAGAAATAAACAACCTGTCTTTTGATGTGTGAACAGGCTTTAAAATGTTATTGCAGGCATCATAAATTGTGTATGTATACACATTGTAGCACAGATCAATTTTGTTATTATTTATTTAATGGAATATGCACTATAAAATATTAAGAATTTGGCTGTTGCAAGTACAGTGGGGATCAAATTAATTTGTATCCTATATGTCTATGTGTTTGCATTAAACCCATGCGTACACACAAATTGTAAGTATAGGCACAAGAGGATGTATTATTTATGAACATAGGCACACGCACATCGTAGGTTTCAGAAGAAGAACAATGCAAGACCCAAAGATGCAATCTGACACAGGATTACTTTTAAAAGGTAGAAATTACGTAAAATTGCATCTGTTTACAGGAAAATTAATCAGAAACATGATAGAAAGCGTCAATCTGAGGGCAAACAGCTCAGTCCCATAACCATTCCTCACATGAAAAGCTGTCTTTCAGAGACCAGGCATCATCCCCATTAGCTGCAATAATAAATGATTAGATTCCATATGAAGAGGATCAAAGAATCAGAGGAGATAGCCAGACAGGCACCACTGGATTGTCTGCAGCAAGCTTTGTAGAATAGACCCCAATTTGGTCAAGCACCAAATAGCTCTAAGACAACAAAATCCATTGTTATATGGATGCAAAATTGTGTGACAGTTTATTGCTTCCATACCAGTAGAGGCCGAGATCTCTGTCTGATCCAGAGATCCAAGGACAGGTGTCGTGGTGCACTAAGTGCTTTATCCTACTACAGCACAACATGCTTCCTAGAATTTAATCTGCAGAGGCTGCTGTTCTAAAGTTAAACAAGTACAGAAAGGCCTGAGCAGTTCCCCAGGTTTGAACACTTGGATCTATATAGACTGAACAATAAGTGACCTGCAGAAATGTATAGTTTTGTGAGGATACCCATGCCAATGTTGTGAGGCAGCTGATGACCTTCCTCAATTATGTACAATTTCATATTTGGTTGTCTTGAGTTTTATATTTCCTTACTTCTTCTGTAAGAATATCCTGAAACATCTTGGCTCAGTCTCAATCTTGTGTATATAAGAAGTGAATTGAACTCTTCCAGTACGTTCAGTTTGCCTGTATGGAATAGAAACATCAAAAGAAAAATGATTTTTTTTGTCTTTTTTTTTTCCTTCCGATCATCAGCATCAGTAATTTTGAATCTATAGACATCATCATGCTACTACATATACAGTAGGGATAGTCATGGAGCATCATGCTAAGCCACTTATAAACTGCATTTCACTTGCCCCCTTGATTATCTGATTACCTAGGCACCCCCATTCAAATGTGTGGTTGAGATTCCTAAATCTCATTCTCCCCAAAATGTTTTCTGGATTCTTTTCATAAAATGTTTTTCAAGCCTGTCTTGGTATCAGACTTTATTCCTTTCAAAAAATCTCCATGCCAAATTAAACTGCTCCAAGGGCATATTACTAGTGTTGAGGTCTAGTACTTTCTTTTTCGGAGGCTTACCAAGAGGAATTGGAGCAGGATCCTTTATATATAAGCATATATATATATATATATATATATATTCATTTTGTCTCTTAGGTGTTTACCCATACTTTCTTCTGGGAGCAGGTCGAAATGGTATATATTTGTAGATTGCTTTCTGTTAACCCAGAGGTTATGTACAAATGTCTGCTGGAGTTGCAGTGTTTGATGATGGCTGTCTTCTCTGTCCCTGAAGTGGACTCCCAGGATACCCAAGCACTTCTATTGGGAAGCTTAGCTAGATGATATATGACATTCAGGTTTTCAGAGAATTAAAAGTTTTATTTAACTAGGATTCTCTTCCTTGTACCAGGCATAAATCATTTGTTGATTCTGCACTTCGCTATTTCTGTAGACAAATGGTGGGAAAATACTAACTTGTGAAGTGTGTTATTTGGGCATTTTTGTATTCCAGCTTTTAGGATGAGCACACATAGGGTAGCTAATTTGATAGTGTTGTTTGTTGGAAAGAAGTTTATAAGAATAGGAGTGTTTGGAGCTGTTATTTTCCACACTGTTTATTCCATTTCATACCCCGTGGCACCACAATTGACTGAGCTTGATCATCATAGTATTTGATGTCACTGATAGGTCTTCACAGTCCTAACTGGCAAACTTACTTACTGTGTCACTGTGGTATTCAGGACTTTGTTTACTTTTCACCACTCCCATGGCATCTTAAATACATATATTAAAACACAGGTTGTCTTTTTTTTTTTTTTTATCTTCAAGAAAGATTGTTGTGGTTATTTACATATACACTCTTAGATGTGCTTGAAGACTTTTTGATTAATTTTAAATACTTAAATGACCAGAGAAAATATAGTTAACCTTGACAGAGATCATTTTCACTTATCCATCTCTATGCATTTTGCATATCTCAGAAGGATAACATATGTATGACACAGTACTATATATGTGCATACAGAGAGAGGCACACATATCTACAGTGATGTTTATGGAAGTATATAAAAAGTTATGCTGACGTTGTCAGCCATAGTGAACATTGTCTTTGACGCCTGATCAATTGTAACTGGACAGTTTAGGTCTGCTCTGCTTAGCTACAAGAAAAGTTTTCACATCTTTCCTTAGTGCTTATTTTTCAAAATGCCCTTGTCCTTATTTATGAACATGCTGTTCTTAGTGTATTGTGCTGGCTCTTTGGACACTACCCAAAATTTAGAAATGCATGACACACACTGAGCTTTTGCACCAATACTGTACTAGGTTCAACTCCATTAGGTTAACCAAAACCACTCTGGCTTCACCAAATGTGAAGATGGCTTCGGGTTCTAAGGATGGATTCTGTCTAAGTTTACCAAAAAGAAATAGGGGTCCCAAACTCCTGAAATCATGCAAACATCACAGTCAGTTTCTCAGTTTGGTTACATGAATGCAGGCACTATTAAAACACTTTGAGGTGGAAAAGTATCATCCTTCCCCACTCCGTGCTATAGCTCTGCCCTTTCTGTTATATGGAATAGTACTTTTCATTTGCCAGTCCCACAGGTGGAATTGTGCAATTAAAAAAAAAAATAAATAGATGTATATATATATACACATATATATTTATATATATATATGCTTGTTTGTGTGGTAGAACTGAGAAATACACAGTGTAGGTATATCTAGGTCATTCTTCCTTTTCTGTTTTTGTAAATAATAAATCCTTGACTGAGTTTAACTGGCATGTATGATGCTGACCTCAGGGAAGGTCTTATGAAAATGGTGATAAAATAGCTGATCTCTGGTGAGAAGAGCTAACTTGTTTCCAAGCTAGTGAAGCTATACTATGTATTTAACTTGGCAGTAAGCTTGGAAAAAGAACAAGGCATTTAAAGTTTTTATAGATGTGCACATCCTCTCTGCACAGGGGTGAATAAACACATGCAAACACTTCCCAGAAAAGTTCAGTGTGTGAATGACTCTGGGAGCCAAAAGTGCGCATTACCAACAGCCACACTTCTGGCATGGCAGCCTCATACCCCACTCAAACATCTATGAAACCTTATTATAGGGCTAAATAATTGGGCATTCATAGGGAAGTATGGTTTATCTGTCTGTGTGTTTGTGCATGCACATATATGCATTTTCCATGAATTTTACAGGAAATTCTTACTCTCTCAAGGCCAAAAATTTAGTGCTGTATCTGGAATGAAAGAATGCCTGAAGTGCTTCAATGGTTAATACTTGGTCATAGCTAATAATTAGATAAGCACATGACAGTGTACAGAGAGAACTTTTAAATTTTCTTTTTCAAATCTTCATAGTAGCATAGTTAATTTCCTTAAAATATCCAAAAGAACTGAAAAGTTTTACACTGTCATGGAAATAAAGTCTCTGGATAAGAAACTGATTTCTTGAATTTTCTTCAAATTATCCAGTCCTCTTGAGAATATTTTTCTTCTGGATTGAAATCTCTGGGTTAACAAAGCAACCATAGTCACTCCTCAAATGTGATCTAGCCTAGAGGTGTCAAAGTGATGAGGAGATGGCCTTCATTATTTTGTGGTTAACAAGGCTACTTTAAGAATAGTTATCGTTCTGGCACAGACCAGCACCACAGCATGATTTAAGATAAAAGTCAATTTACTATGAACCCTGTATTGTGTGGATATATCACAAGAAATAGACCTATGTGGTATTTCCTGATGCTCCGTAATTTTTCTCCAATCATTATTTTCACTTTTCATAGTGATTCAATCCCCTCCAGCTGTACATACCTATTTAACACTCTCTTCCATCAATGTAGAAGTATGCCATTTTTAGCACCTACAAAATCATATTTATTTCCCTTCCCTTCCCTTCCCTTCCCTTCCCTTCCCTTCCCTTCCCTTCCCTTCCCTTCCCTTCCCTTCCCTTCCCTTCCCTTCCCTTCCCTTCCCTTCCCTTCCCTTCCCTTCCCTTCCCTCCCCTTCCCTTCCCTTCCCTTCTGTTTGAAGGGAAATATTGAGTAGGATTACATATTCACTGCTGCTCTCAGAAGCAAGATGCTTAGGGAAAGATCATTGACATCAGTACACTCAATGCGTGAAAGTGCCTATTCAGAAGTTAAAGGTTAAAAAAGCATGAATTCTATTGCTCATTGCTTTCTGAAAGAACTAAGAAAATACTAAATACAATGTGATGTTTTGCAGTTGTAGGCTGTAGAATCTGTAAGTGTTCAATGAAGAAGATAGTTTTTTTCACATTAATTGTCCCTGAGTTTCCAGAGGAGTCCTCTTACCCAGTTTGCTCCTGCCCCAGTCATGCCCGTGTCACTTTAGTTCCCAGGATTTGTGCCCTTCTTCCCCTCCAAAGACCAAAAAAAGTCACCGGGCTTTTGTCTAGTATGAAGCTGGAAATGAGCTCCTGGTACTTGCACCCTGCTGGGGGAAGGGTGTGGGCCACGGAAGTCAAGACAAGTTGTTACAAAAATGAGTCGTAAGCTTCCTGCTTCGACTTGGAGATACGGAGTATTTTTGTGATAGAAGTAGAGATAACATTACAGGAATCTGATGAACATACTCTGTGTTTCCTGATGTGCCTTTCTGTTCCTATTAATTGAAAGGTTTCTGTGCTGTTCTTCTGATTTAGGATCAAAACTAGTTCTAGAGACATTATCTGAATATATATATATATATTTAAAGCTTTAATATTTAAAATAAATGTATATTGTTCTCATTCTTTCTGAATTTGAAATACGGGGCAAATTACACGCAGTAAATGAGCACCTCAGAAGCCTCTTTCATAAAAAGGGATTTGTAATTTTGCCCCTTATCAGACCCTGCTTTTCTTCAGCCAAAAGTAGTAGAGATGAACTTACTGGAAACAGATGAAATGACCAGAAAGCAGTAAAAGTGAGAGCCTCACCTTCTGCTACATAAACAGGCAGTGCTTGCACTCAAAGTCTTGTATCTACTGAGCTAGTAGTAGCCATCCATTCAGATAGATACTATCCAAACACAAATATTTATTAATATTAAAAATATTAAATTATTGGCCAGGTTGCTCTGGTTCTGCAAACAGGTTCTGTACTGCATGGCAATTCACCTGCTGACTTTTAAGTAAAGTTCTGTGTCTAGGGAAACTGTTAGAAACAATAATTGGTCCTAAGTCATACTGATGGCATTTTGCAAAACACTAGTATATTAATGGGGAAAGTAGAGGTGGATAATGATGGAGAGATATTGTTTGCAATTGTTTTCCTCAGTAGCAACATTTTGGAGTATCCTTTCCTCTTTCAATTAAATAAAGACAAAGTTAAAAGAAAATACCCAGAGACTGACTTAAATACTGTTGTAGGCATTCTCCCCTCTGGAATCACTGCCAGCACTGCAGTCCGTAGGACAGAGGGTGGGTGGCTGTGTGGTGGTAGACAAATGAATGCATCAGCCCCAGTTGAGCATCTAATGAACGCTCACATTCCTCCTTTAACCACACGGGTATTAGCCCAAAGTGTGCTGTACAAACTTGGCGCCCACTGAACTCCCACTGTGGAACATTGTGTTCTTAAGGGATTTTTTCATTCTTTTTTTTATTTATTTATTTTTTATTTTTTATCCCTTCATATAAAGCTAATCAGGTGGCACCTTCCCATGTGGAACTTTCCTTAAAATGTATTATTATTGTAATCTACAAATGCCTTTTACCCTGTATGCTCCTGATAACAGTTGCATTAGTATAAGCTGATAAAGTCATTTCTTTAGTTGCCGCTCATGGAGAGGCTTGCTAGTTAAGATAAAAAGTAAATGATGTGATATAAGAGTCATATCTGATTGTACAGTGCATTGTCTGCCAAGCAGTTGGTGATGTAAGATTTACATAACCACTAGATGTTGGTTGAACTTTTGAAATATATTTCCGTGTTCTTTTTTTCCTCTCTGAATCCAATAGAGAGGCAGAATACCGAACAAGCAATCAAGAAAAATGTAACCTTAAAGTAATTTGAGATTACTACAAGAACAGTAAATGATCTAGAAACAGTGCTTTGGGAGTCTTCATCAAGTACATCCTTTCCTTTGGTGAAACTGTTACTCCCCTCAGTCTGGGAGGCCTCTGTGCAGACGTAGGTTTGTAGTAAGGAATGTGGACTCCATCCATGCATGCTGGTGTTTTCCAGCTGCTATCAGTTTTCTTGATGTCACAGGTTGCTGCTTGCTGAAACCGCTCCATGCTCAGGTAGCAGCCATGGCCACCGGCCTTCGCTGGGGTCTGACCCAAGCCCAGTGCCAGCTCACAGCCAGGCCCCTACTGTGCTCCCAAGGCCCTTTCTGCCCCGTGTCACACTTTGCAGCCACCTACACACACTCCAGGACTCTTCCCAGTCCTCCTGTGCCCTGCTCTGAGCCAGACAGCAGCCTGCAGCCAAATTCCCTGGGAGGACTTGAGCAAGACCCAGCAAGGCCTCAGCAGCCCCAGGCCTGTCACCGGCCCCTTTCCTCCAGCCTGCTGCCGGGCTGCACGCTCCCACAGCACAGACCATGGCTTCTGAAACCATTTCCAGCTCCATTGTGAGCCGCATCACCTGTTACTGCCAGCGTTAGAGAAAAATGGAAATGAGGAATTGCTTATCTCTGGCCCATTTTTTATTCTTTTTTTTTCCTTTCAGATGATGTATGTATAATGCCTATTTGTTTGGGGGAAAGACCGCAGGCTACAGATGCAGTATTTTGGTAGATATTTTAACATATTCAGAGAAGGGAAAATTCAGTCACGCAAATAGGTATCTTGGATTTTTTTCCTCATTTACTGAATTCATCACAGAAAATTTAACTCACCTCTGGCTACACAAGTGTCTTCCTGCACTTTAGATAGTTGAGCAATTTTCCCACGTGCCAGTTTGTTCAGATTTCTTCCTTCATCTGTATCCTCATTAACGGTTTCTTGAGTTGGTGAGCTTTTGCCCTTTTGATGGTGCATGGATCTGTTTGCACCAGCTTTGTGTTAACTTCAGTATCATAGCTATCAGGAGCAATCTATCTGTGGTATGAAGCTCCTCTACCTTATTTTATGGCTCTCAGCATTCTGAATTATCACACACTCACAGACAAGGGGATTTGTCCAGTGTTTTTAATCTACATAAAATTTACTGAAATAATCAAGTACATATAATTGAGCTGTTCAAAATACCAATCCAAAATCCACCCTATTATTTTAAAGTACCATATCAAAATACTTTTATATTTCTCATGGAAGCAAATATCTCAGTGCGTAGCCAAGACTAGCTATGTAGCCTGTAATGAGATATAATACAAAACAGATATCCTTCAAATATTTCATTAAATAATGTGACCTAATTCATCCTGGCTGAACAGACTTAGTTTAGCTCAATCCTGCTGTTAATCTTTCTTCAAAATTCTCATTAGCATCAATGGAAATTTTAGCAAGAGGAGATAAATCAGTCTTTTTTAATAGGGCAGATAAATAATGCTTTGGTTTTGTATTTCTTGATAATAAACGTAATCAAATTACATAAAATATGAACACTCAAAGCCTGTTCTGTGCCCTCAGGGAACCCCTTTCACTATCCCAGTGCAGTAAAGCTGCATATAGCAGGACATATTCCACTAAGACAGTTAAAAATAAATGGGTGTATAAGACTAAACAGCTTAAAAAATCATACTGTAAATGATGTGATTGAGTGAAATTGTATGTATATTTTTCAAGTCTTCAGAATAGTTGAAGTTTTAACTTATTTCAAATTTTTAAGTTGAAATCTATTCATATTTGGAAATTTTGTACAACCTTGTAAAGTTAAATACTATGTCACTGTAATTTATTTTTGTTGTCATATATTGACATATGCTCATTTATATATGAAGTGTACTGTTTATCAATTGCTTCTAAGGCAGCAATAAAAACATGAAAGTTGTTCTCATTCTCTTGTCACTGCTGTCATTTATCTCATGTATATTTTTTAACTTTACATCAATACATTCCATTTATTCATCAGAAAAAAAAAGGAAATGGTGTATTGTTTTTAACTGTCTTCCCATGCCCAGTCAACACACAGACAAATCTTGCCTGTGCAGCTGAAAGTGTTGAGGGAATACACTGTAAAGAAGCCCCTGAGAAGAGATTGCCACTTCAGTGCATCACCCCAAGAGGGCCTCAGGATGTGAATGGGAACAAATAGTCCCAGATGTGTCTCTTTTCCTATCAAATCTGCTTTTACTTTTCAATTGAAAAGTTTCCACATCATTCCACATAGTTTTAGGCTCTGTAAAGCTCTGGACATTCAGACCTCTTATGAAAATGAGCTTGGGTAGAAGAAACAGAGGGCCATACAAAATCAGTCCCAGCATTGAGACTTGGTTCAGTACCATAGCTCTTCTCCAGTTTCACTTCATCTTGGAGGAAATGCTTTAAGATGTGCTCTTCCTTCCTCCCTCACACATAGTGTGATGCTCTGGTCAGCTCCCAGCCAGGTGGGGCAGTTGCACCACCCAGCTCTCCAGGAGCACTTGCATCAGCCCTGCTTGCCTTGACCTCCCAGAGCCTGGCTAGGTAGCAGAGGGCACGCGTACTTTCCATATATCATGGAGCTCTTGTTGCTAAGACAGTTGTTTGCTTTCTATAGCTGCTACACAGGTAGACTCTTTTCTTGCTGGGTGTCATTTAGCCTCTGCTTGTGACATGGGCCTTTCTTTTTGATCACTACCCAACTGCACTTGTCCAGGATGGACAAGTCATACTGTCACCTTTCAGGAAGGGATGCAAGCTGGGAATTGCAGAACAACTCCCACTGCTGCAGCACAGCTGGATGTGCACAGATCTCCACTCCCCCAGCCCTGCTCAGCTGATGTTCAGGTGCTCTGTGGTGATCTGCTTGTGCACAGGCCCCAGGCTGAGGAGGATGATGATAGGCATAAGCAGCTAATTACTGCTGGTCACCTGAAAGCACTTCCCATCTTGATTAGGAACACTTTCTTGGTGTTCCTAATGAACAAATGAACCTAGCCCATATTTCACTGGAAGACGGCTCAAAGAAAAGCTGATGTAGCTAATAGAAGTATCAGCTGAGAGACAGAAGCTGCTGCTATCTTTGGGAAGTCTGAAACCCTGTTACAGTGGTTTGCATGGCTGAGATGGACTAGGAAGTTTGCTTGGCCTGGATGTGTAGTGTCACCCGAGCCAAGGTCTGGTCACTGGGATCCCAGCAATAGAAGCCCTGTATATTGGAAACTCTTAAGAATTATTAGTGTGGCATTCAAACATTATTTTCTTCAGGTATGATGATGGTACTAATAGCTATAGACTACAATCCTGGAACAGGGTTTTAAAGATGCTTTGAAGTAACTTTTGGACTGGAACTAAAGCAAATTCATGGGGCAGACACCTCTGAATAGTATAATTTAGTTCCAGCCCAGAAGGCCAAATGTAACTTCTCAATCATTAGTCATTCCTAATTCTCTGAACACCCTTAACCTTCCCCTTTAATGCAAAATCCTCTGTGCTGTGCTCCTTATAAATATAATTCAACCTGTTTTATTAAATAAAACAATATGTCATCACAATAACTTGTAAACAGAATAAAGTTTATCACTTTGACAGTGAAGTACATCTGCATGATACAAGAACAAAATGTAAAAGCACAAATCCTTTTCTTCAGCTAGCAAGCGGTTTCCTGATGATGCTTTCAAAACTGGGAACTTGATTCTGCTTTATTGTGTAAGTATTGCTATATGCTGCGTTTTTCAGCATTTCTGTCAGCCAACTGATACAGCCCTTCATAGCTCTTTGGGTGTGCTACATAGTCACCTACGATGCCATGAAATAGTAAGGCAGTGGGAAAGCATGGGAAATTGCTCGCTTATTGAAAACGTTTCTTAGCAATCTTTATTTGTGTCAAAGAGAGTAAGAATGCTCCTAACGCTGCTCAAACAAAACTCAGTCTATTCCTCCCTCAAAGTTTTCATCCACTTCATTGCAGTTACTTTAGCAGTGGTTTGCACTGTTGCTTAACTAAGCAGACCTGTGGCTCTGGAATATGATAGATGATTATCTTTTTGTAGCTATAAAGTATAGTTATTTGACAGATTTTTTTTTTTTTTTAATGGCTTAAATTACAGTATGCTTATCTCAGAGAATGGAAAAAACTGTTCTTTTCTGCAAAATGTCCATCAGGGGTACTGAGCAAGGGCGGTATTGAAGTCTCTAATTAATATGGCACAATCAAAAGCTCATCTTTACTTTCAGGTGCTTCTAGCAGTTTTAAGGCTTTATCATCCAAATTGTTGCCAGTGTGAAAGATAATTACCTTAAAGTATTGTCTGGCTATTCACATACAAAACAAACCAGAAGCAATCTTGTAGATAATGAATGGTGCTTATCTTCAGGTTACTTTAACAATGGGTATGAGAACAGTTGCAAAAGTTTCTTGGATGTATTAATTATGTTATCAACTTAGAGAAGATGGCAGATCTTAGAAAAGAAATGGAGAGATGCTTGTCTTTCCTCTCCCGTCTTTAACAATGAAGTACTAGACACTGTAGAAACACATTTTTATTTTTTTTTCAGTACAAGTAGATGCTAGTCTGCAAAGCTTATGAAGGTCTTTGCCAAATACATTTTTCTCTTGACATATGTGGTGGCTCAGGGCAAGGCAGAAGCCCCTGGACATAAATCCAGCCTGAACGGGCCAAAACTTTGCCCTGGCTTTGACCAGGGCAGTGTTCCCTGGGAAAATTGAACAATGGAAAGAGGAGAGAAAACGAGATGTGGATATTACTGTTAATGAGAGAGATCTGCTGACCACAGACAAAATGGAGAAGGATGGTGTGAAGCAATTATGCTTTCATGAGTAATTACAATTTTATTATGGATATTCATGATTACTGTATGCAATACATAAATGTGGCTGAGCACACTGCCTCTCTTTTGTTTTGTTTTTGTTTTGTTTTGAAGCTATGCACTTCTTGCCAATATCTTCCCCTCTGAGGATAAGCATCAGCACTTTGTTGGGAAGGGTAGAGCAGAGAAAGGACCATGAATGGAAGAAAACAACCTTCATCTTGTCATCAGTTCTTGGAATTCTCTCAATTTCCACTCTGGATGGCTTGACTTCTGTCAACACAGGGTGGTATAAAAATGCCCCAGAAAGGTTATTGTTAACCTTGTTGTGAGTGCCTTTTCCATAGTAAGCCAACTGTTTTCCCCCACAGAGAACAGGCCTTCCTTCTTAGGCCAACTTCCTAGCTGCCACTGAGCACTGTCTGGAAAACCGGCCAGGCTCAGCGGGCAAATATAATGGTTAATGGCTGTTACTGTAAGGAGAATTGGTCAGAGTTATCTGGCTGCCAGATCTAATCTTCCTATGATCACTGTCTCAAAGAATTCCTTCTTATTGCAGCTGTTGAAGGCCTGGCTTCTGGCTGTTGTCGCATTACCTAGTAGCCCAATACATGACTCTGCTGGCCATAGAATGTCTAAACCAAAGGATTAGACAAATTCTGGGGAAGTCATATTTGCTATCATCATTATTTATCTTGGTGAAGTCACAGGAACAAGGAGAGAAGTCTTTTATAAACACAGAATCTTATATGCTGACTGAGCCAAAGGGGAAAAGCATTAAACTGCACTGAAATTGATTAATCCAGAGAAGTTTTGATTTCTTTCTCACTTTATGAACAAGCTTGGGAAGACTCTCCATGGAATACAAAGCTGTTTTCCAGCTAGAACAGTGGCTCCAAGCAGCAAGGTGATATTACAGCCCAAACCCCAGAAGGAATGATGCTTTGGTGCACTGAGACATGTCAGCTGGCACATAGTGCACAAAGAACAGATGCCAATGATTTCATGTTATATCTACATATTCCTATATGTCAATCTGCACCTCACTACATATTAAAGCTACATGTTCCTACTACTTACCTCAGACATTTTTATTTTTTATTATTTTTTACAAAGAAAACTGGGGGAGAGCAGAAGCTACAAATTTGCCTATACATTTAAAGCAACTGATTCTCCTGTTAATGAAAGTGGTAAATGCTGTTTAAGGGTATGTGTGGTCATAAGTACTGCTGCAAAAAAGGACTAACAATTGCCATCTTTTCTTCCACCTTGGTAGAAGAGCAGCTTCTCTGGCACTGTTGGATTCTTCTTTTCCAAGCTCCTGACTCTTCTGTCTTGGACCCTCATCCCGAGGGTGGCAAAACTCAGACTGTTATTCTGTTTTAAGGCACAATACTTGCACACATTCACCAGGCATGATATTACCTTTGCTACTCCTGGTAATAGAGCACACCATGTTAGCACCCCCTCACTCAGTATAGCATAGAGGTTGCAATTTTTCTTGCATGCTCAATGAGGTTCATCACTGGTAAATAACTTGTTGCTTGTGGTTTAAGTTTGGGGGGAGAGGGTATAATGCCAAAATCAAGAACTATCCAAAGAGAGGAGGTAGGTAATAAACAATGTAAGATTATGTTCAGGATTGCAGGAAGGATTTTAGAGCTTTAACAGGTGTTGGAGAGAGTGCCAGTAGCCATGGGTGACAGAAGCATTGGTTCCTTCTGTTAACAATGAGTAAAGCTTAAAGATCACTGGATCAAACAGCTTAGCTGGTTACAGAAGATGCTGTCTGGGTCTGTGATATAGTCATTGCATGCAAGTCAGCTGCAACTAAGATCCCCAAGGATGTTTTAAGCACTGAGTATGAGATGTGATATTCGGTGATGCAACATGCATCTGCTGATAAAAGGGGAAGTTGTTTTGTATTTTAGGTGAGCTTCATCAGCCTCTTGCAGAATGACTCATCTAATGCTGACATCTAATAGAGGCCAGACAATTCCCTCATGAAAGAGGCTATTTGTCTCAATTGACTAAAGAGGCAGCTCTACAACTAGCTCAGATTAATATCTTTACTGCAGATATTTCAAGTTAAAAGTCAGGATTCATCTCACCATCTGCTGTTGGGGGGGAGGAATTCACCACCTGCATAAAATGAGAACATGTTGCTATCAGTTTGTGTTCTTTGATTGCAGTTGCCAATAGAGCATGGACACAGTAAACCAGGCACACTGCAGAGCAGTGGTGACTTGTGCTCTGTTCCAGGTAAGCTCTAGTTTGAAAGCTAGGTGGCTTCATTAATGTCTCAGTGTGCTCAAGCAAATCCATAAACCTTGTTGATGACATAGCTACTTTCAGTTCAGACCTTGCTAATATCTATCCAGCTCACTGAGTTAAGGTGAGTGTAGGTCATGCAGCAGTGGTGCACCCTACTTGCTCTGTTTACCCAGCAAAGGATGGGGCAGTGGTGGTTCTGAGCATGGTAACCTGCTAGGGAGTGGACTACTAAAAGACTACAGGTGAACAGGCATGATGCTGTTACACAAGTGAATGAGAAATGTCAGTTCATTCATGAAATTCCTTGGTAAGAACTACTTAATGCACTCCGTAAATGCCTTGGTCTATACTTGGAAATTCCTTTGCTTCCAGGTGCTCTCAATTCTAATTTACCTGTAGATACTTATAATAGTGCTCTTAGTATAATCTGGCTTATTTTATTCCACAAAATTACTGGATCCATGTAGTTCTGAACTCCTATGACTAATTATTATTTTTTTTTTTTTTTAAAAAAAAAAGAAAACTTATGTTCAAGCTTAAATCACCAGGTTTTGGCATTTCATGAATATGCACATAGAACATCCGGAGTTGTATGAGTTTATAAACTGTTTTCAGTTACACAAGTGGGATGTGGATCTGCCCATTTTCAAAGTTCAGTCTAGAATAAGCTCTGGGGATTTGTTGTGAGACTAATTATAAGACAAGGATAAGGCTAATTGTAACAGGGTAAACTGACCTAGTAAGAGAAGCCAGATCCTTTAATCCCATAAACACACAGATCAGTTAATTGCTGAAGCAGTAATTCTCAAGCAGGAGCTGACAGAGTTACATGGCCTCAAACACTGCTCCAGCTCAGTAGGTGCCATCTCACAGAAGAGAGGTAGCTCACCCAGGGGCTTGGATTGTGGGGGTGGTTGCAGCCCCAGATGCCAGCTCAGGGGGAATCCAGTAAGCATCTGCATCTCTATGGCATTTGTTCCCCAGGCATCTGGGCAGGGGATAAAAGAAAGATGCTGGCCCTCACTGGGGGCAAATAAAGGAGGGTTTCCTGGTAATAAATATACTTACATACTGTGGGGAAGGAGCTGGGGATTGGGAACAGAAAGAAATAGGAAATCAAAGGATATATTTGTGGAGAAATACAGAGCTGAGTAATTGTGCCACTGTAAAAGGCAATGCTCTGCATCCTAGGAGTCTGGGCTTGAAGCAAAGTGTTCTCCCACCAACAACTTCAGCCTGCAGAAGTGCATGACAAAATTGTTGGTGCTGTAACCCAGTAGGGGAAAAGATAGCAAGGGAAAATGCATATTGATTTTTTTTTTTTCAAGGAATGTGAAAGACTGCTTTTAAAATTGATCTTGTTCTTGGACTGTTGCTTATGCCACAAGGCAATAGCTTCTCGTTTGCCTGGAAGAAACAAAAATCATGAACTGGTTGGAATCACTTCTGATGTCAACACTACAGGCATGGCTACTGGGCAAATGAGCACAGCCTCCCCCCGAGCTTATACATCTCTTTTAACATTTCTGTCCTCTCTGTTTATTTTGAGCTTTATAATGTTCAGTTATAATGTGTACTTTGTCCTTAGGTTTTGTGATATCACCACAACAGTAACAGAGCTGGTTTTTTTTCTTTCTGTTTTTTTTTTTTTTTTTTTTTTTTTTCTCTGATTAAGAGCTGCAAAGTAAAAATTAAAAGGAAAGTCCTGTATTTCAGTCTTAATATTTTTCAAATGTGATTATTGTGTATAACTGAGTGGTTTTTTTTTCTTTTTTTTTTTTTGTGCAGGTGATTCAGAAGACCTTTAGTGCATATTTGTGCCTATTAAGTCTGGGCACTCCCACTCACAAGGCGTTATCCGCCTCATTACATATGCATTATCAGAACAGGTTTTGGTAACAAGCAACATCACATGCCTTCCTTGATAAATGGTGTGGGTACCTTGGGAAAAGTTGTGTCAGATGTGGGAAATACATGACAGATGTCTGGGAGTTGCCCAGTGGGCAGCCTGGTGGCACTGATTAAAAACCCCATTGAATTGCATTAGCAAGCATGTTTGCTGCTGCCAAAAAAGAGATGAAATCTCTTTTGGGGAGTCAGACACTTAGGACAATACCCAGAGCAGCAGTGTTTATATGTGAGCTGGGCAGAAGAGCCATTACACTTCCAAAATGAAGGTATCCATGCAACTGCCATGGAAGCCAAGGTATGACCTTATAGGAACAGTGCCAAATGGTAATTTAAGCAGGTTTCCTCTGAGCACTTCAGAGAAAAATGATGGTGAGTGAAAGCAACCTGTGCAAATCACTCACCCAACCTGCAGCTACACCTGTACACTGCAGTGAAGGTATTTCTTTGTGTCAGTCTAACTGAGACATGAGTTGGGCTTTGGGAGTTGCATGAAGACTTCTGCAGGCAGCCCCATGGGAGAGGCAGCAGGACAAGGAGAGCACACTGAGCCTGCACCATGCAAAACCTTCTGGCTTTTATCACTGCCAGCCTTCCGTGATAAGGCATGATGACTAATGTAAGCTCAAATAAAATTAATGTTCTTGTCCATTTATGGCTATGTACTAACCTCCCCGAGCTCAGTAGTGAGGGAACATCGGCCCTGTCTATTACAAGCTTATGGTAAATTACTTAACAAACTCAGAGTTGAAAATAACACTCCCTTGTGTTGTCACTAATGCGGTTGCATGGTTAATTAATAGATCCTGAGAAAAATGTTTAAATAGAAATACATTTTAATACATTTTGTTATCAATACTTCAAACTGCACAACTTTTAGAGCTCCACTGACAAGGATTACACCACAAATCTGTTAAAATCTGGGCAGGTTAGGACGAGTTCTCTCGATGCTTTGAATTTTCACTGTTTTGGTGTCTTTCCTGAGTTGTACAAAAGGAGGATTCTAAAACACTTCTGTAAATGCACCTAGGAGTTAGCTTAGTGTGAATTTTAATCTGATGTGGAAGACCTCAAGTTTCACCATGTTTTTGTAAATCCTTTTGTCCTATTTTTTTTTTATTTTTCTTTCATTACATAATTGTGAGTGACATGACTTTAATTTTTCTGTTGTTAAAGTGAATCTAAAGGGAGAAAGAAAGATATAGTTGAAAAACCTTGAAATATCCCCCAAAGCTTGGAAATGCTGACTAACATAATTATTCCAAGGTCAAATTCAGAAACCTGTCACTTGAATTGTATTCCTGCACCTGGATATCTCCACATTTGATAGAGTTACACCATACCCTCTGTTCTCACTGCTCCTGTGTCTTGAAATATTTGATCTTCGCAACTCATCCCTGTCTGCATAACAAGCTACCAAACTTTTGGGGGAGATTTCCCATTACAGGGAAGCAAGGAGATCCTCTGCTTCATGACACACCTCAAAGTTTTAGTGCTGCTTATGGCACCAGCAGCATCCAGACATGAGCTAGGTGGTTGCCAGTACCTGAAGAGACTTGATGTATTACAGCTGAAAAGCTGGGGGACAACTATTTTTAAAATATCACTTTCAACACAAAGTAACAATGTGATTGGCTCTGCAGAAATCTCTATGTGAAGAACAGCAGGCAGGGAGGTCTGGGCTCTCTGCCCCTGGCCAGCTGCCAATGGACATGGCTCCCTGTCCTTCCTAGCTGACATGCAAGACTGAACTCAAAGGCCCTCCTGTTCCCCCACCAACTTCAGAAGGGGTTTTTCCCTGGTCTCCATTGCTCCTGACCCTGGTCTGTAAGTCCTTTACACCCAGAATAACAATGCAGGACCCATCCTAATGTCTAGCAGGTTTCCTAATTCAGCTCTGGGTATCCACATGTGTAAGCAATACACAAAATGAGGAGTGAAACTTTGTATTCACAACAAAATCCAGATACTGTTGCAATGCTGTGCTGGGTCTCGCCCAGGAGATAATTCCTTGGCTGATTTGAATGCAAAAACACACTGAAGGCCCACAGTGTGTGTCAGTGTGCTTGTGCCTGGTCCATCCACCCTACAGAGCTGTACAGTCTTCATCTTTCTCCTTCAAGAAAGCTTACAAGCAGATCTGTCAAGAACATATCCAAAATGTAAGTCTGACATTGAGACTGGATTTTGGTTTGTGTTCAAAATGTAGGTATGACCTTAAAATGCATTTATTTTTAATGGATACAGCCCTGTAATTAATATAGGACAGAAACTTCAGCCTGTAAAACTTTGGTAAATGTGCTTGGCAGTCATTCCCCTGTGCCCACGCATGCAATCTGCAGAAGAAATTTCAGGATCCCCTGTTCCTCCTGCAGGTAGCACTTTAACTTCAGCACAGAATAAATGTAGCCAGGCACAAACCTCATGATGCATGCTGTGTTCCAGAGAAGATGAACGTCTTCTTGCGGGACTTGTGTGGCCTCTCTGCATACTGTACCACATTGCACTTTTTCAGCGATGTTGTTTTCCCTGTCTTATCTTGTTTCAAAGATGTTCAGAGTGCTGAAGGACCCTCAGGGAAAAGGCAACTAGCTGAGACAGTCATCCGAGCCTGAATTAAAGAGCAAGTCTCTAAGGTACTCTACAGATGGAAAAATGTGTAATTTTCACAATATTTCAGTAAACCAAGTCTCTGCGTTATGTGTTTACGGACTGCAGAAGTCAGCTATTTCTCATTTTTTTCAAGACCACACCTTGCAGTGATTGTAGGGACGATTTTTTTTTCAGTCTAATATTTTGTCCAAACACTTTCTACTGCAAGTAAGCTACAAAATGTCAGAATTATATAACCATCAATTTTGATGTTTTAGAAAGGAAATAAACTTTAAGAAAGGTAGACTTGCTTAAATGTAGGAAATTTACAAGGTTCTAGGCACACATAAATCAATGTACAGCAGTTTTTCTATTTACAAACCAACAGTGCCATCCTCTGACTTCTGTGTTTTCATGCAGATACCCTTCAAGATGTTCTAAAACCATATGTGATTCTAAAAGCATTTTTGTGGATGCCTGTATGTTGCTTAAGCAAACAGAATCCTTTTAAACAAGACAACACATTAAAAAGCAATAGTAATAAAATAGTCTATTTCATAGTCTGTTGGGGTTTTTCATGGATTTGATCTTTGCATATGTAGAGGGCTTCTCTGCTTTTAGAGAAAGCTGGCATCTGTAATAGCTGGGCACACACACACACTGAATGTAAAATGTTTTGATCCAGGATATAAAATCATTTTCTACACTACAAATGGAAAGGTCATGCATTAGTGCTCACACAATTAATACTGTTTATTTACTTTTTCTAAAGGAAGCTGGGTGATAGGAGGAGTTATTTAATTAATACTTCTTATCTTTTAAGTTTTAATGTTTGTGGTTTCAAATTGTGTTCTGTCGCTATAAGTGCTAGAAGCATGTTTATTTTTGTTTGGTTTGGCATCGCTTTTATTATGTGAAGGCACATATTACCACATATGTACCTGAGATATGGATCTAAGGAAAGAGAAAACTTCTCATACAACAGTGAGAAGCCACACTAATTTTAAGAATGAAAGAAAGCTGCTCAAGCTACTTGTGGGGTTACATTATACCTACAGTTAGATGGAGGCTAAACATTGTGCTATTTTTCTGCAGTGCAGGTAGGGCCTTAAGTGCATGCGTCTATTAACTGCAGGAGCGGCTCCATTGACTTTTGCTGTGTTACTGCCAAAGGCCCTTATGTACATGCTTATTGCTCTTAGAGGCTTATATTTGCCTGGGGCTGCAATGCAAACTACATCTTGTTCTTGTTTTCATATGACATTGTCATGGGAAGAGAGGAATTTTTCTCCAATTAATTACATTTGTAATAACTGCTGTTCTCAAGGATCCCTTCTTCATGGCCTGTTAGAAGTCTGGTAACTTTGTATGGTGTTCAGATGATGTTTTGTATGTCATAGCTATAAATCAGAGTATGTCATAGTAATAAATCAGAGATATCTACATTTGAAATAAAAGAGAGAATTTCGAAATATTCTATAAACAAATGAATGTTGGAATGGGGGGGGGGGAAGGGTTGGGTAGACAAACCAAACAAAACACTTCTCTAATAAATAACGTATTAGAGAAGTAGTTGGGTTTGCTTCCTTTTTTTTTTTTTTTTTTTTTTTTTTGTTTTGTTTTGTTTTTATTTATTTTTTTTTTTCCCTGCAAAAACTCGCAGCAACAAGTAGGTGGCACTGCGGGATCATCCGAGAGACGAAGCAGATGGGGATTTGCGCTCACTCGCACCGCCGCTGCAGGAGGAGCAAGAGCTGTCTGGTGCTGGCGGCAGAGGCAGGCTGGCTATAAATAATGTTGCGAGGTAGTACAAAAACTCATCAAAATAGTTGGTATTTCAATTTTTTCAAAATTCAGGGTACATTAACAGATTAAGTATGCTTCCCTGTTTAAATTTAAATTTAGTTTTCTACTATGAACTACATTTAATATATAGCCAGCTGAGTATCTGTGCCTATAGATCTATACCTGTCTACATCATGTAGCCTACCCAGCTAAAATACAAGTGTAAGTGATCTTAAATAGTATTTATTCCTAAATTCTGCTTTTTGAGCAAGCAAAACACAGAAAGTAACTCTTCAGTGAAAGAGGCCTGTATTGTGATTCTTGGATCATGGTTCTTGATGTGCAACTGATTATTAATGTAATAAGGGAAAAGGAGACCTACATGTATAACAAAGCTGCACATATGGTGGTTCATCCAGGGTTTTCTACAAAGGCAGAACAGGAGGGGTCAGCATCATCACAGTTTTTTCCACCCTTAGTAAAAGTGTGCATCCTATTACATCCTCCTACACTACACAGGAAACTCTCCAGGCTCCCATGCAGGAAATATTTAAAGCATGCATCTGAGCAGGGCAATGTCTGAATCCCTGCTGCACAATGTGCCTCCTGGTCCAAAGCCTGTAACACTGTGTGCACAAACACCCCTGGAGGTGCAACCAGGAGGGTGAGCATGGCCAGAGCCAGCGGTTGCTGTGTGTGCTGGCTTCTCTCCTGTGTGTCTGTCTGGCCTGCATCCCCACTCACTGGTGCTGGAGACTGGGAGTTGGGCTTTCACCAGGTGTCCTGCATCTTTAACCGCCTTCTGCTGTGCAGAGGTGGGCAGCAAGAGCACCCCTCACCTGCTTCTGCAAAAGGGCAAGCCCTCCTTAGAAAGCTGCCCTCTGGGTAGAGGATGTGATGCTCTGAATCCTAAGTACACCTATCTCAGAAACTGTCTGGGTACTCTTTCAGGCTGGGGGGTTCTTCTTGTTGCATGGAGATGGGTTTTGCTCTGTGTTGAAGAACAAGGAGTTACCATAAGCCTTTATCTCTCCATGGGTTCTGAAAGTACACTGGACTCCCTGAAGCATGCTGCTGGGACTGGCTCACTAGGCCTTTGCAGAATTATGTGGCCTGCTGACCTCAAGGAAGATCCTCCCTCTCCCCTTCCCCCCCCCTAGTGCAATACTTTCAAAAATATTTATTTTAATACACATCTGTCCTTCAGGTTCTGCTTATATAAAAACTAATAAATTCTAACCTATTCAATCCATTTCTTTCTTCCCTGGCAGTAAAGGATCATCATTTCTTTCACAATCTTCTTCCCCTGTCAAACCCAAATGACAGATGAAAACACTAATTTCTCAGCACTACCACCATCACATCTTGTCTGGTTTGTTCATGTCCAGGTATGATTTTTTTTCTTATCCTTTTAACAGGGAAAATCAAATAAATAAATATAAACCTTTTAAAAGTAAGAGCAAGAGCCAAGAAGTGGAAGAACGCATAACTGGGGATTGGGGAAATAGAGTAGTTTCAAGGTGTACAGAAAGAGAAATCAAAAAAGGAGACTAGGAAGGGAAAACATGGGAACAAGAAGAGACATATGGTGATTTTAAAAGCTGTAGCACTGACATCTTGTGTGGGTTTAGTGTTACACTGTGAGGTTTGCCTTAATGCTCTACTTTCTGGAGCTGGAGTGTTATATGGATGGTTATATGAAGTTTCATATTTGCATGGTTTAGGAGAGAAAAAATTTGGTTCAAAATCTGGTATGTATTAATACAGTATATCAGATATGGTATTTTTGAATAATAAAAAACAAATGTTCTCCCATAAATTATAGTAACCATTCTAAAGAAACTGCCAAATTATACATTTATTTATATGCAGAAGAAAAGAATATGACACTGAACAGTAAATCAGGCCTGTATACATGTGTGATTGTTTGTAAGCACCATTCTGGTGACATCACTGGAAGTACTAATGGAGAGATTGATTCCCAATTTCAGCATTAGATTTTTAATTTTGTATGTAAGCCTAGCTCTACCTAACTGGTTTGCTCTATCAGTAAACATTATTGAAAACCCATGCCTGGGGACTATTTATTTTCCTGAGATGCTATTTTGCTAATCAAACTCTGCAGAAAAGCCTAATAAGTAAGTGTGAAATTTAAACAAAACAAAGTATTTATTTTATGAACAAAACCACGCAAACCTTCACAAAGTCTTCCACAATTTAATTATGACTACCTCTTTATAAAAGTGTATCTGAAAAAGTCATGACAGAAGTACCTAACCCAGAGCTTTTTTCTGCTCAACCAACCATCTGCATGCTTGCTGTTGTACATATGTTTAAACAATATTTGATTAAAAGATAAGCCTAGGAGCTGACGTACAGTCTCACGCTGGGGCCATCACCTTTATTTTTATGGATGACTTGAAAAGCTTGTAATTATCTCTGTTCACTGATAGGAAAACAGAATTCATGCACTGGGGAAAAGCCTGCCACGTGTGTGTTCATGATATTGCTCTTCGGGACAAAACACTGAAATGATCAGATTTGTGGTAGAGTACAATGTTTGAAAAGATGAATTGAGGAATAACTGGGCATTTTGTGGTGTTGCAGTTGTTTGAAATAAAGTATTAGTCAGTGTCTAAATAGAAAGGTTTACTCTCAATTAACACTCTAATTAGCATGCAGTGTCACAGGTGCCTGCTGCTTTCATGACATGGCCTGCACCCAGCTCCTCCTGATGCTGCTGGCCCTGCCCAGGGCACAGCAAGCAGCAGGTGTGGATCTGCATCCTATGAGCTGCTTTCGGCCTGTGGAGCCAGGCCAGCATGAGGTATGGTGATCTGAAAACTTTCGTGTACTTGGGAAAACTTACGTTATTTGCCAGTGTTAACACAGGAAGACTTAGGATTGTGCAGCTCTCAGGCTAGCTGCCTCACCAGCCAGCAGTGCGCAGCTGTGGCCCACAGAGCTGTGTTACATCTGCTCTGCCTAAATACTGCTCCAGAAGTGGGTGCCGGTCCTCGTGGCTTTATGTGCCACCATGCTGCAGAAACCTGCTGTTAGCAAGGCAAGAAACTTGCTGCCTGGCCAGCATAGCTGCCAGTCTCACAGGAAGGCTTTGGTAGCCTGAAAGTAAGTGTGATGGCTCCCTCCACAGCCCCTCACATCGATGGTGGCCGGGCCTCTCTTGGCCAGGATGGGCCCTGAGCCCCCACAGCCACATCTGGGCCAGGCCAGGAGAGAAGACTACCAATGCCCAAGGGAGCATCTGCTCACTTAAGGTTACAAGGAGGGATTAACCCGGTGTTTGAGCACTGTGGCAACTGTTGTATTCTCCTAGTAAGCCACTGGCCATGAGAACATAGGCTTATCGTGGAGCTGAGCCTTATAGCAGCCTGGAGAGAAGAAGCTGTGCCTGCCCTTGGGCAGCAGGCCTGCCACAGTGCTCCTATCCATCGTAGCAGAGGAGGGGTAGGACTGGCTTGCAGCCCTTGGAGGAGACAAATACCTGGGCAGAGCATTTTAAATCTGAAACTTTTTCTTCTGAGTTCTTCATGCTGAAATCCATAGGGTATGATAAGTGTCTCCCTCTATGTTTGGAATTGCACTTTTTAAAGGAAAAGCTAAATAGTATAACTTCTTATTTCTCTGATATTCACCAGTCAGTTCCTAATCCTTATCTGCTTGACAGTGTTGTCTGGTACCCACAAAGCTCTGGAAAGAAAAAGAAAAATCTTCCTTTTTCCCCTTGTAAAGAAGTATTATACAAATGCTTCTTGGCAACTGGTGATAAGAGCACAGCCTGTAATACATTTCTCCAATTAATTTCAGGCAAAAAGCCAGATGTTACTGCTATTCAGTTTGCCAAGCCTATAGGAGTGCTTAGACTTTTTTTTTTCTCTCTTTTTTTTTTTTTTTTTTTAAACCACTACAGGGGTGGAGGGAGTCAGCATTAAACCAAGTCTTGCAAAGCATTTGATCAGGTACAAGGTAAAATTGAAACAACAGCCTCCTCACCAATTCTTCTGAAGGTAAGTCTTCTGCCATTTTAGTAAATTCCTCAGATTTGTAATGGGCTAGCATGTAGTCTTAAGAAATGTATCTTTACATTTTCATTTAAATCTGAAGTGTTCAATTTATTTGTTTGTTTATTTTATGAGCTACTATAACTTGTAACAGGGATAATGCTGGCTAAAACTTATATTTATGCCGCAAAGAGCTCTCCCAAGAAGCATTCTGCAAACAGAAGCAGTTGTTCTTTTAACCATGTTTATACAGCTAATGTTTTCCATCTTCAGGGCAGGAACCTTTAAACTGGAAGCAAAATGTAACTTGCTTTATTTCAAACTAAAATACATGGAGACTATTGAGTTCAGGAATAGGAATGTTTATGGAAACAGTTCATTTGTGTGTATATCAAATCATTATATCATAAGTTGCTGAGGAGGGAGGAAGATGTTCTTAAAAACAAACTTTGGTGGGTTGTCTTTTGTTTGTTTGTTTGCTTTCTCTTAATAAGAAACTGAATACTGACTGAATAAAAACATCTGAATAGACAAGGATTGGCATGCAAGCATAAAAACTGTACATCAAAACGACATGCATTTATAGGTAGTAAACTTCGAGGGTGGCTGGTTGGTTTGAAAGTTAACGTAAGGAAACCTGCAGTGGTACCCATAGCTCCAGATAGGCAGGATATGATTTGGTAACAAAACGTTAACAACTATATCTCTGTGGCCACCTGCCTGGGGAGTCTTATTTCCCTCTCTTACACAAGGAACAATTAGAAGGAGATAATTGTACCTCCAGGAGATAATTCTACCTACTGTTGTTTACTTGTCCTTAAGCAGATATACCATTCTGTGCAACTTGTGCTACTGAGCAGTTAGAGGTTTAGGCTTTCCTGAGATATGAAGTACAGCCTGAGGATCAGCTGGGGACCCCAAAACAGATATGGTTGTGGCACAAGTAGCAGATTTCTTCTCAGGACAGTGGTCATCAATGACTTGGGCACAGGACACGGGCTGGAGGCAGTTCTATTTCCGTAATGGCTGGGCAGATTCTGGCCAGGTCCTCCTTCTACCCACACACCTGCCTTTGTAAAAGGGACACAAGTGACATCCACAAGATTTCTGCTGTTGTTGCTGGGCCCATCCCAACTCATACATTTGCTGAATATGCAAAGTACTGCTTACAAGTTCAGCTATGTGAATCACCAAGGATCTGCTCAGAAATTACGACATGCTCAAATCCATTTTCAACTTGAACTGTGAAAGTTTCCTAATCCTTGCAATTGTTAGGAGACCTGTGAGTTGTTTTCTGCAAAGTCTGCAACATTGTTTTCTCAATGATGGTTGTATCTTTCATCTTCTCTTTATCTTCTCACTATCTTTCATTACACAAACTACCTTAGAGGCTGCATGAGGGACCCAGTAGGGAGATTATTAAGGGCTGGATTCTGTTCACTGAGCTTCTCTTCACTTCTGAGGTATTTAGTTATGTACCTCAAAAACTGGCATTATGATTCTCCTCAGGCCTATATATGTAGAAAAGCCACGGGAAGTTCTGCATGCTGCTTTTTCCTGCAGCTGACAGCAGTTAGAGAAGCAGTGAAGCTGCTGTTTCAGGCTAATACCAAGGACAAGATTTGCATGCTTTCTCAGTAGTATAGAGTTATGGTAGACATAATTCTTACTATTTCTATTTGTTCCTGCTATTTATTTTTTTTTTTAATTTTATCTTTTGAGTAACCACATACCCTTTCAATAATGGTCCTGTCTGTCCCAAAACCTGTAGAATTCTGGGAATTCAGCTTCATCCTTTAATACAGAGTATGATGTAGAGGCCAAGTTGATACAGAAAGAGTCATAAAGCAATTAGAGTCTCCATACAGTGTATGCTATCTCTGTACAGGATATCATAAAATTTAATAACATCCATTCAGTGTTCTGAGGATGCTTTATGTCATATGAAAAAACCTGACTTGTACAAAATATCTATCTTAACTTACTCTATGCAGCATTCTGCAGGACCCCTGATGAAGAAGTATGTTCAGCAATATTTCAGAAAGTGAGTTTGAAATAATAATCTGAAGGCAAAATAAAGGCTAAAAACTGAAGAAAAAAATAGTCATTTATTTTCCCATGGGTTTCTGTGCCAGATAGATTAACTCATCTTGCAAAATGCGCACACACACACACATATACACACACACAAAGAATGTTATGAGATTTTCTTTTTTGTCTCCCTTTCTGCATAAGTGGTAAGATACACTTCTGAGCAGCAATAATGGAAGTGCAGGCCTTCTTGTTGCTCCATAATTTGGCTGTTGTCCATTTACTTTGAATGCCTCCACTGAATTATGATCAACATATACAAAAATTAAACATTTTAAACTATGCAAGAAGTTCAGTGTCTGAATCATCACAAATACTGGCACATCTGGCACATAACACATCTAGAAGAAGTGAGAAATCAGATCAAATACTGCATCACGGGATTTGAAAGCAGGGAACAGCTTGCTATATGCTGAACTTTCAAACAAACTAAATTGTATGACTGTATTTCCTTATATTCAATCTGTTCTGTTTGCTGCTTTGTAATCCTGAATCAGTGATGTGCTACAAATTATGGTTCTTATATCTCATGTTGTGTGGTTTTCTGTCCTCAAATCCCTTTTTGGCAATAGGAGTAGGATTAGCACTTGGCTGGCAGTTAACGTTTCCTTCAAATTCAAATTAACTTTTCGTTTTCACTACAAGTAATTAGCTGTAACAATCACCTTGTCTGAGATTTTCTTAAAGAAAGCAAAGTTCTGACTCCTTAACATCAAGAAACTCAGCAAGGTTCTTCTTCACAAAAGCTGTTGTACTTCATGATTTGCTTCCTAAGAAATAAAATTTCTAGCTTGCCGTCAACAGTTAGTGGGGGAAAAAGGCAAAAGGCCTTATTCTCATCTCATCTCTTTGAAATGAGATTCTACTTTGTAAGGGGGAATGGGGTGTGTATCTTACTTCTGTTCCCTACCATGACTTTTGGCAGAGCAAAATGTCCTCTGGCTTCAGATGTTGATCGTTACCATTTCCTAGACAGTGCTACTAAATGTCATGACTTCACTACATTTTTTTTTTCTCTGACAGGTAGAGACAACAAATTAAAATCCACTTTCCTCTCTTGACTTACTAGAATTTGCAGAGACACTTTTGTAGCAAAACACCTCAGTAAGGGAGGCTTTCTTTGTAGGGTATCAATTTTGATCAACCATGTTTTAACATTAATACAGAATGATTTGATAATTGGAGGAATACTGGTTCAGGAGCACTTACTCTGACTTGCAGCTGCAGTTAAATAAGCTCCTGTACTGCCAACAGGACAAATTCTAGTCACGTGTGTGCCTCAGTAAATGATCGGTAAATAGACCTCATTTGAGCACTGAAACCTGCACCATAAGTTCAGGGCAACCATTGCCGTCTGGTAGCTGCAGTGGAGAAAGATCTGTAGGCTGGTGAGCTGGAGCATGTTTAATCTCTAAGTTACTGGTATGACTGTTCTGCAGCCAAAATGAAGTCAAATGGAAATTTCTCCCTTCAGTGCTTTAAAGCTTTCTTGCAGGTTCTTTTATTATTATTATTTATTTTAAATAATGTTTCTGGCTTTAATATACTGCAGCTTCTTATCTCGTTTGTTTGCACTGTCTTCCTTCTTCTAAATACCTTTGTATCATTTATTATTTGATAAAATGATATCATGAAATAATCTCAAATGGTGTCTTCATGATAATCCTGTTAACCATTTCAGATCTTCAGCTTGTTTTCTTGAGGTCATTGTCAGCCTATCTAAACTTTTGAATTTACTGAGATTTCCTCTTCCATGAAAAAAAATCATCAGCTTTTTTGTAAATAGTATATGGTATGTTTGTGTATTTTTCTAATTTACCTGAATAAATCACCCTCTTCTTCTGGACTGTGGAGTTTTTAGAGGGTTATAATGCTCCTGAATTAGCTACTGTCTAATTCAGTAGCTTAAAGATGATGAGGTCAACATGGTGGAGGATAAAATGATGAGCTACCTTATGCGTGTTCCTTTAAGAGTAGTTTGGAGAAGAAATCTCATGAAGGATGACTAGGATGTTCCTATGGCTGAGTTTGAAGGCTGCTGGAATTCTTCCTTCTGGATTTAAGGAATTTCACAGCTGTTGCCTGAAATTATTTTATACATTTTATTCTATATATTATATATATTTAGAGGAACTCTACATTGTTTAACTGTATTCTAGACTGAAAAATATGACAACAAAACAGTAGTATCTTCTCATACTTTCAAACCACATGAAGCTCACTTCCTCATTCTATGTACGTTTTGGGATGTGTATACAGACTTATGGTGGGTTTAATTTTGCCCAAACATTACACATCTTTCAGGAGAATGTTCTGAGGAAATTACGAAATTACAACTCTCTCAAGCATCAGACAGACCTACCAGTGTGGATGCCACGCCACGTGGACAGGAGCTCTTACTGAAACTCTGCTGCATATCCTTGCACCTGTGCAGAACATGAGCATTGTAGCTTTGTAGCTCATGTTCATTCACTCTTAAGGTTATTGTGTCTGAAAAAAATAAAAAGCGAAGTTTCATGACATAGATTCACCTTTGAGGAATTTGATCACTAAATTAGATTGTTATTAGTTTCTGAATGACAACAACAAAATTCAGCTAGGAGTATCCCTTAGTAAATGGCTTTGCTTCTTTCCTTTGACTGTCCACACATACAAAACCAATCTATTTCTGACAAATGTTGAATGGATTTAATGTGCAAATATGATAGGTGCAATCTGCCCAAAAGTTGGATGCCTGACATTCACAAAATGTAAACAGACTTCACTTGCAAAGCATGCATTAGACAGCAGATGTTTACTAGCTGTGTTAGAATGACTGCTTTGCACCATGCACACCTATCAATTTTTGTCATTTCCAGTGTATTGCACACAAACTTGGCTTGCTATCATTTGGTCATCTCTTCAGCTGAAGGTGCAAGTGCTGTAGGAATCATGCTAATGAGGAAAGAGTAAAGAGCTATGGCTTCCTTTTATTGTCTGCTTCCCCTTGGGGGAAAAACAAACCAAAAACTACAATATGCCTCTCCTAGAATAGTGCAAAGGTTATAAAAATATATTGTTCCTGTATTGCTCTAATTCACCTAAGTGTAACTGCATTTGAGTTATTTCTTTTCCTCTCACTGGTCTCAAGAGGTAGGTGATTTAGACAAATCTGAACACTATTGGTAGGCTTCACAAGGTCTTGTGTGTTTGTTGTTCACTTTACAAGCATGTAGAAAGAAATCAAGTCAGGTGGGAGGAAGGGTTAAAATAACCCATGTGACTTCAGTCTAGAGAAGTATTAGAGTCTGTCAGATGCTTGGAGCCCATTACTTCTTATCCTGTAATACAATGATTCGAGGGCATAGCTATTCCCCTTAAGGTCACCTTCTGAAAAGGAGATGTCTGAGAACGATATGAGAAATTGGGAAATTGGGGGGGGGGGGGAGGGGGGGGGGGGGAAGAGAGAGAGCTAAACTCTGTGTCTCTATTACCATAGTCCTGTGAAATGTTGTTGTCTTTTACCTGATGGAGACCTCCTTCAAAATCTAAGACAATAATCCAGGGTTAGAATTCAACCAATTTAATTTGTCAAATTCTAACATCCATTTAACATCAAAAAGTCAGATTCCTCCATGATTTGCACACAAGTCCTACTTCAGTGAACTTGCAAAGACATGAAAGTCAGGACAGAACTGTATTTGGTTTGCTCCTTAATGTACTATACAGCTATGTATCATGTTACCATCAACACTTGCATTATGCTACTGTTCTCACAGATAACATGCATACCATATTTTCAGTAACTTTTGTGATAAGCTTTTTAAGCACTGAAATTTCTCAAGGCTTGATTTTTTTTATTTTTTTTTTTAAATAACATTCCTGCAAATGTCAGTGGCTGTTAACATCTGAATCAAGCTGTTCCCAGTTCATGTGACTGGAAATGGTGCCCAGAGCAAAAAAGCCAGACACTGACTCTCATATAAGTGTAGTCTGTTTGGGAAAGTTACTACTGAACACAAGTAGAAGTCACTGAATCCACATCAGAATACCTTTTGGCAGGAAATAAGGTAAGGTTGCATTATGACCTTTTATTATTATTATTTTCACTAGAGGTATGTTTTAGAAAAAAACAGAAAAACATGATGAGCTGCTAAATCAGAGTTCTGGCTGGACACAAGGCTATCTGGCTCACACACTACTGGCAGTATCTGAAACTCTTCTGGGATTATGTTGGAATTGTCTCATAGGAAAGAAGGCAGAATTGGGGGTTTTAGCTTGTAGCCACCCCAGGGAGCAGTTCTGAATGGACTTATGTTCTTAAGAGGTTTTTCACTCTCAAAGGAGAAGGAATGCCATGCAGTAACCAGCTGTGTGTAAGAGCAAAGGGCATTTATAGCAATGAAGAATGAAAGAGAGGAATTGAACTCTGTGCACATGTGAATGAGACTGATTTGTTGTCTTGTAAGGGTGGCATCAAAGACTGAAAATGTACCAGTCAGATATGGCTGGACTAGGAGCAGCTGCAGACATACGTATGCGTTTTACCTCCAAGAGTGTTAGTGTAGTTAAATATATTTCATACATAACGCATTGACATATGCACATACTTTCAGAAAAATTGAAAGGTCTAAAAACAGCAGCAAATATGTAACTGAGTAGGAGCTCATGAAGCTCCTAGTCCAGAGCAGAAAAGCTTTTTTTGTTGTAAAAAAGTTGATCATGCTTACAGGCTCATATGGGTAATCTAAGCTTCATCTGTCATTTAGGAATAAATCTTTTTCTAAACTAAACCCTGGAGAGCCTGTGCCAGGTAGTTAGGGTGCATATGGTGTTAAGATGCTCCTTTACTGAAGAAGCAGCGCTAGGAACAGTAGCTCCCCTGCCCTAACCTCCAGCTACCTTCCCTTGTTCAGCGAAGTCACCCAATGCTGTTTGCATGCCCTGGGCTATGTGGAAACAAACATGGCTGCTTAGCTGTCTCTCTCTCCACAGAGCCCTAATGCTATGGGGAAATCTGTCAAATCTGTCAAAGCAGTGGCTACAGAATACGACAACTGCAGTCCTTTGCACTCTCTCTTTTCTTCCCTACCTTGCTTGCTGTGTGTGCTTCTGTAGGAGAGAAGAACAGCACAGAAAAGTAGCTATGCTGTACCTCCACTGCAGTCACAGGAGGTTTGCTGCTTTATTAGCACATCTGTGTTCTTAATGAAGTACTGGGCAGGGGCATCAGGCTGACCATGTAGCCATACTTGATTTATATTCATACAACCCAGGCTACCTGCTTGAATGGATGTGTTTTTTTGTTGTTGTTACTCTTTTTTTTCCCTTTCTTTCATCACAAAAGTTTTTTGTTGTTGTTGTTTTTCTTTTTTTTGTTTTGTTTTTAATTTTCTTTCCTGCATGCTTTTAGTGGGAGTGCTGATAGAAAAATACACGCTCAATTCATATGACAAAGGATGCTTATATCATGTTTCCAAAATAGGCTTGGTATAGTGTCAAGCAATTCATACTCACCCTAGCTATGCTGGATGTGGATTTCGATTTAAACACAAGTCCTCCAAGAAAAACATGATGAGTGTGTTAAATAAATAAATAACAGATAACGAGGTGTTACAGCAGTTCTTGTTCAATCTTCCAAGATCTACAACTGATCTCCCTCAGATGGATTCTTATCATTTCTAACTGATACAGATGTATGAGTTGTCTACAGATGTCAGTGGGGGTGAGCTTAGAAAGTCAAGAAGCTATACCCTTAGCATTTAAAAATAACCAGCCAAGTAGGTGGCTTAGTACATCAGACCCATTTTATCTGGTTTGAGATGATAAATGAGGTAACAATATAAACCCAGTTTCTGTGGATACTTCAAGCAGCAGAAACAGTATAATGTATGTACAAAAGCCACAAACTGTTGAGATAGCTAATACCACATAGTCAGGTTACATGTGTGCTTGTAGAAACCACCACTTGTGCTCAAGAATACAGAATTTAGGAGTATCTTCTGTTCAAGGTTTTACTTAAAAAAAAAAAAAAAAAAAAAAAAGTTTTAAAAGAAGAAAGTGAAGTTCAAAGCACTTTCATGTAGCCATTAGAAAAATGCTTCTATAAAACAGAAATTGAGATGTGCTAGGCAAAAAAAATACATTTAAATAGTGAGATAACATCTTAGATGGCTCTGAAATAGTCTTTTAATCAATTCCAGTTATTGAAGTTGTATGTATCTCAGTCTTAGCCATCAAATGACAACTCAACAATACCCTTAAATTCAGCAGTTTTCAAAGTACCTCCCACTGAACTGAGACCCCCACCAATGATTTTTGCAGACTTTGCATATATACACCCCTCTGACCTGGATCAAACATATTTTTGCATTTTGAAGCATAGTAAGAATAGAATTTTTTGTTCTCTCTAAAGTCAACAAATGTTTATATGCTCAAAATTTTTAATTCTTACTGAGATTCTCTATGATGATGACTTCACATCTGAACATAACATAGCACAGTTTCATTGTGTTGAATAAGTTTCTCTGATTCACATTAATTATTACATTCTGAACTGGGCATTTCTCTGTTTCATGCAACAGCCTGGGCTGCTTCTATCTTTTCCATTGTAGCTTTACTTCTTCAATGTTCTACTCTGTTGTACAGCAGTTTTACATGCAGTATTTAATGGGAAGTTTAAAATGATGTTCTCTAAAGCTGCCTTTACACAAACCCATTATAAATATTTCAAGGCACTCTTTCCTTTGCACTTATTTTCATAATAGAAGAGAGTGTGAAATGAAACAACCAACAATGAGTATGAATAGCTCACAGCATATGCTATAATTAAAGGAATTTTAAAGTAACTTGACATTCTATCTTTTTGAAATATAAGATATTTTACATGTTAATATTTGCATTAAGAATTTTCTAGGTCAGGAACAAGATACTTCTGCCTTTTCTCTGTATGCCTCCCTTTGAAATCAGCAGGCACGGTCTTTTCATTTCAAGCTATACCAACTAGGGTATCAAGGGTTCTAGGACACAGCTGGAGCAGACCCTCACTGAAGAAACAAGGTAGCTGTGCCAAGATACATGTATATTTACATACAAAGAAGGCTTGTCTTAAGGTTTTGCCTTAAGACTTCTCTGAAATCTTCCATGCATTTCAGGCTTTAGTTGGCAACAAAAGCAGCATCATTAATAAATGATTTGGGCTTATGTCAATTTAAGGAACTGTAAGTGCTGATGACTATAGGAGTTGAATTAAAAATATATGTTGAAATACATCTACATGGAAAGCTCAATCATTCGTCTTCTATTTATTATAGAAAACCTGCATACTTCTAAACATATGTTTACTTAAAGCTATTTCCAGTTCCTGCTTGTGTTGCCAACCTTGAGAACTATGGTTGAGAGCAATGCCATCCCATTTCTTCTATACGACACAGCTGAACTCAGAGGGGGAAATACTAGGCTGCCAATAATGCAAGTTTCACACAAATGTTGGGCTGCTTTAAACCCTATTGTGTTATTTGAGATATTTTGGATTAGTATTGAGTTAGGAGGGACAGAAGATTTCTAGATTTCTAATCAGATGTTGACAATAATACTGGAAGAAGAATAATAGCATTACAAGTAGTCCATAATGGGAGCGAATAACAGTAAACTCAGTGAAGTAGAACACATAAGAGCAGGATGTATTGTCTGCATACATTCGGTCAAACTTTTTCCTCATTGCTTCTTAGCCTGATGTAAGATACTTACCTGACACGATGTAAATGAGTGTATTTGCTAATATTCCTCAACACTGCTCATCTGCAGTTCTTACTCTACGCCCTAGGTTTTAAAAAAAAAAAAAAAAAAAAAAAGGCAAACAAAAAATCCTTGTCTTCTGCTATCCTTACAGAGTGCTTAGTGCACAGTGAGTCCTTGATCCAGATTCAGGCTTATCATCAGTATAGATCCTGTGACCAGAGTTGCCTTCAGATTTGAATATGGCTAAAGGCTCTTGCCACAAAGCAGCAACAGTAAGGGTTGAAAATAAAGCTTAGTACTTCAACACAAATATGTTCCTGCAATAGAATAGGAAAAGAAAAAGAAAAATACAGCAGTTTGGTATCCACAAGGCAGCAAAGGTGTCATGCTCTTTCCTCTATAGTCATTGAGGCTTCATGCATTTTGAAGGAAGGAAGGTGTGAGGCTAACATCTAGGCCCATGGTCAAGTCACCCAGGAACTAGGGAGTCAAGGCAATGATGATATATTACAGAAAACACCGATCTGCTATTTGACTTCAGTTTTCCTTCTCTAATTCTTCCTTTACCTTCCTTCACTTCCTTACAATACTGTGGTGTGAATGAGCTTTTTTTTTTGTATTTATACCACATGCGTGATATGCATGTCCTATATTCTATCCAGAGCTTTCCTTTCTGAACCTTCTTGCCTTTTGCTTTGAAATTGCTGCCAGATTTATTGTTCTTTCTCTTCCCACCTTTACACTTCCTAGTGTCATACTGTATATATGAAGTACGAATATGAACCACTGAATTTTACTAAACTAGGCTGTCTGTCTTTTCTGTGTAGAGAATATTGCCTGAGCTCATCATTTCTAGAAGTAATGATTACTGATGTTTGTACATGGAATGTCTTTTCACTGTACTGTCATGCAAAAATCAAAAGCAGTGAAAGGCAAGGGGAAGTTACCAAATGTAATTGAGTTAATGAGGTTATCCACGTGAGTCTACTTAGACTGTAAGCTTTCTGTGGTAGGAACAGTGCCCTTATAGCATTTTGCTCAACGTTTGGTACAACTGGTCCCAGCTTTGACGGATGTGCCTATGAGGGCAAAATGCAGCTAATATGATAGTGAGAACACCCTGAATTACAGCACAGGATTGTTTAGTGGTGTAAAAATCAATCAATCAAACAAACAGAACCTCATGTCTCAGGGCATACATTAATCTGGATGACGGACTTCAGAAATAAACATTCCCATTTCTTACCTCCATGGTGTTTCTTGCACCTTTGTCTGTACTGATTGCAGTTAAAGGCATGGTGTTGAACTGCACATAGGACCAATCCAGATTCTAACCCTACCCCCCATTTTATTTGAAAAAGATGAAACATCTTGAAGTATTTCAGTAGCTGTGAATATTGGAAGATTTCTGACATGGAAGCAAATAAATAAAGCATCACATGTCAATGAATAACACATTTCAAAGTCATGAGTCTCCTTTTTACTGTAGGCTACACTAAATTAGCCTAACACTACTTTATTAAAGCTAAAACTTCCTGTAATAATGCCCCAGGAAATATTACACTGTCTCAGAAAAGACCATAAGAATTTTGTTAATTGAACATTTGATCTTTTTTTCCCCAGGTGGTGTATTTTCGTTACTGCTTACATTATGTACATTATGTTGCTGAGTACATTATGTATAAAATAGAAAAAAATAAATAAATAAAGCCCTGTAAAGGCATAATTTGACTTTTTTTTTTTTTTAATGAACATGTATAAAGAAGATAAACTGCCATTTTGACCTCTTTAGGCTAAATTTAGGACTTCTGCTGAGCATTCCAATTGTGCTTACTTGATCTTCTCTGAACATAAATGAAATAGTAATTACATATCTCATGTTATTTGAGTGAGGCTGACCAGATTCAATGTTGGGAAGGACTTTCTCAATTTTCTAAATAATTTTATGTAAGCTCTTAATATGATGACATTGGCAAGGGTGGGGACAGAGCATAATAAAACATTAGCTGTAAAGTTTGCTTGCCAGCTGTTGCATAAATCAATGCTTTGGTATTACTTAAGGCTCCAGAACAAATTTTCTGAAGTGTTCTATACTGTGACATTTTAAACTAAAATGTTTTAAGAGAAATTAAGACCTTGAGACGTGATGCAAACACTGCCTGAATTATAACTCTCCAAACTGTTTGCCATCTTTTCTCAGAATTGAAGATTGCAGTAGTTAAATGTAATTGATTTTAATTTCTTTTCTGTATGTTTTTCCAGTGAAAATTATCTATAAAAAGAAAGGGAGGGAAATATTTAATTCTTTCTTTATGTTTTTCATAGCATTATAGAACAGCTGAGGTTGGAAGGAACCTCCAAAGATCATCAGGTCCAACCTTTCATGTGAAAAAAGAGCATAGATGAGATTATCTAGTATCCTGTCCAAACAGATCTTGAAAACCTCACATGCTGGGGATTCTACCACATCCCTGGGAGGTTTTTCCAGTGATTGATTGTTACTATAATAACTCAAGAAGAAACCTCCCCCAGTGCAAATTGTACAAACTGCCCCTTGTCTTTTCCACGTGGCTACATGTGAAGAGATAGCCCCTGTCCAGTGCCATTTAAGCACTGGGCTACTGTGGTTAGGTCCCCTCAAGCCAGTTCTTCTGGCTCCAACCTAACTCCTTTAACTCCTTCAGTATTTCCTTATAGGGCTGGTTCTCAGCCCTTTGATTATCATTGTGGCCCTTATTTGGACCTTCTCCAGTCTTTCTGCATCTTTTCTGAATTGTGGTGACCAGAACTGGACAGGTGTAAGCACTGAGTAGGGTGGGATGTTCACATCTCTGTCTCTGCCAGTAATTCCCATGCGGATGCAGCCCAGGATCCAGTTTGCCTTTGCTGCTATGGAAGTCCCCTGCTGACTTATGTTCAGCTTGTTGTCCACCAGGACCTCCAGGTTGCTTTAGGCAAGGCTGCTCCCCAACGACACAGATCTTAGAGTGTACTGGGAAATTTGGCTATGTCATTCCAGTTGCAGGACCTTTGTGCTTCGTTTGTTAAAATTCATACAGTTCTTGCTTGCCTGTCCTGTCTTCCAGCCTATCATGTAAAATGGTTCTCCCTTCTGATGTGCCCACCCATCCAGTTTACTGTCATGAGAAAACTTGGTGAGGGTGCTTCCAATCCTATTATCCAGAACACTTATGAAGACTTTGAACATCTTGGGGCCCAGTATTGATCCCTGAAGGACCTCATATGTGGCAGGCTGCTGAGATAAAACCATTTTTGACCAGATCTGTTTGGATTGTGACACAGAAGAATGGAACCCAACTGAGGGTTCCCACAAAGGTGAAATGAATCTGCTGCTACAGGAAGTTTTCTAAGAATTGCAGATAAAATAAATGGTGAGTATAGAATGTCTTTTAGATGGTCATTCATGTTTTGCCAATACTTGAGAGACATGGGCATTAATGATTAAATAGTGTTAACTGAGAGTCAGGACACAGGAAGAAAAAGGAAAAGTGATAACATCCAAGCTGCAGACCTATGAGATAATTTCAATGTACTCCTTACCCACAGTAAAGTGATGTTTAGCACTGTGTGCTTCCACTCATTAGCAGCTATCTCTTAAGAGATGGAAGTTTCTCCTTCCACGATAGCCAAAAATGTGAATTTTGGTACAGTGAAGGTCTTGGATTAAAAGATAAAGAGAGAGTTATGTGATGATATACCATTTAAAGGCAGAAAAATAACACACACAGGGTATGAGAACATGTCCTGGTTTCAATTAGGACAGAGTTAATTTTCTTCCTAGTAGCTGGTAGAATGTTACATTTTGGCTTAGGATGAGAAGAGTGCTGATAACACCCTGATGTTTTAATTGTTGCAGAGCAGTGCTTACACCAAGCCAAGGACGTTTCAGCTTCTCACTCTGTCCTGCCAACGGGCAGGCTGGGGGTGCAGCAAGAGCTGGGAGGGGACAGATCCAGAACAGCTGACCCAAACTAGCCAAAGGGGTATTCCATACCATCTGATGTCATGCTAAACAATATATAGGGGTGGCTAGCTGGGGGGAGGAGGGTCGGACTGCTCAGGGTTAGGCTGGGCATCGGTCAGCGGGTGGTGAGCAATTGCACTGTGCATCATTTGTTTCGTAGACATTATTAATAGTAGTACTATTATCATCATTATTGTTATTATTATTGTTATTTTCCTGTCTTAATAAACTGTCTTTATCTCAACTCACAGGCTTCACTTTCCCATTTCTCTCCCCCATCCCAGAGAGGGAGGGGGGAGGGTGAGCGAATGGCTGTGTGGTGTTTAGCTGCTGGCCGGGTTAAACCACAACAGTACTCAGAAGGAAGAAATGGCACTGAAGAGGAAGCTGAATTAGAAAGTGGCAAACTAATATAGGTCTTTGAAATTATCAACAATTTCAGAGGAAGAAATGAATTAAGATAAACTACAGGGGAAGGAAAGGGATTCTGTTTTGTAGCCAGAAGCAAGTCACCTGACATTTTAAAAACATTCTTGGTCCTCATATGACTTCAGAGAAATCATGCAACAAGATGAGTATCACACCAAAAAATCTTGGATACAGTGGTGGAGATTAATGCAAAGGAGAGTTGTTCAGAACAAGAAGTTCAGCAGGACGGTTGTTATTAGCAGATTAGATACTAGGTACAATGCAGATATTGAATTGAGTAAGAAAGGTATAAGGATACAAGAGATTGGGAGTAGGTATAGTGAGCAGGTACAGTAAACTGGCAAAATTTTAACTTCTATTGCTCATGGGAGAGACTTTTCTTTCCTAACTGGATCACACTATTTGCTGTAGGTAACTAGCCATATAAAAGTTGCAGTTCAATGGTGGCCTCTATGTGTGGCATAACTCTTGACACAAAAACATCATCATCCTAATTGTACTTCCTGACTTTATCTGGGCATCTGGATTATTCAGCAGCACCATTATTCTTTTGTCTTACTCTAGTCAAATAGATCGCCAGCTGTTCATCTGTAGTGTATTTGCTTTACAGAAACAATCGGCATCAGAACTCGGCTTATTATAATAACTGTTCAGCTGACAATAGGAAAGCTGTGTTAACTACAAAAACAGTAGGAATTCACTGTGCTAATTAGGCTTTGGGTCCCTAGTGATAAGCATTAACCAAGCATATAAAACCTAAGCTTTGAATTCAGTTTTGTGTGCACACTGCAGCTGTACTTGTGTTAGGGCAGACAAGTCCCACCTGAACTAGTTCAGTCCAGTCAGGACTGAACCATGCTAGTTGCTTTACTATGTTGCAGTCAATAGAACAGGCAAATGACAAAATACTTGAATACAAATCAAAATAATTGGACCACTGAGAAAATCCAGTTGTGGGGTACTTTAAGGGATAACCATAATGCTTATCTGTCTGTGTCTTCTGTATGGGAACTTGGTGGAGAGAGCTAGTCTTCTGTAGAAATGATTCAATTAGGTGTGCAAAATAGTTCCACAGCTAGTCTTTTTTAGTCTTTTTTTTTTTTTTTTTTTTTTACATAGGATGCCCAGAAAGAATAGCTCTCAAGGCCTTGAATTCATAAATTCCTCTCATGTCCCTGGTCTCTCACCTATTATGAAAGTATATAAGGCCCTAAGACAAAAGTAGTGTGCCAACTAAGGCTATGCATGCGTGTACAAGGCAAGCTGAGGAGAGGCCACTACTCAACCAACCAATCCTTAAACCGGAGAACACCATCCCCTGTGCAAAAGCAACACTTATGCCAGACACTGCGTTTATCCTGATTATTCTCTGCAGTATCTTCCCCTGACCTCTGTTTAAGGGATGAACTTGTATTATTATAACTGCTACAGCAACTTCACTTTAAGCTATACTATAAAGATACAAAAAAGGCAGAAATTTGAAAGCAGCAATCACAAATCCCTGGATGGGTGACTCTTGCTGATCATCATGTGACAACAAAGGATCACAGTAAAACCATGTGATATGTATGTGGTACATGCTACTTCAGCTTTCCTTTGGTCTTCTCAGAGCTCTTTTCACTTTTGGCTACTTAGTGTTTATTTTTTTGCAGTGTTGGATACTGGCTGACAATTTTAATTTCAGTATGCTTCAGTCATTCCAGCTGCAAAGGCTGTCATCCTATAAACTCTTAAACAGATGGAGACATTCACAATTGTACTATTCACCTATTCTATAATGAAGTAAGCCAAGGCCTAAGAAAGGGGCATTTTGCTGTATCATACCAGGTTGGATACATTTAATGCCAAATCTGATTATGGAAAGACTATCTAATTGCTAAGTGTATTTGAAACATTGCCACAAATCTGTACAAAACTGTTGCCTCAACCTCAAAATTGTCCCATTCTGTAAGCTACTGCATGTGGTTTAAAAAGTAAACTCGCCCCAGGTTTTTTTCTTTCTCGGGAGAATGTATTTATTGCAATTGAGAGCAGGATGGTTGCCGTTATGAAAAGAATGGAAAGGTGATCTATAAAAGGTGGTCCTTTTTTATTGGACCCAAACTCTGCACATGTACGTATGTATGCATATGTCTGGAACAGAACAGGAGCTGAAATCTAAAAGAAATTGGTGAAAAACTGATGAAGTAGTATCTCTGCATAACTGAAAAAGAAAGGAAAAAAAAAAAAAAAGAAAAAAGAAAAGGCACTGGCTGATATCTTTAAAAACAGAGAGAAGAATCCTAGGACAAACTTCATCTTTGTCAACTTTGCCTTTAGACTAGTAAATACTTTTTATACTGGAAAAGATAAAATTGGAGCCCTAAGTATTTAACTTAATCCCTTGCCTCCTGCAGAAACAGAACAGGCTCAAAATTTGCCATTGTTTCATGGCATTTTAGGCTTTCTGTAGGCAAAAATGTCTACTGATATGATCAAAGTCCACATTTTTCAACCCTGTCATTAAGTACTCTGGGCATAGTCCAACAAAACCAAAAAGACAATGCATAATTTTCTGCTTGATTTAACAGAATATGTTCTTCTCTAAGGAATGAAAATGAAGAGGCCCAGTTTCCTACAGATTTATATTCTTTGTTCCTTTCTCTGTGCTCTAGGGCAATAAATCCCTTCTCCTCTGCTCTCATCTTTCTCTATGAAATCCTTGCTTGTGGTAGGTAATCCTAAAACTATGTGAATTCTGTTTGATCAACTGACAGTCAGTCTTGCTTAGCTTTCTCTCCTTCTACCTAAATGCTGAATTTGGTGTAGGAATTTAATGATCTTCATTTTAAAAACCTGGTTGAAGTTTTCTACTGTGTTTAAAAGCTATTAAGAGGTCTGAAGAAACACACTTATTGCATAAATTTAACTCTTGGAAAATAAAATTTATAACTTTGACTTTTGACTGTATTTTACAGTTGTTTAAATAGTAGAGACTTATACGCAAAGCAAATTAAATGCAACAGTGTAGGCTATATCATGAAAAAAATAAAAAGGATCAGCTGACTAGGTGAGCAGATAAGCACAGATATGAGCAAACAACTGCTAGGTATCTGCATTTGATATAAAATTTGACTGAAATGAACTTTGTGCAAGGAAGAGTGGGGGCTGTGCCACCAGATATCTCTATTTTCAGACTACGATATATATTGGGGAACAAAATAGACCTTCACACTTCTCTGCCGCTTGGCTTTGGTTGCAATATTAGTGTAGTGTCTTGTGCTCCAAATACAGGAGTCCCTGGCTGCACTATCTGCAAAATCCTGGATTTTCAGAGACTGCTTCTGTGACCTGACCCTGACCTGCAACGCATACATTGCTGAAATGCTGGCAGGGTTTTGTGCGCAGCTGTTCAGCCAATCCTTCCTCTCTAAGTAGATGTAGAAGGTTCTGTATAGCTCATATGCTGAAAAATATATTTTACAATAAAACAGCAGTAAGGATACTGAAATGTTAGGGGAAAACAGTTAAAAAATCTTTTTCAAATGTGCATGCTTTTTGCTGTGTCAAGCTGATCATATCCTCAAACAACAACAAAAATCTGTTTCACTATGCACAAATACTTTATTGTATTTAGGTGAGAAATCCAGGAGGTTCAATGCTTCACAAAAATTTTGGCTCCTAAGCAGTGTGCAAACTGCAGCATAGTATTTGGCAAGCATTACATTGCTGGAGATCCTGTCTTTTCAGATATGTTAATTTGAAATGTTAGTTCTTGCTACCTAGAAGTTATGCAGGAGAGAGTTGAGCACGTTGTAGCAGGCATTTGAAAAACATACTCAACATTTTCTCATGCACTTAATAAAAGCTTCTAGGCAGGACAAACACTTCCATTTGATCTCTGCTTATTCAATTCAAGCTCCTTATAAAAGGAACCTTTCCATAGGTAAAGCAGATTTCTCATCAGCTGGATGGCCTCTGCTTAATATAAATGCAATGCATGAGGCCTGGTTTCATACTGCTCAGATGTATATTAAAAGAAATAAAGAAAAAGGAAAAAGCAGAACCTTATATCCACTAAATGAGGCAGTGGCAGGACCAACTTAATCCCTAGCCACTGTGGTCTCATAACCCATATTAGATTTCCTCATCTCCTGACTTGGTCTTCAGCACTTGCCAGTAGGAGAGGAGAAGTAAGCCTGCTCAAGTCTGTCAAGTCATAAAAGGCAATTCTGGCTACAGCTGAAGGAGGTGGTAGCAGGGGGAGCAGGAAATGATTTTCAACCCTACTAACACAGAACACTACTTCGGCAGTACAAGGGAGCATGTAATGGTAATTAATGCCTCCTGGGAAGATAACCTTTCCCGAATAAGGGGAGGGGAGGCTGGAGGCACCACAATGCCAGTGGCACGGAGCCTACCTCCTTGCTTGCTGGCGTGCTAGACATGCTGGAGCCCCACCATGGGGCCTGGGCCCTGCAGTACTGTGCTGAGACTCTCATCATGGCCGCCTTCTTCTCAGCCTGCTACTTCCATCCTTTTCTAGTCAGAGGCAAGGCAGAGGGTCTGCCAGTAGCAGCCCAGGCCTTGCCTGTGGCCTCGGGAAGGGGATGGAGCTGCCTTCAGCAGGTCTTATGCCCAGGCCACCATGCTGTGGCTTACTCCTATCAGAGCACCTGCACTGGGCTGCAGTGGCCTCCCCCTGCCCCATCTGCTGAGTCTTCCGGAGGGCTTGGCCTGTGTTTTCCTTCTCCTGGGATCACACCTGTGAAGCCTGACACTGTCCCAAAGGAAGGACCACAGCAGTGCTGTTTTTAGGTCAACAGCAGTAGCAGGGTGTTTACCTTTCATTTATTGGAGAGTAATTAAATATACTAGTTTAACAACTACAACAATAGTAAAATAAAATATCACAGCTGATAAATTATGGTAAAAATGGAAAGAGCTCCTAACACTGGCAGACATTTGTCCCAGGCAAGCTCCATCTCTGCAGGGTGCGCTCCCTCAGGTACCTCTCTGCCTCCCTAGGCAGCCTGTGTTTGTGCTGGGCCACCCAAGGCTCTTTGTGAGAAATCTGTCAGGAAATTACCTCCTGTGGTCCCAGTCCCCCTGGGTTTTGCCATCCTGAAGAACCACCTTGACCTGGTTGTGATCCAGGAGAGCCCAGGCTTGCACCCAGGTGGGGGCAATTGGTGCTGCTGGCAGCCCTGCCCTGCCCTGCCCTGCCCTTCCCTCCCCTTCCTTTCCTTTCCACTCCACCTGAGCCCAGGCCAGGGCTGGCTGGTAGTGCTGGGGCTGTCCTGTTGTTAAAAGTAATCCCAGTCTCCAATAGCTGTTTCCTTTTCTGAGTGGAATGTGTTAACGTGGAAGTATCTGAGAATGCAAGGACGATGTGTCTTGAACTGTAAGTTTTAAACTTCCTCTGTGTGCTGCTGTTAGCATCTCCTGACCTTTACAGAAGACTAAGGGGTGAGGGGGATCTCAGGCCTGTGCCTGGGATCTCTCCTCTTGAACTTTTGACTGGCCACTGGCATGTTATATTAAACGAGGTAGACAGGCTCCAGGACCAGCCTAAGTTGCTTTTTGTCTATAACAAGCTAAGAACAAGTTATATACTAAAAATGAAGTATCTTTCTTGAACCTCAGGAAAACAAACAAACAAACAAGCAAGTTCATTTCCCCATTTACTTTCTATTGAAAGGGGTTTTTGCTTGTTTGTTTTTGTTCTTTGGTGTACAGGGTTGAATGCAATCTTAGTTTTTCAAATGAAGCTTATACAGATGCCAAAATGCTCTGGTTGCTGCTGTCTTTAATAATATTATGTTTCTTGTGAGAAGCTAAGCACTTAAAATATTTAATTAATTTTTATATTTAGTTGATGTTAACTGTTTGTACTTCTCAGCAAATGCTGTTTGAGAGTTGTATCTATCACTGCCACTTTAGAGTAAATGTAAATGCCTTGTATGCCTTCTGTATATTAAACAGCAGTTCACATACAAAGTTTTTCATATAAGTATGTATGAATAATATCATTTTAGTGATACTATTTCCCCATATTGATCAGAAATACTACCTGGACTTCACATTTGTTTCAGATATGACATTCAGAAAGGTTATTCAGAAAGTGTATATATGTGTATCTCCACTACATATTTCTTATAGTTCTTTTTCTTTTAGGTTTACAGTCATAAATTTAAAAAAGTAAAAAATAAATACTATGACACACTTAAACTCAGGTAATATAAAATCTGTACGTTTTTAAAAAACTAATAAAATTGCTCATCAGGATGTGCTGTATGAAAGCTAGGAAGTAGTGTAAGTACATGATGCATTTGTAGAGAGATAAGTTTCTAGCATCTAATTAAAAAACAAAGATCGGTCTTTCACTTCACTGTGTTATTAACCCAGCTTTGTTGGTAGCTTGATTTTGCAGTGTAATTGACAGCATGATTACTGCTGGTGAATTATCATTAGTAGTAATGGCAGTGTTTTGAGACTGTGAGTTTCTGGAGAAGAAAAGAGTGGGGAATGCTTTAGAACATCTCACTAAATCTGCATTTCCTTTACACATTCAGTCCACAGTATCTTTATTTTATTTCTGTACTATGTTTATTTTGGGAAGTTTTTAGTGGGTTGAGAGGTTTTAGATGGGGTTGGAGGCTACAATGCTTCAGTTGTAATCAAATGTTTCATTCTTGTCAGGTCTGTAATGAGTAAAAATCCCTCTCACATCAAGGTAGTATTCTACTATTGTGGTTCCTTCCAGTTGTGCCCTAGGTAATTCTTAGTGTGTATCTTCAGATGCAGTAGATTATTTGAGCTTTTGAAAGCCTTTTTCAAGTATGCAATAATGTCATACAAGTTTAAGTACAAACAAATTAGAAACTAAGATAACAGAATCTAAATTGAAATAATTAATTAAGGTAACAGAAAACAAAGGCAGGAATGGAGACAAAAGGCAAAATGACCTAATGCTGTTCTTGCAGATTTTGCTTCACTAGCTCTTGTTAGTATACTTATGTGTTTTTTTTTGTTTGTTTGTTTGTTTTTTACTAAATTATAAAATTGAAAAAGAAGAAAAAAAAGTAGATGAATTCTGCTATTAGATAAGTGTAAACTAGAAAAAACACTGAATGTACAAAATCATGTGATGTGCTTAAAACTTTTGAGTTCTTGTGCATGGAAATACTTCTGGTGCCTAAGCCACAGGCCCTTCAGGACAGGACTTGCATCAGAGCAGTTAGTGAACAAAAAGCACAAGGAAAAAATTATGATGGTTCAGAATTATTTAGTTATGTGTATTATTGACAGTGCTCTTCCTTCCCAACTGAATTAACAGTAATTATTTAACAATGATAACAGCCCAAATTTGTAAAGATTTGGTAGACTTTGGGGGGGTGGAAGAGCATGGGGGGGGGGGGGAGGGGGGTGGCGCTTACATATTTTTTTAAAGTGTGAGTGATATTTTTTTCTTATTAAATATGTATTAAGGCAGAGAAAAGCAAGTGAAACCTCTCATAGGTGGAGAATGATATCAAAAGTAATAATTAAGTAAATCAGTAGGATGCAGTTATCTGGAATAATGTATTATTTTAAGCAAAAGGGAAATTGCTGCTAAAGGAGCTCAGAAGTGTGAGGAATGCGTAAAGTCCTTCACAGAAAATGAACCAAGTAGACCAGGCAGTTTAGAGAGAGATATCAGATTTTTGGCTGGATTTGAATCACAATACTGAACTGATCCAACTTGGTGATTCAGTATGCTTTTGCTCTTTGGTTTCTATTGGAGTTATTTTAAATCTAAACTTTAAAAGGGGGAGCGAGTACCTGTCTGGAAGTTCAGGAAATGTAGCTATGAGGTACGGATGCTTATACATCTAAACCAAAAATGGAGGAAAAGAAACAATTGTTGCACAAGGTTCCAAAATAGTTAGCAAGCATCTGAGTTTGAATCAATTATTAAATATATAGGGTGAAATGGAGGAATGCTTCACTGTATCTTTTTCCTTAGTTGCATTTGAATAGTTCTATTTTTTTTTGTCATTGTTTGTTGTTGTTGTTTTTTCTTCTTGTTTCATGCCAGATGTTCTTATCAGGGAAAACAATGGTGGTGTGTTAATATTGATGAGTTGAATCTCCTGGGAATAATAGTATATGTACCATCTCAGAATACAAATTGTGGGAGGCTTTTTATAATGTAATTACCATGATGCATTGAATTTTAAGCACAACTCTTTAAAACTGTGGAAAGAACTCTTTGTTTATTATCTTTATTCTATCTATTTTCAGAGTGACTTTCCTTTTAAAATTATTTATCATGTTTAGGTGGCCTTTAAAAAGTAAACATGTAAATAACCAGAGGTACTCTGTAAGCTGTCAGAGTAGCATATGTTTAAGCACCTTATAAATTATTGAATAATTATAATATTTATCTTTCCAAGGTTATTAGTTTATTCATTTGAACAATTGTAGAATAATTATAGTACCCTTCTTTAACTTTTATTTTTTCCTTCCCCCTCCAGGAACATGAACATTGAAGTCCTGAAATTATAAATGATTTGGTGACACTCTGAGCTTGCAATGCAGGCAATAAAAACTGTGGAAAAAGAAGTGACTTTTATAAAGGAGATACTTTTCACAGAATCTTTCCTAAAGAAACAGGAGTGCAGCAGAAACCCAGAGAGCAGGCGGCTCTGTGAGCAGCAGCCATTGGAAGGAGCTGTCTGCAGCTCACAGTGCTGTACTGAGCATGTCCCAGCGGAGCCCAGTGCAAGCAGCACATTATGCAAAAAGGCAGCTGTAGCAGATGGGAGAGAGGCACAGCAAGCATTTGCTTCACTTGCATCACCACCGCCTGAAAACAAACCTGGATCGCTAGAGGGGATCTTGCCGGCAGGCCAAAGGAAAGAAAACCGGGAGCATGGCTTGATTACCGAAGGTGTTGCACTGCGAAAAATCATGGGGAATCAAGATGGGAAGCTAAGGAAAAATACAAGTGATGTGCATGAAGGAGGAGAGGATGCCTCTGGGCCGAAGGATACAGATGGCACAAAGAAGGTATCGGGAAGCAGAAGGGGACTGGGGAAGCATGCAAAAGGAAGTGAATCTGCTAAAAAGAAGAATAAGTCGGACTCGAGGGCCTCAGTATTTTCAAATTTGAGGATCAGAAAAAATCTGTCCAAGGCTAAAGATGGGAATAGTAGTTCAAGGGAGGATGTTTTGGAAAGCCAGGCCTTGCAGACTGGAGAGCTGGACAGTACTCATTCAATTGTTACTAAAACTCCAGATATAAGCATCTCTGCAGATGAAGGGGGTCTCTCAGACACAGATGCCGAACATTTTGAAATCAGAAATGAAACCGTCCCAGCTGCTGCAGAGACACAGGATGGACAAAGGACCAGCTCTGGCTCTGATACGGATATATACAGTTTCCATTCAGCTGCAGAACAAGAGGATTTGCTTTCTGATATCCAGCAAGCTATTAGACTGCAGCAGCAGCAGGGGGCAATTACTGTTGGAACTGAGGACCTTGTCACCAAAACAATGGGCCGACACATGGCTAATTCTCAAGCAGCCCCCTTGGATTTTGAACGGTTTCTTTCAATAACTACCACTGACAAAGAGAGTAGCCCAGACACTGTGAAGGCTTTTCCAACAGCATCTGAAATTGCGGAAAACGTTCCTGTCTCCTGTGCAACTGAACGTGAACTGAAAGAAGCGGTAAATGGAACGGGCTCTCCTGGTAACGGCTTATTTGAAAAACAAGAATGTAAGCTATTGATTGAGGAACAGGGACAGCTCACTGCTGTGGATGCTGTAGTTGGTGAACTAGAAGATGATTTAAACAGAACTGCAGTAGAAAATGCGTCTGAAACCCACAGCTTCACACTACGTTCTCCAACCTCAGTAGTAGATTCTGAGACTCACATTGCTGAAGTGCAGGCTATTGATTTGCAGGGTTCAGGAACAGAGGATGGTATTTCAGATGCAGGCCATGATCATGCTGCTGAGACTCAGGAAGGGAAACATACTCTGTCAGACAGTCAAGAGAACCTGCATAATGGTTTATCTACAGAAATTAAAGATGGCATTTTGTCCTCTGAGGGGACAGCAGGCAGTCCAATGCTTGGTTCCGGATGCTTTAAGCCCTATCTAATTAATCCTTGTTACATCAAAACTACAACTAGGCAACTGAGTTCTCCCAACCATTCACCTTCTCCCTCCCCATCCCAGAGCCCACTTTTTACAAGGAGGCAGGAGTCCTTCCACAAAAAAGTCCCAATTAAGAAGCAGAGGTCTGCTAGTTTGGCAGGTTTGTTTAGCCGTTCAGCAGACTGGACAGAAGAGATATCTAATCACAAATATGAGATAACACAGAAAGTGGGCTCTGCGGGCTACTTGGAGCACAAGGGGTTTAGAGAGAAATTTCAAACAGAAAGAGTGCCTTTGACTCATTCAAGAAAGTCCTCAGGGGTGCAGGCTTCTGCAGAGACATTTCCCAATGTCTTTTCAGGTGAGTGATGTGTGTTTTTTTTTTTTTGTTTGTTTGTTTTGTTTTGTTTTGAGAGTCTTTGAAATATATTTAAAATACATGAATTCAGGCCTTTGCATGTACTGTTGTCCTTACTTGAACTGACAGTTTTAAAATGGAAGGCCTAACCTTATAACCACATTCACATTTTATTAATGAGAATAGCTTCTCTGTATTCAGTGTCAGCCAGTAAAGGAAGTGCCTAACTCTTTGAAGTTTTTCTTTTTACCCTTCTTTGTCTACATCCAGTTGAAAAAGGCTGGATGCCTTAAAAGTGTTCTTGTTGAAAAATGCTAAGAGATGCATTACTTGAAGCAGACTAGCTCTCTGCTTAAATGAGTCTTTCGGAGCTGAAGCTTTTTGTAACTGTGAGCCTGTTCAGGCTTTTCTTGTGCTAGGCACAAGATATACTGTAATAATTCTGATATGCTGTAAATATTTGAGAGCTGCACCTGGTATTAGACTGAGGCAATGATGAGGTTTCACTTAGTACAAAAAGGAAAAAGGCATGCAAGCACAGATGAACAGCACTACAGGGGGAGGAAAAAAAAAAAAAACAATTTCCCCTTCAGAAGGGGAAAAAGGAGAAGGAAAAAAATTTTAATGGCTTCAAAAAGTAGCATAAAATGGAGAAGGGAAACACTGTAGAGTAGATTTTGGTAATTCTGGCTGGCTGCTGTTCAGGCTGAATCATGTGACTCATTCAGGAAAGCATTCTTTTACCTTGTCTATTAGGCAACTTGCATCCTGTCAAAAAGGCCCAGAAACACAGTCTAAAAATGAAATAGTGTGCATAGATTATGTTGTCCTGCACTGTGTTTTTTTTTTGTTGTTGCTCATTTGCTTGTGTTTGTTTTTCCTTTCTTTCCTCTATCTGCAATTTCTTTTTTGTAAAAGCTAAGGCATTGACAAATAGAGAAGGCCTCTGTTACATCTGTCAAATATGAAGTATGTATACACAGTAAATTCAGCAACATATTCCATTAATTTTTCACTTAAGAAAATTAACACTAAGAATACAACTGATGTTTGCAGTGAATATGTAAGATTAAAGCAGCTGAATTAATAACACTGTCCAGGTTTGTTTTGAATGGATCTGTTTTAAATGTGTGAGCACAGTAACTGTATCAATGTATCAGAGCTATTTGCAAAAAATAGTGAGAATCTTTTTGTGCTTTTATGAAAAATAAACAAATTAGTATCATTTATGAAGGGAACAATTACATAATTTAAAAATCACATACAAGAAAACAATTGAGCTATCAACAGCTATTCATTATGAAAATGCTATCTTATAATGCAGATTAAAAAAAATTACATAACTTGTAGTCACTTGCATTCACTTTCTTTGTACGCTTTATGTTCTACTTGACACCAAAATATTACTAGTGAATGAACCTGCCTGGAAACCAAAGTTAGAATTAGTGGCTTTTTTCACACAGCAACAAACTCAAAGAGTGCAAAATACTCAGGTAAAACGTTTGTCACTTGAAATGAGAATACTTTCATTTTTCAGTTGTCTTGAATAGAAATCCCCAACCTCACACAAAAAGCCTCCCCTCTCAGGGGAGCTAGCCCTCTCCAAAGAGAGCTGAATCCTTTTTGTGTTTTAAATCCCTTCCACCCATTTACGTAGATTTAATTTCAAACATTCCTATTTAAAGTTTTGCAACTGGAGGTGATCTCTACTTCCAAGTTTTTGGTGTGTAAAACACTTTTTTTTTTTTTTTTTTTTTTGCTATCAATATATATACAACTTATAAACAAAGTGCAAAGCTTTAAATTGCATCACCACTAATTAGACTCAGTTTTATGGTGGTGCTATGAGGAAAATAATTTTTTGGCAAATCTCAAGGACAGTTACTTTTAAAACCTTATTTTTGAGGAAACAAGCTTCATGTTTCCTTATAAATTTTTGATTTACCTGTTATTGAAGTTTTTTGTTTTTGTTTTGTTTTCTCTTATCCCACCAACAGTTATGCTGTTATTGTGAAGGGACCACTGTCCAATGCAACAGTAGTTCTGTCTCTTATGGAAATTACTGTGACCCTAATTTGCATGTATATGCCAGCTGTCTTTACAAGCAGAGGACAATTACACCTTTCAGTTCATGCAGAGTAGCTTGAAATGAGGGAATTGGAAATGACATGATAACACTTCATCTCTCTTTTTGGTTGGTCTTCTGGTTTCTATAAAATATAAGCTGAAAATTATCAGGAATACACAAACAATAACTACCATGCAAGGAAAAGGGAAGTTAAACTGAACATTTATATTCCCACAAGCTGGCTGTCATTGCAGTAAGAGCAGCGAAGTCTTTTTATTTAAACCTGTCTGCATAGCAACAATTACAGAAATAATTTCCTGGCAATGTAAATATTGTTTTGGAAAATTGTTGCATTTTAATTGCATCCATCACATGCATCAATGAGGTGATTACAATCAGGCTTTTAGAAATAAATGTAGAAATAAGGAATTATAAAGAATGCTTTATGTGTGTGTGTATGTGTGTAGATATGTTAGCTTCTTGCCTGGAGCACAAAATCCCATCTTGCTGTGCAGTGACTGCAATGTCGGTTTTGCGTTTATAACTAGAATAATGTAAAATATTCCACAACACTTCAGTCATTGATTTTAATGACAGCAGATTCTATGCAGATGACTGGCCTACTTTGGCACAACATTGTAGTTTGGCTGTGTGCCATTTGGTTTTCACAATGATCCATGTGAACTAAGGCTTCTTCAATGCGAAATGTAGATGGAAACCAACAACTGGAATTGTAAATATGAATAAAAAAAAAAAAATAGTCCTGTTTGAATTTTAGGGGGAGAAGCAAAGAATACAGTTTGCCAAAAAAAAAAAAAAAAAAAGGCACTTTTCTAACTTTGCCTCTAATTAATATTTTTATTTTTGATTTATGTGAGAAATAAGTACAGTACAGTATTTTAAACTGAATTTGATACAATGGCTAAGAATCTGGTGTGGACAAATTTATGGGTATTTTGTAATTAAGGCAGCAGATCTTTTTTGATGAGGACAGCTGTATTTGAAATTGCAGTGACAGTAATTACAAGTTCTAGGTTACCTGATGTGCAGTGGAGCCATGGGTTTCACATTGTGGTCCCAGGAGGACACAAGCTGAACCTGAATGAATAAGGGTTGGTTCTTTTCTTCAGGATGTGGCAATGAATGGTATTTGCTAACGTCAAGACAGTGTCATGGTGGGAAATGAAAAATGTTTCCAAACATTCACATAACTGAAAGAGAAGAGCTAATAGGCTCAGTTAAGAGAAAGGAGTTTATCCTTGCACTAATTTGAGTTGCAGTGATTGCAAAGCAGATAGGAAGGATCTGTTTCATAAACTGAATGTAACTGAATGTTCAATCAGCTACACTGGGCTGTAATTAAACTTTATCAAAACAAACGTATGCCCTTTCTAATCTCTGTTGGCTGACTGTAACACATTTGGTGTGTGAATCTATTTCAATCTGCCCATTTATCATTAAATTTCTGTTCACAGTTTCACATCTGTCTTAACTTTAGCTGTAAACAGGAAGCAAACAAAAATCTGATTTACCATAAAATAAAAACCTGAACTCAATCCCATGCTTTTGTGATCATGGCCTCTCTCTGATTTCCATGGAATGCAAGCCTGGTTCTCACAAAGACCACTTTATGTTACTGCTGCAAAGTGCTAATGTCACCTACACCCACTTGCAGCTCCAATACATTGTCTGCAAGCTTCTACAAAGGTCTTAGTAAAGATAAGTATGTGAAACTTGAAAAACTAGAATGAAAGCTTGTGTCTGAGACATATAGTAAATCTTTTTAGATGCTTTTGTAAATTTTTTTGTATTCTGATGCATGATGCACACAATATGGATTTGTATTTATTGGTGTGCTGAGAAGAACATTTATCATGCAACTGTTATGTAAGGCTATTTACAGTATACTCTTTTGCTGATGTTTCTTAGCAGTAATACAAATGTCTTTTATCTGATGGCGGGACAATGTAGCCTCAATGTAGCCTACCCAAGAACATCCCTTCATGTGATGTATGATCACATACTCTTTTTGCCTAGAAAACTCAAGCCCAGAGAGCGTAATAAAAAAAAAAAAAAAAAAAAAAAAGGCAAAAATCCAGTCCAACTACCATAAAAAGTACTTGAAAATGGGGGGCAATTCATTATGGAGAAACTGCTGAGTGCAGATAAGCAGCTTTAATGTTACTGTGCCAGCACTGCAATATGGGAATCGGAGCAATGTGAGTAATGTCACTGGAATGCAGGGCTGCCACAGTGTTGTTTTGATAGTCTTATGATTAATGCTTTGATCTTTATCTGGAGCTTCGTTGGAAGTAACGGGTTTTGGTCATGGGGCTGGGAGACTGCATCTCTCAGGCAACCTCTGCTGGAGTTGAGGTATGATGAGTTGAGTTGAGCCCAGCTTGCACCTCAGCTAAAGATGTGTTTTTTTGGTTTCCTGCTGATCACTTTTGGGCAAAGGGAGAAAGAACAGTTTGTAGCTGAAGGTCCACACAGCTCTGCTTGGATCTGAGCCAGTGTTAATCCATCCCACAGAGGAGATGGCTAGAACTAGTCATGAAGGACATTGTATGCTTCGGTGACTTCAGTTACGTGAAAAGAGCAAGAGATTCTTCTGGTATGAATAGCTATATGGAATTTAAGTTTGAGTATGTTTCTTGGATCTAATTGTGCTTTGTTTTCGTTTGGAGGGTGCTGGATTAGTGGTGTCCAGATGTTTGGCTTTTTAAAAAGTGCATAGGTTCTTTTGTGCAAAACCTACTTAAAGCAGGCCTCACCTTTTTCTCTACATCGTGGTGTCTAAAAATAAAAATAAACTTGGCATTGAAAAGCATCCCCAGGAATATTATAGGCTGCCTGCTTTATGAGGGATCAAGTGCTGATGTGAATCACAGTGACAGAAAATGTGAAAGTACCAATTAGCCAATGTATTTTGTTTGTGCTCTAGTTTAACCAAGCTCAGAATATGGCCAAGAGTATTCCTTATAAACTACTCCTTTAAAAATGTGAACTTATGTAAGGAAGAGTAGTGATAAAGCATATATGTGTGGGTGGTTTTGTGGCTGTGGCTTTGACTATTTTCAGGCACATTTAAAAGCATAATTCTATACTGGTCATGTGGAATACGACGGTTTCTGGAAACTTACCTTTATGCATACAATTTGTCTTTTTGTAGAGATAAGGTTATTTAATACAAGGAATATATCTGCTTTGCACAAAGCAGACATTGTGCAAAGAAGGTGATGAAAGGATGTATGAGGGCTTGACACTGTCACCTCACTCCTGCCTGTGAGCAGCAGCAACTCCCTGTGTTCCTACATTGCTGTTCATCTGGAGGAAGTTAGGGACGAGGAGATGGTCTGCATTACGTTGATTACAAAATGACAATTTCTCATTTTTATTTTCATGTTACTGCTGATGAGGATGAATTTCCTTCAATGGAAATGCCTCAGCTCCCTGACCATGAATAGGAGGTGGGCTGTGTTTTCTGATGCAAAACTTTGCATTATTCTCAGAACATGAATAGATGAATGCAGAACATGACCTATTTTATCTGTAGGTGTATATATGATATAACACATTAAATCAATTAGCTATTTTGCAAAGGTAAGATGCAGTGGTAATGAGATTATTACTGTGATAACACATGCACAGTAAATCCTAATATGGATGAAACTAAATAGAAATATATAAATTCAGAGGACACAAATGCTTGGGACCTTAGTAATTTTGGTGTCTTGACATATACAGCTAAATAGTGGCAGGAAAGCCCAGTAAGAAATGAGACTTGCCATTGAAATGTTCTTATTTGGCAGTAAAAATATGAATTGTTCAGTCTCTAAGATTTATATGAAATTTATCAGGAATGCCAGAGGTCTGAACCCGGTGTGAATTTGAATCAGGAGGAAGCATAGATAAACTATATAGAGAAAAAAAAGCTACCCACTGTAATTACTTCCACAATGAATTTATTTGAAGCCAAGATCCATCTCAGATGTCCCTTGAAGATACATAATAAGTAGTGTATACCAGGGGGGAAAATAATTGTTGTATACTTCCCTCTTCCCTGCACCAATAAGGAAAAAGTTGCTGGAAAATGAAGTCAATACTGCAGTAACACGATAATTAACTACATTAACATCTGCTAACAGTCATGGAGCTGAAGTGGTTTTCATTTAGGGGGGAAAAAACAAAACAAAACACAAACCTAAAACATTGCATTCACAATAGAGGGTGTGTATCTAAACACTTTTTTTTTTTTTGTCATGCAAAGAGCCAAGTCAATATAGTATGCTGAGAAATGGCTGAGGGAAATATTTGATTACATCAGTGAAAGAACATAAAGACCTACTTACAGTGAGGGAGATGGGATTAAGTTTATTTGGATGAGGTCTCAAGGAATATAGAATATGGCACAAATATGTACAAACATGGCACAAATAGGCAGGCATATATATTTATTTTTCATGGAACATAACTAATTTTTTGCTTGTTCCATTTCTTCATTTTAGCAGTGTTTTTTTTCTTTGTACCTAACTTTAAAACAAAACCAAAAAACACTCTTAAACATTGTATAAATATAAAAAGTCAGCAGCTGTTGGAGGAGATTAGACTTTGGGTGTATATGGTCCTGTAGAGAAAGAAAGCATCAGGGCTATCATAGGTAGGTTGAAAGAAATCAGTTATTATATGTCCCACTTCAGAGGCTTGCTGGTCCAGCTCAGTTGTGTTTTGTGACCTGTAGTTGCTTGTGCAAATACTTGAATTTACTTCTAAGGTAGAGATGAGCCAGATGCAATTAAATGCTAAATGAAATGTGGAACGATTGGGAATCGAGTTGTTTTATTAAATTGGGTCATAAAATCATGCTGTGTGTATCAGTTTGGACTGACAGAAGAAGCAGTTAGAAATAGCTGCCCAAAAAAACATCAGAGGTGCTTCTCACTTTAAAGAGTCAGACAAAGAAACGTGGCTTTCCAGCAGCCTGGGAGAACTTGGCACAGAATACCAACTTCACGTTGCAAATCACCACAGAAACTAAAAGGGTAAAAATGGACAGAATTAAATACTTGCTGAGAGGAACCTAAGCACCTAGAAAATACAATCTGGAAGTTGCCAGAGATGCAAATGATACCTAAAACATTTGGTAGACAGACACAGATTCTGTTTTAATATAAACCACTCTGAAATTAGGAAAGTTTTAGTAATGTACCTCTGTAATATTCAATAATAATGTGTTAGAAATTGAAAATAAAAGAAAGTGAAAGGCAGACAAGCAATATAATGGTGTAGGAGCGTGAATCTTTTTTATATTTTTAGAAAGGTATTTTGTACTGTGTATCACTGTTGCATTGTAGCTGGGGAATTGTTTGTTACTTTAAAAAAAATCAGCTTCTGAAAGTCATTTAGTGGCACATAAAAAATACTCTTACCATTCACTGTCTTCATGATCGAATATACCTATTGAAATGTAAGATATTATCTTTACCTTTGCACCTTATTTTATCGTATATAAAAGCTTAGTTAATACTTTGCCTCAATTTATGCTGTAATGCCTATGCGTTATTAGAAAAAGCAGAGTGGGAGTAAGATAGAAAAACTTTGTCACTGTGAAAGCAAAATCTTAAGGAGCTTAACGTTCACGTTAGAAATATGGAGTGCGTAAGAGACTTGCTAATTTGCAAAGATGCAGAAAAAACTGTCACAGACCATCACAAATATTTTAAAATTTTGAAGCTCTGGTGGTAGCAAAGTTTTAATACCTGCTTTTTAGAAAAAGTATTATGTTGTTGTTGCAAATGATCCAGGCAATTTCAGTCCTCTTCAGTTTGGCTGCAGCAACAAGCAAGGCTTTGGAATGAATCCTGAAGAAGGAAATTGTAAGATATCGTTGGCTACTCAATAAGAAGGTAAAGTAAAATAGAACAAAATACAGCATCGTTTCAACAAAGATCAATAAGACTGTTTTTATTATTTTTATTTTTTTTATGCATGGCTGTTTTCTAGGCAATGCAAAAGTGTTAGAAAGGGATTAATCTGGGTTCTGTACAAAACAGAATATTGCAAATCACTTATCCAAAGATGAAAATTACTGTTGGCTTTGACACGGGACGCTGTCATGTATCTTCTCTTCCACCATAGGGGCACAAATCCATTTTGGCCCAGTTCTACTTCGTGCTATGATACACTTGGTCAGGCGGGGGAATTTCATTGCATAGTTACTGTGGGAGTAGAGCAGGCTCCTGACCTTAGCACTTGCTGGACTCAGCCTTTTCATCACCAATGGAAATTTTTGGTAAACTCTTGTCTTCCTGTATTAAAACCCAAATTTCAAAGTTAGGAGATGGGCTGATATCAGATGGGCTGTTCCAGGAGTTCATTCACCAGGACCAAGGTCTGTGTTAACCAGTTCTTGATTTAAAATTGCTTTGTCTCTTTTCAAGTATGATCAGTGCAAGTCTAGCATAGAGTTAAGTTAATATTTTAATAGACCATTGGATGTTATGCTGAAATTAGTGGTGTTGTCATGTCTCTTAGCAAGCCCAAGTGGAACAAGCTGTTTAAAAAAATACAGATGCTTAGTTCTGTCATGGGACATGATGGATCAACAACGAGATCAATGGTAGGGCTTTTTTTTTTTTTTTTTTTTTTTTTTTTTTAAAGAAAACACACACACACACACATACAAAAAAAAAAAAAAAACTCTACTTTGTAGCCTCTTTCTGGGGCAGCTTTCCTTGATATCTTCATTTTTGTGGAATCTCGTTTTCAGATTTTGGCAGACCTCAGATAGGGCCTGAAAGCATTTCAGTGATGTTTGTTTGAGGTGCCACTTCTGCCTCTCCTGTGCTGTGTTGGCCCCAGAGGTGGCAGCAGAAGCAGGTGTCAGCTCCAGCTTGTACCCTTGCTTCCTGAAGTAAGCACACATGTTCTACACATGGCATTTTTGGGGGTGCCTTGAACACTTGAAGCTGTTGGTATTACATGCTTCTCTTTCTACAATGGACTGCTTCTTCTAGTTGAGTGAGTTGAAAACTGAATGATAACAACCATCTTCAAGCACAATCCAAAATCTGTTATGGATAACTTTGTGGCTGAAATAAAAAGAAAAAAAAAAAAAAAAGTACTTGCTTGAACTGGAAAAGGGTTGGTACATTGCAGATCCAACTCAGAACAAGTCAAGATTTTTCAAGTAAAATTTTTAACAGTCCAGAGGATGCTAAGAGAGGACAGTGTCGAGAAAGGGGAGTACTGAGATGCCAAGAGACTCAGAGAACTTGACACAAGTAAAGCATGGTGTTTACTTTGATACAGAACTGAAGAAATTGAATTAATAATTGGTAGTTTGATTACAGTTGCTTAAGAGTCTATGAATGTTATCATTCCATCAATAAATATATTCCTTCGTAGAATTTAATAAATAAATATTTCTGACTTTGAAATGACATTGGACTGTGTGCAGGCAGGCATTAAAAACTGGAAGGAGGAGAATAGTGCTGACATTTGTCTTTTTCCTAGTTCTCTTAGAATTCTCTTCAGAAGTCAAAAGCAGAAAGTCTATCTAAATTTAAGATGATTTTTGGATTCAGTTCCTACCATCCCTGTGAACAAAGCCAGAAAGTCTACTAGATGGTTATCAAGGAAAGAAAGAATAGTCCTCTTAAGAATTTCCATGAATCCCTGACTTTGGTAACACCCTAAATACTAGAAGATATAAATATAACAAACATATATAAAAAATATAAAGAAATCGATACATTGCCTTTGCTTTTTTCCCCCTTGGAAACATGCAGATACTGGCTATTACACTGAGAATAAAAGTGAAATAAAATATATCTTAATGACAGTCACAGGAATTTGTACAATAACCCTAGACCTTGACAAGTTTTGTAACTATTAAATTATTAAGGTTTGAATTTTCTGGAAACTAATTCATGATGCATTTTATTTTGTATTTATTTCTTTTAGAAGGATTTTCTGTTGTTGTTTCAAAACCATGTGTATGCAGACATGTTGCTTGTTGGTTTTCAACGTTTTGTTTAACAAAGCTCACATTATTTAAAGAAAGTATCTGTCAATTAAAATTCAGTCCCCTTTAAAAACAAAAACAAAACCCCTCGCAGGATGAGAGATCTGGAACAATTTCCCAATTTAAGTCGGCAGAGGATTAGAAGCTCTGCAGTGAGAAAGTCCAATAAATGAGTTCTCTAATCCCAGAATAGTGGGCATAATCTTTCAGGTCAGGTTTCAGGAAAGCAAGACACTAAATTAATTTGTTATTTTTAATGCAAATATATGTTTAATATGTATTTATGCAGCTCTTGGGCTTATTATTTGAAGAGAATAAGAAATAGCTAGATTACCAGTTTCCAGTTCTTTCATTCCCCAGGTTCACTGTGCACCTTTGAAAACCTCTTCTTTCTCAGCAGTCACATTGTACGTTGTGTTTACATGTAGGCTGACTGCTACCCTTTAGCTGGAAAACTACCTTGAAATTTGAAACTATTAAGAAATGAAAGGGAAGTGTTAAATAAATGTAATACTTTTGATCCTTGAAATACTAATTTTTATATGTGAAATACTAGTCACTTTGTTTTGTGTACCTGAGACCTAGGAAAGCATATTAAACAGGAGAAAGGTGAAAATGAAGTGAGATGCTTTTGCCTCTAGGAAATTATTCAGCAAGATTTTACTTTGCAGTTTAGGGAAGTATGAGGACTAAAACTTGTACTGTGAGGTATTTAAGAAATTGCATGTAGTTCACTTACCAGCCACCGTGGAAGCCTTCGCAGGATTTTTCTCTCAGACATGCTTGTCGTATTCCAGTGTTCTGGGAAACATTTGACGCTGCACAGCTCAGTGCTTTGTCAGATGATCTAGGCCTAATTTATGACCTTGGTGTTTGTGTATGTAGAAAAAGAGAGAGAACAAATTGAACAGGAAAAAAATGATTTTGAGAGAGAGGAGCAAAAATTTCCTAACTCTTGACTGCTGAAAAAATTGGCTCTTCTTTTTCCCTATTTTTCTTAAATATACAGAACTATGTTTGCAATCGTAATTTTCTGTGAATTGAAAAAAACATAAGACCACAGTGGTCTTTTAATATTTTGTAAGACTGATAGAAAACATACACAAAATGGATATACACCATTTTGTCTCTCTCTTCCTTTTCCTTTTTTCCTCTCTTAAGTCCCCAAAATAGAGCAAGGCCTATGGTACTTTTTGCTTCAAAGCTCATGAAAAAGCTTTGCTGTGTGAGCATTTCTGATCTTGCTGAAGTGGGGGCGGGGAGGAGGAGTAAGCTGGGGAAAAAAAAAATCAAACTGATTTGGGTTTTTGAAGATATAAGCGGTATGTGCATGAGTCACCCTTGACATGATTCTGAATAGGGCTTTCAGGATTTGTTACACTGAAGTCATTCACTTCTCCTTGGGAGAAATTAAAACGGAAAGCCTGTCTCCAGCCTGCATAGGTTAAGATTTGCTGACGCAGCTGTTCCGCTAATGGTGAAAGTGTGGTGTAGCTGGTGAGAAAAGGGAATCGCATGAGACCAGCAGAAGGGGGAGCTTTCGGAATATAATGCAATTTGATTGTTAGGCTCCACTTGTGCTCACTGGCAGCTATGCTCCCAGGCTTTTGCAGATGCAGTGCAGAGAGCCACGTTTTTAAAGATAAAAGTGAGGTTATAACAACACACTCCTCAGAGAAACATTGTGAGCTCTGGTATGGTGCAGTGCCTCAGTGCGGGCAAGTGTGGGTTTTCTAGTATGTCTGCAACTATTTCGTTAGCTCTTAAATATTCTGTTGCTCACTGCTTTGTTGTCTAAGCAGACCAGATAGGAAGAAAGCTGTAAAGTGCATTCATTGAGTCAGGATCTGCCATGTCTCTCTGTGGACCACACAGAAGGCACCTTCACCGTTCAATAGCTCTATAGGCAGCCCAGTCAAAGCTAACCCTCAGAGTAGTGGAGATCCTCATCTTTTTGGTGTCTGTTAGAGAAGGAAATAAAAGGTGCCCTGAAATATCAAGTAACTGTAATAGAAAAACCAAATATATTTCCTTCTAAACATCATCTCCCATCAGATGTGACTCCATCAAGGTGATGGCAGACAGGGTGGTTAAGGTTATTGGTGCTAGCAGCAGCAGTTGCTGTCCTTTGTGTGGAGGTGTAAAGTATACACATGGACTCCAGGCAAGGAAGAACCTGTGCTTGTGATGGGATGGCACTGCTTGGAGTGATTGTATGAAATCGTTATAGTCATTACATCTCTGATATTTTATATTATTTTTAATAGTAATGTTTGTAGATTGACTTTAGGTAGGGGGCAGACTTCCTTTCTTCCTTCACCACACAGTTGAGTAGATATGGTTGTAGTAAATCGAAAGTTGAAAATGAACATCCAGGAATTGCAAATATCTGCATCTTTCAAAAAGTAACGGGAGCCATACCGGACCTTGTGAGTTTTCATTCTCTGATGAATAATCTATATGTTCTATAATTGTTGCCAAAGGTGTTTCAGATAAACAGTGTTAATTAAGTCTCAGTGATAGAATGAAGAACTGTAATGTCACACAGGAGATGACAAGGTCATAGTGCTTCATCCTAAGAGGAATGAGAGGAAGCAGCAGATGACATGGAGGTGGAGGAGAAAGGGAAAATGGAAGCTGAGCTGGAAAACCTCAGCTGAACCATGTTTCACAAAATATCCATAGGAAGGCAGAGTACCTGATACTTCCAAGATTAATTTCACGTTCTCATTCTTTTCCTTAATTGTGTATGCCTTTGTAAAATGGGAAGGGGGAAGGAGTCTTTTTGTTCCTTACTGTTTTTTTTTTGTTGTTTTTTTTTTTTTTAACTCTAAACTCCTAAAAAATCACACTTCTCTTTTTGTTTGATGAAGGGTCTTGGCAGGATTCTCAGAATATTGATTTGACCTGAGACTGAAACTTTGTAGCAGTTCTTGTACCTAATACAAATCTGACAACCTGACAACCCCCCCCCCCTCACCAATACTTGAGGTAAAGGTTAAGGATGGGTTCCGGGAATGTCATGACCTGGGATTTTAGGGAAAAAAATATTATATTTTAAAAATGGAATTATTTAACCTTTTAGAAAAATATCTGCTGAGAGATCTTTGCCCTTTAATATTTTCATGGCATGTGAAAGTAATCCAGAGAAATTCCTTTAAGAGTGCATTTAAATCCCAGTAACAGAAATCAGCTAATCATTTGATAATCATTAATCATTTAGTTATTCAATTTTTTTTGTTGCCATCTGCACCTGCTGAGAACATGCTTAGATGTTTATATATTAACTCATGTAAATTATGAATATGAGGTGATTATTATTGTCTGAGAAAGACTGTTTTTGTTGCATTCTATTTATAGACTGAAGATGAAAAATCTTAGCTGAAAATATTGCTGTTGAAGTTGTCTGGAATTTAGCCTATGCTTTGAATATGGTTGTGACCCCCTTTTTTTTTTTTTTTTTTTTTTTTAAGGTATAGATTTGGGGATTAACACTGTCAAGTTGGTGTTTCCCATTTCGTGTGTATATATGAAAAGTCACTTTAATTTGAATTAGTTCCAAAAGTGTGTAGTATAGATAGGGCACTGGAAAACTAGTTCTAGTTCCAAACAAAAGTGTTTAATTGTCTGCAGAGTCTAGTGTTAAAGGAAATATTTTGCTGTACCTCCACAAAAATATAACTGTTATCATCCATGAATCAAAATCATGCATGTGACCTCTTCTGCTTCACAAGCATCCTTCATATGGTTGCTTTGACACAAGTGCAGGAGCACCAGGGTCAGGTGGTGGCAAGGTATGGGAGCCCACCAGTCTCCATGGGTCACCGAGGACTATCGAGGTGGAATGTCTCTGCTGCAGTGATGACTGTGTCTTTTGCCTGAAAGTAGTTGAAAGCAATACCAGCTTAACAAGGGAGGAACTACTTATTGGTAGGCAGTGGCTTTTGTATGTCATCCTCCTATGTAAAGTAGCCTCAGTCCTCTCTGGAGCTGTTCTAGTGCAGCAATTCCATCTGTCCATCCATGAAGCAGCATGGTGTGATGTTGCTTCGTGGAGAAAGAGTAACATTCTGAAATACTGAAATGCTTTCTTTTGGTAGGGTTTGTCTCCTCACCCTGTTTTGAGGAAAAACATATTGTCTTTTTAAAGCTTTGGCTGTTTTCTTATGTTCGATGAGGTGTTCTCGTGCTTGCAATGACCGTTCATTTGGATGTTAAGCTGTAGTTGGTTAGAGGGAGAAAAAACAAACAAAACAAACAAACGAAAAAAAACCAGTGGCTTAACCCTCCATTGATTATGAAGTACTTTAAATTTGTAACATATAATGTTGATACAGGAATTTTTCTCCCACAGCTGTTCACAGAGAAGCTATTTCTGTATGCACTGAAAATTAAATGTGTTTCAGCTTCCATTTGGTAAAATGTGTTAAAAGAACTAGCTAAATATATTTATTTAATTTCAAGTTCTGTCACTGTCGTCAGGTCTCCACAGCCATTGCAAGGAGCAGATAGTGTTAGAACACAGCTTTATTAGGACATTATTACCTTTTGTCTTAAAAAAAAAAAAAAAAACAAAAAAAAACAAAAAAAAAAAAAAAAACAAAAAAAAAAACTTTTGATTCAATGTGTATTTGTTACAAAAGACAGCTTAATGTTACTGAAGTTATCCAGAATTAAATGGTTGATTCTTTTAGATTAAAAAGTGATAGCTAAAATAATTAAATAAGTTTCAATACCCTCCTTATTCCAAGACTGGATAGAACGCTGCTCTGCATTACTTTTGTCATTTTGGCCATCTGCCTCTGAAATGTACAAGAAATGAAGTTCATCTATGATATTTTTTACACCTGCTTACTCTTTATTGGCTTAATGCTAAACTATTTTCCAGAGACCTTATTTTTGCCTATTAAAAGACATCAGTTAATAACCACTATACAAATTAAACTGAGTAAATGGGGGGGGGGGGGGGAAGAAGTATGCTGCTGTACATCCAGGAGAACGCTCTTTAAAAATGATAATTATTTAAATGTTGAAACACCTGTAAAAGTAATCAAGTCAGAAATTACAATGCAATACATGACTTTGGTATATTTAATATAGCATAAAGAAACGTGTAGTGTTCTTGCATACTCTCTTTTTTTGTGAGCAAAGGGCAATAACTCTGGCACATGCAATTTATTATATTTTATATGTAATTTAAAATGCACAAAATAAAATTACATAATATAAACTATCAATCTTTCGATTCATCATCATCTCTTGTAGCCTCTGTTTTAACCAGGCAACTTTCTGTGTTGTAGGACTTTGATGTGCTTTGCTCCAGAAATTGAAGCAGAAATGCTGCCTGTTAGTGCCCCTGTATAACTGTGACACCAGTCTTGGGGTCTTATTTTTTCTACAACTTGCTGGTATAGCTAAATGTCACTATTTATGTCTAGTAGAACTGACTTATTGCAGTAAAAGGGTAGTAGCTATTTTTAAAATCAAATTTACCCTTTTTTTCTTGAATATGATTCTGCAGAAAAAAATGTTTCCATTATTAACAGCACCACTAAGCATTTGCAAGTACAACTCCAAAAAATGATTACTGAAACAAATAACCAAAATGTCAGCAGGTAGCTCCTTGTTTGTGCTTCATTTCCATGGTTTCATACTGTTGCCTCTTCATGGAGGGAGTTACTGTGTATTGCTGCAAGTTTGTGTAAATTGATATTAAAAACTCACAGTGCATATCAGCTAGTAGGAAAACCCCTCTTCAATTAATTTAATTAAAGGGGACTTTGAAGATTTAACAGCTGTGCTGTCTTTAGATAAATAAATAGAGGGATATGTTGAATAAGTAATTCACCTTGTAGATGGGGAAACCAAGGAACAGAGACAAAGTAATCAGCAAGTTGATCAGAACATAACAAAACTTGTTTCTCTTACAGACCTATCCCCTGGCTTTGTGTGTTTTGTCGAATTTTTAGGCTAGGAAACTTGGACTAATAATTCAGAATTATCAGATCTTTAGATGTGGAGAGGAAAATCTTAGAAATAACTTCTAACATTTTATTGTATTGTCAATTTTAGACGGCATTGCCGTGCGAAGTTAAAATAATACAGAAACTTTGGGCTAAATGTCACTTACAATATCCTTTTCAAATCACATCCAGATGTTTTAAAAGCATCTCTTTTTTTTTTTGTATGTTCAAAAAGGCCTGGGAAATTTTACATTTTGAATGAAGTCAGCATTTGAAAAGAAATCTTAAATTTGTACATGAAAAGCAGTATTGTTGTTATTGGTTTAAATGACACTAAATTACTTTCTTAATGTAGTGCGTTTTTTTCTGGAAAATAACTTTGGCTTCTAATGAGTGAGTGGAAAAAAACAGAGTATAGAAACTGATTTAGGTACAAATTGTATTCACAGCTAGTTCATACTAAGCCATGAAATTAACTTTATTACTCCCTCTGCTTTTTCTATTCCAGTAGGTCTATTTCATCTCTTTTTTTATATCCCATAAATCTGAACTTTGGCATCCTCTGACATTGTAGAGCTTAATCAAGCAATTTAGTATTCTTACAATGTAGATTTTACTCCAGCCTCTGTATACAACTACTTCTTTTTAGTCTCTTTCTGGCGAACTTCACACAGCTTGAAATTCTTTCAGACCTCATTGTCTTCTCTAATGTGCTTTATAACATATGCCCTCCTTTCATGCTCTGGTCAGATAACAATGAAAACACTTTGATTGTGAAATCTGGCCCTGTAATAGGAATGGATCGCTCTTCCAACTCTTTAAGTTTTACTTCTCTGAAATATGTGTTGCTGCTTGTGGCAATACATTTTAGCATTCTGCTGCTCTGGAGCTGTATTAAATGTCATTTTAAGCAGAGTAGTTGTCGGGTTTTTTTTGATGTTGTTTTTGTTGATCTTCTATTGAGAGCTTCTCCACAGAACTGGAGCACAGTTTCTTAAAGACTATGATCACTTTGTGATTCAAAAAAACAAAGGCTTATTCCAAGAGCTTGGAGACTTGATTCTTTAATAACTTCGTGTGACACCCTTGGAAAAAGTTACTTCATTCCTTGGTAATATCTCATTTTTCCCATCAGGATAATTGTATAATATAAATAAGAACTTGATGTCTCACTAGCAAATCGTACTTTTTGTTCCCACTCCACAGTGCAGCCAGCTCAATGTATGTTTTCTTTAGTGTACCAGGTAATCAGGCTCCAATCAGTCCAAATGATTCTATAAAACTATTTTGTATTAAATATTTATTGTCAGTTGCTTTTCTCCATATTTTTTAAATTTATTTCACTTTATTTCTAATATTTGTTGAGATTTTCAGTAAGCGTTATAAAGCATTAAACTTTGTATCCCATATATAGCTACAAATTCTTATTGATATATGTCATCACCTTGGCAGGACGAACTCTGCTGGAGAAGCTCTTCAGCCAGCAGGAAAATGCACCACAAGAAGAAGCAGAAAAACTATGTTCTCGTATTATTGCAATGGGTCTCTTACTTCCATTCACCGATTGCTTCAGAGAACCATGTAATCAGAGTGCCCAGCAAAGCACACCCACATTTGATGTAAGTACCGGAAAAGTTTTATTTATCTGTTTTTCAAAGAGGGACAAGTGTGTCACAAATGTTTACAGAACCCAAATGACACATCTGTGCTAGATAACTCCCCCCGCTCTACCCCACCCCAAAAAAAAAAAAAAAAAAAACTTTTGATACAAAATCAAGGAAGAGACAGTACAGATTTACTGGCATTCCAACTACATTTTTATCTGTGCCTTTGGGCTATGTGGCCTTAGTGCTGTTATTGGTGGTATTTGCATACAGTTACAAAACTTTAGAAGAGATTGTATTGTAGACATCGCCTAACATGCTGTTCCTTCCCCTTGGATAATGAATTCAACATTAGGATGTGATTCTATTGTGTGATACTGTACAATCATTGAAGTTTTACAGTGAACTTATTTATGTGATCCTTGCCATTAAAATTTTAGCTTTAACCATTCTTTGTACTGGTCTATGTGACTGAAAGTTTTTTTCATTAAATGACTTCGAAACAATGTACAAATGTTACCTAATCTACTTAATAGTTTACCAGTAAATTTAAGATCATTTCTACTCTACCCATGAAAATGAAGCTTGCTTAGAAATAGGAAATGATTTGATATAAGAGAACTTTTTAACTTTTTTGAAGTCTTTCTCATCTTTGTTGAAGAATAACATAATGCAGCTGGTAAAGGGAATAAGTGTGTTGGGATAAATTCTTAAAACAAACAAGCTTTTCTAGATAACCTAGTTCTTCTACAAAATCACTCAGACAACATTCAGTCTTTGTGTGTGTGTTTTAAGGGTATTTGAAGTATTTTCAAACTTCTAAATTAATTGGAAAATATGAGAAATGGAGTATGGCTATAATAATATTATTCAAGCACCTTAAAATCACTATCCATCTGAAAGTTTCCTCTTACATACTCAATACATACTCAATAAAGTTATAGGAAAACACATGTTTCTTATTTTTCAGTTTGTTTAAACATTTCTACAATTGTTTCAGTTCTCTTGGTTTTATCATATATTTTAATTAATGTCATCTTCTTTAAGTTTTTTTTAATAAGTGTTGTATTCAAAAAAGTTTCTCCTCACTTATAAATAGACTTTTATTAAATTAAAAATTTGGAAAGAAGCAGAAGTTAACTGTTACACAATGCTTTATCTAGAGAATTATTATAGTCATCTTTCATTGACCATATTTAACAGTATGGACTGTCTGAAAAGAAACAGGAGTTTAGCCTACAGCCATGTAAACACTGCGCCAGTAGTTTAAGATGCTTCTGGTTCACCAGTGATCTCAATTTGAGTTGGGGTATTGGTAAGCCACAAATACTGTTTTCTGTACAAGTGCCCTAAATAGATGATGTTCCTGTGAAACAATGTGAGAAGTTGCATAAAGCTTTGTGCATGTGCATGCAACTAATAATGTATCCCTCTTCAAAGGAGCATATATGTGCCTTGAACACTATGATCCAAATATGCATTTCACAGGACACAAGTATGAGATCTGCTACTCCTTAATTTGGGAATGTGTTTCTTCTTCAGCGTTGGAATCCATAGTACAGGAACTCCATGTTTGTTCATTACAAGCCCTGTAAGGGTGAAAACTTTTAGTACTGCAGTATAAACTCATAGCTGAGAATGTAAAAGTTTGGCTTCTAGATTATCTTCCTTCATAGAGTGAGTAAATTACATATCTTACAGAAAATAAATGCCAAATGTCACATTAGAAAATGAAACAATTATTGTGAAAAAAATGTTCTTGTGATGATGATTATTACTTAAAAAAAAAAAAAAAGTAGATGTTACTCGTGTTCCCTTTTGCTACTCTCTCCATGTCCATAGTTTTCTTTTTCTGATTCTTTATCTTTTTTCCATTTCCCTCATTAGAACAGGGTTTTAATGTTGACCTAACTGTTGATTTCAAAGACAGAGGAGTTAGACTAGCCTTAAGCAGTATTTAAAGTTTTACCAGTCTAGAATTAGGAGATATATCATCTTGGACTCCATTCCAAAATTGGGAGCGCAGCCAGTCCCATATTCTTCCTTCATCTCTGAGTTCATCAGACGTGCCGCTTAACAGCTATTGCCTGTAGTTCCATGCTGGATCACCTCCAGTTTGGCTGGTGTCCTTTTCACTCAGCTGAAACTGCTGTCCCCAAAGCTCCTGTAACCCTGTCCTGGTCAGAGGCAGGTTTATCTACTGCTTTGCTATCCTCCCTCCCTGCTACATCTAGCTCTGGTGATTGCTCATTCCTTAAAGTTACTCATGTGGCTGTTTTGATTTTTGTCTTAGTCTGGTTCTTATAAAGCTTCTTCTTATAAAGCTTCTTCTTAAAGCTTCTTCTGGTTCTTATAAAGCTTCTTAGGTCACTCCTTCAGCATGATTTTTTGCTGGATTGCCAATCTTTTTTCTGAAATCTTTTTTTCACTGAAATCCTTTTTTGGATCTCTCCTTTTCTCCTTTGTGACCGATCACATGTATTTCTGAGCTTTCACTTATTTTTTTTTTCTATGTTTCACCTTTTGCTTAAGTGTAGTCCCATAGTCTTTTTTTTTTTTTTTTTTTTTTTTTTTTTGAGTTAGGTTGCAGTTTATGAAAATAATTCAGCAAGCTTTGTTCACTCTGTGATCTATTGCTTATGGCCTGAGATGAATATAAACAAGTTATTTAGAAGTCCTTTTCTTTCACTCTGATCTCCTTTTCTGGATGTCCTCCAGTGAATTTAATCTAACATGGCTAATGCTGAACTCTTGGCTGGCTTGAAATGTTTGCAATTACGCACTGATTATATCCTCATCTTCTTAATACTCATGCTCAGTAGCCAGCTCTAGTTCTCTCTGTCCTGCAAGTATTTGTCCAAACCTCTGCCTGTGATGTCAGTAGCACACTAAGATCTTTTTTTTTTTTTCTCAAGATATCATTCCAAGCTTTATTGTGGACCCCATTAAATAAATATATATAACTTATTTTAACTTTCTCATTAGATCCTGCTTTTTCTCTTCTGCACTGCCTGACTGCAATTTTACAATTCATTAAGAGTAAAGGCAACTTTCACAACTCGTGCTTTTTTGGGTTAGCATTATAACAGCTTCTGGAAAACAGTTTAAAATTCTTAACACTTGTATTTCTGGTGTAGGCTATGCTTTATGAAAATGATGCTCATTTCTTTATTAGTTCTAGTTAAAAGTGCTTACTTTGTTAGTATATGTTAAAAGTGAAGGACTAAAGAATACCAAATGAAAACATAAATCTTCAGAGAACTAGCAGCTGTCTTGGAATTTTTGCTCCAGAGGGTCTCTAATTTTCAGAAACTTATAACCTGGTCAGATTTTGGATGGATTTTAGTGATGATATGGCACGTTTCTGAAGTATCAGTGACATTTTTGTCAAATTTTGTTATAGCCCAAAGGATAGAAGGTTAAGAACTCTTGTAAGAGCTTATAAGAAAACTTACGTGTTCTTTCTTGACCCATTGTTATTTCTTTGGAAGCAGATTGTGCCAGATGCCCAGCATAAAAAGTTAGTCTGAGAAATTTGAGCAAATCTCTGAAAGTAACAGAAATAGGTTGGGATTTTAAAAATGATTGCTGTTAAGCACTGGTGGAATTTTTAACTATAGCTCTTCCTACCTGCGCTTTTTATAATAATAAATATTAAGTAAATGTACAATGGCAGAATCATTCTCTAGAAATATGATTTTTCTCTGATAGTTTGCTCCTTCTTTGAGGGGCTGCTAATTATTGGCTCATGGAAGTCATGGCTTCTTACTTGTCGGCCTATCTTTAGTGCTGTCATTCTTCTGCTAGTATTTTGTAAAACAAATTTAAAAACACCAAGCAAGTGAATAAACAACTTATAGAAAGATCGGTTAAAAAAAATATTCAAAGAGTGTTCTCCAAATAATTGCTTGCCTTTTAAATAAATGTAGCCTGTTTCTTTCCTCATTTTAACAGTTGTGACTTGTTCAAAGGTGCTTCTAAAGTTTCAAATGAAAATGATTGTGACTGAATAGTATGTCAGAAATTAATGCTTTGTGGGAAAATATCAATCCAAAATAATTGTGGTATGTTATTTAATAATCTTATGTAGTGCAGGTGTAGTCCTAAGCATGTTTTTTTCACATGGCACCTCATTATATTACCCTATTAGAGTAAAATCAACATAAGGTTGAGCTTTCTGAACAGTTAATCTTTCACAAGAATGTCATCACGGGAGAGTTTTACAGGTAAGTGTTGCAGCCACCTGTTAAGAGGATCACAGTTTTCAGTAAGCAGAGATCTTACCTCCTATTTAGCTATTCTTTGAAGGATATATCACAGGAACTAGGAGAACCATCAGTAATGTCTATAAAAATACGTGTTCACATTAGAACTAAAACTGTTTAGACGCCAGTAAAAGCTGACATTTTCCTATCAATGTAAGGCTACTTTTGTTTGTTTCGCTCTTATGAAGAAATATTTACTTCACGTTTGTCTGTATTTTATCCGGAAGCTGAAATGTCTAAAGACTGTAGGTGTCTAGTCCCTACTTCAGAATTCTGATTCCAGACTTTCCAGTTCATATGGTGCAGTCTTAAGCTTTGGGCACTTCTTTTCCCTACATAGCAGATTTATGCTTTTTTTTTTTTTTTTTTTTTTTTGTTCTGGTAAGCTTTTCAAGTAGTTTAGTTTTAAAGCACTCCAATTCTCAGTGGAAAAAGATAAAATAATTTTGTGATAGAGGCTTTCTATTATCGTTTAGTAAGAGCTTTGAAAAGAATATTAGTCATAGCTTTGTATCCACAGTGTAATTCTTATTTGGGGAACTTTGTCTCTATTGTATGTTAGCAATAAAATGTGCAACAGGTACTCTTCTCATGTGATATGAACCAGCAATGTCATCTTACCTATGTCTGAAATGTTTTTTCAAGACATTTCTGCTGTCACACTTTAAGCTTTGATCTTTGTTTATTTCAGGTATAATTTTGTTTAGTCTAGCCCTCTTTAAATCCTTTTGGTGCTTTGTTGAATGCTGTTATGTGTTTTGAATACTTCTGTTAATGCCATCTTGATTTAGAAATTATTTCTTCATATTCTATAGAAGAGCTAAATAGACATTTTCAAGAGGGTGTCTTTCTTTACTGTGTTATGTTGTGGTTTATAGGTATGTTTGACAATTTGGAATAAAGACTGCCCCTTGTGTGACTTGCAGGTGTGATGTCTGACTAGGTTGTCGTCTGTTTCTGAATAAACTCTCTGTTCCACGGGTAAGCAGAGAGCCAAACGGCATAAATGGAAAATGCTATTAAAATGTTTGTTTTCCTCTTATCTCCACCACCTATGGTGTTACAGATGTTTTTTTAAGGAAATTAAGACACTTTTCTTTCTGCTGAGTAGTAGCAGATGTTGGGACTTTGCAGGTCAGCTGGAAGAGGGCTTAGTGACATGGAGCTTTTTCTTAATGTTCTTACTAACACTGTTTATGCCGATCTGAAAATTAGTAGTTGAGCAGATTATAGGCAAACCCCTTTCTCAGAAGTCAGAAAGCCAAAACACCATCGATCAGTTTCCAAGGAGCAACTGTCACAAGAATCAACTTCAGCAAGGAGAACTTCTCTTCCACACAAAACTGGCACCAAAGCAGCATTTCTTCAAGCATACTTAAAGTGCTTCAGGAATTAAATGTATAAGATTAAATGTAGTCCTATGTTATGATATTTGTTATAGCAGTGTATTGGGGGTTAGTAGTGAATAAGGCTTTTAAGTAAACAAGGCAAAATTGTGGAATAGTGCAGAGAAAATACTTTGTGAATAAGTTGCCTTAATCTGTTTGTCATGTAGTTACCATGGCAGTTGAGTTTGGCTGAATTAAACTCCTCATGTCTCCTCTTCCTTTTCCATTGCCCAGTCATACTTTGTGATGCTTTTTCTTTTGTGGTAAGCAACTCTGATTGTTCCTAAGAGTAGTAAAATGAAAACAGTTGGATGTTCACTGGGCTGAAGTATTCCTATTATGCTGCTTCCTTACTTCCTTTTTTTAAATTTTAATTGCATATTTATTTTATAGTTGTTACATCTGGTCTCATAGACTTCTAGCCTTTTATTTTTTTTTTTGTCCTTTCTATGTTTCAGTTACTTGTGGTGATGCTACCATATCCACTAACAATGGTGGTATTGTATATGTAGGATGTTGCTAGGTGGTTGTTTTTTTTGTTCATTTTTTTTTTTCTTTCATTCTCTGGAAAAGAGCTTTGCTTACATGCTTGTTATTCTGAAAAGCTGCTTCAAGAGGCACGTGCTGGATATTAAGCTTATACCACGCATTCAGAATTTTCAGAATCATCATGTGTAAGATGAAGGTGATGGTCACCCTGTCAAATCCAGAGATGTTTATATTTTTTGACTTTCTGTACAGTAGTTCACTTAAAAGATGGAGTGATGGCCATCATTTCTAGCTTGGAGTTGTGAATACAGTGACAGCTGAATTTTTGCATTTTGCATGTCATTTCAAGAGAAAGTTTTTAAAGCAGTAGTAATTACCTTTTCAAATAGAATTGAGGTGAAAGGAATTTTACAATGAAACAGCTTCCTTTGGAAAATTAAAATATGACAGAATCCAAGTGTACTGCAGAACAGTGTTAATGTAGGTGAAATTAACTCCTGATGGATAAGCTTCTTTCCTAAACTTACAATTTCTGAAAAGAGTGAATGAAGTTAGATGGTTTAAGTTGATAATCTAGAGGTCCTGGGATGTGTGGTCTTCTACACAGAAGTTTGAATCCCATGGGTAAAGAGATTAGATCTTCGGGTTCTGTTTCATTGTGCACTGTTAGTCACTGTTCTCTCTTCCAAGGAAAGCGGGAGAATCAGTTAAGTTCACCAGCTCAATATTTTCAGCTATATTAAATCCAAAAGTTATTGGGGAACAGGAAGGCTGAGACAATAATTCTGGAACTGGATAAGAATAGAATTCTTATAAGTGAAATTCTTTCACATAAGAAATGTGAAACTTAAGTTTCTGATTTTCTTTCCCATGACAGCTGTCACTGCTGGTGTATGTTAGCTCTATTGGCCTCCCTCATCACTGATGTTTCAGTATTGTGTCCAGGGGAAGTTTGATGGCATCAGTTTTTCTTTTGGAGAGGAGTCATTTCTGAGTTATCATGGGAAAGAAGCATTTCATGACTTTAGGAAACTGGGAGGTATTTTAAAGTGCAGTATAGAAGCACCTGTTTTCTAAAAAGAAGAAAAAAGTATAATGCTTAGTCATCAAATTTAGTTTATGAATTTACAATGCTACTTCATAGATATGTTACAGTATTCTGACTGATTTGGTGATTTTTTTTTTCAGCCTTGTAAGGCATTTGTGCTCACTAGTGCAGCCAAAGGTAGCAGAACTGAGAGCAGTGCTTAATACTGCTCTTTACCTGGCAATGGTCAGATAGAGCCTTGCTACAGAACCTCTCCTCAAAAAGTAAACCACTTTTCCCGTTCTTGACAGTATTGATTTCCTTATTTTAAAAGCTGCTAAAAATAAAGCAGTCTCCTGCTGATAAGAGCATTTTGAGGTAGGCTGACTCTAATTTCTCAAACAAAAACCTTGCCTGTCCAATTAACTACTTGCATGCAGTGGGAACGTGCAATTTGCTTTCTTTCGTTTTAGAATTTATATACTTAGTATATTGGAATGATTAAACTTCCTGCATTGAAAAAAATTAATTCCATCTGCATGAACTAATGTAGTACAGTCTAAATTACACACATTGTTGCACATCTGTGGAACAAGCTCCTTGGAGTTCTTAGGCTGGAAAACACCTTCCAGGTCATGGACTCTGCCCCCCACCCACTTATCTCAAGTCTCATAAAATTGAATTCTTCTATACGTTTATCTAGTTCCACCTCAAAGGCAGCTATGCTTTTTCCCCTCCCCACTATCCTAGCTCTTCCTATAAGAAGTACATTCAGATACAGATTGATTTAATTAGTAGGAACCTTCTTGTAACTATCACCCTGTGTTTACTCCTGGCCCATTTATACAGGTCTGCTGACATGTCAGTCATTTCTGTCCTCCCCTTTTTAGGATAACTGTGAATGCTTGGGGTTCTAGTGAAAAATTGCATTAGTTTTTTTATTTGAAATTAAATGGTCTGAGAGATAATCCATGATGGAACCAGGCCCTAACACGGGAGCCACCAGGGAAGTTAGTACCAATTCACTCTAGTATAAGAAAGGTTGGAGGTACTGTTAATGTGTTTCTGCCATCTGCTGCTTTTCTGAGCTGAAGTGCAGATGCTATTCCTGGTAGCAGTATGCCTTTGAAACTGCCCCGCCTTTTCCCATCTCACCACATATGATCTGGCTTCAAGTATTTTTCTTTTTCTTTAGAATTTTCAAAATACCCCTGATCAGATTTTTTTTTTTCTTCAAATTTTTAATTTATGTTTTTGTAACCTGTTTGGGTAGCCCTATATTTCTTCTTTGCTGTTTCATATCCAGTTTTTGTACCTCTCAACCGTTTCTCACAATGGCTATTTTTGTACATCGAACTGGAAGAAGATACAGTTGATTTAAAAACCAAGGTGGCATTGAACAGAAGGTTGTATAATCTGCACGTCTACAGGAGCAATACTGCTGCCAGAAGCATGGATACAAGTTTGTGCATCATATTCCTATGTGGTAAATGTGATAATTTTGAATTCAGTCTTTGACACAGGAAGAAAATCTGGTTTCTTAGTGTGAAAAATTGGTGTGGTCCCTTCCCTGAAAGCTCAAGCACCACCACTATGCCTTCTGATGTTTGCTGTAGGTCTTCTCTTCTGGGTCCACCAGTGTCTTTCTTCATGTCATTTATGAGAGGCCCTTACTTCCAGTAGCTCACAGCATTGGCTTCTGTCTTTAAAGATTAGTAGGAGAGTAAGCATATCTTTAGCTCATGCAGTGAAGGAAAGTAATTAATATTTAATATATTTTGTACCTCAAATGTAGTGTTATGGTACCCAAGAATTAAAGTATATTACAAAAAGATGTACTTTGTGCCTGGTGACATCTGGCTGGGAAGAGAGTGAGTTAAACTACAGATCTGATGGTGTGTATCTTTGTTCTCAACACTAGCATCTATAAGCGGTTAAATGTCTATTGATTGTATATCATCAGATCCTGCAGGCAATTTGCCTCACCCATGTGCAAATGCTCTGCAGTTTTAAGAACCAGTGGAAAGTGCTGTGTAAGGTTATGTGGAAACAAGAACTCTCTTCTTGATATCACATTTAGTGCACTGGACTCAGACAGCTTTAAGCTTTCAACGTCTGCCCAGAAATTAGTCCAAATAAATAAGATTGGGATCGCTCAGTAGAGGAATTCTTATTATTTTTCATCCCAAAGCAGTGCTTTATCCTAGATAGCGGAGTCTGAGCAAGATGAAGTGGAAATTCCAGATGCATTCAAAGCTTGATTACGGTAAGAGAATTCGTTGGCTGTACTTATGATATCTAGTAAAAACTGCTTCTAAAATGAAAGTACCAAAGGAAAAATGTTGGAGGTGGAAGTTCATGGATCCTTGCAGTAAAAAAAATATTAATGGCAAAAGCAAATCTGTCTGGTTTTTATTTGGATTTTTTTTATTATTTATTTATTTTGCTTGAATAGGCTATATGCAGCTAATTCTATTATGTTAAAGGACTTTCTCAAAATGTTCTAATAATCATGCAAATTTATGGCATTATCAATTTTGGAGAGGGAGAAACATGATGGGTCCATTACATTAACTGTCAAGGAATTAAAGACAAAAGGCAAAGAAATTTTGGACAGTGTCTCAAATATTAGGACATTCAAATGATTCATCTCTTAAAGGACGCAGAAGTGGAGATAGGGTTAATCTTTTCCCATTTTAAGTGCAGTTTATTGACTATCAATTCAAAGTCTGGACCTTCAGACTGCCTTTCTGTCATGAGGGCTTTTCATATTTGAAATTCTGTTTATAAATTTGAAAGTAACCAGAATTTAGCTGATGTTAAACGCTTTGTTAATATGTTGAACACTGATGCATTTTGTCTGTAATGTATGCCCATTCAAGGCATTTTTGCAAGTTTAGATTTTCCTCTGTAAACGTCTGTTATGTTACAATTCTACTTCCTGTCCTTCTCTATGTCAAACAGAAAATTAAAAAAAAATAAAAAAATCCAAAACCATAAAAATAACAAAATAATAAATGATTTTCTATACTCACAAATATGCCAGTTTAGGGGAGTCTGTGATGAAGTTGTGTGATGTCTTAACTGTTCATAGTTATATGACATAAGTTTTATCAGCAGGAACATAGGTACTTCATGTTTTATTACCCTGCAAATGCATCCCATCTGTACCATAGCTCTGAGACCTACCATGATTTTTAACACATCTTAATTCATGTAGACTAATCATACTTCAAAACTTATTTGCTGAATGATTATGCTATATTTTTGAAGAACTGGCATGCTGAAATATGTCTAGGAGTAGTTTAATTGTCTTCCTTGTTTATATTATGTCAGTATCATCTACAGTCTGTCATTTTCTGTTTTATAGCTCTGTGACCCTACAGCTAATCCCCATTGAAAGTTGACTATGCTTACCCAAGTAACCCTCTGCTGTTCTCTGTGTTCCTTGGACCATGTATGTCTTACAACTCTGAGCGATGTAATGGGCAACAATATTTTGTTCTGGTTTGTTACTGATTATTTTACCCTTGTTGGGATTTTGATTGTGCAGAAAAAAATAAATAAATGGCATTCATGGCTAAGTAAACAACCTGATGTGGTTTTGTATTAAGCTTTTTATTCATTTGCTTTAATTGAAGGTCTGTTTGTGTCTGAATTTTTACTGTGTTTTTTAATACTGGAAAGACATACATGTAATAAGCTTCCTTTTCACCCTATTTGCAGCAGTCTATAAACCAGACCATTTTCCTTTATAACCAGCATTTGCTCATTCTAAGGAAGTTGTCCTTAATAGAATAAGGTCTTACCACTCTTATCACAACTTATGTTTAGGCAAGTAGAAGCTTAGTCATACGAAGTAGGTATTATCCCCAGAAGTATTAAATGGGTTTTTTTATTTTCCCCGAATATCTTCAGTACTTGTTTAGGATCTGGGTAAAGGAGAAATAATCAAAGGTTTTAAATCTTAAAAATGAAGAATGCAGCAAAACAAATATATATTACCAATATTTTACTTAGACAAAAGTGTGAATGAGGGATCATAAATGTGATCTTTGTAAGAAGATAGTACTGCATGATATGACTGTTTTTATCCTGTGACTTGATTTTTTCAGTTTTGTACTATAGTATTTTGCATGTTTCCAGGCCAAATATTAGGACATTCATGATCTTGTTGTGGATGTTTTTTGTAGAGTTTACAGTATTAAAAAGGTTTAATCACAAGGTGTGCATGTTGGTGTGCATACTGAGAGTTGCAACAAAAACTGCTTGAACTGTGGTCAGCTAAACTTTCTTCTGGTTTAAAGCATAACTGTTTGCTGTGCCTTGCATCAGACAGTCTGGATGTCTCCTACTTTTACAAAGCAGATTAAATTCAAAGCTATTGAAAAACAAAGATATATTTTGATCTGCTCCTAGAGGATTGAGAATAATTTTTTCTTTTTCCAAAAAAAGCCATCGCACCTTCTTAGCTGTCTCTCTATGAATATGGAAATGTAAATGACAAAAATTAACAGAGATTTAAAGAATAAATATCTCAGTTCAATTTATGCTGAAATGTTTCTAGGAATAGTCCTGCTTCTTTTCTGGTTTGCACATTTAATATAAAACAGTATAGAGTACGGACTGAAATACTTTTTTTTTTTCTCTTTAAACTGTGAACTAGTCCTATGTAAAGTAGTACAGTTGTGATGGACAGAAACTTATCTCTCTGAAAAAGGAGAGATGTCAGAGTTCTTCACATGTTCAAGGAATGCAGAACTGTATTCTAGCCTCTCATTGTGCTGCAGATAAGTAAAAATTTCGTTTCTCTATTGTTAATAGAGATCATTTCAAAATCAGAACATTCAGTTCTTTTAACGCAGGTTTATGCAAAGTCTTTGTAAGAAGATGAAGAGTATATAAAGAAGCCTGCCTTGATATAGGGGTGGATAATGAACTATTTGTGTTGGAAACAAAAGCTTTGATATTTTGAAAATGTCTTCATATATGAACTTCTTAACCATATTTTTCTTCTCCCTCTTTTTATAACCACAGCAAGACCAGCTCTATACTTGGGCTGCAGTTAGCCAACCCACACATTCATCAGATTACGCTGAAGGAAGCTTTCCAAGGAGAATTCCATCTGTGTGGCCCCCACCCAAACCACCAGATGAAGAACAAGGACTCAAAATTACGGAAACAGGTATATTCTTGGATGCAGACAAGATATATGTATGGCAGGGGGAGTGAGCTTCTGCCTTTTAGAATCCAAGATAAGGCCTTAATATCTTAACTTGTAAGACATACCTGATTTTAAAGATCTTGTATTAGCATCAGAAATACTGTTAGCTGGTATAAATCTAATAAAATATTCAGCAAAAATATATGCCTCTTGTTGACAATCAAGATGTGCATCTGGCATCTGCTGACTAATGGATTTTACCAGATATTTTGACCTCTGTTCTTTTCCAATTTTATATTCCTTCAGAGCCATGAAATATGGGTACTTTTCTATTCTTAAAAATATGGAAAACTTCAGAAGCCCACTGGTGTTATATTGAAAATTATTAGAGTGGTGTAAGTTATTCCTTCGTGGATTCAGCAGTCCTCTGCTGACAGAGAGGTAGGAATAGTGTGTCTGAAAAATAAACTGAGGTCTTGTTTAAAAAAAACAGTTTGTCTTAAATTTTCATGAGGTTATTCTAACAGCCAAATTCTGAAATCTTCAGCATACTCAAAAAGCTTTTGTCCAGTTGAGAATTGAACAAAATGAAAAACCCTCTTGTAGCTTACGAAGAAATTTAGAAGAGAATTTTAAACCTGTTTTCTGTTACTAGTGTTGATGGGCAAATACCGCAGGTTTTTAAAGGCTTAGTTTTGCATTAGTATTCAATGGCTTTCATCACTTTCAATCTCCCATGACCTCTATGGAGAGCCACTGGGTATTTTCAATTTTTCCGTTTCCTCCCACTCCTTTTTTTTCATTGCTTAAATTTGAAGAATTAAGTCATTATTTCAACAAATCTCTTCATTGTGCTTGTAGCCTTTGGGTGGAGTTAATTTCAGATTTTCTTCTCTTTGGGACTTCTCTACCACTTCCTCTGGAACACAAGCAAAGTGTTCCTTGCATGGACATCATTTGTCATGGCAACACTTCTCTTACTGGTATCACTTATTCCAGTGCTCACAAGCAAGATAAGTGGTGCCAACAAAAATGCAACATTGCTATATTATTCTGTTTATGCAGTGGCTTTGTGGTCAAGGAAACATTTCTGCATATCACTGATGCAATTAAGAGTGTAGAACACTCCAACAACTGCACTACTTCAATAGTCCAATTTTTGACTAATGATCTACTATTTTATGTAGTATTTAATGAGTGTGGACATATGTGGTAACTAAATTCATTGCCAGGTACTCTAAGAAGAAAGATTGTGTTTCTTGGAGATTTACCTAATGGATGTGTGATCACAGTTTCTGTGAACAGACTCTGCACTTGAAAGACAAAAGAGAAAATGGTTTTTTTTTTCATTATATTACTTTGAGGTTTTGTCATGACAGCAAGTAAACGAGTTTGTTGTTTCTAATTTCTAGATGAGCATAGATTTAATATGTTTTGAAATACATTTTTTAACACTTTTTTGTAAAATAAATAAATAATAATAATAATAAAAATACATTTTTTCTTTTACTATTTTTACTTTACTGAAGTACTATTTGGAAGAGTACTTCAATCACAAGGAATAATTAAATCTATTCATCTTATACATTGCTTGTTTCCATCTAATCTTGTTCTATTTAATATTGTTCCTACTACATGTACATAATATCTATTTTTTTCCTTAGTTATGACCCTCTCAAAAACTGCAAATATTAAGAAAATTGAATTAGAAGTAAAAGGGCAAATAGTGTATTTTACCACTTCTAAATGGAACATAAATAGTTCTCAAAATTTACTTGGGGTGTTGACTTAAAAATAATAATAATAATAAAAAAATATTACTGACACTATTTGTTGGTGTGAATTTGCAGTGTAGAAAAGGAAAAAAAAATTGTTCTGAATACAATTCGGGTAGATAAATAATTGAACTTTTTGTTTGTTTGCATGCTTGCCATGTGGAAGAACCTAAAGGTGAGCGATATTTCATGTGAATACTAAAGGATTCATATCTTCCTCATGATTTGTAATTAAATTGTTTTATGTATAGGTGGCCTTTGAAACATGGAGAGGGCAACAATTATTTAAGGATTTAAATTAATATAGCTACTCTGCATACATTTTATGATATGTATTGTTTTTGCTGTATGGTTAAACATGTACAATATTAACATTAGAGTTTAAAAGCAAAAACTTGCATTTTAGACCAAAAGTATTTATCCAGAGAGGAATATAGCAGGATATTTATACATATTAGTCTTTCTTTTTATTGCTATCATCAGCAGGACAGCAATACTAGGTCTTCAAATTTTACGTAAGGCAAGAGGAAATTCTGCAGGGTGCTAGGTAATTTGTTCCTAAACAAGCGAAGTATCACTGTTTCATATATATTAAATAGCTTTGGTTTCATGTAGTACATATTTAATAGCTTTGCTGTGCTGCATCCTATGGAGCATTGTTAGGTTCAAGAGGCTATTAGAGTGATCAGGGGTTTTTTTGTTTGTTTGTTTTATTTAAAAAATGAAGTTTTTAATTATCTAGTATAACTTTGGGTTCAGTCAGCAAATACTTCTACCAAAAATATTGTTCTGGATTCAGAGAAGTTTTTGGACAAAATCTGTTGATATCATGAACTAAATGTAGTGGTATATACATGTAAACTGCTAATTTTCTATCTGATGATCCAAAGCCTGTTTTCCTGGGTTTGGAAATCTGTCAAGATATGGTTAGCCAAGGAAGTTCTCTTCTTCCAAATAATTTGTAAAACAAGTATCTGACAGTTCCTTATTTTGAAAATGTTAAAACTCCCTTCCTTAAGAGGAGACAATCGTTTTGGTTTTAGTAGCCCTGAGACTTGAGCGACCAATTTGCTGGTATCATCCTAAATTTGCTTCAGTAAATGGAGTTATGTAAAAGTCAGCAACAAGGCATGATTTATCCATAATCAAAACATGTCAAAGTGGGACGTGATGGGTTATTTCTAGTTAATGACTGCCTATCCTCATCCAGCCTTCTATAATTGGGAAAATTCTGCCACATAAGACTTGAAATGTTGTTTTAGTAAACAAAAAGGGTAAATAAATAAAAGTTGTTAGTATTCAAGTGGTAGCCTTGCAGATTATCTGCCTCTGGCAATGACACTTCCTGCTTACACACCTCACCTCCCAACAGAAGGGATTGTCAGAAAGCTGTGAGGAGGCCAAATGTATAGGAATTAGGTATGTGGAGTTTTTTGATCAAAACTGTTCCCATGCAAATAGTCATCAGATTTGCCTGCTATTTAGTGGTACCCTAAGAAGGATGCATGAGACCTTCTCTGGGAAGGTATAAGAAATTTCTCTTCTTGTGATGTGTACAAAAGTACACTATGACTAATTGGAGGCATAATCCACATAATTAGCAGCAGCTACAAAGCTGGTTAGAGAACTTTTCACAGTGTAGCTGCTGTGTCCCCCCCCCCCCCTTTACTAATTATGTCCTAAAACAAGGGATTTATTCCTGGTTTATTCCTTCCTCAAAATTATTCCTAAAAACAAGGAAACTAAAGAACAGATAGGGTAGGGTTTTTTTTTTTTTTTTTTTTAAACCTGCAAAAAGCATAAAATAAAAAACTTATCTTAATTCACAGCCCTGTGTCTTAACTACAAGACACTCTTTCAAAATACATTAAAAAAGATATCTTTGTTATTCTTTGCAGTAACTTATAAAAAAAAACTTGAGAATCCTGAATGTGTATTGGGTTGTTATATGCTTGTGTCATTTTCAGCACAGAATTTGTGATTTCCTTCATTCAGTAGGTAATCAAAATGCATCACTGCACAAGCAAAGCACAGATATACAGCACATGCTTCTCAGTGAAATAAATATTTGCACAATCAAGGTTTTAATGTAACTTTTTATAGTTAGGTTTAGTTGCGTTTTTTATTAAAATTGAGATTTCAAAGACTAATAGTTAGACAAAACCTAGATAATTATTCTAAACTAAGAAATGAAATTCAGTTTGGGGGAGTTTTATGTTTTGCCTGTTTTCGAGAAGGGGGGGGAGAAAGGGGGAGCACAGATAAAAGTTTTTAGTCCCACATTTTATTTTTTATTGCCTGGAGATCTGTGGTTCTGTTTAAAACCATAACTGTTCAAGTATACTGTCTAAAGAGTAATTAAATGGAGAAATTCTTAGATATTTATTAGGACTCTTATGAGTTATTCTGAAGTAGAAAATAATAGAAAAAGGTGCTATTGGAATGAAGTACTGCTGTCTTTCAATGTAAATTAGTATTGTGGTCAAAATTCTGAAAGTCAAATTAATGCTGTTAATGCTGTTTCTTTACACAAATGAGAGGACCATAGACTCAAAAGGTGAAGAATTAGTTTTATATCCTCAGCTTGAATGCCTCCAGTTCTGGGAAGCTATGACTGTACAGTTTCACAATAAGTGTACAGTCCCAGACTATCTTCATACTGCTAAGATGCCAGAGAGGGGGACTAATATCATTGGGATGAAATTGAGATTTCTCAAAAGGTATTTAGTCTAGTAAGGTCAACTGTCTTTCAAACAATTTTTAAAATGTGAGTTTAGATCTGTATCATTGTCTGTTTCCTAGTGGCCATCTCAAATTTTATAGTAGAACTAAGGAGGGCCTGTGGAGGATGTCAAAAAGACAACTTATCTGCCAACAGTAGTCAGCCTGTTTATGGGTTCTAGTAACCTTTTATGAACAGATACAATCTGCAGATCTTAAGGACACAGATACATCTTAATGAGGTTGGATGAGAAGAATAAGCATGAGAACTATTACTTAACTTTTTGTTGGATAAAAATAATAGAGACATAAGTAACTATTTTTCTTTGAAACAGAAATTTTGACAATTAAAGGAGTTCTTTGAAGATTTGTGGTAGGCTTCTAAGACTATACCGTTTATTGTAGAGTCTTAATAAATACATTGCATGTTGAGATCAGACTGGCTTTATTTATATATACAACCTGCTTAATTAACTTTAGATGCATAACTTGGGAAGTGGGAGATTTAACTGTCTTCTTTTTAATTCTATCTTATTTTCATTAAATTCTTAATATGTATTTTGAAGGATCAATGGAATCTATGTATATTGTAAAAGCTATACTTTTCTTTTTTTTCAGATTCAGCGTTGAAATCTACTGTACTAGAAACAGAAAAACAATTCGTAGAAGATGTTCAGCAGGTACAGGTAAGATCTTGACAGAAGTGTTCTATCTAGCATTCTGTAAACAAAAAAAAATGGAAAAGACATACTACAGACACTTATGCAATAGCTCTTATTTATGTAATTAATTTTCAGAATGTGAACATTCAGAAACGTTCTTTAAATCTAAATTTTTATTTCAGAATACTCACATGCTCGATAGTGTATCTAGATGCAGAGATTCAAGGTACTTGCCTACCTAAGATGATTCTTGTGAGATGTTATTGTTCATTCAGAAGTAATGCTTGGTTCCAGAGGTCTGATGGTATTGCCAAGAAATAGTGATTATCTAATATAAACAGATCTTCTACTGAAGATTGTGTGAGTAATGGTGGCAGAGGTTTTTTTTTTTCAGGGAGGGTTAGGGCTGACCGTTTTTCGCCCAACCCTCTTCTTTTACGCTAATGACTGGATGCCTCAAGCATTGCTGCATTGAGTATTTTATAAAAATGATCATTGCTTTTGTTTTGGAGGAAGAAAATAAGAAATGCCTAGTGAAATGTACTCTCTTGATTGTTAGACTTGCAAATGCAGTTCAGGTTCAAGCAGGGATTTTATGAACATGGATGGGGGAAGGAGGTATATTACCTGCATGTTTTTGTCTTACCAACAACATGTCAAGAGTTCTAGTCAGTTACCTAAGTTTTCTAATCTCCATAATTAAGAACATTTAAAGACTAGATTTTTTTTTTTTTATTTAAACTTATATCATAAAATTATTCTGCATAGCAGTATCTTAAGTGTAAATTGTAAAATATTTGTCCCATGCATTTTTTTATTTTACTTCAGTATTTTACTACTTTTCACTGGCAATATTTTTGGCTTTTTTTTTTAAAGCTTACTCGTATATATCCAGAAAGACATTGCACATAAAAGCATATTTTATCCATATCTAGAATTTTAATTCACTATCATAAAATTTATTTTTTTTAACTGGAAATTTAATGAAAATATTTATGACTACTTTGATACTTCCCCTAAAGATTTAATTCTCTTGCTATTAGAATTAAGTTTAATCAGCAGCACTAGAACACCGCTTGGTTGCCTAAACAAATAACATTTGTTTGGTGTTTCTTCTGTCTTTAACCTATCATGTTGACTGATGAATGAATTGTATTTGCTGATGTTAGAGATCCCCATCCATCTTGCTTAATGTTTGTCTTTTACAGCAATAATGTGAACTTGTTCCATTCTGTACTATTATTCATCAATGAAGAGCAGCAATAAATGCTTTGTAAGCATGATCACCTCATTGACAAAACATCATTTCAAGCTTTTGCTTTACTATGTCTTCATTCTGGTTTCCGTTGAAAATCAGAGTGGAAGTTACTTAATGTGAGAAACTCTCAGTGGATACAATTAAGCAGTTCATAACAGTTGAGTGTATCTATCTATATAAATTTATATATATATATAAATTATATATACATATATATATACACATATATATATACGTATATATATACATATATATGTATATATATGTATATATACATTATATATATATACATATATAATTTATATATATATATATAAAATCTACAAAGTAGAATGGTAAAAATAACTTTTCTTTCATTGCTTGTAGATGAACTTCAGTCAGTTTATTCTTGGTGTGATTTGTACTTTTTAAAAAGTGATGAAACACTATGAAATGTCTCTACTTAAGACTAAAGAGGTTTCTTGTATTCTTCATCTAGTTTGTGTACAGGTTTTCTTTCTGAAGAAAGCAAGCATTGGCTGTAGTTAGCCAAGTAGGTAATAACACAGAGGGGTTGATCTAGTGTAAAATTTGATACTGATCAACTGAGGTTACTCATAGACTTCCTTTGTACCATAAATCTTCCCTGGGAAAAGACTTTGCCCACATGAGATAAAAATAATTGGATATGGTCAATATTGACATAGAAACAAATGCAAATGTAAAATGATGCTGATAAATTATCTCGCTTATAATAAATCATTGAGTAAAAATTGCAAAAATACTTCTAAATTAAAACTCTTCTTTCTCTCTCTCTCTTTCTCTCTCTCTCCTCCCCCCCCCATTGATTCTGCACTTCCTCACCATTGGAAGGGCCTGTTTTTTGTATATTCTGGCAATTTCCTTACCTTTATGATGTAACCTTTATGACCATAACCTTATATTTTGCAGCATAATTTCCTAAAGTTTTAAGATAGCTATCTCTGACTGAACAACAGCAAATTTTAAGAAGTCACAATTTAAAAAAAAAAAAAAAAAAAGTGCATGGGGGTGCTTGTTTTAGTGCAGGAGGAAAATAAGAGAAACTGGCATCCATTTCAACTCCTAGTTTTGAAATGCCAAAAATGAGCAACAAAGTCTACAAGGTCTTCTCAGAACAAACAAATTTTGGTTAGGCCTAAATTCTTTAGTGAATGAAGAAGAGAAACTCATTTAGAAACTTGAGCTTCAAACCTGATGTTGCGATTTGGCAGCTGTACTTTTGTGCAAGAGCCAAGTTCTTTTCTCTTTCACACCCCTGATCTTTTATGGTACCATTGCAATTTTCCCTACACTTTAACTCAAGTTTAGTTTGTTTTATTTTATGTGGTGGAGATGTAACACAAAGAAAAAACTTTTTCTAACTGTAAAATGAGTACGTGCAAACTAAGCCTTGTTAGTGGGACATCACAGAAACAAAACTTACAAATTGTATGACAGTCATCTAAATTCCTTGTTCTCTTATATTATTATCTTAATTATTTTTAAATTCTGTTTGTTTGTGTGTTGTTTTTTTTTTTGGTCATTTGCAATGAGTGCCTATTGTGAGTATCACACAAATTTATAAAGAAAGCCCTGATTGCATTTATTTAAAGGTCAGCATACAGATTTAACAAATTGTTAATCATTCCATTGAAGATGACTGGTCTCTGTAATCCTATCTCAGGAGATGTGATTTTGCCAGACTGATCCAATTTCTAGTAGTTTGGTTATATGATAGTTTACACTGAGTATCTAAAGCATATTTACAGTGGAAAATTTTGCCATCAAAAAAACATTATGCCTGTAGCATTTTAAATTCAGTTGTTCATTTTGGTTTGGTTCACCTCATTTCAACCAACAAATAATCCCTCAACCAAAATAATAAGCCTTTTGGAACGCCGTGTACTTCAACAAATAGTAACAACCAGACAACATTTTGGCAGCTCTCAGGCACTAAAGACAGATTTATGCTGCATGGTCTGTTGGTGCACTTTCCAGCAATATCATAGGGAAACAATTCTAGCTTTAAAAACCTTAAATTACAGGACACTTTTTGCAATGTCGAATATACTTTCTGCTTTGAAAATATTATAATTCTAACTATTGGAGTGTTTCTGTAGAATATTGCTAACTACTACACCTTGACGACAACCCTTTTCCCTGTGTTTTAGTTATTATTACTTAATGTCATTTGGAATGTTCTAATTTTGACACGTAGTAATACTGGAAAAAAAGTTTGTGTATCCTTAAACATAAATGCATAATGTGTCCGTCTAGAAATTACAAAACGTTGGATGGATTGGGGCTTACTTTTCGTTTTATTATACAGTGTCATAGCTCAACTTTGTCTTGGAAACATGCATGCTGCTCAAAACTTTCATAACTGAAAGTTCAGACTGATAGATAATGTGTAGAGATAAGGTGAGGTAAAGAAGGTAAATGTAAGATTTATCTGAAATGGGGAAATTATTCTACAATCAAGAATTTTTTTTAAACCTTTATCATTTTTTTGACATGGATCTCAAATGGCTTATCAAATATGTACAGAAAGGAAACAAAGTTTTTGTGATGCAAGAAATGATGGAAACCTGGCAGAAGACTTTACTGCTAGAGTGATAGGAACTGCACAAGTGCAAAACGTTTTACTTGGGCAGTAAGGGGGAGGCTAACCTTTGTTAAACCTCCCAGACAAATCAGATATACTCTGTCTTTTAAATGTTTTTATGCGGAAGTTTCCAATGTTATTAATGTAGATTTCTTTGCTTCTTGAAATTAGAACTTACTTTCAACTTAAACATGCTGCAATTTAAGGATTTGGTTTCTTGTATAGAAAGCCTAATAAGTGGTATTTTTTGTATTCAGGTAATAGATAAATGAACTAAACTTTTATTATATTAAGTGATTGACTAAGAGTGTCTGATATTCTATTCTCTGAGATGAGACCCCAATATAGTTTGTGAGATTATCTGTTCTTCCTCCTGTATGACCTGTAGCTGAGCTTTATGATTAAAACCCTGGCTTCTGTTAATGTCAAAATTTCTCAGGCCCTGAAGGAATGCAAGTAGAAATAATAGAAATGAGGGAAGAAGCGTTCAGAGAGCCTGGAGAATATTATAAAGAAGTCGGGCTACTCAGCCACTAGATGGCAGTTAAGTATTTTTGAAGGGACCGTGTAATGCACTACTAAGTCATGCTCAGTGGGGTCCTTAAAACACTTCGGTGAGAATACATACATATTTTTTCTTGGTCAGAAAGTGGTGGCTTTCTGGTAGCTAATAATTTAGCCTCTAAAAAGTACTTGCATTTTTTGAGCTTAAATCTGACCAAGGTTTTGTAGTTGGAGCATCTCCCAGGGCTAATGACACCAGGTCCTAAAAATAATAATAACAAAAATCCTGAAATATTGAATGTTCAGAAAGCTCTATGCTGTCATTGTTAAGGTGTTTTGTTGTTTTTTAAGACAGAAAAGTGAGCACACTTGATTGATATAATCTACAAGGCTTCTAAAAAACTTTCTATAATGATAACTTAAAAGCTTTACTGTTGAATTACCATCATATAAATAGAGGTCGATTTTATGTTAGACATATGAAATGAATAAAAAAGGTGTTTCTTCAACCATAATCCTGAATCTTTTTCATTAGTTCTGATGAGGGAGAGAAATAAAAAAAAAAAAAAAACAACAAATACAAGGTGTGATTTTTGATCAATTAATTGATACACATAGAATATAGGTCATAGACACTATATTTAAGTAAAAATAAATGGAGTCTAATACATCAAGCCTGCATGGTGGCCAAAAAAAAAAAGTCAGTTAATTCTCAGAACAAATATTATTATTTGGTATCCTGACTTCACAATACTTGGATAGACTTCCTTTGTTTTGCATGAAGGCAGTGGTTGCTTCTTTAAAAGAAATATTGGTATAATTTTCAGTGAAGCAATAAAGCACCCTTTTGCACTCTTCCTCCTGGTGAGACTAAAAATTGTTTTGTTCTAATCTTTTTAATGTTCATGTCAAGATGAAGTTTTACTTGTACACTCATTTCAGTTTGAAAATTTCTTTATTCTGTTTTTCCTCTTTGAGTTGTTTACTACCTCAGTTACATCTCTGAAGTAATATAAAGATCATAGAATAATTTAGAGCTGAATAGACATTAGGAGGTCATGTTGTTCAATCCCTTCCCCACCAGCACCCTCCCCCAAGCAAGGCTAGCTTAGGTATTTGGTCATGTTTCTCAGGACTTTGCTCATCTCCAAAGATGAATCTGTGGTATTCCTGATATGTACTTCCTGCTTTGCCTAGTCAGTGGTGGAATGATAGACTTTCTTTATGATTACCTGCTACATTTCTGATGTGATGGTTTATCTTAACAGATAAACCTTTTATCTTCTTATGCTTAAGAACAGTTGAAAATGTGTGGTCTAAAAGCACATGTTCTAGAACTAAAAATAAATATTATAGATTCCTAGTTCAAATACTGTGTATTTACAGGTGTTGATTAAAATAATTATCAGGAAACTGCTGGTCAGCTTCAAGTGCTTCATCCGATCTCAAGACAGACAGACTTATGAGAATCTGGTAGAACAGAATATAATTTTACATAAATAATGAACCTTCTGCACTTTCCAGTTTGACTATGCTTTATACTCAAAACCAGAGTTCTTTTTCTTTTTGAGTACAACTTCTTTGAAAAGTAGCACCAACCTTAAAGTTCTGGAACTAATAATGTCTGATATGTGGGGTTGCAAATTCTATACAATGGAAGTTGATCAGGATTTACAGACAGTTCTGGACTTACAGTTGTCACGATAACAAGGAGAAATGAATTAAAATGAGGTTTACTTATTTTAACCAGAGAGACCTCATCCAGTTAAAATTGGGCCATGATCTAAAGATTAAATTCTTTTACTTCTGTCAGCATTAGAGATCAGGTGTTACTTTACAATTATATAGAATCTGAGAATTTCCATTGGACCCTATTTTGTATGGAAGAGAGATCAGAAATTTTCTTCAAAAAATTAATATTTCTTTAGTTTATACATATCCAGATTGAGTTTTTAAAATTACCATACCCGAATGAGAATTCAAAAGTAAAGTTAAGAAGAATATTACTTATATCTACTCTTTGTATATGAAACAGAACTTTTTGACTGATTTTTTAAAATCAAAACAGTTATTTTCTCTATTTTAAGCTGGCATAAGTAACAATAGTAATATCACTTTCTTCTGTTTGTACATACATGTTTTTTACTTTTACAGTTTTTACTTAAGCTCTCAAAACATAAAACTCACCTCTGATCATTTGATTTGTGATGTATTTTATTTAACGTTATCCCACCAAAAATGATACATCTTTGCTTTTCAACTTTCAAAGTGTTAGAAAAGCTGACTGGCCTTCAGCCTCTACCTTCAGCTCATTTGTGAATACATTTGTGAAGACTGGTTCCTTCTCCCCACACTTTTTCTTTAGTGAGTAGCAGGCTCATATTTCAGGGTCATGAAGACTATTCTTCCACTTCTACAAAGATTTATTCTTACTGTGGGTACTTTTTGCTGGTTATTCCCTGCTGGAAGCCTGAAACAAAAGCAACATGTGAACCTCCCATTTTGTGGTCTGGCTGAACTTTTGGATAAGAGTCGTGCATTGTGTAGAAGTATCAAACTCCAGGCAGTTACCTATCAGTATATGCCAAAGTTCACCTGGAAAAGCATCTTTTTTTTTTTTTTTTTCTCTCCAATACCACACCATCAGAGGAAGAAATTACAGACATTGTGAGTCCTCCAAATTTATGTTAAATTAATATTTGTTTTTAGGCAATAAAATCCTTTCTGTTATTTCTAACATAAAAACTAATTTAGTTGCTCTAAATAAAGAATACAGAAATAATAGAATGAGGTAGTTTTCACAGTGGCAACTTCCCAGAATACTGGTCCATTTCAATTTGAACTGAAAAAACAAGGAAAAGCCTAGTCTAGAACAGTTCAAATCCTTTCTCTAGTATGCCAATGTAGTCTAAAATGTAGTCATACCTCTGTTCAAGGTATGCCAGATTTAATTGTGGAGATGGATGATTTCCTCGGCATCAATACATGGGAAATCTTTTAGATTTGTTAAAATACTGTAGGAAAAAAAAAAAAAAAAAAAAAAAAAAACATAGTCAAGAGAAGAAAGGAAGTGTTTTGCCACATGAAAATAAATCCAGATCAGTTTTATCTCAACTTTTAAAGAAATCCTTGACACTTAAGGTACCTGCTGCTTATTGAATTGCTGTTATAGGTGGCTAGGTTTCAATTATCTCTTCATCTGCTGAAAGACCTGAGTGTAACTAATTCTATTATAGCAGTCTGTGATTAATGGCAGAGCACCTACAGAGGCAGCAGAAATAGGCATAATAAGGTTATATCAAAACTAAGAAAGGTAAGTTCCTCCCTCCCCCACCTTATCATTTATGCACTTTTTTTTTTACACTGTGGTGAGTGACAGAACACGTAAAATGGAATAATAAAAACTAGATGGAGGGGTAAAGCCTTCTTGAAGTCTTTGTTTATGGCTGCACTGTTCCACGCTTCTCTAATAATGACATCTCAAATATTCTAGAAGAGAAACCTTCAAGGTTTGAGGGTTTTTTTGTGTTAATGTAGTTTTTGTTTAAATTTCTATTTCATTTTAAATAAAGCAGAACCAAAAGTTCCTGGGAAGTCAGGCAGAAAAATGCTATTTGTGCTGACTAAAAATAATATTATGTAAGAAGACAGTAGTTATACTTCACTGCTGTCTAGCTTCTAGGGTAGTCAGTGGTTCTGTGAAATTTTTATCTTGTTTTGTCTTCAGTCTACAAAACCTTTTCTGAGGTTCCTATTGTAGCAGATATTGGGGATAACCTATGGTCATATTTCACCTCAGTTAAGAGCATTATGACTTTACAGAGAGAAAATTCTGCAGTTTTTCAACCTTTGTTGTATCTTATGTTTCTTGACTAAAAACAGGAACTGAAAAGAAATGGAGTCTTATTCTCTGAAGTGTGCTTAGTCCAGGGATAAGACATTCAAATAACTGCTCAGGAACAGAAGTTTTAAGAAATTGTCTGAGAAGAAACTTTGGAACTTTTCTTCTGGTCACCAGCTTTAGAAGTTGGCATTTGTAATGCATACATCTTTGGTAACATCCTTGCTCCTCACTGATCCATTTGCTTAACTGAACTGTTTGAATTGCAATAGTTATTGATTTCTGCATTTTTATTTTTTTTTTTAACATCTGTGATAGGATACGAGAACTTCTCAGCTTGTTAGACATGTTGTGTCTTTTTAGTTTAGGAAGAGTTAAATAGGCCCAATGCCAGTACAGTGTGAACTGGTGTAATTCACTGGTTGCAGTATGTCACTTGTGTCACTGTGTGGGAGATTAGCTGAAATCCACCAATTAAAGTTTAGCCTTTCAGGAAGGGCAGAGCATTGCACTTCCTTTCCAGGGCTTGCTTGTTCAACACTGTCTTGGGGAGCTGCACATCATGTTGCATTGTGGTTGTAGGAAGAAACATGGAGCATAGCTGAAATTGTTCTGAAAACATATATTTGTCCCTTCAGTATAATAAAAACTTCTTGAAATCAAGCTTTGTTATAGTAGTCTAAGGAATAAACTGGTATCCAATCCTAATTCTGCTCCTTCGGCAGTTTTCCCTGAAGTCATTGGCATGTTTGTCAGCTTTTGACTGAATTTCTACAACTGTAAAACCCATGTTGCAATGGGTTTTGAGGATTAAGTGAAATGAGAGAATAAATTAGATGGGTGCTGAGTTGTTTGAATGCAAATCAAGTGACCGTCAATACTTCTCATTTGACAATAGCTGTAGCACTGAGAATTCCTGCTTGTATTATGTCTCCTTTCATTAAGGCTGGTTTGCAGATTCAAGAAATACCTTTGAAAATGAGTTATCTTTAGAGAATACTAAGCAGATACTATTTTTTTCAGTTATTTTTTGTTTACCACGACACTAATTTGTGCCCTTCTGTGAGCGAATGCACTCAAAAAAAAAAAAACAAACCACAAACAAAACAAACAAACAAAAAAACTTCTTTTGCATAGAAAAGAACCTTTTATTAACTGGGTGGTTGGAAGGAGTATCCTTCCATGTAAGTGGGTGCTGCTAGTGCCACGTTCTGACTTACGGGAAGAAACTAACGGATCTTTGACTTTGCCATCTTAGTCCTACTTAAGTGTGTGCTGGTATTTCATGTGCATGCTTGCAGTCAAGTAGCAACACAGTTAATGTCTTTCAGGAAACAAACAGTAATGACAAAAAACGGGGAAAAAAATAGTGTCAACATATCATCTAAATATGAATTCCAGCCAGAGAGGAAATTTCATGACACTAACTGACAAATTGCTGAAAATGATCAAATCACTGATGCAACTTCCAATAGGCATTAACTTCTAAAATTAAATTATAATGTGCCTATTTTCAGATATTCCAAAAATTCCATTAAGAATTGCCATCCTGTTTATTTTTCCACAGAGAAAAACACTATGGCTGTTCATAAAGTATATAATTGAATGCAATTTTTATATATGATATATTCAATATATTTATATTATCCAATACCAATATATACATATATAGTCTAGGGGTAACTTACACAGATTTTATTATATTTTTATTTTTTTGCCTGGAAATTCAGTCATGGAAGGGTTTGTAGGTTTCAGACACTCACCTAATAAATCTGACTCACTAGAAGAGGTAGCTGTGATCTGAACTTCTAAAATTTTTAAGATCTTGGACGTGTTCTATCCACATAGATCAGCTTTTATGCTGGACATCTGATGCACATACATGGAAAACATGACAAAATTGGAATGAGTTGGATGTAATGCACGGGCTTTTTGTACATGTGCAGATTCAAATATACAACCTTTACACAATAAAACAGTATTTTCAGATCTGTTCGATACTGTACACAGACAAGTCTATCAGTAAAACACAAGCACTATCAGGCCAGCAGTCCCAGATGCATTCAAATCATTGAACATGGAATGTGTACAGCTTGTTTGAGAAATGCTGGGCACCGTGCTATAGCCATGCACCTGTAGATGTTTATATTTTTTCCCTACTCACGACTTTCACACAAGTCACCTGGATAAAGCAAGGCTTAAGCTTCCACCTTTCTTTCTTTCTTTACAGAAAGAAGACTGTTCCACAGTACCTGGGTCCTGGGTAAGAACTCTAGGCAAGACAGAGTTCCCACATATTTCTTTTAAACCCCGTAGGTTTCTGCAGTGGAATTGTCCTTTGGATTAAAAGTGAACCTTATTTTCATGATGTGCATTTTTTCATTCAATATTCATATCAACAGCTTGTATATTGAAAATTAAGTCCTCCCTTGCTTGTTCTTTTAAGAGAACTGTCTGAGTTTCATTTCTGATCACTCATGGGTTTTATTTTTGTGTTTGTCTTTTAAGTTTCTTTTCTTGTTGAAGATAGTGGAAACTTGCAATGGCTTATGTTTGTTTGATACAACCATTTCTGAGGGTTAAAACAAAATAACTTTGGAGAAAGATTTTAAACTTGGAGGAAAGGCATAAATCTAATGAATCTAATCTGAGGGCATCTTAAAAGGCAAAGTGTAAAATACCTTTTTCCACCTAAAATAACTACTGAAGCTTATAAATATGGGTATTGTTTTTGAACCAAGTGAATTTTGGTTCAATGCTGTATGCAGCTCTTTCTGGATAAGTTTCTCAGCATTCATAGCAAAGTCTTGTGTTTATAACATGCTGTCTTTGTGAAAACCTGGATGTATTGGTGACTCTTACGTAACAACATAACAGTAAATTCGCCAAGTTGTTTGAAATACTGTGTCACAAGGCAGTGGAAAAATAGTGTTTTAAAACATGGAGTCAAAAGTTACTTTAGTTCATCAAGACTTTTTTTCTTGTCTTCAGTTGCTTAATAATATCACTTCATAGCCTTTTTTTTTTTTTAACTTTAAAAATACCTCTTTTCTCAAAAGAAGTTTGGTCTACAAGAATACATTGTCTTGTAAAACATTAAATCCTAGATTTTTCCTGTAGTTCAGGTATCATTTCAGAATTCAAGGATCACCTTTTGTTCTTGTGAAAACAATCCAATCACCTGAATAAATGATTTTTTTTTAAAACAGTGAACTCTTTTGAGATCAGCTATCACTAAGGTAACTCTTCAGGACCATTTATTATTGTCTAATCCTGTTGGCTATGCTTTGTTTACAGCAAAAAGTGATTCCCCACTTCACATAAATTGAAAAGTTGCATCTGTCACAAAAGTGTTGGTAGATCGTTCTTTCAATTAAAAATGGGAGCTTGAGAGTCCAGGGAAACCGGAGTTGTTCTCAAACTGAAAATTACCATTTAGCCTTAGTAATCCTAGAAACAAATTTCCTTTGATAATGTTGCTTGTTGAAGAACTGATAGGTCTTAGTACTGTATTTGCAGGTGACTGGAAGGGGGGATACCAGAAGGTGAAACAAAAAGATAGTATTATATTCGCTTTTTCTTTCATAATGAATTTCTTCAACAAAAGAGTTGCTTCTACAAAACAGTGAGCTATTAACAGAATCTGAATGCACCCTGAGCACTCTGTAGTGGAAATGTCTTTTTCAGCCTTTTTTCCTTGTTATAATATTGTGTGCAAATGTCTGCTGTATTCATTCCTTCACTATTCATCAAAAGCCTTTTTGGATGTCTGGTTTGCATTTCTATTCAAAGTTTGCGAGGGAGAACTAGTTATAATCTATAACTTGCAGTGCAAGCTATGATTCCAGAAAGTTCAGTAACATAGGGGACTGTAAATTTTGATGAAGTGGCTTCAGCATCACATAATAATTGGTTTAGTCTAATAGATACATAAAAAACAAAAAAAAACAAAAACAAACAAACAAACAAAAAAAAAAAACAACAAAAAAAAACCTTTTGGGATTGCCTGAAGATAGCTGAAAAACTAAGATAAACATGAAATTGAAATGTTATGTTTAAGAACCAATTCTGCGCAGAAACAATTTAAGTATTAATGAACATACATTTTATTAATAGTCCCCAGCTGGAAATTAAACTTCATTTACAAGAAAGAAAATTGACTTTTAAATGTTTCATGTGTCAAAGGATGAGATGAAAAACATCTTCCTGAAACAAATCAAGGCAATTAGTATACCAGGTATCGTATGTTTATTTGTAGGCTTCTTTACAAGACTTGCGAAATCTGAATATTTGAAAGATCACCCATAAAGTAAGCCTACAGTCTCATCCATGAAGTTTGGTTTTGTAAAAGGAGGAAAAAAAGCACTAAACTGTTTTGACATAACAATTTGGGAAACCCGTTGGATGAAAAACTTAATCTAAGTGCTTGAACTGATGATGATGGTGACCTCTGCTCCAAATCTTAAAACAAAAAACAAAACAAAACAAAAAAACAAACCAAACCAAAACAAAAAATATTAAAAAGTAAATGGATGTAACTAGAAAAAAAAATCTTTTTTAGAAGACTTGGTATTGTAATGTCACTTCTATTCTATATCCTGACCAACTTTCCTAAATAAGCACTAATGGCAATTTCTGGTCTAAGTTGCTTCTTTTGCCATCTTTATGATAAAGAACATACTGATTGAATTTATTTTTTTAACTGATATTTATTTTAGAAGGAAGGAATTACTGTGCTGTTTAAGGCTCATGCTTTCTCTACTCAATCTACAGTAGACAGGATCAGATATTTCAGAGAAAGATATGAAAAATGTGGAAGCTGACAATTACAGAATAACTATTACAGACAGAAAGCTCTTTCTGATGATACTCGTTCACAGTTTGTTACTTGGCAGAGAAGTTTCAAATTTTAGGTGGGAGGAAAGTTCTCGCCTGATTTTGTCTTACTTCTTTCCTTTCTAAGCATCTGGTTGGAGAAAAGTATTGTTATCCTGTTCTGAGATTAGCTGCTTTCAAGAGGTTCTGCATGCCTAATCTGTATTTTATCATTAACGTATATGTATTGAAATCTAGCAGTCAGTTGTATGTTGAGTCTGTTATGCACAGTCCATGCCTTTGAAGAAACATGTATTTTCAGTTAACTGAATTTAAGTATTGCAGTGCCCTTCCCACCATCATAGCTGTGTATCCAGGTGTACGCACACTCTTACAGTACTAATATTCAATGTTTGATTGTTGTTTTTTTTTGGTCATGGTTATGTGGGGAGAGGGATTGCTCTGGATTTTTAAGTGTAATCACAGTCCAAAACATATTCTTGCTGATGTGATGGTAGTTTCATTCTGAAGCAAGTCATTTTCCTGAAATGTCTTCATATGCTGTAAAATGCAGCTAGCCAAAATATATTTTTTTAAAGGCTTGTTATAACTGGCTTATTTCTGAAGCTCTGGAATACCAATATTCTTGAAGTATATTTTATTTTTTATATAGTGACAAATGTTATCTGATTTGTGTTGATTGCATGTTTATTTTCTTTTAAAGGATGATTTTGAGGTGAAATCAGAGGAGCGTGCCAGTGTCATCCAACAGCTTGAACAAACTATTGAGGATCTGAGGACCAAAATTGCAGAACTAGAGAAACAGTTCCCTGCTACAGATGTACAGCCTGCTGGAAGGGAGCAGGAAAATGAGCATGCATACACTGTGTGCAGGGAACTTAGTATTGTGAATCTTCAAACAAACAGAGAGGAGTATGTGCCCAGAATAGTGTCACAAGCAAGATCTGTACAAACATCACCAATAGAAGATTATTTAACACACACAATGCCTTCAGCCAATGCACTGCCACAGCCCCCCTCACCACTGTACTTGGAAGGGGGCAAAAGTGCAGAGCCAACAGAGAACTTGCCAGCTCTAGAATTACAGCCCACGTTTTGTTCTGAAATCTCCTTAATTCTGTCTCCGAAGCTAATCTCGGTGCCACTGGATGGAAGCCAATCAGTACAGACTACGTCACAGTCGCCTCTTCCAGGACCCAAAGTTAATTTGTCCCTTGCATTTGAAGGAGAGACTAAATTTTCATCTGCTCATCAGCCTCTAAGTACTGGAAATGTGACTTGTAGTGAACATCCCCTTTCTTTGCCCCCAGAGCCCATGTGTAGCATTCCCCCATCACTATCAGGCACTGAACTTGCTGCTCCTGTAACTGGAGTGCATGGTCCTTCCATCACTGCTCTCATGCCTGTGGCAGAAGTACCACCCCCACCACCTCTGCCTGGCGCAGGACTTCCTCCATCTCTTCCTGGCCCAGCAATGCCACACCTGGATCACTCTTTGCCAGGCATCATGATACCACCCCCACAGCTGGTGCCTCCTCCTTCACCTCTGCCAAGTGGGGAGATAGCAGCGTGTCCTCCAGCTCCCCCTCTTCCATGTACTGGAGTCCTACCACCACCACCTCTACCACCACCTCTGCCGGGAGCAGGAGTTCCACTCCCTCCTCCCAGTTGGGGCATCCTTCCTCCTCCTCCTCCACCACCACCTTTACCTGGGACTGCTATCCCTCCCCAACCCCCTCCTCTGCCTGGTCTGGGAATGTCAACAGTACCCACAGCACCACCTCTGCCTGGAGCAGGAGTTCCACTGCTTCCCCCACCTCTACCCAGAGGGGACATCCTAGCCCCTTCTCCTCTGCCGCCACCTCTGCCTGGTGCGGGTGCCCCTCCGCCACCCCCTCCGCCACCTCTGCCTGGTGCGGGTGCCCCTCCGCCACCCCCTCCGCCACCTCTGCCTGGTGCGGGTGCCCCTCCGCCACCCCCTCCGCCACCTCTGCCTGGTGCGGGTGCCCCTCCGCCACCCCCTCCGCCACCTCTGCCTGGTGCGGGTGCCCCTCCGCCACCCCCTCCACCACCTCTGCCTGGTGCAGGTATTGCCCCTCCACCACCTCCTCCACCTCTGCCTGGTGCAGGAGTCCCTCCACCACCACCTCCTTTACCTGGTTTGGGGATGCCACCTCTAGCTCCACCACCTTTGCCTGGAGAAGCACCACCACTTCCACCACCAGTCCAAGGCATTGCCTATCCATCAGTCCAAGTCGGTGGATTTCTTCCTCCTCCTTTACCATCTGGTTTATTTGCAATGGGGATGAATCAGGAGAAAGGGAGCAGAAAACATGTAATAGAACCTTCTCGACCAATGAAGCCTCTTTACTGGACGAGAATTCAGCTCCACAGTAAAAGGTAAATTATATAATTGTGGAGAGGGTGTTCATTTCACTTTAAGACTGTCCTGGTGGTGTCATAAGCAAAATGATTTATTTACCACTGTGCAGGCCTTTGGGAGCCTTGGGGCAAGCAGAATTTTATTTGTAGTTGGGTATTTAAACAGGGTACCCATTCTATTTATAAGTGCAGAAATTCTGAGTAATATTATTTACGCATGAAAGCTCTTTGAAGGCAGTTCTCAGCTGTCCTTTGGAGTTGCATACCATGTGTTAATCAGAAATCCTAAGGTGGCTGTATGCCACTAAGTTTCCATGAATTATTTTCTAAAGAGTTGTACTTGTGCATCCCTCAGCTTTCAAGACAGATTTGGTCTCTCTCTTGAGCAAGAGAGAATAAGTTTTGGTAGTGTTTTTCCTCCAAATGAATGTAAACTGAACAGTTTTCTTTTTTTAGTTTCCTTTGTATGGAGACCTAGAAACCCTTATTTTTCCACATTGCATATTTAGCAGCCAGATTCAAACTGCAGTTTTTTTTTCTTTTTTTCTCTCTTTTTCTTTTCTTTTTTCTCTTTTCTTTTCTTTTTTCTCTTTTCTGTTTTTCTCTTTTCTTGCAGCATAAAGCTACTTTTGTAGCTCTTTTAGTTGATATACTGTAATATGTGGGTTTGGTTGTTGGTGAGTTTTGTTTGTTTGTGAAGTATTATTTCTGGTCATGAAAAAGTGTTTCCTTATTAATCTTTCCTTTGTCTCTGAGTATTGACTGTACAATCCTTCTGCTGTTATTCCTTAACGATGAACTTCTTTCTTTTCAAGTTTTCCTTGCCACTGTCACAAAGGTGATCTGCAAATAACTGTCCATTTCTATTCTTCTGTGTGCTTGTCTTTATAACCTATATACAGCCTGTTTATATTCCTGTGTATGTGAAATGGGTGAAGATAAATGAGTCTGACTCTTTTTTTGGTGAACAAAAAAGAAAATGAAGTATGGGGAGAATCAACAGTATGTCTTATCAAAATATTGCTAGTAGAAGTTAGGCAACAACGTGTAAACTGCTGCTATTTTATTTTCTTCATTCCACCATTTATGACTTTATTTAGTTTGACACTGCCCTACATAGGTCTTTTGCTTAACTTTAGAGATTCTAGTGCTTCACTTGTGTGGGAAAAAATTGAAGAACCTTCCATAGATTATCATGAGTTTGAAGAACTGTTTTCTAAAACAGCTGTTAAAGAGAGGAAGAAACCTATTTCGGACACCATTACAAAAACAAAGACTAAACAAGTGAGTACTCATTTAATTTCAGATCTTTTCTAGGCTAGCTATTACACAATGACAGAATTTTGCATGCAGCTGAGATAAATTTTACATGGATTGAAATTGTTAACACACACACACACACACATATATATATATATAAAGAGAAATAAAAGGAGAGAATGGAGGATGCATTTCTAAGCTTATGTCTGTTAACTAATCATTTCTTTTTTGTTAATTAATTTCAAGTATGTGTTCATTCTTTAAAAATCTGTGCTTTACCTGGTTTAAAATTATCTACTTCAAAACTATTAAAAATAGGTGGTGCAAATATGATGCTTTGAAATTGACTACACATGTGCAGTATATAAATTATTCTGAAGAATTTTATAAATTAAATAATGTAACGGTTGCATACAAATTACCATGACTTCAGAGGAAAATGTTTAAGAATCGAAGTCCTGATGTTGCACCAATCATAATAGTTGTTTGTGTGAGTGTGTTTATATAGTGAATATGAAGTTTACGCATATGAATATGAAAAACACAAGAAAATCTAATATTAAACCATTTTTTGAAAGATATACAAAAAATAAAAATAGAAATATTTTAAATGTGAAAGCTAAACCCCACGGTAAAATTACTGAATCTAAATCTTTAACTAAATAGAAGGCTCTAATCTTGGTATCCATGTCCCAACCAAGTCGTGGTGATATGATCAGTAATTCACAATTAAAATTTCAGGCTATAAAGGAGGTTTGTTTTGTTTTGTTTTTCTAAAATCTTTAATGGTGGTTAAAATTATTGTTTTTACATCTTCATTTGTCTGAAATCAGTTCAAGACTAGGCTGCTCTTTCTATCATTATTTCCACGCGTTTTAATGCTTTATGAGATTTTTTTATTTTATTTTTCCCCGCACACAATGTGCAGTGGTACTCTTCAGAATCTCAATGCGGTTGTGCAGTACATCTTATGTTTGAATATGACCTCTACACCTAGTGGCTCTGGAGATATTATCCCTCACATGCACCCTTTGGTCAGCAGTATAAACATGCAGGTGCTCTTTACTGTGCTGGCAACCTCCTGCAGGCAATAGAACTTGTAGTGAGGTTCGGATTATTGTGCTAGTGTGCTGGATAAAACCTTCACCTTGATGGATGGGCAGGATAGCACAGCCACATGTGATGTATCTGTGTACTACACTAGATTCTGCTAACTGGGATGGGAATAAAGGTAATGGAGTAACCTCTATTGTAAAGGTAGCAGGTTACAGCTTCTATCTCCCTGTCCTGCAACAAATCTCCCATGTGTAAGATCTTTGCTCTTCCCACCAGTAAAAGCCACTTTTCGTGGTCATTCTTAATTAAATCATTGATACCTCTTTAAACTTAAAAAGAAAAAAAAAAAAAAGCAATAGAGGGAAGTGCAAAAGAACGTGATGCTTTGTCTATAAATTGTCAATTTATTCACATTTCATGAGGTTTGGTGATGCAAATCTCTAAACATAATAGAAATTATGTTTATGTTTAAATTTTATTTAATTCTGTGGCATAAACAGTTGTGAAGATAGAAATTATGAATAAACATTACATATTTATTTTAATACTAGCACTTTTTTAATGAAATGACAGAAATACTGTCAATAAATAAAATGCAGATAAAACTAAATGAAAATGACTGTTCTATATGTTTTTGAAAAAACAAGTTGTTTATGACAGAAATTTCAATGCAAAAGTTTAAGGCAATCTAAGTAGTTGCCATAACCTGGACCATACATTCCTGTGGGCTACCTAAATTGACAAAAAAAGTCTTCCATGTGTTTCTCTTCGTCTGTTGATCAAACAAATGCTTACCAAATGAGAGAGAAATTGCCTAATGGAGAAGTCCAATTTGTTGAATGATAGTATTTGGTTAAAAAGTTCAACTGGATAGATAACCAAATGTGCTGTTTCTAGCACAAAAAGGCATCACATGCTTTCATTAGAACTACTGTTAGAACTAGTATCTGTTGCAGATGTCAAAGTTCAATTTTCTTGTGCGTTAATACAGTTTGGGCTTTTCATAACATTGATGTAAGAAAATTAAAGTAGAACAACTTCAAATATGCATACATATTCTGTGAATGCACTCTCAGTAGTTTGGAATGCAGGCCTTCATTTCTGAAATTCTCTTCATTTATACTGCAATAAACACTTGGATAATGAAGTCCATCCATGTTTAGCAGAAGAAACAGGTTTCTTTGGGGGGAAAGCATGTTTGTAATTCCACAAGTATGTTTTTATAGAAAGCACCAAGTGCTGCTTAAGTGGTTACTGACTTACATAGATTCTATGATAGTTATGGGTGTTGTAAAGATCTTACAAATGGTGTTTCTGTAGTGATTTTTACAGGGAAGCATTATGCAAGGCAGATGTATTCTGCCACCTGTTGAGCTGCAGAACAGCACTGTGCAGAACAGAACTGGGATCCACAAAGCTTACTGTACTTTTTACCAGAGAAGTTCTAGTTTGGCAATCTTTTTTTCCTTATGTTAATATGTGGGTATGCTGAGTGGATGTATTGCTTATATGTATTGAATGTAAAATTATAGCTAAACTGGAAATAGTTATCAGGAAAAAAAATGCCCAAATAACTTTCAAATGTATAAAATATTTGGTACTCTATATAAACATCTGATTTTAATAACAATATTTTTATTGTAAGCTGAAATAAAAATGTATTTACAGAAGAGGCCATGGGGGAGGGGGGACACGGGGACAGGAGAAGAAAAGTTCTAGGTAATCTGAAGGAAGATTTGATAATTTTGGGATGTTTAAGTAGGTGAAGTATTATTCTGGAAAACACTGCTGTTCTGCGTGCAGTTATTATATATGACAGTATACGCGTTTGTGTGTGTATATGTAGATATGCATGATGTAATTATTTGTAAATGGTAATCCCTTTTAAAGTGGTAATTTTACATATATTGTTTGCTTTTTCACCCTTGCAAAATATTGTTTCTATTTTTTCCTTAATATGATTATCTGCAAATATCTTAAGACAATATAAATCAATAATTCTTGAAAAAAAACATATTGCATCTTGCTTTGGGTGAAGGAGATATTAAAATCCATTCCAGAACCATAAAGAAAGAGGAAAAATGAAGGGTTAATATTTATTTGTGAATGTAGCTGATTTTATTCCTACTGTCTCTTGTTTGGTGCTATGACAAAAGCTGTGATATATTTTCCTTTGATAATACGCGTATGTCAAATTCTCAGCTGCTGTAAATGTGTGCAGGCTCACTAAATGGGAATGCCTAAGTAGGCTCAAATCTTCAAAGAAAGCCCTTTATGGGCTATATTATAGGTAGAGCTGCCATCGCTACCTATTAAAATGGTATGGCTTTCATTATAAGTTATAACTTCGCCAAAAGTTAGCTCTTGAGCTGCAAATTTTTTTTTTGTTGCTTTTTTTCCCCACACTGGGTGTCTCGTTCGTTTTTCCAATGTTTTTTAAAAAAAAAGAAAAAGAAAAAAAAGAAAACAGCCTGGTTTTGCTCATGTCCACATAGCTCTATAGGCTTGAAATATGTAAAAATGTTATCAGCTACATGCCTTCTGTAAGTTCTATAAAGGGTTGCTTAAATTTCACTATTTTCCAAGTTTTATGAAATCTCAGTTCCTGTAGCTTGGAAGAGATTTCAGATATAATTCTGAAGACTTTTTCCTAATCTTGTAGTGGTAGATAGGAAAACAGGGACTGAGGGGGGAGATTAAGATGAATAACTGAGGGGGGACTGAAGAACAGAGGAGATCTGACAGATGTAAATATACATGTAGAGCAAGGTAGGTATAAATCTATGTCACCTCTTACTCCATCTAAAGTAATTTCTCTCAAAAACCTATTATGAATCTAAGTATTCTTGATGTGGGTGGTTCCTGTCAGCAAATAGTGTACCTCATCAAGACTACACTGTTTAACCAAGTAAAAGATGAAAACTTGCTTTTGGATTGTCTTGTTCAACCACTCTGTCTAGTTACAGTATCAATCTTAGTTACCTGTCGGGATAGAATTTTTCATAGGCTGTATTCCATACCTGCAGCAGGCTGTGGAATGAGCACAGTTCTTAATGATGAACCCTGGTTAGTTAGTAAATAGAGCTGATACCAGAATAACAATGTTTTTATTGGTAGTTGCAGCACTTAAAAAAAAAAAAAAAAAAAAAAAAAATGTAATCAGAAAAGCAGGAAGAAAAAGGGTTATATTTTAATTAAGGCAAATACTAAAGAATGATGTAAATTCAATATTAAAAACTTAATTATATGGAGAATGTTGGCTAGTGTACACCAAATAGATAGTAGAAAAGTAGTGTATGATGAGAAAATCTTAATATGACTGTCAGCATAACAGGTAGACAAAAGGGACTGAATTGAGTTGCACAGATTTCTTTCCTAACTTTGAATCATTGTCTTAAAAGCCTTCCTGATGATCTTTTAACTGTATTTCTGAAAAATAATACACACTTAAATCTAGTGAACTTTTCAAGTACAGACCATATGTTTATAATCTATCACGTAAATGAAAGAAAAATGTTGAAGATATTCTCATATGGAAAGTCCACTATTAATCTATTGACATTAAGATTTTAATCTCCTACTTCCACCCCAGAAAATAAATAATAGGTTACTGAAGTTTCGTTCTGTTTCAAAAGCTTTAGATGCAAACAAGATGTATCAATAAAAGTGTTTTGTTAATGATTTCAGCATTTTTGAATTTTTAAGTTGAACATAAAGAAGCTGTGGTAATAGAATACCCCTAGGAATAAAATACCACATAAAAATAAGTATAAATTGTTAAATACAGTAAATGCCACATTGAATTAACAGATAAAAGATTATTCATGTTTATTCATTAACAAGGAAGACATGAAGGGAGAAATATATATATATATATATATTATTTATTTATTTATTTATTTATTTGAAAAGGAGGATTAGTTTCCTCTGCAAATAGGTGAGGCACTGTCTTAGGGAGTTTTCTTATCCACATTTATTGATCAGTGTCACTGGCACAACTATTTCTTGTGATTTTGTGCATTCTCCAGGCAGTTGGGGTTCTGTTGCCCTGACAGACAGGAATTATGGAAGACTTGTCTGATATGTTGCTTTTTGTTTGTACATAAATATGTAATGATGTTATTTATGAAATTAAATATCTCATTTGTTTTGCTTGTAAGACTGATTTTTTGAGACACTGTTTTTTTTAATATGGTATCTTTTTTTTACCTCTGCTTTTCTTCTTTATGTGGCTTGTTGGATATGTTGTTGCTATATGACTTTTTATTTTTCTTGTTATTGCATTATCTTCAAAATTCTTTGTTGCAAGCACAATATTACCTGACTGCATCCATGTATCAAATTTGTGCCTGTTCAGGCTTCCCAGGTTGATGTTTTCTAACTATGTACATTTCTTATTCTTGTTTCCTATTACTGCTTTCTTGTATTTAGATCACAGATTTGTTTCTCTATTCTGTATGTGTATCCTCATCTGAAATGTTCTGCTGACCTATTGGCTTGTTTTAGCTGCTGCTGCTTAAAAGCTTACATATTCTGCATGAACAAGAAGGGCTATGCTCATTTCTTAACCAGAGGTGCAATGTAGAGTGCCTCATTGTGTTCCTTTATGAATTGGAAGATCTATGTAGGGGAAGGTCATAGTGAAAGTTTGTTGAAGTAAAGGGTAAAGTAGGCTTTGGGTTGAAGTGAGTGAGCGGTGGCTGTTCTGTGAGTTTGAAAGCTGCACATCTAAAAAGAGTAACCCAGATCTTGAATCCCAGCAGAAATAGCTGCCAGCCTGGGCTGTGTACAATTCTTGGTGTACCTAAAACCATCAAGTTGAACAGACATCTTAGTTACAGACATCTTTCAAAGGAGACTGATGATCACACATTTCCATACAGTACTTCTGTATCTTTCAAATACATTCTTATCCATCTCAGCTTGAATGGCTGAGAGGACCATGGTGCATTTCTAACTCTCTCAGTACAAGGGCTCAGTGCACTGGACATTGTAGCGTTAGGCGCCATCAAGGGAAAAAGGAAGAGAGCATGGATATATGATTTTTTTTTTTTTTCCTCCCATCTCTCTGCCTACCTTTGTTGTGCTAAGAAGGCAAGAAGCAAAACTTTTTAGTGCAGTAGATTTTACATCTGATCGGGAAAAAAAAAAAAAAAGGAAAAACAAAAAAGCAAAAAAAGGTTACTTCAGAATTAAATGTGTAGATTGAATGGGTTTCACCTAAAAATTTGAGATTTGTACACTGAATGGGATGGTTTATTTGAAAAAAAAAAAAAAAAAAAATCTGTTTAACTTGTATGAGTGTACTTAACTGTATTTCTATCAGATCCTAACTGACTTTAAAAGCTAAACAGATTTTTGGTGTCAGCCTGAAAATCAAGTTGTTAAAATTATTTTTTAGTTGTTGTTTTTAAAGTATCAAAAGACTTTAGATGAGAGTGTTGATTTTTCTGATGATGACTTAGAGTTTAATGCACATTTTTCCTTATGGCTATATTTTGTTGCTTAGTGCTGATCAGTACAAACAGCAACAACAAAAAGCTGCTAAAGAAAAGCAGACAGCTGTAATTGAAAGGTTTCACTGGGATTTGACTGTAACCATATGTCTTCCCTTAAAAGTGGGAATACTAAAGCTTTTCCTACAGTGGGTTTTTCTGTTTGTATTTAAGATCATGGAATATCTCCCACTAGGTATAGTAAATAGCCTATTGATTTCTCACATTTCTGCTTTTTTTCTCCATCTTTTCACTTATCCTTTTTTTCCTTTTTTTTTTGTCTTCCTGATTTGATCAATTAATATTTTATGAGATAAAGAAATTGGGCATGCAACATCTCTTGCAAAAATTATCAAAAGATGTAATTGCATTCCTAACGTGAGTGCACAGTGACAAGGTTGTTCACAGCAGTTGGGCTGATGACCTGCAATAAAAAAAAAATGCTGAGTGCATTGCAGACCATGCATGAAAATTCTAGTTTTAATACTTAATTTCTGATGATATTTTAGCTTGTTGGATTTTTATTTTTTAAGAGGTTATATTTTAGGCTGTCACTTGTGTTATTAATCAACCCATGGAGATATTCTGACAATTATAAACGGAAGAGGTAAACAATTAGAAACTAAAATTTTAAGTACCTCAATCCTTTAGATGATGAAAGAAGGAGTAACTGTAATTGTGGTACACAAAAATGAGTCAAACTGTCAAAAAAGAGCTTTAGGTATGAAAAAAATAACTTCCTTGTGATGCATATTTAATGTAGATAATTTAAACTTTGCTATTTATCTCCATTCCCCACTCCGGTCCTTAAAATTAATATTGTGATTATTTTAATGGGGGAAATTTAAGCACTTTTGAGTCTCCAGTTGAGGAACACAATGATTCTGTCTTATTACTGTGTATCTGAATCTAAGCTAGTAATTTTTCTAAGCTAAGTAATTCTTCAAATGAAGTGATATAAATCAAGTTCAATTAAATCAGTACATGCAGTCAGCACAGATTGTCTTTTAGATAGTCAGGAATGAGTGTTATTTTATATGTAAGTAGAAATGTTTGATCTCCTGCTGCACCAAAATTCCTCAGTACTTGGCATAGTGCCTGTTTCTCCTCTCACACCATCACTAGCCAGAAGTCACTTCTGGATTTACCTTAAAGGAAAATAAACTCAGAAGAGCGTTACATTATTCTGTTTATATCTATAAGGAGCCAAGGATATCCACGTGAAGGATGTGATGGGTCCAATTCTTTGACTGTATATTTTACAAATGTAAAATTTTACATTTGAAATACACTGAAATCCATAGAAAAGAATTGTTGAAATAATGCTTGGTCAGATGATTTCTGCATTACTGCCATGATCCAGTTTTTAAAGATCTGGTTTGGAACTTCCGTATTTCTGTATCCTCTCTGCAAAAGTTACAAGCTACAAGTATTTGTACAGGGGAGTTTCCTGCTTATGAGTTTTTGTACTCTTCTGTAGTTTTTCTTAGCCAGTGAGAACCATGGAATAATTTTTTGCTTAATGCTAGCGGTCAAAATCGGAACCAGAGAACGAAGCATTTCAGAATTCCATGCATTAACTAAATATTATTCTGGGGAAAGGGAATCTTTGTATTTTTGCTTCAGGGTTCTCATCAAACATGTGTCTTGCATTACCTTTCACTAAATATCTTTTTGACTGGTTTTGCTTGTGTTAAACAATCAGGAACAATTTGGCATGTAGTTTGTTTACTGCTTAATGATGAAGACTACTCAACAATTAGAAAGTTTGTCCTGGAGTTTAGGCTTCAGATAACATCTCTAGCTTCCTTTTTATTTATTTTCAAATTTGTTTAAAACGCAAAGGTCCAGGACCCAGACTAAAAAGGAGTTGTGTATTGTGTCTGAGGCTTTAGATCTTGTAGAGATTGGATTTATCAATCTTCTGGTGTTCCGCCTTTAAATGGCGTCACTAGTCTGTGGCCTGTAGGCCTAGACTGCAGCTGATTTATTTCATTGTTTTATTTTTAGTGGGAATTGCTTTAGGCACTTATGCTAATATTCATATTTTCTGAATTAGTGTTTTATTGTTACAACCATTCTATTGGAAAGCTCTAATATTCATGCAATTTACTAAAAATGGGAATGAATGAATGAAGATGAGTATAAAAGTTGACTTAGAGCATACATTTTTAAATAAAGCCAGACAAAATCTGTAGTTGCTATATAAAAATGCTTTACCTGATGCTATTCTGCACACCATTCACCTGACTCTTTTTCACAGAATTTCACAGAATTTCTAGGTTGGAAGAGACCTCAAGGTCATCGAGTCCAACCTCCAACCTAACGCTAACAGCCCTCCACTAAACCATATCCCTAAGCTCTACATCTAAACGTCTTTTGAAGACTTCCAGGGATGGTGACTCCACCACTTTGGTACTTTTTGATGAATAATCAGAATTTTGGTAGAAAGGGTGACCTATTGTGCATAGGGACATCACTTTTTTTTTCCCTGTTATCACAGGCAGAATGCATCAGTCAGTAAATAATTATCCTTTTATTCAGCAGGTCTCTTTAAGAATAAGCCTCTTCTTTTTTTTTTCTATTAACTTTTAGACCAAATTGCTGTTAGAGAGCAGGACTCAAAGGCATTTACCGGGCCTCTAAATCTGGTCCTGTAAGAAATCACATTCTAATCCGCACCATAAGCACCTAGTTGCTTTATTTTGTGGCTCCTTTTTTTTTTTTTTTTTCGTCTTGCTTTGGTTCCTTTGCTATATTTGTAGTCCTCACGTTGGTAGTTCTGAGATTTAGATTGATGATGAGTGGTAGAAATAGTGTTTTCACAATTTTAAGCTAATATAGTAGTATGTGGGTACTGATAATAGCTTCTTCTCACAGAGAATTCTCATATTATTTGTCCTAGCTTTATCTAAGTTATGGGCTTAAAATAGATTTATGTTCCTTATAGGAAACATTTAATAATTATAGCCTATTAGAAGGCTAGTGTAGGATATCTTAGTTATATTTTTCTGAATTATAATAGTTTTCCTTCATAAAATTTGTCTGTTATATCCTATTCTGTAAAATTTTGATTTAGTCCGTTTGACTTCAATTTTTAATTTCCTAATATATCACATGTGCTAGATATTGCCTAGGCACTTGCTAACTTCTGACAGATGACATCAATATCTGTGCCTTGGATTTGTTTCTTTAACCTTTGATCTACAGTTATGACATACCTGATTTCTAATTTTAATTTTTTTGTTGTTGGTGGTGGTGGTGTTGGTGGTTGTTGTTTTGTTTTTTTTCAGTTCATTTGCAGGGAGCAGTATTTTTCACTTTGCTGTAATCAGAAATCTGTTAGGAATCTATCAGGAAAGGAAAATGAAATACCTGACACACTGTTGGTTGTGTAGGTTTAAGGTTGCCCAGTCAAGCACATTATCAGGAAACCCATTCTGCAAGCACTGTGACTTTAGCTTCCTTTTCTAGGCAGGCCCTAGTGGAAGAGTTCTGTGTCATGGTTTTACTTCTCTTCAGCTGCAGCTCAGACATCAACTTACAAACTTGTGTGTGAAAACTTGATTGAATCAAAGGTGGCCACAGGGTGGCCATCTTGTGGGTACTTTTATACGTTTTAAGATGTGGATTGGATTTTGACGTTCGTTACTCAAGCTATCTTATTTTTTTACATAATCTAATTTCTTCTAATTGATTACTAAATTATTTTTTTCAGTGGGTCTGTAGGTGATACAGCATTTCAATGCTAATATAGAAATTACGTAACTTGAAAAAAATATGTATGTACTACCTGACTGAAATGTAAAAATAACTTGAATTTACAGATCAAATTGTTTTTTTTTCGCCTTTCCTCCAAATAATTGACAAAGGTTTTTTTTTTTTTCTTCAGCATGTTTAGTACAATGTAAAACTTACCAAACTGAGTTGATTAAATATTAACCTCTTTCATCTGTATAATGGTTATAGCCCTACATTGAAAATGTCTTTATCTAAATTCACATTGTTTTACAGATATGGATCCTTTTCTGGCATTACTTGCTTCTCATATTAGTGATGTAAAATTTACAGCCAGCTTAATTCAAATAGACTGTCTTCCACAGGATTCTAAGCTGTGAATTACTTGTTGCTTTTATGCTTGCAAAGCAAATATGCACAAAAAAAATATTTTTCAGTGGCTAATTTTAACTCCCTAGGGCAAGAAATTTTGAGGACTTTTTTCTATTATTTTAAAAAAATAAATAAATAAAAAGCTTTGAGACCTTCTGTATTCCCTAAAAGTGATCAAAGAAAATACCAATATGTACGTGGTTATTTTGCTTTTTAAATAAAATTCATATTGGCGCCTACTACGTCAAACTTTCAAATAAAATACAAATTCTCACAGTTCTAGCTTACATCAAAGATGGAAATTATTGTGTGGTTTTTGGAAACCAAAGCATTTCCAAGATAGACACAGTTGGATTTTTTTATATGACAGCCTGTTTCATACACTTAGTAACATCAGTGTGAAGTTGAAAGTGTGCATCCTGATGAAGAATGAAGTCTAGGGGAAATTTTATAGTGACTCTTTTAAGATTAAAATTCAGCTAGATGACATTTACACTTGTGATGGATTTGTGCAGTTGAAACACTTAAAAACAATAAAAATACTCACTATTAGTTTGTTATTAGTAATACAAAATATCTTGTAACATTTTAATGCAGGTGGATACTAATAGATGGGTTTCTTTTGGCAGGTTGTCAAGTTGTTAAGTAACAAAAGATCTCAAGCTGTTGGAATATTAATGTCTAGCCTTCATTTAGACATGAGAGACATTCAGCATGGTAAGTGAAATAGTTATTGTTGATTCTAGCTTAGATTGCATTGTTAATAATTTGGAAATGCTTATTATATTTATCTTTTGATAGGTCAAAAAAATCAAGAGGGTTTTTTCACACTTTAATTTTCTGAAAATATCAGATGTCATTCCCCCCCCCCCCCCCCCCCCCCCCCGTAACGTATTCTGCATAGAAAACAAATATTGATAATTTGCAGAATTGCCTCCCACAGTTCTGGGCATCAACTACCTGAGTGGTGTGAAATCTAGACTCTTTGATTTTGGTCTTTCTGTGGAAGAAAGTTTGTTTCTAATTCAAAGATCCCAAAGGTATATCCAGAAAAATGAATTGTAACATTGGATTGTTTTGCTGTCTAAAATAGTTCTTATATTTGGATTAGCACAAACTGGAGTTGTTTCATCTTCAACAGCTGTTTATAATGGGAGATTTGTTGGAAGGACTGTAATACTTCTCACATTTATGCTAAGAGACAGTAGTGCAAAAAGGTGAAAAGTGGAATTGTATTTATATTCAGACCATCCTTTATGTTTCCCAAAGGCTTTGGATAGATTTGAAGCAGACTGAACTGTCCTGTGAAGTGCCAGCCTATCTATTAAATAAATGTGGTTTCAAGTATAACACAGACTTCATAAATCACAAAAACATCTTGTGAACTTTCTAGGCTACGTATTTACAGCCATGCATTCAGTTTACTATGATTTGCTTATTTTGTGAAATTATTCATAAATAGAAGCAAATTTCAGTGCACTCTGTCAGCTAATGAGTAACTCTTAATCACAACTTTAAGTTTTTATTAAACTGTTTTGATGGTTACTAGACTTCCTCAAGCTGAAGCACTTAAGAGCAAGGCGCCAGTACTGGCGCCAAGAAGTACTTGGTATTTCCAAAGCTGGCAGATGTAGTTCAGTTAAGTCATAGAGCAAAATCTGAAAACAATGATATGGTCCTTTCCTTCAGTCAAATATTCAACTTGGTTTCAGTTAATAATGAGAACCTTATGAACAAAGGAGTCCGCCTAACATCTGTGTCTGTGGTAAAGCCAACACAAGTTCATTGAAAATTTGCTTGCTTAACATGCAACACTAACAATAACATGGCATGAATGTCAGTAGTTGAAGGGGTCAAACAATATTATGCTTAACCTTTATCCTACTGCAATATTAAGTACACGTGATCATCTAACAGCTATGTGCAGATTTTGTATATTCCTCCTTCAATAGCTGCTTTTTAAAAACAATAGTTTTTGCAAAGGAGATTTTAGTAGTGTTTTTACTTCCTAGCTGTTCAGAAGTGATTGAAAAAATATAAGAGAATTTTTTTCTGATGGGATGACTTTGGGAAATTCTTGGAAGATCCTTTTGTTAAAAATGCTTTTGTTGCTTTTTGTTTAACATAAAATAGGCATGCAGGAAAGGTGTTGAGGAAGAGAAAAGAAATTCATGTGTTGGGAGTAGGAAAAATAGAGCTGAGATCTCAACAGAAACATTTGTGGCATTGGTAACTCCATGCAGAGTTTTCTGAGTGATCTAGCCATAGAGTCTGTGAGAGAAGTTATAAAATCATAGAATATTTAGCTTCACCTTTATGTATGTACTATTTTTACTAGTTTGTTAGACGAGTAAGGATTGAGAGAGAGTGTTTCATAGCTTGCTTATCTGCTACAGTTTGAATAGTCTAATGAGGAAGTGCTATCAAAAATTAAAATGTTGAAATAAAAACCTGCATTAGCAAAATAATGATATATTTGCTTTTATATACATTAAGATTCAAGATGCATGAGAATAAGTACAGTAAAATAATGGATCAGTGTTTGGTCCTCTAGCCCAGGACTTGAGTAGTCTTCTTGAGGTTTTACTTTGTTTACTGTATAATGACATGAAAATTTACTTCTATCTTGCTCAGTACAACACAAGAATTTTTTTTATTTTTGTGAATCTGAAAGCCAGTCAAACAAAACATTTTTCCCCCACTTTGACTATTTGTGGCACCAGGAAACTTTCTTCATAGGCATTTTTCTGAATATCTCTTTTATTACATCTAAAGGATATCTGGTGGAAGTAGAGTTAATGAATATAAAAATATGTGAATTGCAGAAAAACTGTAGGGATTTTTGTTTGTTTTTACTGACCTAGAAAAATACCCAGAAAGAGGGGAGAGTATTTCAACGCAGTGTGGTATTCAATCTGATATTCCTTGGTTTGCATGCTATTGTGTTTTATTTTTCTAACAGCTTAGACAAATTTCAAAATGTTACAGAAACAGAAGGGAAAACAATTGTGATAGCTATGAGTTCACCTAATACATTTATGATTTCAAATTTTAATCCACACTGTTTTTAATTAAAATGCTAAAAATACCTTGAAACCTGGCCTAATGTTCTAAAGGTTGGTGGGTTTTTTTGGTTGGTTGATTTTTGGAGTTAAAAAAAACATAGGTGAAATATTGTCTGTAAAAATGATCTTTGAAAGCTTGTTTTGGAAACTTGAAAATTTCGGATTTTTTAAAATGATCTAGAACATTTAGTGACTTTTTCGTGCATGTGTGATCAGATGTCATTGAATGGAAGATCTTAGACTACTGCACTATTAGCTAAATAGATTTTGATGATGATGATGATGATATTGTTAAGCGTCTGCTGGAAGAATTGCATTTGTTTGCTCCTGACTTTGCGTTGGGATTAGTAAAACAAACTCCAAAATCCTGGCTGCTGTTTAAATATTTTTACAGTGTGGAAGGAGCAGAGCGTATTTGTACTGAGCTCTAGTACATGTTTCTAGTAGTGCTGTCAAGTAGGATGGTTTGATTTCTTGTTCTTTTTGTTATGTTCTGTTTGTGTTTTTGTTGTTTTTCTTTTTTTTTTTTCTTTAATTCTAATTACTAACAGAACTTCTAGCTAATTTACCCAGTCTAGGCTAGAAACTGTAGGAATTGTAAGAAATGTTCTCTTTAAATTCAATGCCATTTTTCTGTTATTAGTATGAAAATTAGTCCTCACGGTTTCTCTGGTTTCATGCAACATTTTACTGACACCTATTCCTTATACACCTATCAACTATGCAAAACACTTAATCCAGATATTTTGCTTGCTTTTTATGTTCACTGTACCACAAATCTCCCTCATTCATCCTATCCAGTGTTATGTTCTCACTGGAAATACACATGCATTTGGCAGCATGATACAGCCAAAGCTTGAGAAATACCAAACAAGCACTTACATATTTTTCTTTTATAGCTCAGATTTTTTTTCCTATTTTTTCTTTGTGCTTAAATTTGAGATCCCACAAGATTGCAGTAAACTGTATTTAGTAGTCTATGATTAACACCCCATATGTTAGTATATAATTGCATGCTAAGCATGTCTCTTAAATACCTTCAAACACAAGAAATAGCTACAATTTCAAATGATTGTTATATGTTGCCCAGAACATAGTTGTCAGTTCCCTCCCTGATCAATTAGTTATAAGGATACAGTATGTCCTCTGCTTGTTTTTATCTTTATGCATGTTAACAAGTGCAGTAGCAATAGCAAAAACTTCTAATACATAAGGGAATAATGCAGAAGAAAAAAAAATAAAATAAACCAAAGATGTCAAATAGAAGGAAAGCAAATTTTATGTTTCATGAAAATGTTATATTCCCTACATAGTCAGATTTTATACAGCATTTATTTTCAGAATAGAAATTAATCTTTTGTTGAACAAAGTTATTTTAGGCTGAACATGTCTTGTAAATGTTGAAAGAAGACTGGCAAAAACAACATAAGCAAATCTGTCTTTTGAACTTCTCTGAAATCTTTTCCAATTAAGTAAGTTTCTTTTAACGTGGTTTATCATTTCAGGCATTGTGTTACTTCTGATATTGCTGCAATAGTGTAACTGTTTCTCTAAAGCTTTGCATACTGCCTCCTGGTTGCCCTATTTCTGTTGAAAGTAGTTTAGAGACTTCTGCATCAGATCCACCCCTCCCTTCCCTTTCTAAGGACATCCTCATTTAATAATAGCTATTTTTCTGTGATGCTTGTAATCCACAAAATTTGGTAGAGGTACCTGTCTTGATCTGATAATTGGAAGGAAAAAAAAAAAGTACAGAAGACCAAAGCTATTTGTGTTACAGCTCTCAACTCATTGTTGGTCAGTGATACTATGAGAGAAGGAAAGAAAGGAAAAAGAGCTGTGGAGAGGTAGGCAGGTTCACCTACTAGTTGTTAAAGCCTGACCTTTTAATCTGGATTGGAGATTATTTTACTGAAAGTTGCGTTCCGCTACTAACAGAGGTACAACTGTGTACAACAGACATAGTTTCTGCTCTGAATTCAAAAGACAACTGTGCAGGAAGTGGATGAACATCCAATGTTAATGGACAAAATAAATGCTTAATCTTTAATATGAGGCTATTTGTGATAGATGAACACGAGAGAATCTTGGTTTTGTTTTCTCATTTGACTGCTCACATAGACACAAATGATGAGCTGGGAAAAACTTTGTCAAACATTAACTGAATTATTTCACTGGAGGAGGAGGGAAAATCTCTCATGCTGCATTATTTGAAGGTTCTGTGCAGGAATTCTTTGCTCTCATTAAACTACGATGTAGTCTACATCTATGTGTAGAGATGCTCTAAATGGAAAGCATTCAGGAAAAAATGACTCAATCTGGAAACTAAGACTCAACATTAGTTTATCATATTAAAGGTCCAGAGGTACTCTATTCAGTATTTATCAGTATTTATTGTAAATAGGACATTAACAATACGTGTCTATAAATGTAATCACTTTAAACTCATAGAATCAAATTATTTATCAGGAATGGATATCTTCTCAGAATGAATTTTACGGTTTAAACAAATTAAGTTGTAAAATAACATGATTGGTTCAAGTTTTTTGGACTTTGTTAAACTAGAAGACAAACTAGATGACCAAAATTCTAATTTCTGTCATTTTAGGTTATGAATAGAATACAAAGTCCTGAAGTAGATATATAGATCAGTTTTTAGGCAAGGTAACAATTGTGCATTTTCTTAAAGGGATGATCCATAAAGTGATTATAGTCTGTGTAAGTTAATTACAAAGTTAGAAACTTTACCTGTTCTGGTTTATTTATTTTTATTTTTATTTTTTATTTTTTTATTTTTTTTTTACTTTATCAAATATTGCGCATTTTGACAGCTTAAAAACTTTTTCAAGATCTAGGGTCAAGCTTCCCTTTGATAGCCTTTCCAATGTGTGTTTAGATCCTTCCAAGACACCACAAAGAAAAAGGTTTGTTGGTTTGGCCTTTTTCTGTCTTGTGCATTAGCACTTCCTTGAACCTTGATAGCATTAAAAGCCAGTCCCAAGTAGTGATAGAGAGGGGACTGGAAGGGACCTATCCTGTGAGATATTCTGAAGGCTTATTCCATTGATCATGGGGCAACAAAGCTTCCCCATGGGGTTAAGTTGTTAGAAGTCAAGGAAAAATATAACCTCAGTTATTTTTTGCCTATACATGCAAATGAATATATACTACTAATATATATTATAATAGCAACAAATCCAGGTATGAAGGACAGAAATGTTCACATCAAGAAAGGAACCAAATTTTGGTTTCCATGCAACACGCTTTTGGAATTTACAATTTAAAAATATGTTTATAGAACTAAATACATTTTTCTGTAATGCCAAATACATTTTAAATAAGGAAAAATTATATTGAAATTTTTAACAATATTTGAATCGGCAGAGACTAATTATTGCCACATTGGATAGTTTGGCTAATTAAAAATTTTTGTTGTTGTTAAAAACATATGAATGTAATTTAATAGAAAAGTTTTGTAAGAAATGTAAGAACTGTAACTGCATTGTTTGTCTGTTGTTTCATTCAAAACGCTTTATTTTTTTCTTGGAAGTCTGATTAACTTTGCAGCATTGAACAAAAAGTTTCAGGAAAGTTCTGTTCTACCCAAAGAAAAAAAAATCACTACTGTTATTTCTTATTTGTGTACTGTGTAGTCAGTCACTTGTGAGAGGGATGACTATGAAATTCTGAGTAGAAAAGCAATAAAATGCTTGCTGTTCACATCAGTACCATGCAAAAACAGGGAAGAAAGGAAATATTTTTACAGAATACAAAATGAAGAAGGAATCTTCTTCAGTGCCATATTTTTATGTATTGCTGAACCAAAGAAATATTTTAACGTTATGAACATTATGAACATCTTATTAATTGACTTAAGAATTTACGAAGCAGGAACAAATCTCTTCTTGCAATAGCGCTTTGTAATGCAGCTCTTTAGTCACACATTTTTTCATTGAGTTGAAAGTTTTTGGAGGAAAGGATGCTTGCCACAACATTTAGTGATGTGTTTTTTAGGCTTAAATATATTTATACATATGCTTTCAGATGTATAAAAAAATAAATGCCTCATGTCTACAGAAGTTAGAATCTAATCTCAATCCAAATTAATAAAAATGAAAACAGTAAAACTTGCAAAATGGACCCATACTTTTTTTATCATTAGTTGTATGCGTTTTTTTTCCCTTCTTATCATTCCTTGCTTAAGAAAGAAATTAAAATTGTATACTGTATTAGGCCAAATAAAGATCTGTCTAGCTTAGTACACAATCTCCTGTGTGGATAGCAAGGAAGTAGGAGAAAACAGAGTGGCACTGACTGAATTTCATGTAATTTTATAGATCTCTATCTTTTTTTTTTTTTTAATTTTTTTGCAGTAGTAGTCTTTCTCTAAACAAATTGAAAATTTTGTTGGAAAGACCTTCACACACACTGCCTATATTTCTGTTCTTCCCTGTCACCAGTCTACCATCCATAGCTCTCTTTCTTCTCTTTGCAAAAAAGTTGACTAGCTCTGCAAGTTATTTTTCAATATTTATGTGCACTGTGTGCCTATGACACAGTAGGCTGAAACTTCTGTTTCAGTCTCCATTTTTCTATATTACTGATGTCTGCCCTTTAACTGTTGCTAATCATTGAGCTTGTGTTTTCAGAAACCTATGAAAAAAGTGTTTTTTTTTTTTTCCCAAGGGCTGCTGATTTTGTATCTTTCACTGTTTTTACATTTGGATTCTTTTTTTTCCATGTACTTTACTTTGCTTGTATTGACATTGAAAGAGATCCTTCTGCACATGCTTGCACTTAGCTTTAAACTGGCTAACTTTTATTATCTGCAAACATTATTACCTCACATTCGTTAAACAATACAGGAACCAGCAAAGATCTTAGTATGACCCCACTGCTACAACTCTCTATTTTGAAAATTCATCAATCATTTTTGTAGGTGATTTTTTTTTTTTCTTAATCAGTTTCTATATTTACACTAAGTAAACTTTCCTTTTTATCTCATGACAGCACTTTTTTTTTTCCTAGAGCCTTAGGTAAGAAGGAGCCTCATGCAAATGCAGTATTAATCTGACCACTGCTGTGCCTTGGTTGATTCCACTAGGAGAGTCCCATTCAATTTGTTGCTCATGGGTATCCACTACAAAACAACATGCAACCTTTCTCACTACATTGTGTTTCTCTGTGTTTGAAGAAGCTGTTCTTCCATATAATACATGGACACTTTCCAGGCACAGAATTCAGACTGACTGGTTTGGAATTTCCAGCATCATCTCTAGAATCCTCTTAAAATCTGCATTTGTATGCTCTGAAATTCATCGGTTTAAGATGGTGCCCGAAACACATCACTTGAGAGATGTAGATCTTGTATTAGAACATCTTTGACCTTTTCTGTGGTAGTGAATCCTAACACAAATACTTTGTTTAATCTTTTCTGATTCTCCCTTTGTGCTCTCTTTACAGCCAGATTATCTGTGTGCCCAACCGTTTCCTGTCAGGCTTCCTACATCTGATGTGTTTGAAAGCAATTTTATTACTAGCTTTATGCATTTGGCAAGTTGCTTTTTTGTTCTCGTCCAATTTACATTGAACTTATGACACGTTTTGCTTTTCTATTTTCTTTGGCTGATTTCCACTTCTTGAAAAGTATTGTTTACTTACAGGTGTCTCCCATGCTCTTCTGTTTAATCATGTATGTGGTTTTGAGGAGAAAAGACGCTGGGGATATGGAAAGATTAGGAAAAGACTGTTAGGAAAAGTGTTGCTTCAACTCTTGGTATTTCTACCTGCCTACTTAGAGTAGTAATTGCAATATCCTAAAATCTACACTCTGCACGGATCTCAGATATGTATTTCAGATTAACCCTTCCACTGTTATGTTTTGTATCTTGCATATTATGGCTGTTAGTGTTTAGAAGTCATTATCAAAATGCCTGCTGAATGATTTGTAACAGGGTACTAACTGTGCTCTTTGTATTTCAGCCTAGGCTCCCTGGGTAGGGAGCGTGGCAAATCTGTTTCAGTTCATCACTTTATTTTTACTGACTCTCACTTCCTCAAGTGTTCACTGCCACTCTTCTGCAGTAGCTGGTTATGGCACCATGTTCAACCTTTTATTACGCGCCTGGCACTGACGATCTTCCTTTGGTCTCATGTGGAACATCCATTGCATCCATTGGTTAACAAAAACGTGCCGATCGCAAACACCAGCAGACAGGTCACTGCACAGCAGCGTACCACAGAGCCGCCCCGTACCTGGCTCTACCCCTCACTTATTTTGCATTTCCCTTTTTTTGAATTTCCCCGCCGCTGCCCACCTTCCCCCGGAGGCGCGGCGGGCGGCTCCGCGCTCCCAGCAGCAGATGGCAATAGCGGCCCGCTGCGGGGCTCAGCCCGGCGAACCTCGGCTCCGAGAGCAGGGAGCAGAGGGGATGGTGCAGAGGTAGGGCAGCGGTTAGTTTGCTGGATCCGGCCGTGATCGACAGGGTAGGAAACAGGGCTGGGAAACTAGGGTTGGATGTTAGAAAATCGCTTTCTACTGCAAAAATGGTGGAACGTTTAGTGTGAGAGCATGCTTTTTTTGTGTGCTAGAGCTATTGTGCCAGTGTTCCTGGATGCTCCTGGATTTTCCTTTCTTTCTCTTCTTTGTCATGTTCTGTCATGGTCTCTGGATAATGAAAGATTAAGATTTATTTCCATTGTTCTGCTGTTCCACAGGAAACCTCCCTATTCGATATACGTTGCATTATATTTCAGTGTAATTTATTTATTTATTTATGAAGCTGCAAATAACTTTAGCTACTTAAACAGGTAATATAGCTCAATGGTATTGAGCTGAAGCAATATAGAATGCCTTTTCTAGTCTTACAGTCATCAGCAGACTGAATCGAGTAACAATACTGAAATAAATATAGGTGAAAGGTTTTTTTGCTGGGCACTGGAACAGGCTCCCCAGGGCAGTGGTCATGTCACTGAGCCTGCAGGAGTTCAAGAAGCATTTGGACAACACTCTCAGAAACATGGTCTGATTTTGGGTGGCCCTTTGGGGACCCAGGCATTGGACTCGATGATCCTTGTGTGTCCCTTCCAATGTGAGATATTCCATGATTCAAAAAAATATATATATTTTCTGGGACATATATATTTTGGTTTTCCACATACCTTTTGATTCTGTTGCAATTCTGGTCTGTAATTTTGTTGAGTTTATTAATACCAGGTCTTGAGAAATAGTTTGGAGCGTGAAAAAAGATGGAACTTAAACCATAAACACGCATCGTTCTGCCCTCAGTTATCACAGTATTGTGATTTGAGTTAGTAAAGATGTGTCATCTGTCTTCTACCTAGCCAAAAATCTTGTTGCGTTATTTTAATAATCCCACCATACTTAGAGCATTGACTAAATATCACAAGATCATTACATCATTTTGTTAGCATCTGTAGCTCTTTAATACTGTAACTTCAGAATATTTGGTCAAAGACTTAACATGCATTAGTACAATGAAGGCCATGGTATTTATCCAAACTTCAGGCTGGGCTGACGTGGAATATACCAGACTACATCTAAACTGGTCTCTGTTGTGCAAAAAATAAAATTTTAATTTGATTTGCGGAAGAAATTAAAATCTTTATTTTAGTGAGATACTACCGTCTAACAGATGGAAAGGAAAATTTGCTTTTGAAATGAAGCCTCTCAAATGATTTCTTTTTATAATTCTAGAGCAAGAAAAATTGTACTTCAATTTGTGATCATAACCATTGACTATACTGCAATCATGGGTTGATAGGGACTTGCCTGATTTCTGAATCCATGTAAATTTCCATATAATTTTTCTAACTGGTTCTACTACTGCAGATACTGATATCATCATGCATATCTGGCCAGCTTGAACCGTAAGCAAGGAAAGCTTGTTTCTGCATGTGAATTACTGCATATCTTCATGGCTAAATGAATTTCCACTATAATGTGTATTGTAAGTCATCAAAGGTAGCAAAGTTCCATGCAGATGAAATGATTTATGTTTGCTGATGTTAGAGAAGAGTAATGGAGAACTTCAGAAGGACCTAGCAAACACACAGCTCAACTCTAAATTTGTATAGTTTGAAAGAATATTCTGAGCATTTAGTCTGGCTACTAAATAAGACAAGTCATGTAATATTGCCTGCTAATTTCTGGCTCAAGCCATTAGTCTGTACAAATATGAACTTTTTAACAATATAAATGATCTCGAGTTCCAGCTGAAATTCTGACCCTTCAACCCTTTGCTTTCTTTGAAGTTGCTGATAGTTTTGCTGTTGACTTTGGTGAGTCTAGGATTTCATACAAATATTTTAAGTGATGTCAGTGTATCTTGCAAAACAATGCTCAAAAGGTTAATTTCACTTACTTTTAACACTTAAAATATTCTTTACAAAGTGAAGTAGTCAGATTAATTTACAGACTTTTTTTTTTTGGTCTGAAATTATGGAGTGATCTAGTTTCAAACATCTCTTGTAGGCGTACATAAGAACAGTGCCTCTCAACTTTATTCTGTATAAGCTAAATAAACAATTCTCCAGAAAGACAGGTTCTTGAGACTTCAGGTTATTCTATTTCCTTTTTTTTTTTTGGTCTTTGTTCCATCAGCTAGACCTCTTGTCTAAGCAAGACCTCTAGTTTTGACTTCTAGTCACTCCTGTAGAGAGACAAGAAATGTTAAATCAGCCATTGATCATGATTATTGACAGTGTAATCAAGACGATTCTTTGGGTGAGTTTGAGTCTGCTTAGGAAAGAGCAACTTTCTCATTAACAAAACCATGTGGACTTCACTGATAATTAATATATTTATTTTTTTAATATCTTCATTTTCAATGATATTAAAGATATAATTGGCTGCAGAGAACTGAGAGCAGATTTCCATGAAAACTTAAATTACTCTCCTTTCTCATACTGCTTTTTGAACCAGTAATTTTGCAGATGTATATGTTAGTTTTAAACTGATTTAGTGTTGACACTTCAGTCATTTAAAGCAAGTATGCTAAATTGCTACCTGAACCTCTATTTATTGTGGGTAAAGTGAGAGCAGAAAAACTAAGATCCTGAGTGAGCTGCTTTATGTAGAGAAAACCTTTCCTGGACAAATCTATTTCTGGTATCCGCCCAGCTAACTTTATCCAACATGCAGAATGCTCTAGAGTATACCCTTGCCTTTATTATGAGGGATGAATTGTGGTTGCTTTATCTCAAACTAGTGTAGTACCAAAAATCAAGAGGTTCAATGATGGATTGGAAAAATGATTAAAGACTGGAATGTGCATAAGGAACATGAAAAGACTGGGGACTGTTCAGATGTACTCAGGGTCACAGAGCAAAGTAACACAGTTCAGAGATCCTGTATAAAAAATAAGTTCCTTCTAGTGATTATGATGACAAAGTAAGAAATATATGATTCTTTTTATAGTTTGAATAATTGAAACCTAAATTTATTCTTGACTTTGCACTACTGTAAACCTAGGTTTCATCTTTGCTTATTAGATCTATTGGATGATTATAAGTAAATCTCTTCCTCTGCATCCTGCATTTTGTTCGTCTTGATAATTTAAAATGAGCTCTATGAAACATGAAAAAATAAGTTGATCTTTTTGATTATGGACTGGACATCTCAGTAAGCCATGGCTTTGTTGTTTACTTTGAGCTACTCAGATGCAAATAGGTAAGGTGGAATTAACCCAAAAGCCAGAAAATCCAAAATACTTAAAAAAAAAAAAATAAATATATATAAAAAAAAATAAAATAAAATAAAGGTCTAAATTAGTATGTATCCTGAAACGTATGATTTTTTTTTTTTGTATTCCGGACCAAGTCTTAGTAACTTCTTCCAACTGTATTTAGTAAGAAATGCTACCTCATTCTGCATACATGCTTTGTCAATCACGTTTACCAGCATTAGTATCACAAATAGTCTGATGGAACTCAGTGATCTAATGTCATTGAAACAGGGATCAAAAAGTAGTAGCATATATAGGTTTCTAAAACAAAAAGTACTAACACCCATGAAGGCCAAGTTTTATTTCATTTGACTCATGAATACAAAACTGTATGTTATCTTTCTGAAGACAGATTAATACATGTCAAACCTATTGCATATCACCTGCAGCTGATCTGTTTTTGCAGTTTGTTTTTATAATGTGCGCACTGTAAATATATACGGTCACATAAGCATCCTAAAGATATTTTCCTCAGATATTCTGTTCTAGTAGTCTCCCCACGAAAATGTTACAGTTGGTAGGTGTGACAAGTCTCCATTTGAGAACCTTGAAATGAAACACTTGTGGTACGATATACTACCTTAACCAGAAATTGCAAAAACATAGTACAAGCTGATACTTCAGTAAGCACTAATTAGCATTGTATTTTTATAGCTGTTTGTTTTTTTGTTTTTTTTTTTTTACTGTAGCAGAATTTCTTACATGTAAAATATATCCATATGTCAATGATTGTTTTATATAAAAATCGTGTTCATGAAACACTTCTAAAAGTACATTTAAGGGACAGGAAGTCAATCTAGAAAGCAGTAAAACCTTTAAATATGCATAAAACGTAATTTTTAAAAAAATTATTAAATTGGTCTTACATCATTTGCATTTGTGTGCTGTAGCAAGCCTTAAGTAGTGTTTATAGAGTTATCATGGTAATCCTTTCTAGTTTGAAAAATCTTGACTACTGCCAATCTTGCGCTTCAAATTCACTCCCTGAAGACCAGCCCCTGGCAGGTTCTTTGAGACTGTTTGCTCTTCTATGCATTATAGTTTAAAATAAGCATAATCTGGTAAAATGCCAGTCTTTTTCAACCTTCCTGTATCCCACACCCATGTTTTTTTCACCTGCCTAATTTAAACAAAACTTATCTAAACAATTAAGATAAGCATTGAAATGTACTCTCAATAGTCAAATCAGCAAACCTCTCGAAACCAGAACTGAAATACAATCTCTCTAAATTAAACAGTCTACAATGGCAATCATGTTTGTATTTAAACATTTTATTCTGAAAGGATTACAGCATTGGTCTCCATTTTTTTTTCCTGCCTAGACAAGAGGGCGACATACAGAGTCAAACAAAATATATTTATTCTCTAAGAACTGAGCTTGCATACTTCTTATAAACAAACTGTATAGGTGTATGAAGTCAGACTTCACATAATCAGTAACTGTCCTTAACATTATAGGCAATTGTTTGAAAAGTATGTAGCTGTTTATATTAACTATGTATGGTTATATATTTTGTTGTATGCCTCTCTATATGTATTTATATGTATGTTAAAAAGAAAAAAAAAAAAACACAAAAACAACTTTATTCTTACATGTATTATTATGTATTTGTAACACTATAGAACAATGGAAAATGCTGAGTTCTAAAAAAATTGACTAGTATTTATAATAGAAGAAGCAATGTAAAAAGTGATACCAAAGATTACTTCTTCATCATGTCTCCTACTTCTGTTACACCAAATTTTCAAAAATATATATGCTTTGTTAATTGATTCTAATTTTATTGCTTCCCAGAGACTTAAGTAAATGCATTGTTCTTGAAGTTATATAAAAATGTTAAATTCTTTACAAGCAAACCAACCTGAAGCAACAGCTCAGCTTAATCCATGTCTTCTGCTTGAAAACTTAGTATGCTGTTCTGGCTTCTTACACAAGCATTAGATCAAGGTGAATTACTACCACAGAAGAACTGTGTGCTGTTTCTTGCCTCTAATCCATGCTATGTGTGCATGTCTTGAATAACCAACCTACATGTATGTTGTGCTATGTGTACTTACCTTTACATCCTTAGAAGGTTGAGAGTATTTGCTAATAGATAAACGTATCACAAAGATACCTAGGTACCTAGGGCAAGCAGGTAGGTAATAATATATATTTTTTAAATTTATGCTATTTCTGTCCAGTGTAGCTGACCATCTATTATCAACATTATTCATTAGTCTACCCCTTGTCAACATTTTTTTTTCTCTAAGTTGTGCAAATTCAGGTGCTCCTGTTTAAAAATTCTTTTAAATCATTTAATTTCTGAGGATCTTTAAAATATATGTATATATAGCCATAATCCTTGAGTGTTTTGCTGGAGCTCCCATTAGCCCAGGGGCATTTTGTTTTACACTGCATTTTCCTTATTCCATTTTTATTTCAAAGAGACTCATTTAAGAGTTAAATTTCTGCATTAGGACTTCTGTATTTCCCTTAATTGAGATGAAGAAGAATCCCAAGAGAGCAGTAGTAGTTTGTGGAACTATCACTGACAAAAATATGACTGTGCAGTAGGTCTGTGTTAGATGAACAATAAGCTCATATGGAAAAAAACAGAGAAGAAGATAGCAATCCTTGAAGCTATGGTTTTATTATGTAAACAATTCAATGACTTTAATGCAAATTTTGCAATTTAGTTGATATTATATAATAACATTTAGTTGATTTTTTAAATTTATTTACCTTGATATTGAGTCATACTGTCATAATCTTTATGGTAGAAAAGGAATTCAACGCACTCTGATCTTCTTCTAACTCTCTCTTGGCTCTTTATTAATAAAGTAATTAATTTATTTATTTTGATGAGAACATTGAGGAAGACATATTTAGTGTTTTTGTTTTGCTGCTGCTTCTGAATTTGGCAGCCTACCTGTCAGTCATTCTGAGGAACACGATGGAATTGTCGATGTTGAGGCTTCTGTCTGTTTTGCTAATATCTGCATACATGGTGTTTTTGCATATTCTTTCAAATATGTGTCAGTGAAGGTTTCTATTCCATATTCAATAAGTAGACAAACCATTTATTGTTGGTTCTAGTTGTTTGCTTTTATGCTTTGTTGTGTTTTTTTTGTTTGTTTGTTTTTCCAGAAACATTTCATATTTTAGAGCAGGCTACACGTATATATGGTTTTGCACAAGTTTCTTTTCTCGTGTTGTCTCGTTCCATTGCTTAGGTTCTGTCAACGTGTTATTCTTCTACTGATGCTGGTTCTGACTGTTTAAGTTTACTACCTATAGATTATTCTTGGAGCAGCCTTCTTTAATCAAATCCTAAATTGTTCAAAATCATTCCTGGAATGTAGATGGTTTTATTGTTAAGGAACAATTATCTAAGATGGAAGTTAGGGAAAGGTACCTTGGATATTGTAAGCTCTCGGTGTTTTCTAGTCTTGTACCTCAGAGTCACACAATGTTGGAACAACTTTGAACCCCCTAAACTAGTGTCCCACACACTATGGTGATTCTCTGCTGTACAAATAGGAGGTCCAGTGAAGAATACTGTCTCTGTAACCTGCTGAAGTGACTCTTGCTGCTGTTTGACAATGGAGATTTGAAGTCTTGGAAATAGTCTTGGTGTTCTCTTGGAGAATGGGAGCAGATGTGAATGCAAAGAGACAAAAATGTGCAGGAGGGAAAAGGAGTGTCATCTTGGAGTGATACTGATTTTTTTTGGAGTCATGGAAAAGGTAATTGCAGTGGAAAACAGCATGAAAAATGTTGGTGGTTTGTTTTTCTCCCAGAAGCTGGGTGTGTGTGTATATATATATATATATATATATATATATATATATATATATATATCTGAGTATAGCAGGACTGGTTCGGAATTCCTTGTGCAAAATTTAGGTGTCTTTGCTTTAGCTACTGCTCCTCCATGAGGAGATAAACTGTAATCTGTAATCAGTCAAGTGGAATTTGGAATCGCTCAGTCAGCTTTGGTTGGATAGCAGTGTTTCTGGGAGGCCTCACAAAGAGGTCAGTCACTTCTGGATAGACTCCTAAGACAGCAAATCTTAGGAGTTTTACTTCGGAAAGCCAGAGAAGTAGACAGTATAGACAGTAACTATAAGCTTACTATGAGAAGGGAAGACGAAGAACCAACTTTTGGACTGAGTATCAGTCTTCTGATAGTCACCTATAAGCAAGATTGTGCCTCATGAGAGTTTATGACAAAATTTGGATCCAAAATATTGTGTTAAGTCTTTTTCTTATTCCTGAAATTCTACTTAGTGACATATTTCGAATTTTGACCACTTTAGAAGGAAGAACCCAGACTTGCAAACAGAAAAGAATTTCCAAGTGCTGGCTAGCTGTAGGAAGCTGTCTTTTCTCTTACAGCTTATGTACATGTTACTGTTGTTGGATTTAGATTCATAGTCTGTGTAGATATGCTGTGTCTGTATTGGCTGTCATGTTTGTTTCAGTGGTAGCTGGTAGTTCACGTGCTCCTAGGTGTATACATGATGTTAATGATCTGTTTTACAAAACAAACAAAAACAGAGCTGCTTCCATTTATAGCCTTTCAGAGAATACAGTTTGCATTCTACAACTCCCTGTCTTTGATCTCATTGGTGGCTTGGTTACATACTATGTTCCGCTAAAGGCATGTTAGTGGTGATTGTTTGTTTTTTTTTTTTTTTTTAAATGTCTGTGTTCCATTTTTTTTTCTGTGCATATGGGAGAAGATCTCTCTGTTCTGAGTTCAGCATGCAGCTGAATGTAGTCATGTTCTTTACAGTAATCTCAATTTTTTTAGTCATAATATTATCTTCCTGCCAGGTGAACTTTCCTCCATGGTGCCCAGCCAAGTTTGCAAATTAATATTACTAGGAATGCTAAATCTTTATCCTTTTGCATAAATTTTATTAAATTTCCATTTTGAAACTAGTATCTAAGTGAGTTGTTATTGTGCATATGCATATTTTTTTCTTGTTCAATTTATGTTGTAGAAGTACAGAATGCAATTAAAACTCTTCCATTCTGCTAAACTTTCCATATTCTTCTACAGTTGTATAAAAAAGATATAATTTCTGTCCCAAAGATATTAGTTTAAATTTTTGTAGGTTGTGACAAAAACAATGAAAATATCAGGAAAGTTCAAGACAGAAAAAAATATTCCTCTAACTATGTAGAAATCCTTGATTTTGGCTACAAATCTGTTGAAATGTTCTCTTTTACTTCTCTGTCCTTTATAGAGTCAAGAAACCTTTTGTGACTGCTCTTCAACCTCTTTTTTTTTCTTTTTACTGGGTAGATTTTCTATAAACATCTGTTGACCAGTGCTTGCTTTAATAAATAAATAATTTTGGTTTGTAGTTCTTTTCATTTTTGTCTGTGCATATTTGTCTGTGTATATATGGTTCAAATTTAATAGTATCTCTGTGTACAACTACACAATTATATATAAATAATTGTTATGTATAATATTGTATAGTATTATATACATTGAATATTTTTTCTGTATTAGTGCTTGAAACTAGTACTGGTTTTATTGACAGTGGTGACAATATGAACACAAGAAAATAGAAATTGGCAGAACTATTAAATCTTGAATGTAAAAACAGAATGCCTGAATTTGATTTGATTAAAGTAAAGTTTTTTTTCTATGGGAGTAAGAGGCACTAAATATTCTCCACTGCTGCATTATGAATGCAGCCGAAAGACTGGATAATGTGCTGGCTATTAAAGAGTATTTTACAGTAGTCAAGACCAGGGAATGGCAATGTCAACTGCGAAACAAACAAACAAAAAAATCACCTTCTACAAAAGTGATATGGGTGAACATATCCATTGACTGCAAAACTCTTAAACCCTTCTCCAGATGTTTACATCAAAGTGTACTGTAAGTGTAACAGGTCAGGAGATCTTGAGGGGAAATTAATGTTTGTCTATATTTTTCTTCTTTATTTAGTTGCCATATGGAATCTTTTGGTGATATATTTAAGTCTGTTTTGTGTAATCATGCTCATTGTGTGGAGGGGACAATGGATATATTTAGCTAGTTAGCGTGGCTGCGGAAGAAAACATTGTTTTATCAAATTGTCTGGGTAATGGAATTAAACATACAACAGTTGTGATTTATTTTTATGAACAATCATGTTCTACTTTACAGTGCTGCAATATCACCAAGAAACAGAAGTTCATCTCTTGATTTCCAAAGAGGGGAAAAGAAAGTGGTGAATGTTGAAAAATCCTAATGGGATATTTAAGTGCTATATAGATCTTTATATATAAACATTTTTCCCAAGGTGGGGGGGGGGGGGGGGAGGAGAGGGAGGACTAGGACGGGGGAAGAGGTTTGAAACAGATATACTAGGATCTAATTTCTCCAAGTTCTTGTCTCAGACTGATTTGTTTTAAGCAGCTCCCTGAAGTATGTACACTCTTCTGCATACCTGTTTTGTTGAAAGTACACAGACCTGGCACCATTGTGTTTGCCAGGCATTCTCTTATCTCGTGCAAGCATTCAAACAAAAGTGTTCTATTGCTCCCTTAAGTAATCCATGGGTGATCTTAATGTTGAGCAAAAGTCAGAACAGGAACTTATGTCATATTTCTTAGTGCAGGAGCAGACAGTCTCTGGAAGGAAGGACGATGGGGGTAGAGCAGGCAGAAGACAGCCAGTAAGTCAAAATAAATAGCTGAAGGGTTGCAAGTGTGTTCACGTATAAAAACATTGCGTAAGCTTAAGAATGAAAACTGAGTTTCACAATATATCCTGTTTTTAATAGAGCTGTTTGTATACATGCTTTGACACGTGTTTCTTCAAAGTAGAGGGGCCTAACCAATCTAGACCCAGTATTTATTTGCATGCGTGTTTTGGTTTCCTGTTCTCAAGGCAAGTTTGGCTTGTTTCAAAGCACATAGATTTGCCTACTGCGCAAAAGGGAGTATCAAAAACTACATACAGTACCTTGTTGAGAGAGCATCTTTAAGTCTGTTAAATAACTAAGAGCAGATTTTTGCATGCACCCTCTACCTAAAAACAAAATAAATGTGTTGCTTCCTGGACTGTTATCTGGTACATTGCTGTTATCTTTTAGATGCTCTTATTTTGTGGCAAGGGAAGGATGAGGGAAAATGGGAAAAAGATAAGGTTTTGCTTTTTTGTTATTTCTAAAAATTAAAGACTTTTATAATTGTTTTTATTATTATTGTGTCAGTCCTAAAACTTAGCTTCATGCCTTCCTTATAGATAGTGTACCCTGCTTAGTTTGAGATCAACACTACTTTGTTTATAATTTTCTTATACTGTAACTAAAACTATGTCTCAGGCCTGGAAAGGGGGAATGTGATGAGTCCCAGACTCAGAGTGGTATCTCTAAATGGTTTAAAACAATCGGAAACCAATGAACTTGAATTATATTGTCTGTAGTCTTTAGGTATATACACAGAATTTCTCTGTGACAGTTAAAGACACGGATTTATAGGACATAATACCCTTGTGCTGTATTGCTCTCAGTGATCATTTTGCAATTCCTAGATGAATCTCACCTAGGGGATTATGGTACTTCCTGTATAAATACAGACACATACATACCACACATCTCATCACAGTAGAGGTAAAAAAATAATGAAGGTCAAAATGGAGAAAAGATTGGTATAGTGTGATTTTAAAAAAATAAATATTTTGTTACCATCACATACATTCTAATGCGACATTCTAAATCTCAACTTTTAAAGTCTGGATGACAAGAATTAGATTTATTTGTCCTGTCAGTGAATTGTCAGTGTGCTTATAAAAAATATTCTAAAGATAGTAATTTTTGTTTTCATTTTGCATAATTCTTGCTTTGTGTTAGATAAGAATAATTCTTCGTTAGTGCGCACAAACATTACCTGTGCCTCAGTAAATGTTCCTAATATTAGTGGGGAGGCAGGTTTGTGTTCCTAAAAGTGTGTCCCTAGATTTTATTTCCTTTGGTAAAAGGTAGTTAGATGGAAATCACTCTCTATGCTTGTTGAACCTGCTTTTTGACACTGAAAAAATACAGTATGTGTGTGGCGCCAGAATTGGTTGGGAACAGGAAAGGCATATTTTGTATCTGTACTAAACCTGTCGGCTTAGTGCATAGAAGACTTGACCCTTGTCAGGTGTCTTGAAGTTAACTGGCTGACTTATGGATTAATCAGTTTAAGACTGAAACCAACCAGTGACAGGAATGAGTTCTCTGTGTGTGTGTGTGTGGCTGTGGTGCAGATTTACAAATTTTTATAATGCTTTCAGTCAGACCGTGAAAGTCTGATGTAAAGCTTATCTCTGATCTCTGGCTATGGCCATACTCGTGGGATCGTGTGTGTATGTGTTTGGGGGAAGGGAAATGAATTCTTTAACGCTTGACACCTGGCTCTGCCAGGTTTCTAGCCCATAGTCTTAGGCATGGCACTATTCGAGGCATTAATAAAGTTAAAACCCTTAAGCTGTATGACCAATAGGTCATAAAAACTATTGCTGAGTGTTGTGCTCAGGCTTTCTTTCACAGCTGGATTATCATCTTGACAACTAATTCTTTTTTTTTTTTATAGCTGTTGTTAACTTGGACAATTCTGTGGTTGACCTAGAGACCCTTCAGGCCCTGTATGAGAATGTGAGTAATCAAAGTCCATAAAATAAAGGAATACTGCAGGTCCATATGAAAGTATTTTTGTCTTGCATCAGTAACTGTAAGAAATCTGTAGAATGTCCTATTTTGAAGTGACTATTTTGTCCGAAGCAATTAAGATAGTGATAAGCAGTTGAACTGTATTAATAGTCTTCATGTGTTTTATACAGAGCATATCTATTACTTATAGTATTGTGATTTGATTTCTAAATGAGAATTTTTTTTTTTTTTTTACTCTTGTATGTATTTTTGGGTAGGGCAGTCTTTGGTCAATAGGCATCAGGCCTTGCACTCCAAGACTTACCCTAGTAACTTCACTAATATAACAAACGTGTTCAATTAAAAACATTTGTTTTAATAAGAACAACCATTTCATTATTTCATTTGTGGAACTGTAGTTTTAATTGTTATTTCAGGGTTTCCTTCAAAATAATTTCAGCTCTTTGAAAGCAAAAGGCTTACTCTAAGTTAATGCAATGAAAAGTAGGAGGCTTCATAAATGACTGGTGCTTATCATCAGAGTATGTTTGACTATTAGATATGCAAAATCAAGGATTCAGAATGTACTCAGGTATGGTCAAAGACTGGCTTTAGCAAGTTAAATGCAAAACTCAATGAGGTGGATTTCAGAAGCACGTTTCTGTCTTCAGCTGGGGCCAGTGAGCATTACTGCCTTCTTGGAGCACATTGCCTGGAGACATAGGTATTTCCAGAAAGAGCAAAGAGGCTCTCTATTTACCCTCCAAAACACAAAGCTGTGTGAAACAGAATGACATTAAAAAACAATGTATGATATTGCATTGGACTTTTTATTTCCATCATGTTATAATTTCATAATAAATTCCTTAATTTGCACCTTTCTGATTTTGGGGGATTTGGGGGACTGTTTTTACAGCCTATTTTGGAATGATTTATTAATTTCTGGAATTTCTCATTAATGAAACACTTTAGGGCATGAAAAGAGAGTTAAGCTCTAGTCCTCTCTGAGTGGGGGTGGGGGAGGGGGAAGGGAAGTTTGTGATTTTCTAATAAGAACTCAGAAGCTCTACAGTTCTTATTTCATCCCTGAAGAATTAGCTCCCCCAGCACTCCTAAGGAAGATAATGACCTAATGGAAACCTGTCTGAACTATATCCCCCCCCAGCCTTTACACTTTAAACACTTCTCATCCTTATTCCATAGCATTTTTGGACAGTCATGTGTTATTTCTTTATTTTTATTTTTCCTTCCAATATTTAAAGGGGTCCTACAGGAAAGATGGGGAGGGACTCTCTGTGAGGGACTGTAGTGATAGAACCAAGGGGGGAATGGTTTTAAACTAAAAGAGGGGAGATTTAGATTAGATGTTAGGAAGAAATTTTTTCGTCTGAGGATGGTGAGGCACTGGAACAGGTTGCCCAGAGAAGCTGTGGATGCCCCATCCCTGGAAGTGTTGAAGGCCAAGTTGGATTGGGCTTTGGGCAACCTGCTCTAGTGGGAGGTGAGGCTAGAGTTGGGTGATCTTCCAAACCAAAATATTCTATAGTTTTGCATTATTTTTAATATGCCTCCTTGCACAGCTATATCCCATTCCACACATTCTTTAGCATGCAAAAAAAAAAAAAAAAGTAATTTGATATATTACATATGCATGATTGTGAGAGATTGAGTTATTGCAAGTATGGAATAGATACTGCCCTGATGATCAGTTTTTTGCAAAACTTCACTCCTTTGTGTTGCATTTGACTTTATTAGTTTAAAAAGTAGTCCTCTTTTGTTGCTGAATATCATTTGTGCTAACAGGATATTTTTCAATCGCTTTCTTAATCTCATCTGTAATATACTTCTGAATTCTATTATAATAGATTACCTCCAAATTTGCAGTTTGCTGAAATACCAAATGCTGCTTTTGTAATAACTTTTGCTAATTACTGAGAACGTCTGGGAAAAGTTGGCCTAATTGAGGAAAATATATGCTAGTTTGGGGAAGACTCAGAAAGTTTGAATGACTGTATTATAGACTTTTTCTGTGAATAAAAGATGTATCAGCCCAACTTTATCACTATATTTGCTTGGGTGCAAGAAAGCAGGAAAAAAAATACATGATTCAATTCATTTGGAGAGACCTTCATCAGAGGAGCTGAATCTTGTTGCTGGGTCCTTTGGTAAAACTGACTGAAAAGAAGCCTCTTATTTTGTTGTTGTTTATCTTTGATTACAGATTGAAAATACAAATATATTAATCAGATCTTGGTAGCTTCACTAATTATAAAAATACTGTTCAATTAAAAAAAAAAAGTGAGCAATAGGTGATTCAAGAGGCACTAACATGTTTGACTCCTCCCTTAATTCTCAGCCTCATTCTGTGTTGTGGGTGGGGATAAGGTGACTAACTCTGTTATATTGTAGCCATTAACCAAATTTTTAGTTCTTAGAGTTTATTTATTGAGTTGGATTTTTTTTTCTGGATATTTAAATACCTTTATACTAGTTCTAAGCCTTTCTATCTGATCTTTATGGAACATATGGCAGCATTTGTTTTACAGTCTTCCATCAGAATGTGTTTTTTTTTTTTTTTTTTTCCCTGATTGCATATGTCTGGCATGGTGCTTTCCCTTCTTAAATGTGAATGAAATTTGGGCAGTCTCCAAACCTAAACACACCCTAATTTCAAAAACCACAGTCCCAAGGGCTCAATTCCTGTTTACTGAGGAATTAAAGTCTTGTTAAACCACAAAGTTACTGTATATATCTTAGTGACTTTTTATAAATGAAGAAACTCACACCCCACCAATGACCCAAGCTCTCAATAATTTAATAGTATTAACTGGTACTGGAGTTAGTGAGAAACTCTTTGTTACTGCAGTCCTGGCTCATACAGTGTTATCATTCCCACATATGGTTGTGCAGCTTTCTTTATAAAGCTGTTCAAATGTGTTGACAATTAACTATGTATTAAGACAATATTAATAGGAAAGCCTTAGTAGATAAGTCTACATGTGGAACTTTAATGTGCTTTCACAGCTAGCATCTACCAGAATGGCCTTATGGGCTCAGTTTTTCTCTGCATTTTATTTTATTTTATTTGTATTTTTACTTATATCTTATAAACATACACGTAATGCACTTTAAATTGGTGGTTTCTCTGCTTTATATACAAAGAACTCCAATTTGGAGTCAGTCAACAGTCAGTTAATAATTTACTTTTAATGAGCTGCATTCCATTTTACCCTTTTATCATTACAGTATTTTTTTCCTGTTTCCATCTATTTTACAAAGATTGGGGATACATTTATCACATTATTATAAAAAATATTTTCTGCAGATTTTTTTTCAATTTGCTATGGGGGGGAGGGAAAGAGAAATTGTTGCATCCCTACTCCTTAAGATCTTTTTTTTTCCAGGTGCCGTCTATTTAGAGAGGAAGAAGGCAGATAAAACTGAATACAGTTATCAATTCACTGTATGTCTTTAACTATGGTGGTTATAATGAGAAATAAAATTATTTGTGGAGAAGTGAATATTCACCTTGAAAGCAAGTAGCTTCTTAGCAGACATTTTATCTGAAATACCCCTTCTTGAAATCAGGTTAGGCTTAAGGCCTGCTGTATTTTCACTGTATTGTGAAAATAAGTGTATAAGAATTGCTTGAAAACTGTATCAAAGGATTCTGCTTTCTGCATTTGTTCTTCTAAAATTGCCTTACATCACAAATTCAAATCTCTATAGTTTCTTAATTCCTCTTACATTCTGTTCTATCCATATATTTAAAAGACAGCTCACTGCTTTCAAAAACCTCTAAATGCCTATTGTAAGAACAAAAGCATCGAGAAGTGTGCAGTGTTTGCCTCTACTTTACCACTAAAATTCAAACCTCCCCAATTATTTCTTGTGATTTTTTTAAACAGACTATTAAAATGCTCCATCTTAACATTTTTCAGCAAGATAATACAAACCTCTTATACAAGACGCAGCTTTGAAAGAATATGATAATTGCTGTTAACGAGGATATCTTTGTATATATTTGTTTCATTTACTTTTGACAATGTTCTTTAGACAAGTCACTTTTGAAATGTTACATTCCCAAAAATAAAACCAAACAAAAATAAAATATGAATAATAATAAATGCTTTCAAACTGATCTAAGGTCAGAGGTAAGGTTCTGTTGCAAGGAGAAAAGTACAGGAAATAGAATTATGTTGTAAAGTGGAAGCATGGCCCTTACCACATTTTTGATCCTAAATAAGATTCGTAAGATTCTACACTGGCAAAAGTGGGAAAAGAGTTAAAACTGAAACAGCATGCTTTTGTGGTCTTTCTATCAGATTTATGGTGCCTGATTTTAGATATAATTAACATAAAATTCTGGTATATTACACTGTTCTGTTCTATTTGTAATATATATATATATATAAACAAAGGAAATAAAGAGCATTGACATTCAAAGAGGTGTTAATACAATCAGATTAATGAATTTTATGGGATGTATTGAATGTTCTTTTTTGACACAAATGCTGAAGGGTAATACAAAAGCTTTTTTTTATTACCTATCTGCAAATTTGAGAACAGATAAACATTAGCCATACAAAAATAAGCTAACCAGTAACAATTTTGAGAAATGATTTTCAACAATAATTGTGCAGAAGACTTGTCATCCTCATTCTTTTTGTCATAATTTAAAGTACCTAGAATTTTTATTTTGTGTTATACTTTGTTTACATTCTTTCTGAACATTTTTTTTTAATTATACTTTAAAAAAAAAATGTAAAAAAAGTTAGTAGGGAAACTGACTTTTGGAGGGTTGTTTTTTTTTTTTGGGGGGGGAGCGTAAATTGAATAATTGAAGGGTTTTTTAAGTCTAAGTTGAATAAATAAAATTGATCTCCCTAAAAAATCATGTCATTCACATACCTAGACTCCTGTGGGTCTGACAACATGACTATTAGAACAATGCTGCATTGCCTGGCATCGTTCAGATTTCTAAAATCTGTAGTTTTTATTGATTGTCAACAGACTTTTTACTGATTAGAAATGAAATGGAGATTTTTTTTTTATTTTTTTTTTTATTTTTAAGTCTCCATTGGCTATGAATGTCTAGGTAAAGTTAAGAACTCTTTTCTTTACACCTGCTCCCTAACACAAAATATAAAGCAAGCCTTTCCTCTCAACAGCACCAGCAGTGCTCAAAAATGGAAACTTCTGGTGTTGAAAACTAGATTAGAAATTTTGAAAAAAGCCTTAAAAAAAAAAAAAAGTATTCTCTCTGTTAGATAGAGAGAATGTATAAAATACATATTCATATTATAAGCTACTTACTGGGAAAATTACAGAGTGAGTAAATTAGCTACTTGCACTTATCTAAAATCAAACAAATGAGTTGAATAACAGCCATTATAGCTTTGTCAAGAGAAGATAATGCCAAAACAATCTCATTTCCAACTATTTCCAACTATATTTGTAGTAGTATAGTAGTATTGCGGGCATTGGCATTGAAGGCTGACGGGGGAGAGGGGTGGCTTTGACGCTGTCACAGGGTATTCTAGAAAAGCCCATGGAAGATTGGGCCAATTGGTCCAATTTGGAAGCTCAATTGGCTCTTCCAAAGGCTGGCTGAAAAGCTTAGAAAAGTGTTCTAATCACAGGAATTCCTTATTAAATGAAGCAATACATTGATGGTGGCTCCTCACCTTTCTATTAAGAGTTTGGAACTACGCAATATTTTTATTTGCTATATTCATACACATTATAATGTTTTTAAAATGTTTTCATATTCAACAGCAGCCTAAAATAAGGCTGAAACAGTTCTGAGTATTACACTTTGATTAAAGAAATGTGGGTCAGTAACTAATAGAGCCAAGTAAAACACTGATTTTAAGCTAAAACCATGATTTACTAGTCGAAACCTGGATGTAGTGGAATTGTTCAGAGTAAAACACATGTTTGGCTGAGGACATACTCCTGTCTTTGCAACAGGAGAAATAGTAAATTGCAGCATGGGAAATTTAGATAAGATATTAGGAAAAGTATTCCAGGGATGAGGATAGCAGAGAACACTGGCTGTTGGAGAAGTTTTGGATTCTTTCACCTGCAGCTTAGAAGACAGGGAGGAATAATACCTGTCAGAGATGACAGAAGTTCTGATACTGCTTGGGCAAGGGGGATAGAGTGGATGATACTGTGACAAAGAGGTGATCTTTGAGTTGACCTCAGGAGTTAAAAATATATTGTCCTTATATTTCCTAATTTTAAAATATGTCTTGTGATCAATGCAATACTTTAGGAGAATTTATTGTTTTATTTTTTCTTCAATTTAAGTGGCTACTGTCAAAAATGGAGTAAAGCATTGTAACTCACATTTGATTTCAAACCAATATATGTATATGTGTGTAAATGTCTATTATTTTTAAATAAAATATAGGAATTTTATTATAAAAACTATTTGTTTAAATAGCTTTGGAAGTTTACAGGAACTATAAGTTAGCAATGGTATTTAAATTAATATATATTAATATATAAGATATTAATATATATCTTAAGTGATTTATTGAAAGTTACTTAAATGAATGCATAAAACAAAAGTAATTTTTAATACACATACATACACATACACATAGCTTTAGTTTTTCCATTAATTTTACTTTTTTGCATTTGATTTCCACCTCTTGCTTCTCCCCCCTGTGACTGGGCATGCCTAATTCTTCCTTTTTGTCAGTATTAACAAAATAAGCATTAACATAGTAACAGAAGAATTTTCCTGTGGAATTTGAAGGACAAACATATCATACCCAACTCACTCATTTCAGACTGATTATGGTCATTTTTGTTGCACTCATAGCTTTGGAGTCTGTTCAGGCCTGTCAGAAAGCTTTGTGGGTCAAAATTAACTCTGACCATTTAGAGTCCCTTCTACAGAACTGTGTGAGACCTCTAAGAAGGAAGAAAAGTGCTCATTTGTTTAATGCTCTGGCAAAAGATTAGTTGTATTTCCCACAAGTTTTTGGAAGGAAATCTCTCTGTGTCAGAGCTTTGTAACACCGAAATCTTAGAATGCCATTTTTCTTGAAGATCAATATTTCTAATAAGTTGTTTTGTTTTTTGTTTTGTTTTTATCATCAGTTACCTATTGTTAGAAGATAAACCCTTTAAGGCAATAATTTTTTCTTTCTTTTTTTTTTTTTGGTTATTCTTTAAAGTTGCATACTGTGAATACAGATACAACATGATACTGTTGACTGTGAGAATGTGCTCTAAGTATAGCTAGAACATTATGGTGTTTCCAAGATGAAGGATAGATGCCACTGCTCACAGATTTGGATTCTCTTACTGACCTCAAACAGTCCTCTGCTAACAGGTGACATAGATTTCAGTATGCAGCTACTTCCTTTGATTAAGTAGTATCCATGTTGCTTCCCTTGTACTTCTAAAATATATGGATGCAATCCTTTGACAGGTAGGAGAAATGAAGTTATGATGGAAGAAAAGAGTGTTGTTATGTATTGGGCCTGGAGCCAAGACTATTCAATCTAGAACTAATGCTTGTTTGTTTAAGTCTTATAAAGAGACATCTTTCCTAATCCTCACTCCATGTCCAGATGAGTCTTCTAAAATGTCTGAATCCATTTTTTAGACCTTGGTATCCTAAAAAGCTCCTTCTCCTCAGGATAAAGCAAAAATTACTACTGTAATTATATTCCTATATCCTACACCTGCCTCAAAAGAAGCAATACCTATAACAGGATGAATCCCCAGGTTTGTTTTCCCACACTGAAGTGTTTTTGGGGTATGCATAAAGTAGTCTAAGACTAGCTCTTAAAAATAAGATAGATATGATAGATTGAGGAAGGACTGAACAAGTCAAGGGAAAGTATTATTCTCCTCTCCTCAGCACTGCTGAGCCCAAATCTGGGGTGCCGTGTCCTGTTTTGGCCCTCCCCAGTGCAAGTGACATGGACATGGGGCAAGTCTAGTGCAGAGCCACAGTGGTGATGAAAGGCATGAAGGACATGTCATACAAGAAGAGGCTGAGAGAGCTAGGGGTAAGCTTGCAGGAGAGCTCAGGGAGGTGTTACCCAGCATGTCTGAGTAAGGAGTGAAGTGCAGAGATTGCCACACTAGACATTACTGGTCTATGGGCCTCTTGAAATTTAAATGCTGGAGATTTCATTTAGAAATAAAAATACCATTTTAATTTCTTTTCTGTAAATGTGACACTGGAACCGACTACCTAGGGAGGTTGAGGAGTCTCGATCCTGAGAGAGATCCAAAACCTGACAGAGCAATCTGTTCTGGCTGGTCAAATGGTCTTGGTGTCATTTCCAGACTTACTGGATTGATCAGAGAAACTGAGGCATCTTTCTGTTTCACGTAAGGATTTTCGCCTTTTTCACATGAGATGTTCAACAACCTCAGTAGAACTGTCCAAACCTGACTTTCTAGTTTCAAATTGCTGCTGTAGCCATGGCAGTATGATTTTAGCTAGTTCCCTAATTCTTCTAATTGTGCTAATCATGCAAAATCAGGCAAGACAGGTGCAGCCAATCTTTTGCTTTGGCATTAAGTAGTTAGAACATAATTTTCCACTGTTGTCTATGAGATCTGTGGTGGAGCAAATTCAAAAACGTATGCAGTGTTTTCTTAAACGAATAAATATAAATAAATAGATATATCTATATTTATTTATATCTATGTTTATATTTCCTACTTTTTCTTACATTATTGCACAGATTCATGTTTTGAATCTATTTTGAATCTATTTTGAAAACCACCATGGATGTCAAAAGAAAGGTCAGGAGGAGAAATTTCTTTCCATTTCTATTCTTTTCCATGATATTTGATTTTCCAGCACTGTAACTGGAAATAAAAAACAATTTCCATGTTCCATGATACAAAAAAAAGAAGTGAAGCTCTGTTTCTTTTGATTTGAATATTGAAGAAGAGACCACAAAATGTACCACAGAGTTCTCCAAGACACTAGACAGCTTACATATAATTGTTTTTACTTATTAAGATACAAAATGAAAATAATTTTGCTCCATAGAAATATGCAGTAGTTCTCATGTATTATGGTATATATGATAGCTCCATTATAAATCAGTTAATTGCTGTTATTCCATAGCTTTTTCCAAATGCAAAATAAAGTTTTAATTGCAGTAAGCAATGCAAACATTTTCATTTAGGTGGGTTTGTTTGTTTGTTTTAAGTAGTAGATATTATTTAAATATATTTAAAAATCAGTTTGCATGCAAATGCAACCCAATAGACTTGGAAAGAAAAACACATCTCAATAAGAAAGCTCTTTGATTCGAGGGTTTAATAAACAGTCAAAGCAAAGGGAATGGGGACACAGATTATTCTCAATACGTGGTTGAATGAATAAATCTTTTACAGATTATCAGTAATCAATAAAATTGATTGTTCTGTTTTCATTTTACTTAAAATCACTCCGTGGACTAAGTAGTTTTACTATAAGCAGATACCAGAAAGGAAAAAAAATCCATAAATGAGATTAGTGACAAGAGCATCTGTTTGTGCTTTTTGACTGGGTTTTTAAGTAACACTTTTTAATTACTTTGTTTCTTTATTCCAGAGAGCACAATCGGATGAATTAGAAAAAATAGAAAAGCACAGCAAGGCATCTAAGGAAAAAGAAAATGCGAAGTCTTTGGATAAGCCAGAACAGTAAGAGCATACTTAAAAAACAATTCTGTTTACTTCAGAAAAAGTTACATGTTGCAGTAGACTAGCTATACATGTTAAAATAGAAAAGAAATCAAAAAGCAGAACAAAACAACAAAAAAAGCCCAGCCTCCGAATGTACTGACACTGGCTCTAAACGTTTTCTTTATTTGTTCCTACAGGTTCCTCTATGAACTCTCACTAATTCCCAACTTTTCAGAACGTGTATTTTGCATCCTGTTTCAGTCAACATTTTCAGAAAGCATTTGTTCAATCCATCGCAAACTTGAATTGTTACAGAAACTGTGTGAGGTAGGTTGTGCTTCATAAAGAGGTAGAGCTAAATTTTTGATATTTAATCTTAAGTTGTACTCATATTTCAAAAGTTTTCTCTTTATTTACTTTAAGTGCTCATTAAATCTGAAGGATAGCAGTCCTGCAGAATAGAACATTTTATGATTGTACTTCAACATCAAAGCAAATTTTAAGATTAGCTTTTGGTACTGAACTATATCATATTGTTGCCATCAATGCATATCAGCCTCTGGAAAACAGTGCACCGTCTCCTTTTGTCAAAGCAAAGTCTTTCTCCATAGTGACTGTGCCATTCCTTTCCAAATGAATACCAGTTCAGTTCACGTTGTGTTTGCTTGTATTTTGGAAGCACAAATAAATTATATTTCCAAGGTCTAAAATGATTTAGAGATAGCAATGTTGACTGTAGCTGGAAGAGATTCTTGTAATTTAGTGGTCCCCTGCAAAAACAAACAAAACAATACTACATGGCTTTAACAAGCAGACCTTTATCAGTACTTTAATAACTCAAAACCATTTTAAATTATGTTTACTTGTTTTATCACTTTGTTTGTTTGTTTGTTTTAAACTAAATGTTTTAGTTATTTGATACAGGTGTTTTAGGGACTTATTGCAGAACCCTTTCCTGAATAAAAAAAAAATAAAAAAAGATAATTCCTGTCAGCACCAGTTAAGAAATTACTATTTAAGTTTTCCCAAATGATCACCTCTCATAATACCGTATAGTTTTCCTATTTTTTTAAATAGAAATCTTAATTGGAGATATTTTACATTCATTCACAATATGTTGATAATATTCTACATCTTTGTATTTCACCAGAAGATTTCCTATATTTGAGCCTTGATGTATGTATTTCTAAACAGTGTCCACAAATCTGCTTAAAAACTGTTGCCAGTTATACTGTTAACAGTAAATATTACTGAGTTTCTCTTCTGTTTTGTAGACACTGAAAAATGGGTCAGGAGTTATGCAGGTCTTGGGTTTGGTTCTTGCCTTTGGAAACTACATGAATGGTGGAAACAGGACAAGAGGACAAGCTGATGGGTTTGGACTAGATATCCTGCCAAAATTGAAAGATGTCAAGAGCAGTGTAAGTTGATCTTAGACTTCCTGTAGGCCTTACACCATTAAACTCTTTCCAAAAATTACTCTTTCTCCGTTTCTAAATAAAAGGTGTGAGACCTAGGCATGTCAAAGGGAACAATTTTGTTACTGTACTTAGCTGACTGCACTCCTAGAATTGAATGTATTTCCATAGACTTTTCATAGACATTTGGAAATGAACTATTTCTTTTCACTATGAACAAAAATATTTTAAACCTAGTTTCTAATCTGATATGTATTTGACTTTTGGTATACTGTATAGTCTCACTTTTTTTTTTTTGCATTCACAAGCAATGATCCTTACTCTTAAAGGGTTTATGGCAGAAGTAGAAACAGTTGAATCACAACTTTTTTTTGATACTGATTTAAAATTTTTGTGAGTAGTAGCAGTTGCTCCCGAAAATGGTTGATTAGACATTGTCTTTGTTATAATACAAAATTCACCCTTATTATTCATGATATTATATATCATGATTACATAGTATGCGTTAGACCATGGATCCAGATGAGTAAAGTATAATTAAAATAAGTACTTGATTTAAAATTCATCTGATACAGTTATATGTGTAAAGAGAATGCTGGGTAGTCTTGTTTTTTGCACAGTGCTAGACTGAAGCTTGTGTGTTACCAGCATTTTTTTGGCTTTGGTTATTCATACTGGGGTTGTGTTAAAAGCTTTGCTTCCGTTTACAGGGAAACAATTATCTTTGAGTCTCTATGTCTATGATGAAAAGACCCTTCTGAATGTGGGTAGTGGTATGAGAATGGTTATAGTAATAATTCTTAAAAATTTAAATTGGCCCCTACGTCCATCTAGTGAATCACTGTCAAGATCTGCTGTTCTGAAAGTTGCGGAGAAAGAAGAGTTTGTTTCCCTGCTTCCTCACTTCCTAAATATACATGCTGTAGCTTTTGTGTGAGGTAATGTAAGCAGAATGTTGTTTAACCTTACCAACTACTTTCCTCTAAAAGTGTGAAGGAACTTCATTCTGGTGCACTTGTTTCTTCGATAAGCCAAGAAAGTAGTAATGTGAATGACACCATAGTACAGACCTTGCTCGAAATGTTGTTACCGTTAACCTTGCAATTACAAAATCCATCTTCAACTCATTTGCTACTGTTCACTCAGAAAAGTTCTTATAGTTTTCCATCTGAAAACATAGTTCTATCTAAAATCTTAAATTCTAAGATTTTCAGTTGACGATCTATTACAGAAGAGAAATAAGGAGAAAGTCAAGCCACAAAAGAGCCCCAAAAGTGCCAAAAATTCATTTAGAAATATCTTTGTTTAATTAAACTTTGCTTTAGTCTATAGATGCATGTCTATAAAGACCTGAATGTTGCCAAAACAAGGTGTGTATACTAACCCAGAAACAATTTCTCTTTTTCCCTTGTTGTGAAATTTAAAAATGCAAGGTTTCCGTTTCAAGTCAGGTATATTTCAAAAATTGGGAATGGTTTATACAAGTGTTAACACATATTTTTCTGTTACTGTATTTAATGAATAGATAAAACTTTTTTGTGTGTTTGTTTGGTAAAGGCACTGAATCAGCAAAATATTACCTGTATGTGACTAAATATTCCTTTTACTCAAATGATGTTTTTTTGTTTGTTTTGTGTGTTTTTGTTTTTTTTTTTTTTTCAGTGAGTTTTAGTAATGTAACAAACCTTATTCTCTTCTACACAGGACAACAGCAGAAGTCTTCTATCTTACATTGTCTCCTACTATTTGCGTAATTTTGATGAGGTGAGAATTAATTCTGCTTTTTAAAATTCAAGTTAAAAAAAAAAAAAAATAAATACAGTTTTCTGATGGCAAGGAATGCATGCAGATGTTCTTTGTGCTTTCAGTTATATATTTTGCTACATAGAAAAGTAATGAACACTGTGTAACTGCACATTTGTGTTTTTGTCAGGATGCTGGAAAAGAGCAATGCATCTTTCCTCTTCCAGAGCCACAAGATCTCTTCCAGGCTTCACAAATGAAGTTTGAAGACTTTCAAAAGGATCTCCGCAAAATGAAGAAAGATTTGCGAGGTACTGAATTTAGATTAAGTGCATATACTTGCTGTTATTATTTTGTATCATTTTGAGAAATTAGATGACAGTGTAAAAATGCTTGTATTTCAAGTCCTCTTTTAGTAATTTGTTTCCTTAATTTGCTTTTTTATGATTAAGCAATAATTTATTTTCTGTAGCTAACCTGGAAGAGACTGTTAAAATAAACATCAAGCCAACTTGATAAAATTTTGTCTCAAAACCCAAACAAAATATCTTTTTTATATCAAACTGATTTCAACAAGTCTTTCATAAGAATTGTGAAGTATCAGACTATTTGCATGACTAAAATGCTTTCATGACTAAAGTAGCTTTCCAAGCTACTCTCTAGCAAATAAGAAAAAGTAATACAGGATGTTTTTACATGCTGAAATAACCTGACTTTGCTAAAATATAGTATGCAAAAGAAGTATTTTTTCTCATGTTTATGGAACGATATTTCCTTGAATAAACTCAACTTTTAAAAATGTGATAGGTTTGCTAGACTTTAATAAAGAACATGTATCATGTGTAACACTTATATTAAATCTTGGAAAGCTGGATTCTGATCAAGAAGTGAAATGATCTTTGTAATTCTGTTGTCTTGCTGGTTTTGAATGCCAAGAGTCTTGAGGCCAAGGAATGATTTGGTAAACCATTAGCTCCTGAATAGAATGGAAGGTTCTGTACTAAAAAAGAAACAAACAAACAAAAAACCACACCATTACAGAATACAAGTAAAATCTGACCTTCTCTTCTTGCTATCAGACGTTCTATTCAGATGTTTTGAAATGTATTTTAAATATTTAGAAGTAAAATTTAAAGTTGTTTCAAGGTCACTTACTGTGATACTGAGAAGCAAACTGAAGCAGCATCCACTTCCTGCCCTGAAGAATTTGGACAGCAAACATTTTGTAGTTCAGCTACGTAAATTTATTTCTATAGTTCTTGCAACTTTTTTTTTTTCTGAGGGCTGGTTTTCAAGCTTGCAAATAGAAGAGAAAGATGCTTAGCTTTGACTGAGAGAAAGTACTTGGTACTTAAGGCACGTGTTTAAGAACTTTCATGGAGGTGAACATTATCCCTCCAAGTTCACTAAAAATGTATTTATACAGACAAGGGCTTAAATATTTTTAGATCAAGATTAAAATTTGCACATGGGCATAAATCTCTTATGGAATAAATCTACACTGTGCAGTGATCAAAGTGGGGGTTTTGTAAAAATGGAAATTACATTTTTCACTCTGCCACAAGACTGCAGTCAAATTCTTTTTGTGCTTCCAGATCCAGCCATTATTCTTGAATCTCCCTTGTCACTCTGTTTTGTAGTTAATGAAACTGAAAAATAGCTGCAGGCACTGTGACTTCTTGCCCATTCCCTTTGGGACAAGCTTCTCTGGGTGTTGGCCCGTCTGCATCCACTCCTGGATATGAAGTAAAAATTTCAGTTACAGTTTGCAATCTCACAGCTTTCTTATCAACCCTGAGTTATGCAAAATGCTTTTTGATGTGCTTCTTTTCCAAAGAAAAGTGTAAACCTGAATTCAAAATTATTAAAAACAACAACAAAAACCCAACTATGATTGCAAGAGCATTCACTAAAAATTACGGGTATTCCAATTGCTTAATTGTTGTAATGCATTCAAAGAGTCAGAATAACCATGTTTAATGCTGGTCTTTTCTGAATAGAGTGCAAATTTTAGCTGAATGGATAAAGTGACTTCAAAGTGGTTTTCCAGTGCATTTAGTTTAAGTACACTGCCAGGTTTACTAATGTGCATATGGAACCTTACAATTTGAGGAACTAGCAAGTGCCTCACTAAATGACTGACCAGAAAGGGAGAGCTGTAAGATGCTAATTATGACAAAATCCTAAATATGATCCTCTCCTTTTGAAGACACTGAGAATAAATGAGTATTGAGTATTCCTGGGAAGTACTGAGCATCACCAAACTTTAAGAATAGATGTCTATGGATGTATTCCCATTTTACAGTTAGATGTGGTTTGTAGCTATGGTCCCATCTTCATCTGTGATTAGGTGGAATTTTTAATGAGAGGATTACACCATCCTTTTATTGTTGTTTCTTGTTGTTTCACACCATTTCTTGTTGTTTCTTTGCCTTCTTTATTTTGTATTTTGTCACTGAAAAAAATGCACAAATCCACATAGCATTGGTACAGGCAATATCACCAGTTTAAGGGTATGTTAGTTTAAAATACTCTTCAGACAATGCACAGTGAGATCGCATTTTGTAAAAATGGGGGAAAAAGGCATCCCCAAGTGGATCCTTTTATAAAGTTATAAATGAAACCCAAACAAACAAAACCACAGACTGGAGGTTTCTTATTTAAAAAAAAAAAAAAAAAAAAAAAAAAAGTTTTGTAGTCATAACGATAGCATTTCATTCTAGAAATGCTGTATTTTACCATATAAATATGTCAGTAACATACACAGAACCATACAGATATAAAGCATCTTCATGGTTTTGTGAAATAATTTTTATCACACTGTTTCACTGTTCTGAGCTAAGGCTTATTGTTGTATAAAAGTAGTAGTTATTCTGATATGTCTGGGAAGAAAAACCATTCATAATGTATGCTTTCATCCATTTGACTGTGGATGCTCTTGTCCATTTTTATGTTTTGTGAAGTATATGCCTTAAAATTTGTAAATGTTAGAATAGAGAATCTCTTCAGGGATTCTAAATTAAATGCAAAAGACTTTCATAAAGCATGATGTGTGCCTGTTCCAAGATTAATAAGGCAGAAATTTTCATTTTTTCTGTATAAAAATAAAAACAAGTAAATGTCACCTAAGGTAGTATAGCAGAAACTCTACTAACCATACAACATAATTCTTGCAGATTATTCAGGCTTTTTTTGTCATTATTTTAAGATAATATCCACAGGGATAAACTTAATATGGTAGATTCTTTATAAGAAATTGAAGACCAAAAAACAAGTAGAGTTTTTTAAGAACAAACCAAATGAGTATGGCTCCATCTGTTGCTCCCAGATTTCACAGCTCTCCAGGATTCTTTAGCCTTTTTGACTTCAGTGACATATAGTTTGTTAAGCAACTTGATCCGCTTTTGATCTCTCCTGGCTGTCAGCAACGTTCCTTGATGCAGTCATGCCAAGCAATGACTTCTGTTCCTGTGTCATTCCACAGAAGAAACTTTAGCACTTGCCACATGACTTAAATCAACTCACCATGTAAAGAATATTTGGCATCCAGGGTCACAAGAATGATGCATGACTCTTGCTGATTAGGACCTGTGTTTTATATCCAGTATTATTAGCATATTTTTCTAGATACTTCAGAATGGTGGAGCAGAAAGATGTGGAAAACATGTATAAATTAATGTTTAATCTTCTCAATGTTCTGACATTCTCTGTAGATATAATTGTGATTTAGGAAAAATATGGATTTGTGGCCCATGAAATTCTTCAGGCCATCTATTTCATTTAGGAAAGAACTAGGATGGTAATAACAGTATTTATGAAGTACTTACGGCAGGTTAAGACAGTTTAGAAACTGTTCTTTGTCTACTTGTTAGCATTTTAGCTTTACAATAGTAAGTTCTTGCAAATCAAAAACTAATTCAACTGTCATTTATTGCAAAACTTTCACTGAAGCTCAGCTAAAATGGAATTAGAAACAACGTCAGGCAAAAAAATAAATCTGACTAGTGGCATGTAGAGGAGAGTAATAACACCATATCATACAGACTGCTATAAAATCAAGTCAAAGTCATTACTTGTTTATATGCCATAGTATTGTCATACTTAATACCTTTGATTTAAAACTGATTACAAGTAATAATGATTATGATAATTTAAGTATTTGTTTTGTAGTGATGTTTTTTTTTCCAACTGTTAGTGCTTGCAACTCATTGCAAAGTATCCATCCGTAAGAAGCTAGGCCATATGGCCCAGGATATCTCTTTGATTTGAAATAAACAGGAGTGAAACTGTTTATAAATTGTTAAGCATTTGCAGAACACTGTTTTTTAAAATGTATGTTTTGAAAAAAGCCCCATAATAATTTGGAAAAATACATCTTCCCTATTTTTCCTGTGTTGCTTCGCTTCTTAGTATGACCTAAGCCTATTCAATTTTGATCTCTTGTTTTTAGGATTGATATGTGGTCTCAGGTTAATATTGTCTGTGTAAATCGGGATTAGAAGTAACATATCATGCAGTAGAAAGATTTCTTGTGGTTGAATCTGGGGTGGCATCAATATGGGACAGAGAGATAGGATAGTAGATGTGTTATGCTTTGGTTTCTTACCATTTTTATTTGCAGTTACCTATTATAACCTTTTTGGATTTTAACAAATCACTCCTTTTGGCTTAGTAATGGTTACTACTGAAATTTAGACAGAGGCCCCAACCCTAAGAGTGTAGCCCAGCTGCAGTTTGGGGTGGCGTTTTCCTTTTCATGGCCAACTGTTGTGCTTGGGGTGCGTGGTGAGATCGCATCCACTGTTAGCTCTTTCATAGGTAATACTAACATATACAGGCTAAAATGCAAAAAATAAATTTGCACATCATCTTCTCCCCCACAGACACCCCAATGCTTTTTTTTTTTTTCTTCCATATTTAGAAGACACAATTTACATCAAAGTTCTGATTATTGGGTTAAAACATTGGGCAACATTTCAGTGTCACTTCTTGATTGGGAACAGGAGCAGCATTAATTCCAACTTTACGTAACAGAAAGTTAAGCAGGCATTTAGGGTACCACTACAGATAACAGGAAAGGAAGTGATTGCTCCCCTAAAACTAATTGCTAAGCAAGGTCTTGAGTCTTGCCTGGGGATTTGGATAGCTAAATTTACTAAATGAATGCCATCCAAAGAGGCTTCCCACAAACCTGTTCTTTTTGAATGTACTCCTACGTTGTTATTATAAGCTCTTTGAAAAGAAGGCAGGGAGATGAAAAATTCAAATGAAAATAAAAAAAATGCATTATTGGAAGTAATTCATTACAACTTCAAAAAACTTTAACAGAGGAGTCTGTGTTTCTGTTATTCTCTGTCAATAGCTTTGATATAACGGGGAATGAAGATTATCATGGTTAAGACATGCTTTATTTTAAGACCTTCTGTTATATGATCCATAGATCCATATTCTATTGAAAAGATGGTCTCAGCACTTTATAATAAAAAGCCAAATCTTTCAAGGTAAATATTTTTAAAAATGACAGAACACTAGTTGTTTTAGTCAATCCTACTGTTATCTGTACAACTTATCTTTACAGAAGCAGTTATTGCTTTAACCAAATTAAATCTTTACTTTTGCCTACTCATTAACAGCTATGCATCCAGAAATTCTAGCTGTTTGTTCTCCTATCACTGAAAGGGTTAATTGCTGCAGTTATACAGCATGCAGACTCTTAAACCCAAACCAGATGTAAACTAAAGCCAGGCTTTCAGTCAATCTGTGAGTCATATTTTACTGTCCTTAAAACTCCAAACAAGGAGCTGTCTATGGAATCCCTTGAAGATTCAGCAGTTCTTAGTGTAAGCCTTTACAATTCCAAAAAAAATAAGTAAAAGAAAATTAAGAGCTCTTTCTGTGCTTGTAGCTGAGTTCATCAGTTTCTTTCGATGAGATGAGCATTCTCCTCTGTTAAAATCTAAACTCTCTTTTAAAGTCAGAAGTTTCATCTACATGTATAAGGAATAAGAAAGGACTGAGGAAGTTGTGAAAGCAGTGGTTATGCTGTTATATACTTTTCAAACAAGTTGGACACAGGCATATCTCCTGGGGGAGTCTGAGTACTCAGACCCTCTGAAAATCAGGGACAAAATTCCTTAAAGACATAAACAAATAGTCTATTAAATCTTACCGCAACTTGTTCTCTCAGGTATCTTAAACTCTTGAAAATCCACCTGAGTTCTACAGGACTCATATAAGTTTGTGGTTTCAGATGTGGTTCGCCAAAATGCCTAACAAACCTCAGTTCATTAACCATCCTAAAATAATTCACAGTTCTGTTTGCTTTCTTATTGTTGGTCTGTTTTTTGTAGTTGCTGTTTGTTGTTATGTGACATGAAACTTGTATGTTTTGGAAGTGTTGAAAGAAAAATCATATTTTTCCCTACTATCCTGATCGAAGACGATACAGTAAGCCTGAGGAGTCATTGATCATCTGCTCATGCATTTTGTTCAAAAAAGCATATTTTAATATGAGTAGCAGAGATGTGCACTTCCAAGAACTAAAATTTGGCATCCAGCAGAACTAGTTGGAAAACAGCAATAAAAATATACTTTAAATCTTGAAAACATTTTCTTCTTAAAAAAAGAAAAAACAATTGTTTTTGCTGAAATTAGGTTTATCTTAAATCACTTACTAGAGTCACTTAATGGAAGCATTAATACAGTGCATGGAATGCTTTGTGACTTCTCTTGCATTTTTGTAGATGTTTCTTAAACAGTATTGGCAGCTGTGAAACTTCATGCAGTTTTAGTATATTGACCTAAAGTAGGAGTAGTAGGTTTTTTTTTTTTTAAAGAGCAGTCTAACACAGATTTGAGAAATGGCAATTAATGGCATTTTCACATGGAAATAGTGAATGAAATTAGATTCTTGAGATACTGTGTATAGCTGTAATTAGATTTTATTTTTAATTCCTGATCTGTTTTTTTTTTTTTTTTTACATCAATTTCCATTTGTACGTATGGGCAAAAAGCTATCACTTTGAGACTGCTAGTTCAAAAAGCTATCTGATTTACTAATAGCTCATATATCAGTTTGAGACTGATAGCACACGAGACTTAGAAGTTCCTCTCAGAAAAGCTCATTTGCATTGCTTCTCCAGAGAATCACACACAGTCCCCTACAACTTATGAGAGGAGATGAAATTAGATGGACCGTTGGTCTTTTCCATTGTTGAAATACTGCTTATATGTTAATAATGATTTAGAAGGTTGAGAAAGAGGTGTCTCGGCGTGCACCAACACCTGCTTAGGATTTGAAATCCTTGGAAGGTACAAAGTCAGTGCATGTGGACTGGGTAGCCAGGACTACAGACACCTTCACTATCTAAAGCAATGTGAGTAAGTTATCTTTCTTTCTGCCTGTTTGGGCAATGCCAGATTCTGAGATAAGGTTCTATGTAGTGGTTGGCTTTTGTATTGGCCTACATGACTCCCATTTGTGGTGCCTTGAACACCGTTCCATTTTAACATTATAAGAAAATTTATAATCTGCTTAAAATAAACAGAGGTATCTACACTAGTATTGTCTTTATGTTGCTTATACATCTCCCAACATGTAAGAATAACCAAACCTGTAAGCATGGGGTTGATAATACGCAAATTTTGAGTTTTCTTGCTGGAATCAGAAAAGAGACAAGCTTTTGTTCTAGACAAAACTTTAACAAACTCATTACAGCAGATCTAATTTGCTACCCTAGTCCTTTGGTATCTAGGAGGTCTAGTTAAGCTGTTTTGTGGAAAATGTGATTAAGTATAGAGCTTGGGGGGGAGGGGAGGAATTAAATATGGAAGACTGGCATTTTTGCATACTTTTTTTTTCCATGTTTCACCTCCACATTGCTTAGAAGTTATTAAATACACATCTGACATATTTATTCAGTATCATGTTCCTTCACTTGGGCAGAAATACTGGTAACTGTGTAGTGTTTTATGTTCCTTTCATATGATGACCACTTTAATTCCCTTAGTTACTGTGAGGAATAACAATACCTCATCCAAATAGAGGGGTTTTATGCTCTGGTGACAAATTACAGAACATGATAAATGAGTGCTATAACCAACAGGTTGGGCAAGGAGACCATGATTCCAAACTTGGTGCTTTGGAGAACTAGGAAACATGTAGAAGAGAGCTGACAGGACTGTTAATTCTTTAACGAAGAAAGCATCCAACGAGCTACTTTGTCTTGAACACTATCTGTCTCAAAGTAGGCAGATTACAACATAGGTATTAGTGTGGTGATAATGATAGCATTTCTCCCTCTTATTTATTTATTTTTTTAAAGTTGGATATTAATATGGTATTTTTCTATAAAGCCAAAGAAAAAAGGAGGGGGGAGGGGTCTGTGTTTTTTTTAAGTGACTTGCACATCATTAGCAATTCAGGAATATGGTCAAAACCAAACCTGAACTGCTGTTCTTCTGAACGTGATTAATTGTAGTCTTTTCATGTAGGGAGAAGGGGGGAAAAAAAAAAAAAGAAACACACAAAAAGCAATCCAGAGAAACAAAGATATAATTAACTCCACTCCCCCCCCCTCCCCCAGCACATACACAAACAAACCAACCATGGTAGGGCTCTTCCAGTATCTGACTGGTTAAGACATTTCATTCTGACAATATTACTTATGTTTCTATTTTTCATAGCAAGTTGAATATAAAATATGGTATATCCCTGCATTTCCTTATAGATTTTGAAAAAGGACTGCTTCAGGCTATTGGAATGAGGTATAAAACTAAGGTCTCTATGAACCTTAACCCTGTGAAGAATATGTAATACATATTTTGGAAACAGATATGGAATTTGAGTGACATGAAATGGATGGTTATGGCAGGGTCTATAGCATCTCACAACTTTGTCACTAAATAGGTGAAAAGAATAGTGTAAAAATGTTACTGTCAGAATTAATTCCTTTGCAGAATGATACATAATTCCTCTATTTTGTCTGTCCTATGCTGTATGAAAATTCAGGGAACTTTTAAAGACCTTAAAGATACTTTGAGAACTTTTGGGACTAGGTAAAGGTGAATCAATTTCCACAGCTAACATTACAAAAGAGTGATGTGACTACCATCATATCTGTTTACCTTGTTGGTGCTTGAATGACTAGGCACAGATCTACAGTGGGCTGGCTGATGAGCATTTGTTATAGATATTTGTTATATATATTTAATTACATTATCTTATCTATGTTATATATATTTAATTACATTATCTTTAATTGCAATACCACCACCATGCTCTTCCTGATCTGTCATTAATTTGTTGCTGTAAACTAGATAATGTTATTATTACAGGTTGTGAACTCATGCTTGGTTAGGTAAGAATGACCTGACAACTAATTATTACTATTTTTTTAAATTCCTGAAATCCTTTAAAATATTACAGAATTACATTTTTGGAACACAATGTATTTAAGGCTACTATTTGTTTATTTCTGGTCATCAAAAACAGACCATTTCTCATTCGTAGATATTTGGACTGATCCCATTTGGACTGATCCCATCATGTATATTTAAAGTAGATAGTTGTAATAGTGCATTCTGAATCTTCATTTTTTTTTAATCTCTAATTATTTTTTGTTTGTAAAGACGTAGCAATAATCCTGTTTCTCTGAAGTATACATTCTCTGGAGTGTAAACAAGAAGGAATACATTTTTTGCATATGTGCACTTTTATTGGAAAACTTCAGGCAGAGTCATTTTCCAGATGTAGTGTCAATTATTTTGTTGCCCCAGACAGAATTACCTTGGTTCATCTGTGGGAATATGATGGTACCACCTAACCAATTACTTATATGTCAGGGAAGCTTTGGGCTCAAACTTTGCCCTGGTCTCTGGTGCAGTAAGAACCTAGCTGTCCTCCCCCAAGGTCTCTTCAAGCTATAATGGCTCTACTCTCATATTCTTGCACTTCAATAATTTTTCACTGTTACTTTTGAACAATTCAAAACACTTAACCACACCTGTGGTTTTTTGCAGGTATTAAGCCATAACCTATACTTTATGCACTGTAATTAAGGTCCCTCCAAACAGTTTGTGCTGGTTTTGCAACTGAATTTTATTTTTATTAAGGTATTTTCACCTAAGTCCATGTATATCAACCTGACTTGCAATCACTGTTCATAATCACTGGTCAGTCTCTTAAATTTGTCTTCTTCAAAACAGTTGAATGCTTTTGTTAATCTTACTACTGCTATCTTTATGTTTTGGTCAAAAACGTTCAATCACAGCATAGCTGTTCCTGAATATATTATCATAGTGTATGTACTTGAAATAGTATGCTTGAGGAACATATTCCAGCAATTTCACTGAGTATATGTTAATTCAAGGGTGTCTTTTATTACAGCGTGTAGATCCATACTATGATGTGTCTTAAGCTAATCTGTTATTTCAATTTCAGTATGTGAGACAGAAGCAGCAAAAGTTTATCAGCTATCACTAGAAGAGCACCTCCAGCCTTTCAAAGACAGCATGGAACAATTCATTAGTCAAGGTAAATAATGAAACGTCACTTAACCTTTTAATGACATTTCAAAGGCAAGTTATGGGAACAGTGTTTATACATTGTGGGAAAGAGACTGTTTATTTTGGCATCATAGAAAGATGTGGATTAGTTTAATCAGATGCCACACAGTTCTAAAAGATTTACAAAATGATTCTGTTGTACTGTAGGTGACTCATTCTCTTTTGCATGACAGCAAAGACAAATGCTATTGGCTCAAGTATGTGATCTTCTGATAAGTTCAGCATTCCAGAGAAAACAATTTTACAACCTTTTTTTCCTTGAAAAATTACTGAAGCTGGAACTGTGTCATTAACTTCTTTCCAAAGAGATAATTCTTTTGTATTTGCCAGAAACATGGAGTAAGCATAGCAAAAGTAGTTAAAGCTTTTCCAGATATAAGGCAAATCCATATGCAATAGTTGGATGTGATTAATGGAAAATGCTGCAAGATAAAATATATTGGAAGTATTCATGATGAACTGGCATCCTGAGTGCTGGATGGACCAAAAAAAATTAAAAATGAATAGAATATGCTTTACTAGTCTCTTTTACAATGTTATAGGAAGTGTGGATAGCTAATTTTTGACTAGTGGTGTATCAGAGCATCTCTTGAAACACTGCTCTGAAAGAGTATATTCTGTCTAGACCAGTTCATATTTTGATACAACTTGGAGTTGAATACATCAGGGTGACAATGGCCTGATGAGTTACACTAATGTAATTTTAACTTAGTCACATTACTTCTCTTTCTGCTTTGACATTACATTTTATAATAGAAGACAGATCTGTTACTGATCAGATGACTTATATGAGAAGTCACTTTCTACTTATTCAATGTAACACAGATCTAGGCTAATGAATTACTGAGAGATAATAAGCTATTTTTTAGAGAAATCATTATCAACTGTCTATGCTGTATGTTTGAGAGGCCAGCCAGGTATGCACTTTTTCTTTGGTTGGAATATCTATGGTGATCTGTCCAAACACTTTAAAAACTAATATATATATATATATATATATGTTAGCATTCCAGAACATACTGGTCCATGCTATAAGATTCCCAATTACAGTGAATAAATTCTGATTAAAATTTGTATATATGAGTATTGCAAAAACATTATTTTGAATTAACTGATGTGAACTGATACTTCCTGAGATAAACACACATTTAACAAATCTGGCAAGCAGAATGTTGTGTCCTTCATCAGTAGATATGAGTAACAGAATAACAATTCAAATATGGGGCTTATAATACATCAGAGGTGTATCAGTTAAATTTCTTTCAGTTTTTATAAATCAGAGCAGTCTGGGAAGTATCTGACTCTAGAGTAGCTTACTTTCATTTTTGACTATGGCTTATAGAGGGTAATTGCATACAAGGTAAGCTACAGTAATTTGTTTTGTTTTTGCAAGGGTGTGTGTTTTTTTTCACCTTGATTACGTGTATGTATTTAAGGAAAGTGTGGAAAAAAACACATATAGATATGCATCTCATCCATGAAGAACGTTGCTGAGTTCCCATGTTAATAGTGGATATTACCAGGTCATTGACAAAAAGAGAAATCCATAATGTCAGTAAAAATATCATGGTTGCATTTTAATTAAAATAATTAGAAATGTAAATGTGAATACAGTGAATTGTGACTAAACAATTTCTACACTGATTTAAAACTCTTTAAAAGACTATTTTGCAGAATTATATTACAATATAAGGCAGACAAAGGTTAACGTATAAGAAAAAAGAATCCCTGGTTAAGTTCCAAAAATAAAGTAATTTTAAATACCTTTCATTATGAAATCCTTTGTTTTTACTTCATAGGATTGAATTCAGACTTGAAAGAGGCCATGTTTAAAGCAGGATTTCTCTTTCCTGTTCAGTGTTTGACAGGCTTTTGATCTAGATATTTTTTCTAAGGGCTTTTGTTGTTTATGTAGACATAATCGATGAGTCTTTTCAGCTAGACTGCACACATGATCATTTAGAAAAACAGAGGGACAATTCTTGGCACCTTTTGGGGATTTGTGTTTATATAACATATGCTCTGGGCAAAGAAAAATCAAGCTTTAAGTTTTATCTTTTAAAGTTCCAGTTTCTCTAAAGTCAGAAAAAGTTTTAACTTATAATTCAGATGAAAAGCGTTTTTCATAGGGTTAAATAATTTGGCATGTTTATATGATGCCTTTTCAGAGTAGATAACTTGTGTGCATAATGGGACTCAAAAGTTCAAAGTAGCTAGTTTATTCACTTAAACTTGTTGCTAGCAGTTAAAATGGAAAATGGGTTTCCCATCGGCAAGAATACTTGGACATCAAATTAAATATCCTTGGCAAGGGGTTAGAAAGGCACTTTTTATAAGAATAGTTACTGTCTGGCACAGTTATGTAACTTTGAATTAAGTTACTGTAACTAGTCTACCTGATTGTATTAATAAAAGAAAAAAAACACAACACTTAATGTTAACACTTTTATTAGAGCCGTTAGAGGCAAAAATGGCTGTGTAACAGAGTTCTTCTAGCGGAGTTGTAAAGATTATTCATTCAAAGGATAAAAAAGGGGAAGAAATATGGAATGTGTTCAGTCATAACATTTTAGATAAAAATGCTAGTGGTATGTACAATTGAGGCTGTCCAGCGCTTCTCTTGCTAGCCCACTCAGTAGATTAAATAGTCATCATATTCATCAAAATAAGCAAAGTAGTAAAAGGATGTCAGTCTTTTTCTGATGGACTTCAGGGCCACTTATAAAATGATCATTCTCCTTAGCAAAAGATTAAATCTATGTCCTACCCTCTCTACGCTGGCTCAGTGAATATTTGCAAGCACTCCCTATCCTATGCATTTAATTTTGGAGGGCCTACGTGCCTTGAAACTTCCAAAGCAACCCTCTGTTCTCCCATGTTTTCTGTCCTTCTCTCACTCGGAGCCGCATGCACTCAAAAATGCACAACATACAGGACTTCTGTATTTCTCAAATTAACATATGACTAATTTTTGCTGAAATTCTCCGTACTCACAGATCCTTTTTTTAAAGACACTTCCAGAAAAGAGATTTAAGAGAGATTGTCAGAATATACAGGACTTCTAAGAAGTATATTGTTTTATTTATTACATATTTCTAAGCATTTGTTTAAAGACTTAAAGTACTAAATAAGTACTATTTGCATCTCTCCAATACAGGAGTGTAATCTTTACTGAAGTTTTCTTTCTGTGAGTTACTCCAAACAAGTTATCGGGATTTGAATAAGAGAGATCATAAAAGAAAACTACCTGAAAATGCTGTCCCCTTTGGAACTGTACTTTGTTGTGGGTGGAATAGTGACACACAAACATCTGAGATCACATCCACCAGTTCAGGAAGCTTTGGAAATCACTTCTTTTCCTGGGGGCAAGCCTTCTTAGGACACACAGAAGACAGTAGAAACAGTATCATGCAAGATATAGAGGAAATTTGTTAGAGGTTAGTAATCCTTTAACACTTGATAGGATAGCTAGCTCATGTTAAATAAATAAATAGATGAAGGTGTGTGGATGAGCTGCAACTGAGTTTCAATGCCCAGGTTTTAACTGTGGTTAACTTTGCAGCGAAAAGCAGTTTTTGGGAGCCCCAGGGACTCCAGATCGGCTGTGCATTCTTGTCAGCCTGATAAGGCAGGAAATTTCTAAGGAGAAATTCTAAGGAGGCAGTAGCCACTGCACCCTCATAGAAGTTTGGTTTGGGACTTGGAAAGAGGCAAAATATTCAAAACAGATTTTCACCTTTATAAATTGTGTGAATGTGACAGACTTCAAATCTGAGGAAATCATTGAATATTGTGTTAGCCTCTGAATATGATAACCATTAGGTTTGGATTTTTAAAAAAAGTGTTATAGTGTAGGATACTTGAGCACTAGAATGTATTGCTTTTAAAAGAAGTGAAAACATACTTTTCAGGTGATTAGCTAGTTCATCTGGAAAAGGGAATAATTCCAGTTCAGGCGAACAAGGTGACCTTTCAACCTGTGGCTCCTTCTGGTCTTACTTCACAAAATTCTGCAATTGTTAGTGAGTGCCAGCCCCACGTTTCATGCTGCTGGACTCTTCTCCAGGCCCAAGTTCTAGCCTCATCCTTATGATCTTGCAGAACAAAGATGCTAAAATTGTCCTCGTGATGGAACTGACTGTAACCATCTCCTTCTCTTGCCAGAAAGAGCATTCAGAAATCCAGTTTCCAAACCTTTAGTAAATGAATGTATAAATCACAAAGTGTGTTGTATTTATCTTTATAGCTGCAACCAGCTAGTTGGACATAACTTGTTCTTTTAGGTCAAGCAGCAAAAGGCTGTGCATCATCATATGATGGATTGCGAGTAAGACTAAAGCATCAGACTGACTTTTGGATGGCTGGGTTCAGTTCCTGGCTCCAGAAGTACTGTAGATGATTGCGAAATGAATGCTGCTAGGATAATCTTAATTCTGGCATTTTCTAACGTAGAAATGATTGATTTTGCAGATTACATTTTCCTTAAATGTTGCTTTTATAATTTGATTAATATAGAGGAGAATGTAGCACTATTTCTTATTTTTTTTCTAAAAATAATTTGAGAAAATGACTAAAACCATTAGGAATTATATATGAAGAAATATTTTTGGTTTTGTTTTTCTTTTAAAAATACAACACTAGAGGGTCAGGTATTGCTAGATTTATGTGGAGACATTCACTTTAAATATTATCAAAATACACTCATTACTGAGACAATTTTTTTAAATCATTGATCATCAAATCATCTTGAGATAGAGCAACATACAATCACTAGAACAAAAGTGCAGGAATTCACACTTAAACTAGTTCCATGAATGTTTACATTTTTATGTTGGTATTCTTTTCGTTGGATTATTGAATGAGCTTTTAAAACTTTTTCTTTGAGTGCTGAAAGTATTTTTGTAATCTCACACTGACATCTTAATGCTAATAAATAGTTTAACCTCGGTATTGTATAAACTTGTCCCTACCTCAGATGTCAGCACCTCCATTGGTGTACATTATTACCTAATAATCCGAATTCACATTCTGTTGTATTTGCAACACTAAACAGAGTTCACTGAATTAGCCTCTCCTTACCTCAACGTCCATGAAAGGACAAACCTTTGGACGTGGCATGGCAGCTGTTTGTGTCTTTGGCACAGGACCTCATTGAAACATTTTTTTTTTTTGGCATAGGCATCAGTACAGTGATGGCAGACAACACAGGTGTGTTGTAAGAAAGAAGGGCATTGGTTTTGCTAGTGGTTGGGAAGAGTATGTGAGTGTCATAATGTCATCCACCCCAAAACTATTTGGAATGAGTGCAGCAGATTACTGAAGTTACTGAAAAGTTTATAGATAATTATAGGCAAAGATAATCCAATCCACATTTTAATCTCCTTCTTCTGTAAAATCCAAAAAGCATTCAAATAACATTGCTTTTACCATCTACTTCTTGGGGTGGTGAAAAAAAATAGAGATATTAAAACTTAAGCAAGACAACTTTGTTCCTGTATTGTCTCTAATTATCATGGCATTGCATGTTCTTCAGTAGTCCAGAGTCCAGGCTTACAGCTGGACAGCTTTGCTTTTAAATTAGACCTGAAACCTCTTGCAGGATCTTTACTTAATAATGCATATTTAGTCCTATGTATGCTAGCTAACTGCATGTCTGTTAAGGGTCTAGTCTTGACTTCACGATGCGCTGTGTACAACTTTAGAAACACTAGTATGGGGAGTGGTAGTCAAAACTGTATATGAAATATGATGTATTTTACTTCTTTGCATGTGACATTTAACAACATAATAATGAATAGTCACAAAATGCACATAACTAGAGTATGATAGCATGGTATTTTTTGGAAGTGTTGGAACTGGGTCCCACTTCCTTCAGCTTACAGTAGATGTCATCTTTCAAAGGGTGATAATAACCTATCTCTTTACTGTTGCCTGAGATGGATTAACAGAAGAAACTAACGTAGAGAAAATTCAGATCTTGAAACATGTATTGAGGGCTAGGCAGGACTTGTGCTGAGTTTTGTTGTTCTTATTTATTTGAGGAATCAGGTTCCTCAAGTATAATTGATTGGAATCAATATAAATGTTTGTTTAACTCACAGGTGTTGAAAAAAATGGAAAAAACATAATTAGAAAAATGTCCAGCATGTTAGATGCTCTATTCCCAGTTATCCTCAAGAAACTGAGGCCTGAGTGAAGTATTTATATGTCCTGTTTCATGTATGCATGAAAATTTTAGAAAAATGGGGGAGAAGGGAGTAGGTGTTCTTCCTGCTCACTACCTTCTATGGGTGTTATAGGAAATCCAGAAGGATCTAAGGATCCTTCTGGGTTTCCAGAAGTTCTTTCTTCTTTTTGCAAAGCTTTTTTAGATTTCTCATCTTTGTTTACTATAAATAGAAATTCTCAAAACTATAGCAACGTAGCTGTAACGATTCATCATAAAGGAGTTGTATCTGTCAAAACCAAAAACAAACAGAAGAACACAACAAACAACAACCCACATCCTGGCTTCACTTGAAAGTTACTGGAAAGATCATGCATAATTAATTATAAACAAAGAGTTAATACCCTTATATAAAGGGGGGAGGGGAGGAGAGAAGCAAAAAGATCTAGGAGATAGAGAAGAAGATGAAAGGATTGATTCTTGTCTTCCATCTGAGATTACTCAGATGCATTCCTGTATTCAATTACCTGAGAAGATGTGATATTCCCTTAAGAGAGATCAGGAGATCAGAAGGGATGGCAGTTTCGTGCATCTTCTTACTCATAGCCCTTTGAAACTGGTTCAGTAGAAGTAGCTTAAATTGCAACAGGGTTTGGGGCCAGGTGGTGTCTACAGACAGTAATCGCTGGGTCAAGATCATGGCACAGGCTAAAAGCAAACTGTTCCGGTGGAACGTAAGCTCCAGGTGGGTATTTGAATGCTATTTATAGACCTTGGAGGTCTACTCAGAATCATTTCTGAATCTGAACCAAAGGGTCGACCTGTTTTGTGACTATGTTTATCTGGTAGATTTGCACACAAATTATTTTTTAACTGTTTAAGTCCCTTTTCTCTCATAAAATTTCTGTTATTGCAGGTTATAAGCTTATATTTGCATATTAATATTGCATTTTAAGTTTTTTTCTTTACAAAGCCACTGAGCACCAGTGACATCATCATTTAAAGTTTAATGATCATCTAATCCTTGTTTACAGTCTTGCCAGAAACCCACCTCCTTTTTTGATAGATTCCACCTAAAATGACTAGTTAGCTTTCCCCAGTGCCACTCTTCTCCTCAACCACGTTATGGTTATTAAATTAAACAGGCAAAGAGAACAAACAACAACAAAAATATAAATTTAGTCAAAGAACACTCAGAAGACCAAAGGGGAGAAGAAAAGATTTTTTTGTTGTTGTTGTTGCCTACTTTAAGAGCTTTGCACTCACCATGTGTCTTTATTGTTTTTTGATAGTTAATATTGTCAAGATGTTTCAAAACAAGCATTGAACAATGTGCTTATTTCCAGACCAAATAAAATAGTTGTGTTATTTAAGTGTGTTCTGAGGGATATCTAAAAACTGCATGTACCACAAAAAAAAAAAAAAGGAGGAACTCTCCTAGAAGCTTTGGCAGAGGTCCTGCGGACTTGAACCTTAGACCCTAATAATACAAGAGTGACTACATGCTTTGTTCATGCAACATCTTATCACTCTCCTCTCCTACTCACATGTTTGAGATAATCTGCAGAAGGTTTCCTCATAGCCTCAGATAGGCGTTTCAAGTCCTCAGATCCCAATGGAGTAGGTCAGCAGCATGTTTTAAGAAAGTCTATCCCTCAACTTTGTATTTATTTATTTTTTTGGTCTGTTTGGCCCTTACTGTTTTTTTGTTGTTGTTTTTATTTTTTTATGCAAGGGATGGTTGGGGTTAAGATATTTACTATATTCTGTAATATTTTCAGAACCACATCTAATATTAATTCTGTGGGGGAAAAAAGTTCTTTAAAGATCATGGTAAAACTGCAGAAAAGGTTTGTAAAAGTTTTGAAAACAGAGAGTTTTGTTGTGTTTCTTTTTTTCAGTAAAAATAATTTCTAAGAATTCCACTGCTTTTAAAATGTACGTAGTGCAAGGCAGAATACTCCCTTTTTAAAGCAGTAGTTTCAAGTCTTTGACCTCTCCATTAGTCTTAGTGCAGATATTTCCTAAAATTTTTAAGTCCATTGGAAGAGGTGATAAAGAATGGAATGTTGCACTTCCAAATAAGAAATTGCAAGAACTGATAACAGGGAAAATAGAACTTATATCCAATGCCTGTACAGCACATAATCATATACATACAGAAAATCAGATATTTTTAATATATTAGATATTATTTTGTTTTTGACAACAGCTTTAATGCAGAAAGTACAATGATTACATTTAGAAGAGACTGATATAAAAAGTTCATTGGACTGAAAATGAGAATATACTTGGCAGCATTCTTAGTTCAGAGAGTGGCTTGATTCCTAAAAAGGTTTTAGCATAATATGTCTGAAATGTCAGTTGTCGTGATCAGAAGGGACAATTCATGGTCAAAAATAACTTCTATATCCTTACCTTTGAACCCCTCTCAATTTCATTTAATCATCTAGGCTTCTAAAAAAATAAATAACAACAAAAACAAATCACGCACACAAAATTTTCACCTACCAGTGAACAATACTGTTCTGCTAAACACTGTAATTTTCTAGAATGCCTGTGTTTCATTCTTTCATTTGGTTTTGTATAACATTTCGGGTTTTCTTAACTGTGTAGATCACTTTGGTATGACTGTTCATATACATGCCTTTGCAGAAGTTTGTATGTAACTTTGCAGGACTGGAATATAGAAGAATTGGAAGAGCAAACACAATAATGGTGTGTTAACATTCTAGACTGTATCTATGCTGATGATGACACCTTTTATACGTTAAATTAATTAGACATCACTTGTGAGGCTTTGTGGGAAATAGCATTTTGATTGCATTAAAGCAACCTTTATGTCCCGGTTATTAAACATCAAACAATAGATTTAAGCAAATACAAAAGTAACGCTACAAATTAGAATATCTGATGTAAATTTTGATGAAATGCATATAACCTGTAGTTAGATGAATAGTCTGGGATATAGTGCAAGCCTCACGCTTGGAAGGAATGATATAGGGAGGAAGGAATGTACTTGAATTTTGACCAAATATATGAAGTATTTAGGAAGTACAGAGCTTGCAGTAAATGGGGACAAACATGAAATAGTATGAAGATATCTTAACAGAAAAAGCAGGCAAACAGTAGAACATTGTCCCATAAGAAGACGTTAAGAGATGCTTTCAAAAGAAAAAGTGAGAAAGGAGTAAGTTAATTTAGTATATGTCATGAATATAAAAGGCATCTTCTCTTCCTTGTTCTATGAGAGGTCATTTTCACTCTAAAGTGTTCCCTTTTCAATAATGCAATGTTTGTCAATATGACCTGAGGTTATTTTTCAATTAAGTAGATTTTACAGGATATATATGCTTTCAGGATTATGAGAGCTGCATATAAAGACCTACAATGTGTTGAATGTATGTAGGCAGAGTTACAAATCTAAGTATTACCTTTTGTTCCCCTCTGCATTATGTGAAATACTAACTGGACTAATACTTCCGGGTGTGATATAGATTTTATAGGTATTTATTAGATTTGAAACAATATATTTGGAGGCAGTTCAGAAAATTAGTGTCAAGGATCAAGAACACTAATTTCAGTGCAGGGGGTTGAGGAAAAGATGTTGAGTCAATAAAATATGGAATATTTTTAGTTGGCAAAAAATACTGACCCATGAATGGGAACCTCTGCATCTGTCATAAGGGCCTGCAAAAAGTTCCTGATGTGATCAGTAGAAGTATATATATTTTTATATATAAACGTATACAAAATCAGATGAGACTACAAGACCTCTTTTAATATTTTTCAAAGAAAAGCTGTAAGACTTTCTGAAGTTTTCTGAAGAAGTCTTGCTTCTTCAGGACAAAGAGAGAGGGGGGGAATTTCAGTGGCTGAGCTGCGCACCCTGATGTGCTCAGCTGCCACAGTACCCTTGAAGATGACAGATTTTCCTGCACCAGCTATTGTCATGGTAGGTTCACTGTGAAATGGGTAGGGATTTTCTCCTTTTTGCTTCACCTGTTGGAGAAGTTCTCATCTGTGAAAGGAAACAGACTTCTCTTCCAACACTCCTCTCCCCACATGGCTGCCTTTCAGCTTGTATTTAGCACTTAATTGATATAGGCTGCTAAGAAAGAATGACAAGAAAGTGCCTTTCAGGCACTCTGTTTACCAGTTGTGATGTACTGCTTTGGAGGAAGAAGTGACAGTAAAGATGCATTATATTCAATGAAATGGAAAAGTCTAATGCAGTATGGGGAATCTTCGGCTGAATCTGTCATAGCTGTAACATTCAGAAATACCTGGAGCTTTTGAGGAAAAACTATATTAAAAACATTACTCCCTTGTTGAAACAGAAAAAATGGTTTGAAAATAATTTACCAAAGGAGCAATTAGTATGACAAAATACCAGCAACCACTAATATTAGGTGATCATGTCAGTGGCCAATTTCAGAACTTAGCAGACTCTCTAGCTACTTCAGAAATCTAGTAGTTATTCCAGTGTACGCATATGACAATAAAACTTTTGTTGTTTTGATAACCAACAAGGGAAGAAAGCATCCTGTTAAATCTCAGTGAATGTCTTTGACTAGCTATTGTCCACGGCTTTCAGTTGTTTACACTAGTACAGAAGTAGTAATTTAAATGTTTGCTTTGGACTGCGACAGATCCTTGAGTGTGTGTACCATGTTTTCTTCTCTTCCACTGGTGTCAACTGTCATCTTGTTGGAGCAGAAACATTTAAATACTGTTCTTTAACTTTCTTTTTCATCTTGAAAAACAAGAAAGCAAATGGATTGCAAGTCTGATTCACACCTGAATAATGTCCTTTTGATAACATTAAAAAGATTTAGAGGTGTCATGTCATCACATGTTTGGAACAGACTACAACAGAATTCTCTTAGAGAAAACTCTTTCCTTGCAAGACTGTTAATGCTAAGAGGTGATCTGATGCAGAATGAAATCTCGGGGGGTATAGTAACTGCCTTATGCATATGTGCTTATTAGCTTAAAAACAAACAAAAACTATTACATACACCTGAATAATTCAGGAATTTTCAAGATTCTTTGTGTAGTACCCATTCTATAGGAAATGATTAAAAGTACAGATACATGCTTCTAAATTAGAATGGAAGAAAAAAAAAGTTGTTGCAGCATGGAAACATTCTAACACACTGATAAGCCTTGTACAATTTGTACTTGCACTCTTCGAAAAAAATAATAATTATAAAATATTTGCTCTATTGCTTTTTTAGGTAAGTAATTGTTTATAAGCATGCGTATAATGGTTGGGATGATGAAAAAGCCAAAACTAGACAGTTCAGATGTTGTGTCCAATCAATCCTGTAAGATTATAAAAAGGGTTCTATCCAGCAGATATAAGTACGAAAAGACTATCCTAAGCTGGAACATGCTAGCCTCCATTTACAAGCATTGTTTAACTGAGAGGATTTCAAATTACATGTTTCAGTAACAGCACTGCTTATTTTAGAAACTGTATCTGAAGGTACATTAGTAAAAGTGTTAATGTAAAATTATATATTCTCCCTTCATCCAAGGAGTCTGTGTGGAGTTTCTTCTCTCTTGCACCATATGGTTCTACAACAAATCATACCTTGACTTTCAGGATTGAAGTAAAAAATCTGTCAAAGCTGCCAGGTTTCACCTGGTTTCATATCCAAAGCAAGACAAGGCTTTCAAGCAAAACTATAAGTCAGCCCAGATTCACTCAACACTGGGCCCAGGTTCACTCAGAAGGGTTTTGAGCCCTCAGAAACCTTTTGAAGAATCTGGGCCGAGTTTCAAGTCAGTAATGAAACCCGTAATCAGGCAGGCTTCACGTTCTTTTGAGTTTCCTTGAGAACATTTACCCAGTACTCCCTCAAGTTTCCTGTGGTTTGCTGGGATTTCTTTTTCACTTCAAACAAAACAACGATGGAGCCTTAGTCTTCAAATAACAATTGCTAGATACAAAGTTTGCTGCTGTGGGTAAAATGAGCACTGCTCACCCACCTCAGCAGATTACATTACTACTATTAAAAAGCATTTGCAGCATCAGACATAATTCGGATCCTTGTTCCGGCTTTGGGGGGGAGTGGAAGGGCGGAATGGGAAACTGCACTTGTGTAACTTTGCTACAGATTTCACATGTCTGTGTGCAAGTGTGTGTTTGTAAAGTGCTGCTGATAGAAACATCATAATAGAAAAAATAGTGATTATTTTTGTACCCTAAAAATCCCATTCTTATTTTTGTCAAATTTAAAATCTATATTTACTATTTTTGATTTCCTACCGCATTGTTGATGTGGTGCATCAACAAAGTAGAAAAATATTTTTTATTGTTGTAAAGCAATGTAGGGAATGAGAAATAGCTTTAAAGTTTATGCTTCTTTTTTAGTTTTCTCTTTGAATTCTGTACTATTGATATTTATTTGTCTTCAGGACACTTCAGATCCTCTTCATGCCCCCAAACCCAATGACTCTCTTGAATTCTAAAATTCTTCTTGCAAATTAAAAACTTAGTATTCCAGCAGACATGAAAAGGGAATAAAGTTCCAGACTACAAAGATTTTGGCTAAAACATGCAGCTCTTAAATGGATTTAAATTGTGATAACTGAATAACTGTATAAATTTGATCTAAGTACACTTGCACAGATTGATATTGTACTATTGCTTTGCATGTTGTTGATACTTAGGTTAATATGCATGTTCTTGTAGATTTTGCATATTAGTGTTTCTAAGTGAACTGAACTTGGTATGTAGTGCAGAATGAGAGAAGAAGTGAGAAACTGATTTTTCACTAGTGTGGCAATGACAGCTTGCTGGTTTTGACTTTTCTTCACATAATGGCAATGCAATAATTTCCTTTGTATAGAAAGTAATGTTTTTGATATGGGCCTACTATGGTGCTAGTACTTCACTAATTGATGTAATTTATTCTTGTTTAGGAATTCCTAGTTCATAAACTAACTAGCTATGTGAAGGGGAAGGGGAGGGAGAAGACAATTTTTATCTATCAAGTAACTTACAGAAAAGCTATGAAATCAAATGCTTTGTGCTTTTCCTCCCTCTTGATAGACAAGTTCCCATATTTTTTGTTTCAGAGTCATACTTTAAGAATTGCTTTAAAGTCACTTTCATGACTTTATATTGTTTATATTACTGCAAGATTTAAACAACAACAACAAAAAACACAGCACTTGTTTTGAGGGTTTTTAGGAGTGTGTGTATTTTTCTAGGGATATCTAGGGATATCAGACTTCATGTAGCTTTTTCAGAATTGTTATACTTGAGTGTATCTTCAGCTTGTTTTTATAAAATAAAGAATAAAAGACTTATGAATTTTACAGTGAACATTATTTAAAAAAATAAATAATCTTTATCTTTCACTTTAATTCTTTGCCTGTATTTTTTTACAGCTAAATTAGACCAAGAAAATGAAGAGAAGTCACTAACAGAAGCACATAAAAGGTAAGAAAGAACAACGTGCTAAACTCCTTGTCTGAAGGAAGTGGGTTTTTTTAGAAGCTGCTGTTTTGAAATCCAATGTTATATTTTTCAATAGTGGAAGAAATGCACTTGGAAAATGAAGTTATATTTATTGTCAATTTCAACTTGATGAACAGGAAAAAAAAAAAAAGGTATATAGATGTGCAGTCTACCTTTAAAAAACTAGTGCAAGACACTTGCCTTTAAGGTATAAAAGGCATATACCTTATGTAAAAACAAACTTAGAATATGGCATTCACTCTGAAAGGAAACTGTTCCTTCCATGCCAGAATCATAGTGATTTGACAGAAATAGCATTCCCCAGACAGCTAATGTTCATTAGGTACAACTTCCTGAACTTATAAAATGTGGAATGGAAATCTGTTTTTTTAATATGCTAATGATATGTATAATTGAATGTGACTTCCTTTGTAGTATTGCTAATAGATATTCAGATAGTTTTTGTGGCAAAAAGTGAAATACTTCATTAAATTTCATTACAGATGTGTACAGTTGAGAGTTTTCAAAATTGTGAACTTCATTGCATTGCACAACTTGTGTTTTCTTCTAATTTCTGGCAGTGTTCTCCAGAAGCAGTGTCTAAATAGGACACACTTTTATCTGTCCCTGCAGAAGACTGAAATATGACACACACCGTTTCTAGTCCAGATTTGGTGAAACTGTATTAGTCTGTATTAGTTTTCTGTTCACTAAGAATAGCATCTTCCTTTTGTATTAACTACAACTGCCACTGAATATATGCTGATGAATACAGCTGTATTCATTAATTCATGTACAGTAAAATATGCCACTATCAATGATTCTAGTTATGATTTGTTAGCCATCCTATGGCCCTGATGTCCTGATTTGTTACTTTCTACAATGTCACGTTATGGGTGACTACTTTCCTGGTACAGCACCAATACCAGTAGTTTCTGTCTATACCCATGGGCCATGTAATAAAGACGGTACCTGAAAAGGTGGATGTTTCTGTCATCAGAAGCTCCCTCCTTACTTGAAAGGTCATTGAGTGGTATATCAATGATGTGGGATCCTGATGGAAAAAAATGGAACAAAGGGAGTATTGCTTTGGCTCAGTATTGTACCTCTTGCTCAAGTATTTGAAAGGCATTCCTGAAACTGCTGAAGCTTGTTTAACTGCTGAATTACATGATTCTTACTCTTAAAAATTTCCTTTACAATAAAACTTTGAGGGAAGAAACTTAGTAGAAGAGAGATTTTTGATTTCTGACTGCTCTGCTGAGGAAACTTTCTCCTGTGGAATATGGATTAGACTGTATGTGCAATGCTGACAGATTCCTAAGGGCAAGAGGGATCTGAAATCTGTTTGGAAAACTTGTGACTTGTCATTGTCGAATTCTCCAGTCTTGTTTTTTATTTTTTATTTTTTTATTTTTTATTTTTCTCCTGACTGAAACCATGATATCAACATATTCCTTTCATTATAGCTAGGATATACGGTATACGGTAAGGGAGAAGAAAGAAAACTGCTCCTTGGACCCTCAGTCAGCTTGGCCTACTCCATCCTACTTGTCTTAACTCTTTCTCCTCCCCTCTGCTGATGAGTGCAGCATCTCCTTTGCACAGTATTTTGTCCAAGAAGGAAATTCTAGTTCATTGGTGACATCACATGCAAAAGTTCTTATAGAACACATGAGGAAATACACTGGGACCTAAAACAAAAAATCTAGGGTCAATTTTTTTTTTACTGTTATGTAAACTACATTTCTCTTTATTCCTTCCACCCACACACTGTAATTCTTAATCAAATTTGTGGTATTTGTTAAAATACTGAAGACAAGTTCTTGGTGTAGTTTTGGTATTATGTGTATTTATTGCATCAAGATCTTTAAAGGGTCTTAAAAATAAAATACTTGGGTTCTTTTTTTTTTTTTTTTTTTTTTTTTTGGCAGGGAGTGAAAGAGAAGGTGAAAGCTTAAAAAGCTAAATGAAAGATTAGTTACATTTGGCTAATCATAGATAGAACAGCAGTGCATAGGATGACCAGACAAGCAAGTGGTGCAAGGAAAAGTGATGGATTAGATGGAGCAAAATTAATGTGATTAATGTGTTTGGATTTTACTTTTTGAAGTGGATAACTTCAGCTCACATGTAAGTTCAGGTCTGCCCCAAAATAACATTTCTTTAGCTTTTAGTAAGAGCTACAAATTTTCTTTCTTTTAGCTTGGGCACAGAATATTAAAGCTCATATCTCCATTAAAAGCACAGAAGTCTAAAAGAACAGCTCTTGTAGCAGTAACAACCAAAATGTTTCTAAAATGAATAATGATTTGGGGAAAATGCAGCAATGTGTATTTTAGAAAAGCTCAATTGTGCAATAGATGAGCTGAAATGGAAAGTTAATCTTCCACACAAAATAAAGACAAAGAAAATGGAATGTCTGCTCCAGGGACTCCATGCAGTGTATAGCTGTTCATTTGTCACAAGTGAGAAAATGTTTAATCGGTTTTGAAATGATGTATTCTCTCTTTATTTATCGTGTTTAGTAACTTTAAGAGTGTCAGTATGTAAAGTGTTTATCCAAGGAATGGATTTCTGGCACATGGATAAAATGAAAAGTGAAATGTTTAGCTCGCAATAGGCATATGTTCCAAGATCTCTCTGAGTAAGTATCCTGAGATGAGAAGAAAGCACACAGGTCTGTGTTTATCTAGCTTACGCAGGCAGACAATGAAGGCTCCAGCCTGGTATTAACACTGAAGTGACATGGAATGTCTTCACCAAACCCCAAACAATTACATCATTCTGTTAACAATATTGATAAAGTGCAATAAAAAAGAACCTGGCACTTTCCAATTAGATCCTCATTGCTAAATACTTGAGAAACTGTCAAATACATGACAAGTTAGAGTAAAAAAAAAAAATAAAATAAAATAATGAAAAAACACTGGGGAGGGAGGAACACGGGGGAAGCAAAAGAGGAGGAGAAGAGGAGAGAAAGAGATGATTCTGTATTTTAGGAGCCTCTCCCCCCTTTTTTTCCTATTTGAAATCTTTCTAGATTGTGTCTTATGCACCAAGATGCATAGCTATGTGCTCAATTCACACAGCTGGAAATAATGTAACTGACACTTAAAAAAAAATTATAACTAAAAATGAGATTTGAAAATTGGGAAATACAACACCAAATAACAAATATGTTCTGTGTTTTCTATATTTTCATTTTTTGTACATTTTCTACATTTTTATATATTTTCTGTATATCTTCCATATTTTCATTTACTTAGCTTTAAATGCCTTTAATCTTTAAGAAAGATATTTCCTTTAAGCAGGGAGAAAAAAAATTAGAATCACTAGAATCATTAGATACGAACAATTATCGTTTATTATCAATTGTAGAAGGAGATAGTTTGATCCATAGTATCTACAGCAAATAGAAACCAAGATTGCATCAAAGTTATTGTCAAATGTTGTATGATAGCTGATGTCTTGTTTACCATGCTAGGGTAACAGGCAAATGCATCAGAAGGAAAAACCATTTTGCTGGTTTACAGTCTGAAATAAGCTAGTTGCTTCTCTTCTTGCACTTGGTTCCTGAAGAAACAACAGCTAAGCGATCAGACCAATATTATCAGAAACAGCATTAAATGAAGGAGGTCACTAGTCTCTGCCTTTATGTACCTACTAGTTATGAAGGAATAGCATGTAGCTTTATTACTTTCTTATAATACCTTGCCCAGTATTTAGTTCTGATCTCCTTGGAAAGCTTACAGGTTATGGTCTTTTAATATAACAAAATAAACGCAGACTGGAACACTGATTCTCTTCCACTGAAATAGTTAATTTTTTTGTCCTTCTACCTGCAATGTTATATCTCTTCTTGGAATAAGGCATTTAGAATCATTCACAGATTGAAATGGAGATGGTTGGTTTAGGCCTGAGAAAAATTCAGAAGATCTTCACTTATTCCTGCTATCTGTCACTCAATGAAACATCAGATTCTAAATTTAGAGCAGTAATATCTATTATAGTCTAAATAAGCTTTGGATTTAGCTGAATCCTAATGAACCATAATGAATTCAAATAGAGGGTCTGATTTTTGGCAAGAAAAATCAATTGTTCTGAGAATTGCTCAGTTTTACTCATACTAAGTCCATGTAAGAAGCAATGCATGCTAAGAATCTCTTAAACACTATAGACCCTCTTATGTCTAATATTTTAGGTAGTATGACCCTGAATTAAGTGATAACATAACACCAAGACACAAGTCTGATTTAACTGTGGCTTGATTTGGGGTGAAACTGTTCAGTTGTTTTTTTTTCTGCTCTGATGCAGGAAATGAATGGTAAATACACAGCTATGCTACTTACTATAATGGTTCTGTGTACGTCACTGATTTTAAAAATATCTAAAAATTTATTTTTTTCTGTAAATCTCAGTGCATTCTGATAGCACGTATATATTTTACAAAAAGTCAAACAAAGGACTTACTGCCTTCTGCCATTTGTATCAACTAGGGAATTTCAGATGTGTATGGTTTGGTACAGAATGCTCATCTTCCTCATGTCAGGATATTTTTATTTGGTTTACTTTATAATTTGCTCACATTACTTGCACATTCCAGTGATCTTCAGTCTTGTATGTGCTTCCTGAGTGCTGCCTCTCAGGCACCTCTTCTGTTTTCAGAACTTTTAATAATCCATTTAGTGATGTTTTGCTGCTTTCTTGCTGTAGCAACAAATGACATGAATTTTGAAGAGAAATATTTACCTTTACATTCCCTGGGAAAAAAAAAATTAAAAAAAAAAAAATACTCATGACACGACATTTTTCAGAGACTTCCATTGGCTGTACTGAACATTACATTTGAGGAGGAACAAAGCCTTTACACCTGCTCATGAGCTGACAAGTTGATGACACTTAGAGAAATAGCAGACACTATGGTACAATGGCAATGCTGAAAAGCAACACCTAGAAATGTAGCGCCTGAGTCTGGTAATCCTTTAAAACAGTAAAAGTTCCTCCTGCTTCACTACCCTCCACACAATAGTTTGGATTTTTTCCAAAAGTGAATCGTAAGGTTGAAGTGAAAATTGAGTAAGTGATTGAAAGAAAGTGGTGAAAAGCTCAGAATGGAGGGAGATATTTATAATAGTAACAATAATAATAACAACTCTGCTTTTAACTGAAAGATAAGAGTATGCTGTTGGCCTCCATCTTTCACTGTTCTTTTGCCATTTGTTTTTTGTTGGTTCCTTTCCTGTTATTAGGTCTGTTTTCCTGCTGTGTGGTTCCCAGCATGTGGACTTGAATTCCTCATGGTAATACATTTCAGGCTGGAGGTATACATTAGTTGCATCAGCAAAAAGTAAATATTCAGTGGGTAAAGGAAATATGTATAGAAGCAGCTTACAGACTGTTAAACAGATTGGATCATTCTAGTTTAGTATCCTGTCTCTGACGAAATATCAAGGCCTGTAAATATGCAGTAATGGAAACATAGCCAGCAGTTTAGTTATGTCAAAAAGTTTCTTCTGAAATATGGGTAATTGATCTTTCCCTGATGTTTGTCCTATTCTAAAAATATTTGCTGAATGAGTGCAAGTTCTTAACCATCTGCATGATTGATTTTTTTTGTATGTGTGTGTGTAAGAGCATTATCTTTTCTTTTGATGTTGTTGGGCGTCTTGCTTAAATCATTTTATTGGTTTTAAATTTGTTTCCCTGTAATGGCATTCAATGCTAGTATGAACAAATGGTACTACAGCTTTTAGTAAACTGGCATACGATTTAGAGATCTAATATTCAGCATAGTATACTACTATATGCAGTTTATGTAGAGGACGTACTCTTAGATCTTACCGTAAAAAATAAGAAATTAGTTTATGGTGTAAATACAGTTACACAACTAAGTAACATTGACAATAAAGTTAAGTATCAATGATAACAGTATAGTTTCAATAGTGGGGGTCCATTCATACCAAAATCTAGTGTTATAACATTAAATTCAGTATTAAAAAAAATAATAATGTCACTAATAAAATTTATGAAAAAAAACACCACAGAAATTAAAATCTTTAAATGTAACACATTATTTTCAGCTCTACTCTATTTCCAGCAGGTGGTTTCACTGAGTAGTCTTCAAAAATTTAAGATATTCCTTTTGAGCTGTTACAGCTGAAGTGAGACTTGTGAGAGATTAGCTCCAGTGACTCTCCATTGTGCTTCAGTTTACGATTATGTTCAATAGGTTTTTTCTTTCATTATATGGTCCACCAGAGTTGTTTAGTTAGATTGTTTTTAAGACCTTTATAGTATGGTGTTAGCATTTGCAATGACTGTGACTTAAATGTGGATACCACTTCTGCTTTCACTCTTTTCTCTTCATTTGCCACCAGAGTTGTTGTGTTCCTTGCTGTATTTTAAAATTTACTTTAAGGTTTATTATATTATATTTCTGTTGTCATATACATGCAGTTGGAAAAACTGGACATAAAGGATGTGGTTTAATTAGGTCACAGTTCTATTAACTCATCTGGGAACTGTCCAGTAATAACTTATACAATATAGGTCATTCCTTTCTTAATAATTTCCATCTGATGGAATACTGCCTTCAACCCCTCCACAATACAGTGCTTGCCTCAGTCTGCTGCTGAAACCCCAATGTGCTTCTCATATATGGAGATTAAGTGGCTAGGAAAAAAAGTGTTGTTGCTATTCTTCCTCGATTTGTTCCTCAGCATTGTTGCAGTTTCTTTTTTTTTTTTTTTTTTTTTTTTCCTCCTTTTGAAGAGATGGCTTCCTTAATAAAGCAGATTCAGAAATGCTTTAACAAACCTGATCCCTTCTGCACTGTCTTAAACGAACACTTCTCCTGGGAAATCTTGCACCTGCTTTTTTTCTTAATTGTTGCCTGGAAGACTGTTCTACCTTAATCAGTCTGCTGATGAGGCAAAAGTTTGTTCTCTATCCCAAAGAAAACAGTGCAATGATCACCAGAAATATCATGAAACCCTCGTAATCTTTGGAAGAAGGGATGGGAACAGCTCCTTTGGCCTGAAAAGACTTCCTCATGTCCAGAGGACTATGGTTTATTTAGCTTTGCTTTAATGTGTGAATATCAATGATTCAGATGTCTGGAGCAATAGAGTTACGTAGCATAATCTTTCCATCAACCCCAATGGCTGTCACATTTTCATTGAAACTTGATCCCTGTGGAAAATACTACCTATTTTCTCTCCTCACCTAAACAAAGATACTGTCACTGCTATGAAGAGAGTGTATTGGGATAAGTTAGGAATTCAAAGATAAATGCATAGAATTTTAAAAATGCATGCAAAGACCTTTTCACTTCATCAACCCAGATTTTGAAATGTTTCAACCCCATTTCTTGAGTCTGCTGTGGCTAATCAATTCTTAGTATAGAATACAGTGAAAGTAGCAAAGATACCTCTAACCTACATTTCCGGACCTTTGATTTCTAGATGGCTAGAGATGATGCAGTCTGTGCAGAACAACTTTTCAAACACTATTCTTTGTAATTAGAAAAGTTCTGTCTGCTAAGATAACTTCATCCTGCCTATAACATTATTTAGTACCTTGTCAATGTATACAATTGATAATATTGACAATTTTACATGAATATTAAAATTAATTTTTTCCTAGCCATTTAGGGGTGGAAAGGGGAAACAAAATTTGTATGAATGAGGCAAACTGGACTGTCAAAACATAATTTCCTGTTTCTTTCTCTGTATGTTTCGTGTTGGTTGTTTGTTGTGGAAAAAATAGTAACTCAAAGGTACAGGGATGATTTTGTTGTTGAAACTGTTAATTTTCATCTAGTTGGAGCACTAAAACACTATTCTTTTAAATATAAATTTATAGGAGGTAAGGGACTAGAGATGAGGGAGATGACTTAGGATTCAAAACATTGCAAATGTTTGGCAGGTTTTTTTTAGAGGAAAGGAAAAAATCTCTCGAGACCGTTGTTTTCTAAGGAACGATATTACAAAATCCATAGTTACACAATATAAATTGGCAAAAGGAAGAAGAGATTAATCATTCTGGTAGTTTACTTAAGCTGGCATATCTCAATTTTTAATACTTTTTTAAAGATACTGCTTTAAAAAAATCTTATCAAAATATAAGTTCAGCATATTTTGAATGAACCTATATTTAATTTATTTTTTTTCACTTGTAATCATGCAGGACATGGTAGAGCATGGAGTAGAGGCAATGGTATTATTAAAAACTAAACAAAGAAAGTGACCTAGGGTTATTATGTAGAGAGGGTCCTCAACAAAATACCTCAATAGAAGATGCAAGGCATCTTAGGATGCTGTGCATGTTAAGTTTTCTCACAGACTTGTTCTATCTCAACTACCAGGATGATGGTTCTGTTTCATATTTTGTCATATAATTTTGTGACTGCTGAATTTGTATTCTGTCATATGACTAGCTCTCCTTAATGCTTTCGGCTGTTTAGAACACACAAAAAAATATATATATACGAAGCCTTTTCATAATTGTAAAACAAAGCAAGACTGAATGTGACGATTCACATAGATAACTTTTCCAGGGAACATCTACTGTTACCTATATACTGTTCTCTTCCCTCTGTAGTCATAAATCCAGGTGCGGAACTTTGCATGGGTTTACAGGTCTGCCAAATCAGTTTGGCTTTTAAATCAAACTCATGTCAGATTTAAATCAGTAAGAGATACGTGTAGTCTTCTGTCTTCTTTTTTACCTGGTTTTTGGTGGACTATGTGTAATTCTGTTTTACCTATGACTTTCATCAAACTGGAATATACCTCAGCATTTCTGAGAAATGGTGAATACATACATCAACACACATGCATTATTTCCATATATGGAAAACTGAATCACTTGCAAGAATACAAATATGTTTGAATATGTTTTTAAAGGAGAAAAATTTTCTGCAATTCCTATCTGAGTCAGAACTGCTTCTGAAACACAACTGCTTCACCAATTAGCACAGTACCACCACTAAGATTACCTGTTTTTAACTTCAAATGTGCATACGTGATGCTTAGCAGTTTGTAAACCTAAATACAAGTTGTCCAAAATATCCAGATTTGAACTTCAAACAAAATATATAACCTGTTAAACAATACAGAATCTCTATTGCAAAATTGATGAAACAATTTTTCTACATTTAAACACACATTCAAACATGAACTGTACTCTTACAGGTGATTTAATATATTGTATGTGAAAATCAGGTGGGTGTGTGCAACTGTTCGTTCACTGTTTCTCAGAAATGTCAGTCAGGACATGCCTGAACCTACTGTCACTTTGCTATTTTTTTGGCCACAAAAGCCTTTTCAACTGATATTGATGTGAAATTACTACTGGTCTTTGTTTAGTATTTTTTTACTTGTCTCATTTTTTTTCCAACTGCTCTATTTCCTCTCCCCCTTTTTGCTTGACCTACTGTATGAATTTATATACATCCACATATACAAACATATCCTATATATCTTTATAAACTGACCAAGTGAATGGAAAAAACTAATCCGCTGATACATCACGTATAGCAGACTTGAATCTAAATCACTGTATGAACTTTAGAATTCTTACTACCTTCAAAATGGAATGGAAAAATTGATTAATCCATAGCTGCTCTTAAAATATTCTTAATGGATCAGACCTATTATCTAGAAATGCTGTCAATAAGCCAATTACAATGTGAATGACTTCTGCCCCCCCCCCCCCCCACACACACACACCCCTGATAAAATTTGGTTTGGCTGTTAGTGTATCCACTTATTCTATCCCTCCAAGTAGAAAAAATAATTTACATAGTCTCACAGTTGTACACAATGGAGCACACACACACAAAAAAAACAACCCTACAACGAATCATTCATCAAATTTCCACGTTTGACTAAGCAGTGAGTGCAGTCATCTCAGTCTACAGTGTGTTTTGTTTTGTTTTCTGAATTACACAAACAGTTTAACCAAGGAAATTAAGAGATGAGAAAGTGAGAAATCTTATTTTCTTACTCATTTATCATGGATGGGAAACTCGTCTACTGTTCTGAGAGATTTAATTTATATCTTTCTTCTTCAGAGCCAACATGTGAAATACGAAAACTGGTCTGAAATTTATTTTTAAAAAGTTGGCTTTTGCCATGTCAGGATAAGACAGCAGTGTGAACATCACTGCTTTACTTTTAATCAGGCTTTCAAAGTCATGCTATTTGGAGCAAAGCCGCTGACCTCTTTTACCTCTTTTAATCCCGGAAAATAACTTGCATGCCCTTCCTTCCCTCTTCCATGACTACTCTCTCTTCGCTAATGCACATTCTTTTCCTTTAATACATTTGCTAAGACTACAGAAAACTAAGAACCTGTTCACTTAAGAAATGGCCACTAAGCAAGCTTTGCAATACCTGTTTGTGTAATACATTTAATTTTTCAGATAGGTGAAATGATATCCAGAAAGATGAGATGAGTTTCCCAAAGTTACATCCTGCAAAAATTAATTATAGCAACACAACGCATTCAACTCTAGTTCCTTATTTGATTCAAAATGTCTGTGTGCCTGCATGTACAGTCATGAAAAGTATTGATAGTATTTAAAGATGTCTTGTTTCCAAATCTGCTGAATGATCAACAGGAAAATGTCTGTGGGGGAACCCATTCAAAAGCACCAGAGAAAAGGTATTTGCTGCCTGGCTGAGGTTTGAATAATATCTATTCTTAGGGTTATGAAAATGTCATCCAAATTTCTCTTTGTATTTGAAATGTGCGTCTCCTCCTGGATTCAGCTTTGAGACATATCTAGTTTGATGTATGTAAACATTTCCAAATCAGATATTTAAAGAGCATGATAATAGGAGGATTTACTGCTGTGTGTTTTATTATTTGATGCATTTGGATTCACTTTATTTGCTTTTTCTTTCATCTGTGAATTATGCCACTTTGTCTTGTAGTACAAAAATGACAGCATCAAGAGTATGGCAAGCAGATTTCTATGTATCTTCTAAATGCACTCTGAAACTAGTAACTACTAAATTAGGGGTGACCCCTCCATCTGAAATGTGTGTACATATATATATATATATACACACAGTAACTGTTTTGACAGCTAGATATGCATATATAGAAAAAAAAATTTGATTCATGGAGACTTGTGCTCTGGAGTCTGTTGCAGCTGATACATTGTACGTTGTTAACAGTTATCAAAAAGGTGTGACACATTAACAATGATAACCTGCTACCTTGCTGCTGTTCCACATTTCACAAACAGGTTATTTCCCTTACCTCCAAAAAAAATTGCCACGGAGGCAAGCAAACTGGCTGAGCATTTCTGTCTATATGCCTAGAAATATAGAAAGGCATCCTAGAAAGTTACAGCTGTTAGCCACAGCTGTATGTGTGCATAAGGTTGCACTAGTTGTACAAGTGGTCCTCAGGGAGATTTTTAGTCGTCACAGAAAAAACATTGGCTATCCAGTTGGTCTTCAGTAAACGTTAGTGCTGGTTGTGTTAGTCATCAACTTTTTCTTGAACATACTCCTCTACAATATGAATTTCACTCTGTCTTGGCTTCCCGTTTTGTGGGATGTTTTCCTGTAATGGAATTCTAGCTCGTTACCTCAAATTTAAAAGCATTACTTAGGATAGACATTTACTGTCTGTTTCTTTTCACTTTATTGTCATTTGCAGAACAGTTTGAAGAGAGATTTCTCAGGTCAAGGCATCTTATTTTAACTTCTGGTCTTTCTGTATTCTGCAAATCACTAATGACCTTCATTCAGACAGCTTCCTTAAAAATAAGCCATTGACTCAGCTGATGCCTATGGATTTCTCTCTCTCTTACTCTATTCCTCAAGTTCCTTCAAAAGTATTGCCACTTCATTCTGAAAAATCACAGGAACCTTTTATGTAACTTCCTCTAGTAACAAGCTCCATAACTAGAAATCAGGGGAGGAGACTGGGAGGAAAACCAAAAAGATCTCCCAGATGTGCTTGCTTTAGTCTTTCAAAAAGTTGAAAACATGTTTGAAAAAAAAAAAAGAAAGCAAAACTTCTGAAAATACAATGCAGCATTCAGTTGACTGATGTATGTCAGGGATATTCTTTATAAGTAGTTCTATGCGATCATAGGATGCATGATAAATATTTACCCGGTATAAACCTGTGAGAAAAAATGTCAAGTAAGGCAAGTAGAATAGGATTTTGTAGTTTAATCATCTATAAATCTTTTTTTTTTTTTTTTTTTTTTGGAGAGGTGTGCTAGAGAAATTCAAAACAGATACTCTACTGATTAACGAAGTGCTGTCACAGAGCATACTGATATGGTAGGCTAACTGTGGGAGTGGAAGAAATGGTGTGCTGAGATGTGGCATTTGAGTATTAGTATAATAGATGTAAAAGTGAGAATGTTTTTGTCCTTAATGTTTTATGTGCAACATCTTTGATCTTCTCTATAACTTCATTTTACTTATTTATAAGTATTTATATATATATTATATATATATTAATATATATATATATTCCATCTGCTGAAGTAAAATGAAAAATTATATATATATGAAATATATATATTATATATTATGTATTATATATATTATATTATATATATTATATATATTATTATATTATTTATATATATATTTATAAAATGAAAAATTATGTATATATATAACTTAAGAGAAAAAGTGTATAGAATTTGGTAAACAGATACCATTTTTTAGCTGTAGACCTTCTTATTCAGAAATAGGATCATTTACATATATGTTGAATTTTGAGAAATAGAGAGACTTCTCAGAGACTTTGTAAGGCCGACCATTCTGAATGATTAAATCTGTGACCATTAAATACTTTATGATACAATAGTCCATGTAGAAAGATGAAATGTCTATGACTAAAATGACATTTACATCCATTGAACTGGAATTGTATTTTTTTCCCAAGATTAAAATATTTAAAACTATGATATATATTATATATATATTTATCTTTATATATAACTTTATATATAAGTTTTCATAGGGGTAATGGAGTAGCACTAGATCAATGAGCAAAGCATCCAGAATTATATTTCAAGAGACAGCCTTCCAGAGTTTTCGTGAAATAACTGGTTCTTCAGAGGCTTCTGTGTTGAGCTTCAGATGAGAAATATGTTTGTAAAAGCTCCAGTATTTACAGAACTTTACCTCAGAAATGAAATGGAATAATAGTTAATGAAACAACTAGTTTTTGAGGTAATTCCTCCCTATATAATTCAATATAATATTTCTACATGTTCTTAAATCTGAAATAAAAGCAATTCAAATTCAGAAATTTGTTAAATTTAATTGCTGTGTTCAGAAGCAAATGGCAGATTGTTCTGTTAGAATGATAGATACTTGCTTTCTAGCATAGTTGCTCCTGGCTTAGTTTTTCATTGCATAATTTCTTGTTGTGCCCAGGTGGGAATCTTAATATTTTTGCGTATGCTCCCATCTAATGCATCTATCCCAATTTATTGCAGTGTAGGTTTAACAGACCTTTAACAACTTCATTTTCAGTCTTTATAGGCATTGAATATGATATCTGAAAATTGCATTAAACACAACACTAAAGCACTGTCAAGTGTGGATGTCTGGATATGCAGGCCTCTGGAGAGTGCACTAATTTTAGCTTTTGAAATGGAAAATACTTTGGTCAAAAACAGAACCTATGATCCTGTGATAAATGCCAGATCCTAACTTTGCTGAAGGATTGTATTATGTATTTATCGGTATACTAAGAGCTGAGAACTGTTGTTTTTATATTCTTATATTTTAGATCTGCTACCAAAGATAATTAAATGCCATGTCAGTGTTAAGTAGGGGAAAAAAAAATCTATGTCAGTGGGTATCATTGACACATTTGTCATTTTTTCTTTTTTTTTTTTTAACAGCTTTTTGGAAACTGCAGCATATTTCTGTATGAAACCAAAAATGGGAGAGAAAGAGGTGTCTCCACATTCTTTTTTCAGTATTTGGCATGAATTCAGTTCTGACTTCAAAGACTTCTGGAAGAAGGAAAACAAACTTATTCTTCAGGAAAGGTACATTTGTTTGTTTGTTCAAAGGCTTTTCTCAGAGAATGTTATTGAGAGCAATTGTACCAGTCACCCTCACTTCATTAGCACTGGGAATTTCTCAGTCTTTTTTTTTTTTTTTTTTTTTTTTCCCCGCCTAGTTGTCATAATTTTTGAATGGGACATTAATAACAATTTGTGCTAAAGTTTTTCAGGTCAGCTATGTGAATGACTTTTTTAGTAGAACACATAACTGCTATGCCTATATGAATTTAAGAAACAAGAAACTTGTTTCAGGTCTGAAAGTTGATTAAAAAAAAAAAAAGATTTCCCATTCATATATTTACTGAAAACAAGTCAAGGCAAGATGTGTAAATATTTGTCCATTGAAGTCAGGGAAAAAGGAGGGGAAACAGAAAGAGAGAAGAAAAGGTCTATTGATCCCACCTTGAGGGAGAAAAATCAAACTGAACCATATTCCAAATCACAACCCCACAGACATGTGCCTTGTGGTATGTATGACATAAAGAATTAAGATTGTAGTTTTGAAAAATTAGCCATAATGTCTGTTCCATGTATTAGAAGAGCTATGAAGTTTTCTTTCATCTGCACGCAGATATTACATAGTGGTAATTCTTTGTTTATAAAAATGATGCCAAGAATTAATTAGTTGTTAAAAAGTAATAAATGTCATATAAGGACAATTTAAATACAACCATGAAAACTGTAAACATGGTTACATTTGTTAGCAACTTGAGTGATCTCATTGTACAGATAATGAAGCAACTTCTGTGCCTTAACATTAACAGGACCGAAGCTTTAGGTTCTTTAAATGTTTGGTATCGGTCCATATTTTGGTAATTGTATAAGAATAGGTCTCTTCTTCAAGAGTACTCACCCTGCGTAAATGTCACAGACATCTGGCTTTGGAAATCATTGTTAACTTTCCTTAGGCACTTATATGATCAGTGTCATATATACTGTATATAATTAGTGTAAGTGGATACATTTTGGAATGAATACTGTCTCAGTTAAAAAAAAAAAAAATGTATATAAAAAATATTCTGTTCCTATTGCACAAGCGTGGTACAAATATTAGTGCAATACAGCAGCAATCTGGGGATGCATTTCACTTTACTGACTGACTTAATTTTAAGTAAATAAGTACATCTCTTCAGAATTGACTTGACAGCTAAATAGTATCGTTAGTTTCCTGTGCAAAGACTTAGTTGCCAACTTAATACATGTTAATTTCATTTTGTATTATCTCTATAGAACAGTATTTTAAAAACTGCCCTTTTGTTTTCCAAAGTACTAGGTTATTATTCTAGAATCAAACATAAACCCTCCAAAGCTCCCCTGAATGTTCTCTCTACAAAATATTTTGCTATAAAAGAAATTAATTAAAAGAAATTAACTAACCATTTTTCCCCTATTTTTTGTACACTTCTGAAGCTAAGAATAGTATTGTGATACAATCATTTAATTTTTTGTTTCAGTTCCATGTACAAATATGCTAAGAGGATGCATTGAAGCAGCAGGGAAAAAGTGTCTGCCAAATTGGTCCCTTCTAGGCCAAGGGTGCCTTTTAATCTGAAAAGAACTGAACATGTTTGCCTACAGAATGTCTTTAGGTTGGGGATGTGACGGGGAATGAAAGGATACTGAAAAAGGGCCTACAGTGGGAAAGGAAACTGGGATATTCCTGGAAAGAACAGCAAAGAGGCCGAGGCTCAGAGCAGATGGAATGGGGGAGATTTTCTCAGGGGTACAGGCAGGACTGTGTAGCTGCAAACCAGGAAGTCACTGAAATTAAAACTGAAAATGATCCATCCTGAAAATCAAAGATAGATCTTTATTTATTTATTTACTTAGAGGTTGACATGTCTTGCCAAGTTCCAATCTTCCACTTTGTAAACTCTGTTCAGGTTAGGCAGGGTTTGGTGTTTGGAAACCTTTCCTGTCTGTGCTCACCTCAGAAAAGTTTGGCACAGTGTTGTTTCGGTGCTCTTCATTGCCTTTTAGGTACTAACATATTTTGTCCTAATTGACAGTAGAGTAAATATCTTCCAAGTAGTACATTTTTTCCCCCAAATGAAATATCTCCATTTGATAAACAACTGTTTTATCAAAGCCTTTCTGTGGAAAACATTTTGCCTGCCGTCATAGTTCAGCCTGGTATCTGAAGTTGTCCTTTAGACTGTTTGCCTGACCTGATACTTCCACTGTTCTTATTGATAGGAAGGATGCTATTATATGAAGGTTTCTGAGTATTGAAATTGCAGGAGGAGAAAAATCTTAACAGAATATTAAGTATTGCTAAAAGGTGTAAGAATATACAAAACATAATTATGATGATTTTGAAAATCTTAGCCTGTATGGACAGATGCTGAGGTGACAGGAACATGCCTGTTGCCATTGAAATTAACAAAAAATGTAAATAAAAAATTAAGAAACTGGATTTTAACTCTTCAGTTGATATTCTTGAATGAATGTTTTGGGTTTTTTGTTTGTTTGTTTAGGACATAGCATGGAATTTAGTGTAATACATTTTAAAGTGTTTAATAGAAATCTTGATTTGTGATGGCCTATGTCTATCAAATGCTAGGGATATATTTTAAATTGAAGTAACTGGTGACTAGAATATATGGATGTCTCAGCAGTAAAATTTGAGGGATGCAATACTGGTCCTGCATTAAAATGTCATTAACCCTCAAGAAGGTGAGAATTTCCTGTTAAGTGAACACTTGTTAATTCTTCCTGTCTGAGTAAGTTGCATTATTTTCTGTTGCTAAAGGTGAAGAGCAGGCTAGACCATTAATCATCAAAGTAACTTTCTGTGCTTTTTCATTGGTGGAAAAAATCAAGTCACATTTATGGTGAAACTTTTTAAGTATTGCCACCTTTGAAGAATTATTTCCCAGGCCACTGCCTCATGTAGCATACTTACATTATGATTGTTATTTATAAAAAGTATAACTTTATTTGATTTTATTTTTAGGTTAATCATCTTCCTTCCTTTTTTCCCCCTTTTCTTCCACTACTTTCATATTTAGTTTAATAAACCTTTATACTATGCTTTTAGAATAGTTTGGGCATTGTTTCTAAAATATTTTATATCTCAGTTTATGTATAGACTGTGTAGGGAAAGGAATTACTTGTTAATATTGACTGTTTCTTATTTAGTCTCTGTAAAGATGAGCCACACTGTTTTACAATAATTTACTCAAAGGCTTTTCATAGATGTTATTTCCTAAGGTGGTACAACTTTTTGTTACAAGTGAGTCAACTCTTTTTTTAAACACTTCTCAGTCAGTATTTTAAACTGTGTATTGGTTTCCCAGGCATTTATATGTAAAAGATAAACACTGAAGTGTCAGACTTCATATTTCTTTAGAAGAGGATGAGGAAAAAAAAATGAAGAAAAATGGTGTGAGGTTAAAAACAAATTATTTTTTCCAAAATTTTCTACTGCTTTTGCTCAATTCTGTCAGATGAAATGAAGCAGAACTGGAAAATACCAGCTGTAGAGAAAATTATGCATGATAAACTGTTAAAATACAGTAGCAATAAAAAGAAAAATGCACCTCAAAATTACAGTGAAAGAGTAAGTCTGCCAAAAGGTTTTCCTAACCATACTATTCTTTGTAGTCACTCTGTAGAGCCTAACTGGAGCATTCCAATCAAAATTGTCATCTTGATTATTTATAAATTTCTAAAATAATATTTTAGGCTAAATTTCTGATGCTAAACACCTTTAAATGAAAGTTTAAAATGTATTTTTTTTTTTTCTCAATAAGCAACTTATAGCAAACAAAAACTCAATGAGGCCTGGTTCGGATCCTTAAATGTTGGTCTTTTTGTACTTTCATTATATTTCTAAATTGTCACTGGTAGGATATACTTTGTGTTTGTACTTTGAAAACACCTGAATGGTTTCGTATGAAGCTTGCACTTCATATGTGATCAGCAAGAAAGCCAAGAGTTGACATATTGCCTAATTCCTTTTCAGTGCTGTTTGAAAAAAGAATATGATTTTGAACCTTACAAACTTCTTATGCTTATTCAGCATCCTCATAACCTATACATTTAATTCAGTTGCTAAATACCCTGAGATGTATATTGACCTCTGAATGTATACTGTCAGATAATGCACAGCTGCAGTGACAATTATACAAAAGTCTCACCTTAGGAAAACTCTTAAGGGATCACACCACCAATATTGAAATTCATATTTTTCTCCTGTAGAGAGAGCAGGTGTCTCATGCAAACTGGCAAAGTTAATATCTTAACTCTTTTCTCATAAATTTCTGTCTTTGTTCTCTTTTTTATCTTGGTTTCTTTATATTGCTGAGGTAAAGATATTTGGCATTAAATTTATTATTCCAGTTTAGCACTGGAGAAATATTTTAGTTTTTCTTGATGTCCAGCAAAGACCTACAGGCCCAGACCCAACTGCTTTCTTAGGAATGAGGAAAAAGCAGCCTGTCCTAAGACTGAAAAGGTATTCACCTATTAAACCTCTGCAGAAGGAAGTCTTGAAAAGTTATGATCAATTAAAAGAATAGGAGGGAGTGGGGGGAAAAAATAAAAGGTGAAACAGCTGCTGTGTAAATATAGAGTTTGCAAATCCTTGGTAGCTAAAAATACAATTATTTTGAAAAAAATCTCATTGGGTGTGGGCAGCAACAAGCATCATTAGGATCGTAACTTCATCTTTTCTTTACAGATGGGGTACACATCCTGGTTTATGACAGTAACAAAAAAGCAGACAGTCTTTTAAGAACTTTTATGTTTAAATGAAGTTGGAACAAAGAAAAGTTCCATTGTTGTCAAAGGTCAATATCATTAGTCCTTAGACGCAGATTCAGAGCTTACTAGAAACAGTTCAAGGCAAAAGCATTTTTACAAGGCTACAGATCCACCTTCCCTTTCTCAGGGTTCAAGTCGGATACTGACACTCGTTTGCCCACTCCTGTCCTAAGTGTCAGTTTCTTCAGACTACGTTTGCCATTCCATGGCCTGTGCCAACTTGCAAAGATTTACATAAATAGGGGAAATAAACATGAATTTCTAGACAGGAGGAGAAAATTAGAGGGGGACACGGGCAGATATGGGTACCTTTTAAGTATGTGCATAAGGTGAATATTGCTCATGGATTCACACTGGCCCTTGCCTTTATGAAAAGGTACATCACTGAACGAAGAATAACTTTGTCAGGGATGCCAGCAGAAGAGAGTTCATGAGCAGGATCAACATGATGGTAAAATTCTGTAAGTCCCTGTTATCTTGCATCACACTAAACTAGAGAATATCTTTTGGCTAGCTTTATTCAACCCTTTAACTCCCACGATAAATCTTTGACACATTAAAAATAATCTATACTAAAAATAAAAAAATCAAATAAAGCACTTGTCTCTCAAATGTAAAAGTTGCCCATTCCCGTAAGAATAGCAGTTAAGCTGGCACCTGGTGTGTCACACTGTGTATATCTAGATGAAAGGGAGATTCCTGGCCAGCATGTCTCCACAGCTCATTGATCTCTCTCTGCAGAAAGACTGGTATGTCTCCCTACAGACTCCTCGGCAGGATGATTTAAAACTTGCTGTTGAGCAATTTAAAGTCTGGCATTGGATATCTGTACATTGCACAGTGAGGAGCATATTGGTAAGCTGCCACTTCTGCTTGCAGAGGAGGGCATTAAATCCCATAGCGCAAGCAATGTACTCTCAGGGTAATTTAAGGGATATTTTGTTAACACTTATAATAGGAACCAGTGAGTCAGACTTGATAGTGAGAGATCTGGGGACATGGGAATATGTACTTGCAAAGAAATGTGGAAATGGAATAAAAGAGTAGAAAAAGGTATAGAGACTGAAAATATGAGAGGAAAATGATGGAAATGTGGAGTATGTTCAATGTGGTCACATTTTGCTTGGCATGCTGTTGTGATACAAACTAAAAGCTCCTAGCATGATGTTAGTAAGCAGATACGTTTTCTGGCTTGGGAACTTGAATCTCACTCTCCGTATTTCTGTCTAATCAACTGGTCTGCATGCTGCTAGGCTTTGTTTTACAATGGGTAGTTACAATAACATTTCAAAACAGTATTCAGCTTATGTGTCTTTGAACTGAACAATTAAAATGTTCCTCAGTTTCTGAGAGTATTTCAAAATTTTAACTTGATTAAAATAGCTCTCTGATCAGAAAATACTGTGTTAAATTATAGACATTGGAAAACATACTTGAAAGAAGTCAAATAGAGCAAAGATTCAGAAGCTAGGAAGAATCCTTTGAGGCAGTGCCTCACAAAGAGACAATTTGGTGTCCAGCTGAGACATGTTGCTCAATATTTCAGTATTTCTTTTTCTTCCATGTGCACTTCTGGTAATTAGTAATTTTTTTTTCAATGAAAACATTAGGTTTTTTTGGTTAGGGGAGGAAAGCATTAACTTTCATTTTTAGCATTGCTTTTGAAGGAAAAGTTTGTGAAAAATAAAAATTTTGAGATACATTTCTCAAGCTGGATCTCTGGTAGAAATCACTTTATATAGTCAAGTGGTGATACTGTGTGGTTCCTACCCCATGGTGATCTTTTCAGATTTTGAGGCTCTTTCCTATTTGCTAGTTCTTGAAAGAGAGAATGACTGCCTGTGGTTTAAAAAATAAAAAATAAAAAATCCGCCCAACATAATCGATAGATACTTGGAGATTAGTGAAAAATTGCACCACTAAAAGTTTTAAACAGATTTTTTTTTTGGACAAGAAGTGCAGCAATTTCAATACCTGTAAAATATCTTCATTCCCAGGCAAAATGATTACACTGGTATTTGAGGTGCATTAAAATATCATAACGTGTTTAAAAAAAAAAAAAAAGGCATTAAAATATTAGTCCCCAAAAGTTTAAGGCACTTGCAATGACTTAAAATCTACCACAACCCAGACTAATCTCTAACTACTGAAGATGTTAGATTCCTTTATACTGAGACATTGTGCCAAACAAAGCTATTATGATAGCTGCATACAGCTATCATAATGACAACATCCATTAAGTATAAGTACATGGTTGCATGCATGTCTTATGGCATGAGTACAAGGAACAGTCTGTGTTTTTACATTTTTAGGAAGAACCTTGCTGTTTCAGCAGTTGTTTTGATGTCAGTATACAATTATGAATAGGCAACTTATGATAGGAGACTTGTTAGCTGGTAGAGCAAGGTTGGAGGCATCTTATTTTCCTGCCTTCTGCACTGGATATCTCTAATTCTGTGGTTCTCCAGCTGACTTCTTCTAATTTTCCTTTCTTTCTAGTGATCTCTTCTTTCTACTCATTTCTCATATTTGCTTGTACAAGCAAATTCCTGTAGCTATGGATTACATAATATATGTATACCCCAGTACACCCAACATAGCTACTTGTCTGCATAGGGTATGTCACCATATCCTCTTTAAGATGGTCTCCTTCTCCATATAATTTATTCACCAAGACTTTTCTCATTCTTTTTTTACACATTGCAATTTTTTCCTTCTTTTTACTGCATTTGCTGTTTCCACGTTTTAGAGCAAACACATGGTTTCACATTTCTGTTCATTCCAGAGTTTCGTTTCTTTTTGCTTGCTCATTATGTCACTGGTTTTACTTCACCTCCAGTCTTGTTCTCTTGCCTTATTTCCTGTTGAGTTTCCTAACCAAATAGTCCAGAATGCAGCCAGCTTCTTTGAGAGCAATCTTTGCTTCAGTTCCAAGAAAAACATTGAAAGTTGATGACTAACTTTTCTGAGAGCAATCTCGATTTTCATATGCAAATTCTGGAGGAAAGTGATTTCCATCTTGCCTGAAGGTAGACAGGTATAGTCTGAAATATTGGCCACTTTGACAGGAAAAATACATGAATTTGATATACATTTGATATACATTGTGAAATACATGAATTTTTCAAGAAGTCAGGAAATAGTTATTTAAGTGGTCATATGCTTCTTTGCATTTTATTAGAGTTATAGATAATCCTTAAAACTTTATTTTTGTGTTACTACATTTTCAAGATGAAATTACCATTAATACTAAAGTTATCATCTTTAAAACATGGATTTTAACAAAGTATCATTTTTTTTGCATTTATACATGTGTTTATTTCTACACAGATAAGAACAGTCATCTAGATCACCAAAAATATTGTTGCCAGATAGAAATGCATAAAAACCAAATAGTTCTTTTCCATAGGTTAATAAGATAATTCAACATTCATTTCATCCCTGTCAAGCCAAATTAGAAAGATTTCACTTCCACAATGCAATACCTCCAAACTGAAATTGTTTCAGAGGGTTGTGAAGTGTGTCGTGGATAGCAGTAGGACTGCAAATTGGAAGGTCTCATTTTCAATTCATTTGGCTTCAGTGTCATATTTTAGGCCACTTTAACATGATGCACATGGAAGAAAATATAAGATGTATTCCCAAAAATCTGTTCTACACAGTTAACCGAGGAGGGATCATAATCTGGGTCCCACTACCGGTTACTCTCTGTGTTAACTGGCCAAATTAAAATATTTTAATCTATTTTTCTTTGGTCCTCTGAGCCAAAGTATGATCAATCACTGCATCTTTCAACCAGTCATTGTCCACCCCATGGTCCTTAAAGTAGCCAGGCAAAGAGCCGGGAGGGATGTCAGGAAAGAGGAAAGAGATTCTATATTAGAATATCTTTCTTTGTAGGTAGAGGTTAGGTTTTATCAGTCAGTTTGATGAGACCAGGTACGTTAAAATGTGCTTCTTATCTGTATAAAGTCTTTGCAGTCAGTTACTGAATCATATTTATGTCATCACTTCAATACTATTGGCATGAAAGTAAAAGCTCTACAGTTTTTACTCTACTTTTATGTTGGGAATTGTAATTTTCCCTAACAGTTACTCTAATTTTTATTATTTTTTTATTTTTTATTTTATTTTTTACTAAAGAGAAACTCTTTACCAAAAAGTCATTCCAATTTTTTAGTGACTGAGTTAAAAAAAGCTAGGCCCATTGCTCTTGGAAGAGTTTTCCAATAAACATTTTTAAAGTTTTCTATCCTTGATATCTTAAGGATATCTGGCGCTTGATATTTTTGCAGGGGATGTTTTTTTAATTATTTATTTGTAAAGGTGGTGTTGTTATTATGAAAAAGTTATCTCCAGTGCAGACTAACCTAAGTAAAGTATTTTGGCATGAAAAACACTTTTTATTTATCTGATAATAAATGTTGAGGAATATAAGGAATATTGGCATCAGCTTTTGCTTTGTTAGAAAATACAGTATATCTGCAGAAAAATTTCTTCTGGGTTTCATGAACTACACTGCCAAACCATAAAATTAATGTCTCTGTGAGTTTATCATGGAAGTTTTTGTGAACAGCTCTACTATCTAAGGCATATAACATTCCAGCCTTCTCACTGTGCTTACATTTGTCATGTCATAGTACTTGCTAGTGAAGTGTAAGGCTACCAAGCCTAGATGGAGCCAGTAAGAAATGAATCTGTCTGCCACAGATACTTCAGACAACATTATTAATGTTTAGTGGCAGGAAAGTGGCTCCCCTTCTCAATGGATTGAATGATGACAGAAGTTCTCTAAGCCTTGATAAGATTGTGGCCAGGCTGGCTTTTGGTCTAGAAGGTAGATAAAGCTACTCCGTCTTTTGGGTTTGTAAGGAAGTCTGGTTCCTTTTTCCTGTATACAAGCCAAAGTGTGAATTGCATATTTGTCTCACAGAGTCTTTAAACTTAACCACAGTTTGTGTAAGTTAGTCTAACAATAAATACAAAGTATAAGGAGGTGAAAGTGTTGGAGAAGGGTGTTTTAGTTTTGGTGGAAAAAAGAAACTACTTTGTTAAGGGTAATACTTGTTAGAGTCTCCTGAATGTTTCTAAGTGGTTGGATTTGAGATATTAATTCTTGGGCTCTGTAGGTGTCTAGCTGTTCATTCTCTTGTTTGTTTTAAACTAATTGCTTACTACTATGTGTTCCCTACCTGTTTTCTAATTGCTGGCCTTTCAGAAGGTTATCCTTTCTGAAATAATGAAAGCAATATTTTAGCTAAATTTAGTTAATATTCAAGGACGTATATTTGTTCAGATACAAGTTCTGAACATTCTTATTATGCATTCATGGAATCTGCCTTGGGCCTGATGTTGTGTCCACTGCTGTTAATACCTCCGCTCTTCAGATTGCTACATAGAGTTAAACAACTCTCTGGTTGTCTAGACTGAAAAGATTGTTTTAGTTTTGTTAAGATTGTCCTTTTTAAGGCAAAAACAAGAATCAGAGAATGGTTTGGGTTGGACGGGACCCTAAATGATCATCTAGTTCCAACCCCACCCTCACTGGACACCTTCCACTAGACCAAGTTGTTCAAAGCCCCATCCAACCCTGGCCTTGAGAAAACCTGGCCACAACTTCTCTAGGCAACCTGTTCCAGTGTCTCACAGCTCTCACAATAAGGAACGTCTTCCTTACATCTAATCTAAATCTACCCTCCTCTGGTTTAATGTCATTGCTCCTTGCCCTATCACTTCAATCCCTGGTGAAGAGTCTTTATTCCAGCTTTCTTTTAGGTCCCCTTTAGGTACTTGGAAGGAAGCTGTAAGGTCTCTCAGGAGCCTTCTCTTCTCCAGGCTGAAAAAGCTCCCTTAGCTTGTCTTCATAGGAGAGGTGCTCCAGCACAATGATCATCCTCGTGGCCCTCCTCTGGACTCACTCCTACAGGTTGAAATCCTTCTTATGTTGGGGCCCCAAAGATGAATGCAGCACTCTAGGTGAGGTCTCATGAGGTCTGGGTAGAGGAGGAGAAGCATCTCCCTTGACCTGCTGACCATATTTCTTTTGATGCAGCCCACAATACAATTGGCTTTCTGGGTTGTGGGCGCACATCGCTGGCTCATTTTGAGCTTCTTATCGATGAACACCCTCAACTCCTTTTCATCAGGGCTGCCCTCAATCCATTCTCTGCCCAGCCTGTATTTGTGCTTGGGATTGCCCTGACACAGGTCTCGGCCTTGTTGAACCTCATGAGGTTCTCACCGGACCACCTCTCAAGCCCATCCAGGTCCCTCTGGATTCCGAACAAATGACTTGGGAAAAGAAACAAGTAAAAATTGATAAAGGTAATGCAGCTGATTCTATCTTGTCAAACTGATACGCTCGCTTTTAAGCCAAGATTGGCATGAGTTGGGACAGCTTGATAGCAAATGAGCTAAAGACAGCGTACTGAAGTAAAGTCAGTTTGAGAAACAATTGAAAAGTATGAAGTGAGATGGTTTGTCAAGATATAATCAGTCTAGCAAAGCATCTTAGCACGCTGTAAGCTTGTGAATAATTCCCATTACACCGTGTTAACTGTGCCTCCTGGCTTCTTCAAGAGCACTTCATGTGCCAGTTCATAAAATCTTAGAATATCCTGTGTTGGAAGGGGCCCACAAGAATCATTGTGTCCAGCTACTCCTGGCTCCATACAGGACCACCCAAAAATCAAGCCATTTTTCTGAGAGTGTTGTCCAAACGCTGCTTGAACTCTGGCAGACTCATTGCTGTGACCACTTCCCTGGGGAGCCTGTTCCATTGCCTGACCACCCTCTCAGTAAAGAATGTTTTGCTAGTATCCAACCTGAACCTCCCCTGACCCTGTTAGGCTCCCTTAGCACCACCCTCTCTCACCCATTCTCAGATCATGCCTGGAGTTAATGTCCCACTTCTAACTGAATATTTGGTTGCACTTGAGAGCAATAGCTCTATATAAAGGGACCAAACAACCTCTATAACAGAATGCATTAGTTGCATAGAACTTAAATAGTTTAAATAGAAACAGATCTTCAAAACAATAAATCAATCTATACACATGCCTGCCTTTGCCTAAGGGTCATAATTCGCAGGCACTGGGGAACACCCACCTTCTTCAGACTCTTTTTTTCCACAGCCCCCCTCAGTGGCAGCCTATCTTTCCACACAGGCCCTGACAATTGAATCCCTGCTCCTTTCCTAGGAATGTCTTGTTAACTGTTTCATGCTCTGAGTGCTTTGTTCTCAACATTGGTAGAGCAGCAGTGTCACTTTGGCCTTGGGCCTGGAAGTATGTCATTGTCTGCATTTTTTTCCCTTTTTGTGGCTGTTGGGAGGAGCACAGATTGCTCTTGTGTTTTCTCAAAACATCCCCTTCCCTTTTCCCAACGTTAGATTCCATGAACCTCTTCGTGAAGCTCTAGCGACTGACCATAGATGAATAGTTAAGCCAGTCTTCCTGATATAACAGCTGGAGTTCACACAATTTTTGCACATCTTGATCTCAGATTATTGCCTTGCATATCCACACCAAAGTTGGGGGAAGTAGTGTAGGAAAGGTCTGAGCAAGAGGAGGGTATGCAGGAATTTGCTACAGTAAAAATAGGACCTGAATTAATAATGAGTTGACAGAAGTAAGGTATTTTTGCCCACATCTTATGAATTTGATAGTCAGAAAGATGAAGAATCATTCAGGAGCAGTGGAGAAAACCTAAGAAGTTGAGAAGGATTGCCAGTGGCAATTAAATAATATTTTCCAACTGAATTGAGACTATTGTCTTTATCTCAGAGAAAACCCTTTATCTGCTTTTCTAGACCTTGCAGTTTAAATGGTATTGATGTTCATGTCAAAAAATATCTGTTTGTTCTGGAAAGATCAAACTACTTTAATCTTAAACTTAATAAAATAATTATTAAGCTTAATGGTTGGTCTTTGGAAAATGTACTTGTGCACTGCAGAAATTGATACCAGCTCAGGTTTATGACTTAGTGTTGTGGAAGGCTAATGACTGCCTTTATCTCTATATTTCACCTATTTGCTGGCTTATATATATATACACACACACACACACATACATACAGCTGTATATTTGTACAGTATTCTTGGCTTCCAGTTATAACGTGGTCATAAACTAAGCCTCCTAATAATGAGACTTTGATGTGCTACCTTTTGCCGTTCTAATATCTCTTGCTGAAGAAGCAAGAAGTATAGGTTGTATTGGCTTCAGTGAGGCTCTATTCAACCACTTGAATCTTCTTGCAGGATTGGGGCCAGGAGACAGCAAGCTATCCCAAACACACACAATGAGTCAGTGATATGGTTGGAACTGGAACTGAGTGGCTGCTAGCTCTCAGCTTTGTCTCAAGTGCTTTAGGGAATAATGCTTTTTGTCTTCTGCATTCCCGTTGCTATGAATAAGTAGGCTCAAACTCCAAGGAATTTTACAAAAGCTCCCAAAAAACTTGGGACCAGAGTTATAACAGCGTCTCTTACATAATCCTAGAAAAATGGCTAGTGCAAGCTTTAAGGTTGTCTTTTCATCAATCTTGAAGCTGTGAGGTTGTTGGTTTTTTTTTTATGTGTAATTTAAGGGACAGAGAAATCAAGACCATCTTCCTCACTGAGTGGCATTGTTATTAGCATTTTCTTGTTTCAAGCCAAGACAGCCTTTCTCCAAATAGCTATTTCTCTAATAGAAACAGAATATTTAAAGGTGTTACACTGGCAATGATGATGATGATGGCAAGACCTGTTTTTTACAGAATAACCACTATCATTGTATTATTAGGTTCCATTCTAGAATGAGGATTTTTGTTTTGAGTAAATGTTAGACCTACAGGAAACCATGCCGTCTTATGACCTGGTATGTTAGGCAAGCAGTGCTCAATATATCCTTAAAGGGGGTTATTTAAACTGGACAAAGACTGGAACTAAAGATTTCCTGACATTTCCTGAGAATAACATTTAGGTCTGTGTGAACTGGTTCAGTAAATGCTTTTGTATATTACAAATGCTATCATTTGCATGTTGAGTATCCTGAATACCTGAATATATTAAATTGCTTCTATAAAACAGTCATCTTGATAACCTCAGTAGTACTAATACTGTCCCCAGGATTTGATACTAGTTTACCCCTAAGTAAGGTTTCATTTTCTTATGTAAATGTCTACCCGTGAAGGGAGCTAGCTATAGTCGTATTTGAAAATGAGGAAATCATATCATAAATGAGCTATTTAATATCTGTAAGAGTGGCTTTTGATAGCTTGGAATGTGTCTGACTTTTTGGAAATATCATTGGAAGGTCAATATCACAAGTACTTTTCCTCCTTCGGATGTAAGTAGAAGTGAATCAGAAGAAAAAGTGGAATTTGGGGGGAAAAAGTATCTTTGAATTGTACTGCATTCTATATTATTCCCATAAGCTTTTACTTAAAACTATCACCAAGTTTTGGCTGCCACATTTACTGGATCTATTTAAATACATTTTAAAGGTGAATTACTTGGCTGTTTGACATTTTTGTTCTACATTATGCTACAGCAATCTGTCTGATTTGCAGTCAGATAGAAAGTATTATAGCTTGAAAATAAGAGGTCTCAAAAGCTTCCCCACCTTCCCCCCACCTGTGCACGTAAAGGTCTTCCTACACTAATAAAATATATGGTCATCAAATGAAGAGAGCAGCTTGTTGGAAGTGTTGGAAAAGAACTGAAGTTTAAATTAATTTTTGAAAGTACAAATTTGAGACTTATGAAAAGAACGAGGTGTGTCTGATGAAGCTGGATGTTGGAGAGATGAATGCAAAGGCAGTTTTTGTAATGTGCTTAGCAGACCCAGCTGGAGTCATATTTTCAGAAATCTGGCCCTTACCACACACACAAAAAATATTAAAAAAAAATAGTAACATGAAGTCTGATTCTCTTATTGCCCTATGTAGCCACAGTGAAATAGTAGACGTGAGTGGTCTGGAGATGAACCGCAAGGAACCAGCCAAGATATATCATTTCTTTAATATAATTTTACTGTTTTTTTTTTCATTGTTGGATAATGATGAAAAAGCACAGTAAATGCCATCCAAAATCTATACTGTTGGCAAGAGCAAGCCAATATAGGATTTACATTTTTATTTTCTACTTTCTTATTTATAAGTAATAGTCTCATTTCTCATCAAAACAAAGTGTACATATCTCACACCACTTTACGCCATCACATAAAAAGGGTATATATAAGTCTTTGAAGCTCAGAGAATTCATAACATAAATCTGTATTATCAGTGTTTCAATAACCATGTGTATTTGGAAGATTGATCTCCAAAGCGAGCAAAAATGTTAGAGCAATGTTCTGCAGTGTGCCATTGAGCTCACCAGACTGATTCTGGCAGACTCCCAGTCTGAATATAGCCTTCTGGCTTTTGGGGTTGCTTTTGGGGTTTGTTCCCTATCTGGATGACTGAAAGGACATTTATCTCATCACAATGTGACATTTTGTGGTATTTCACAAGGCCTAATTTGTTACCATTTACCAAGTCAGGAAATGCTAATAAGTGACACCCTCATATCTGGAACCTGCTCTTCTCTTTGCACCTAAGCAACCAAGTATATTCACCTCCAGTATTCATGTAAGCCTCACTGCTAATTTTCCGTTTCGGAAAGAGATGTGTGCAGTGTTGTGCGCCATGTTGGTTGTAAACATCATGTTCTATAAGAATGATTCTGGACATTTTCATTTCTAGGAGACTGAAAATTTAAAGTTAGAGGGTGAAGACTGGAATTGTAGGTTAAGCTGCTTTGCCATTTTTAATACAAATAAATTTGGGCTAAAGAGAAATTAGCTTGGTGAGAATCTTCACCTAAACTGCAGTCGAAGTAGTGAGGTCAGGAGTGGTTGAAAAATGATTTCAAAATAGTCATGACACGAAAAGTAGCTTTCATAGCATTGTTTGGCATGAATGCTTTGAAAGTTAGTCTTCGTGTCTTCCAGTGTATTTTAAATCCTGCTAGACTTGAATCTTTAACTACAACAAAAGTGATTACTTTTGTAACTAGTATTGAATATGCCATTGATTACGCTTGACCTTGTAAGTGCTAGAGCCTGGTACTCTGACAACAACAACCAGGGAGTGCAAGTGGATTGTGGAGCCTGCTAATAAAAATATGGGGAATAAGGTCCATTTGTATCTTCAGGCCTAAATTTTTAAGTTATATACAGCACTATTTTTGGAAATTGTTTTCGTCTAGTGGAATATTTATAATTTGTCTCATTTCAGAGTTAAAGAAGCAGAGGAAGTCTGTAGGCAGAAAAAGGGGAAATCACTATACAATATAAGACCAAAACATGATTCCGGAATTGTAAGTAAAAACTGTAGCTATACTTCTGTTCCCATCATTCACCCTACCTTTTTCTCATTGACTTTTATAAGTATGTTATTCTTGATATGCTTTTTTTTTTTTTTTATGCTTCCATAAATGGTGTTAATTTGTTAGATTAACAAGTAGTTTAAATGCTGCCTGGTAATGTTACTCCACAAAATAGACAGAGCACAAGCAAGAGTAGCATATTATTGTTCTGTCCTGCCGATCTGTCTGCATCTCAGTCTTGATGTGGGATGCACCTGGACGGGAGAAAGGCCGTTACAGTCTTCAAGCTTATTCAGTCTGAAATTACTTGCTTCTAAACCTACAAAATGTAGGGAAAGTTCATGATAGTATGCATTTTTCAAGTTGGATCTCTGTGTCAAGTACTAGTGGCTTCTGTTCCACTTATCTGTATGTCTTTGGAACAGCAGCTCTAGGAAAAGATAATACTGTGCTCTGACTGTTTTCCTGAAAACAGATAAATAAATTTAATGATAGATGAGTAATTCTTGTCAAATCAGTGAAAAATTTCCACTAGGATTGCCAAAACGTTGGTAGGACCATGACTTCTTTTACAACAAATCAATTTTCCTATGGCACCTCACATTAAAATTATGTCTGTAGCAACTGGCCATCAATTATATTTGTAAAATCTTATAACAGATGATTTTTTCATGTGTGCCCCCAAGCATTATTTAATTGTTTTGTGTTTTGTTGTCATGGTTATTTTACTGTGATACATCTGTCAGATGAAACAGGTTGTAATTTCTGTATTCCAACTAGCATAACCTGAGACATGAAGATATGATATGGCATTTATTTCTTAATTTTAGAGGTTTGTTTTTTAATTTTAGAGGTTAGCTCCAAAAAATGGTGGTGTATTTAGGGAGTTTTGGCTGTGGTTCATGCCACAGGAAATGTAAACAGGGTAACAACTTGGTTAGGAAGGATAAACTAGATTTTACTTTATCAATTTTATTTGAAACTGGATCAAGAGGCTTTAAAAATATAAAAATGTTGATTTGGATTTCTCCGTCTCCCCTGCATCTTGCTGAATGTAAAGGCACTGACATATAGTTTCTAAAAATAACTACAGGCTTAATTATTCCTGTATCATTACCATTATTATAGTCACTGAAACTTGGACTTACAGATAGGCCTGAATATCAAGATCTTGGATTATATACCACTGCAGTCATTCACAGTTACTGAAAATTTGATAGAGTGAAAAGGGAAGTAAACAAAATATTTCACAAGCAGTGTTTAGCTACACTTTACATCAGTTCTAGTTTCAAAGGGATGTTATTTGTGAATTCAGCTCCAGAGTAGGTATAAATGTATGTTAGCCTATGTGTTTGTGTGCTTTACATATTTGTGATATTTTTATGTATATTCAATTTCTGCTTTTTTTTTGTTATTTATTATTTTTCAGAAAGCCAAGATAAGTATGAAAATCTGAGAGAAGAAAAGCAAAAGCCATTGTTACCTGGTTACCAAAACTCAACATGTCTGTGGGTGGGGGGTGAAGGGGAAGGAAACTACACCATCCCAATCATTTGCTTTCTTGACCTTTTTGAATTTGCTTTCTGTTCTCTAGAGTTTTCCACCAATTGATGTGTTAATATACATTCATGAATGAGTGTAATCACTTTAATGGAGTGCCCAGCAATAGACTAGGTATGGACTTGAAACACCTTCCTTGTACTCTGTATCTCCTTTTCCACTCAAAAATGATATTTTGTTAAGTGTATGGTATATTACAAATAGGCCAAGTCAGCATGCATAAAAAGCAGCATCTGCATCAGTTCTGAACATGCTGGAAATTGCATTAAGTTTAACTTCATAAGAATGCTACTTGATAAAGTAAAACATTTCCATTCCTACTGGCAACATCTGTCTATCACAAATACTTCATGGCACTGCACTTAGATTAGGGAAAGAAATGTTACTCCTAGTGAATTGTTTGTATCTGTTTCATGTTGGCATTTTGTTGGCATTTGTAGTTTGTATTTTGAATCGTTAAGTGCTGTTTATACAGTATAATCAATGCTTTCCCAACTCGTTTGGTTGCCCTCCATGACTAAATATTTGTGGAACAAGATGTTTACTATAACTATCTTTAAAATCGATAAGGCAGCATACTTTTACTTCATCTTTTGCCAGATAGTGAATGTCAGGTGGTAATGGGGAGGTCAGAAATCCAGCATTTAAAAAAAATAAAAATGAAAGGCAGGAAAATACAGAAAAGCACAGAAGTACTATGGAGAGTATGAGATTAGGCTATTATAGTTTGTTAACATTATAAATTAGCTAATACTTTTACATGAAATTTAGAAGGTTTATAGTTTTAACTGCTGATCAGTTATGTCAGGCAGGCTTTCGGTCACATGTACATGAATTCCTTTTGGAATTAGCTTTACAATTAATTTAAAACTCCTTTAGAGAACCATTAAAAGATGCACATGGAGACTGACATTTATGGAAAACAGTAGCCAATTCTAGTGACAGACTTAGACTACCAACTAATTTACATCAATTTCACACTTAATGTAATTGCAGAGTTTTCCTCCAGGCTTTCAGCTTCCCTCCCTTAGGAGGTCAATGATTGAAATCTATGACTTAGGGCTTCCATTTTAGACCACGTGCTTAATTCCTAATTTCAATCCAGAATTTACTATTCAACCAGTAACAACCCATTCCTCTGGTCTTAAATAAATAGCCCCAAACCAATCAGCCTGATTGATAACGTTTTGCTTTCATGGCTGGCTTTTCCTGAAAGTAACCAGTGTGTGCAACTGAACTAGATGCACATGCTCACAGTCTTGGAGCCTGAAAGATGCTGGGGTAAAGCAAATGAGGTCTAACCTGCTGGGGTGTGTTGTTCCCTGTCTAATCTAGCACATTGAGACATTCCTAGTGTTCCAGAGGCTATAATATTTTATACAAGGTGTCATAAAAGAAAGTGTGAAATTTGACCTCAGGAATCTGTTATTCTTCACATATACCAAGCACTAGAAATGATGTTTTTTTCACTATGTGAAAAGCAAGTCTCCTGTTGCTGACAAACCTATTTGAAATTCTGTTGTTGTAATAATTTCTGGCAGGGATATAAATTTACCAAGAACAGAGTTCTAAAACTTTGTGTTGATGGGAGTAACATTACTATTTGGGGAAGTGAAAAGAAGATATTATTTGTTGTTACAACTAACTTATGGAAAAAAAAAATCTTTAAAAAATAAAGCTATTTTAATGGCACCGATTCAAATCCATGTTTGTATTTATGTAAACAGTAGTCTTTTCCTCTTAACTTTGCTCCTAAGTGCAAGGATACAGTAGCATGTTTTCATTTGTAGCTTTCCTGTTTCCTTCAGTACCTACAGTATGTATATTACTATACTAAATGAAATAATAGATCATCTAACAAAGATCACTATGTGCAATACTGTATTTAGTGTTTCTATTTCAATTTTTTTAGAATGTTAATTTATATGAAAATAAAATGAATAATAACAAAATAGTTGCCTTCTCTCTTCAATCTCAGGCTGTGCTGTAGTTTGCTTGCAACCATTCACTCCCAAAGCACCATTTCTCGTCAAGGAAAAACCTTTGCGAAGGGATCAGTAGAAAACAGGATTCTCTTTCCTTGCCACTTGGAAGCACAGTGACAGTAATTTCAGGTTATGTAGACATATGACTTCTTCCCTGGGTGGTGATAGTGAGGACTTACAGTCTGATTGGGCAAAGGGCTCTGAAAGTCCTCACTTCTCTGGCTTGTGCATACCTTCCAGTAGTGCATTAGGCTTAGGTGGTTCAAATCCATCTCTTTGCAGCTGTGGAGCTGATTTGATACACAATAGAAGCCTGACTGCATTCTTACTACAAAGGCACCTTTAACCTGTTCCTATTAACACTGCCAACAGGCTCATGAAATTCCTATCAGGACAAAAACATGCTTTCAAAAGTATTATCTGTATATTATATCTTTTATATACATATTAATGAAAATGTTTTTTTTACATCATTAAAGATGTTGTATATGTCTAACAACCTTGTAGTACTGTTACATACATATTAACATACATACATGCTACCCTTTTCACAGGATCTGTAACACAGATGCTAAAAGTTGTTTGCAATTCTGTCAAAGGTTGACTGCAGCTGGCAGTACCAGGCTATGACCTGAAGAAACAAGCTACTATGTAGATTTTCCTCTTTCATTGTGCTCTGGCTCAACCTATTTGGGCACCTCTCTTGAAAACAGGTTGGAAACAGTTATTTTAACTTCTATACAGAGTAAAGTAGCCCATTATGTGCAGCATCATGGCTGACCTACAGCACTCCCAGAGTGGAATCCCAGCCTAACTCTCACCATTGCTATTTTGTTCAGTGACGCACAGCTTTTTACAGAATTCTGGCTTAATATATATATATATATATATATTTATTTTTTTTTTGGCTGTTTGGTTTTTTAAGAGGTGGAACAGCCCCTTAGGTCCCTTCACCCCCTGTTTATTGCAACATCAAATGTTCCACATGTTCTGAACCTTTGTTGATTGTGAACCCCATATATCACGGAGTTACTTAAATTGCAGCAGCTAAATAAGGACTTTCGTACCTGAGCAGTGGGTGTAACTTACTGAGTATGAGAATAAAAGTCTGGCTTTTATGAGGAACTGTGAAGATTTGTAGTGTTCTGCTTTGCAAATTAAAGTCTTTCAGAAGCATGGTACTTTGTCATATGTGTTATGACGCAGTAGTGGTTAGCTTTTTTGTAGCAACTTTCATCATCCCAAAGCACTTCCAAAAGTCAGTTAAGTATTAACCAACAGTGGCATTGGGAATGCAATTAGTAATATCTTCCATATGTTGTCATTTTTTCTTGCCTGATTTCTCAGTGATGAGCGTAAGAAGTTGGAAACAGTTATTAATTTAATTTAGAGAACATGTAGCAAGTCTTCATTGTCATTATTTTCTTGCATGCTCTAGGTTAACAAGGAGAACTGAGTTTATGCCAAGTGCTTTATATCAGTTAAGTTACGCCAAATTTGAACCGCTGTAGACACAATAAGTGAAACTGATAGAGCTGATTTTTTTTTCTGAAGATAGTATGAACTGGTCAACAAACGAAGAAGACAAAAAAGAATGTCCAACGTCATTCAGATCTACTGCCCATCAATCAAATGAGACCTACGTTATGGAACAGGTTTTCCAGGTTATTCTCTTGCTTATGGCAGACCCATCTGTATCTGATAAACATTCATCCAACCTACTTGTAAAGGCTTCTAATTGTAAGTCCATTGTCTCAGAAGCATGGTGTCTCTCTGAAGATAAAGAATGATAAACTTTCTGTTGAGTCAAAACTATTTTCTTATTTCTTCTCAGCTGTAGCTCAAATTTAAGCTCTTAGAAACTGGGAGTCTTCATTTGTCACTCATCACAGACTGGTGCCCTGCCAAGTCAGCAGTTCCACAGTGGTACAGCTAACACCAGTCGCATTTAAGAAATACAGGATCTATCTGACCTACTGCCTCTTCCATCGATGCTGGGAATTTTGCCTTGGTCTTGGACTGCTTCCACAACAGGGACTTTATTGGATTACTGCATAAACCTCTGGTACGCTTTGGTAGTCAGGCAGCTAGAGGCAGGGAGAGCCAAGCTGGAATCTAGGTTGTAATGCAAACAGATACAAGTTCAGGTGGGTGCTGGGCAATGAAGCTACTGGAAAAGCATGACAGTGGCTAAGAGATGGGCAGAAGTGAGTGGGGTGTTGGAGAAGATGGCTGCCTGAGCTGCTTTTGAGCCAAGTGACGGAGTCATTTGCAGGTTCTTAGTAGAGGGCCCTGACCACACTTACTTAGGTAGTGAAAGCACAGCATAACAGTAAAACCAAATTGCTTATAAACCAAACAAGCAAAACTCACAAATTCACAAATTAAATTGCTGAACTATGAGAGGCTTTGGTCAAGACATTGGGGAAAGGGAAGACAGCAAAGGGTTTCTGCAATGTCAGTTACTCTGCCATACAGGAGACAGCCCTCCCTTCCTAGTTGTGGTCTAGGTGCTTCTTTCAAGGTCCACGACAGGCATCTCTTCTGGCCAAATGATGGCTCACTCATGTTTTCCTTTAAGATTATTTTGTTACTCCCTTTTCCCTGGGTTGGAAGCAAGCAAACAAACAAGCAAATAACACACACTACCCTATACTTTGAGATTCATACAGTGTACTCCTTCAAGAGTTGATAGCAAGAGTTCAAACTCATTTAAATCTTAATATAGGTGTGTTGGTTTTTTTTTCCCTATGGGGTAAGTTGGTACCTATTACATAAGGATCTACCTGCATTTTAAGTAAAATCACTTAGGTTGAGATAATAGTTACTTCTCTTTCCACAAATGATGTCAGCAGTTCAGTTCAGTGAGCTTTGGTTGTGCTCTTGTCAGTTAACCAAAAAAAGGCCAGAATTTGTACATGAATAAATGACTCCAGAATCTGCTATTAGTTCAATCTGTTTTCCTCTCTTCACTTGCAGGTATCTTTGCAGTGGAGCGGTGGGGTAGGGGAAAAGGGGAGAAGTAGCTAGGCTTTCACAAGCTCTTAGGACAATCCATTTACCTGCATCTAGTAAGGTCAAAAGGAAGCTGAAAAATATACTGATAAGAGAGTGGCTGGACACAAGGTGTTGAAGCAAAGCCTGTACACCTGGATGCCATATAACCCTATAGTAGCTTTATTATTCAATCTATAATTTAATAGTAGACCTATAAAATAATTACATTATACTTAAAGCATTTCTTCATTTTTGTTTTCATTTATAAAACAAGAATTAAATACAGTTTTAACCATCACAAGCTCAACTCAATTTTTACATAAACAATAGCTCCTAGATGGAGCGTTAAGCTGCAGCATATTCATATTGCAATCTGGGGAAAAAAAAAAACAGGCAGGGCATAGCTTAAAGATAAAGATTCTTGCACATTTTTCCTAACTGAAGTCACTAGGGTGTTTTTCTCTCTCCAGTCCAAAATGCCTGACTTTCAGTTCATTTCTTTCAAGTGGAGACTGAGATCCCTGGAGTCATAATAGATTACAGCTATTGCCACCTTTCCCCACACCCACACTGATACTATCAAGCCTAGAATGAACACTTCCCGTTTGGTGGCTGGTATGACTCTGGCAGCATTGTACTGACAGCCTCTAAATCAATCCAGTGTGAAGGGTCTCCCTGTGTACTTCTGAATGATCAGCAGAAAACCTATGGCTGTTCACCTAATAGGGCTACATACCTGACTAACCTCATCCTGCCCGTGCCAATCTCCATAAACCGCTTGGTGAGCTCTTGTGGAACTCAGTCCCAAAAGCCTCTTAGAGCAGCCTGTCTCGCATAATGTGGCACTGAACTCTTTGGCTGGCCAGAGGCCTAAATACGTTAACCCCTTGAAGTGGCTACATGTAAAGAGGCTGGCAGGAAAGAGTTCCCACAGCAAGCTGGTTTCAGTAGATGCAGATGCTGAATCCTAATTCATGCATCAGGGAGTCAACTTGTCATTTTTAATTTGTAAGCTTCAGACGATTGAGCATGCATAGGCTTTGGTTTGGGGAAAGGGGCTGGTTTGTTTTTAGACATCTTAGGATTTTAATGCAGCTGGTACTAATACAGATCAGAACTGGAACAAACAGGATATACAGGACATGCTAAACTCCAGCAACTGAATAACAACATAGTATGATCAAAACGAACTGCAAGTGTTCACCAACACTTGATTATGTAGAACAAAAACGCACAGTGGACCACCAGAGCTGTAGTGATTACTGCTGACTCTCCCCGTGTTCATACAGCTGTGACCCATTCCCACAGCACTGACTGATGGGTCTGTCCTTCAACTCTAACATGTTAGCATGGTTTCCAGTCAGAGATGCCACTCCCAACACCTGATGACACTAATGCATAAGGCAGCTTTTGTATTCGGACCAGCAATGACCGAATTTTGTTCTTTGTGCAACAGTGCTTTTATACCTTAAGTGAAACACTGTTAGGGTTCTCAGCTCCTCTTCCACTACCCATCCACCTTCCCCAGTCTGAGCAGGCATAAATATAAGATAATAAATGGATGTTGTCCTTTTGAATTAAGAAACACACACATATATAACACACAAAACCTACTAAAAGCCTAGTTAAAACGTTCATTTTAAGCCAGGCAGCTGACCTAGCAACCAAGTCTCTTACTCAACACATTTTAATCTCTGGCATGTTCTGCCACAAGAAAAATATACATGGCTAGGTCTATAATACTTTAAACAGCTGTTTACTATAGCTAGGTTACAAAACAAACACTGCTGCAGAGACCACGTGTTCAGTGTATTCCAGCCACAGCAGCATAAGAATCCATCTTCAATCTGCTGATGTGATCATGGTGGCTGACCTGACGCTTCACCCTCTCCCTTTCAGTTCTCATCTGCAGTTCAGACTACAAGCCCCGAACAGTTTGTCATTGCACAATTAAAGCTGTCTTAAGAAGCTGAGCCTCATCAGAGGGTCTCACTTCCTTTCTGCGTGTTACCCCTTGCTACTCTTCTTGTCTGCATCATCCGGTTCCAGGCTGCACCACAGCACGTCAGAGTGAGTGCAGCAAGCTCTGAACCAACGCATCAGGAAGGCGTTCTCTTCTTATGGAAGGGACTGGAGTGTAGGGCAGGGGGCTTTACTCCACACAGTGGAAACATTAATGCTGGATTCAGCCAACTGGTCACTTAGATGATCAATCCCAGCTTCTGGGAGCCTGCTCCACTCCGGAAGATTCAACCGCCAGATGATACTGGACATACGCTGAAACTTTATGGTGAAGTGCATAACACAGCCCGTTAAAAAGCTTTATTCCAGTAGGCAAGTGACAAGGAGCCTTTCCTTGTTGGAGAGATGCCTTCTGAAAGAAATCAAACAAACAAACAAACAAAAAAACAAAAAAACAAGAAGAGACAGTCTGCCCAACAGGAGAGGAGAGGCAGCAGTAAGTCTGGTGGAGACAACACCAATTAGTAGCTACACGTCTGCTCTCACAGTTTGCCCGAGTTGTTCAAATTCACAGACATGCAGCGGCACTGCTTCACCTTCTGAATTTTCTTGAGTCGGAATGGTGGGTCCAGCTCAGGGCACTCCAGCTGCACTGTCGAAGAGGTGACCTTATGTGGCTTGCAGAAAGCACAGGACTGAAAGGACTCCTCCTCCTTTTTCACGTGCCGTGGTATGTAGAAGGAGTTGCACTGCCCATAGCAGAAGCGGTTGATGATGGTGCGGCTTATGCAGCCCTCCTCGCTGACAGTCTGCCTCAGGGGCTGTGTTTTGCACCAGTCGCTCTTGAGGTACTTCCTTTCGGTGACCACAAGGGCCTCCTGGCTGGAGGCCAGCACCTCCTTGTTCAGCTGCTGCCTCCTCTCTGAATTGTTGCTGCTGCTGTCTTTGTACGGGGATGGGATGGCTCCTGCAGGGCGGTTTTTCCTGGTGTCTGTTAGTCTAACCAGCGCTGCCATCAGGAGGACCGACAAGGCAAATTTCCAAGTCATCCTGCAATGGCAATGCAAGTAGCTGTTAGAAGAGACACAGTTTCAAACCACAAGATTGTAATGGAGTTTTAACTTTACACATACTGTTAGAAAAAAATGAGACCTTACTGCCTTTGCAATCTCACCACTTTTCCTAAGAGATTAGGGGTATATTCTAGGGTGAATATCTATCATGAAGAGGCCAGGCCCTGTTGAAAAATCACAGCTTCCAGCTACTCTCTTTCCCTCATAGGGAAGCTTCTGCTTTCATCACTGAACCAGTGACTTTACAGAAGCTTCAGCTAGAAAGGTTTCCTCTTTTTCTGTGAAATCCTGGGCCAAACAGCTGGGCAAATTTCTGGCTAGTGAAGGCTCAGGAGACTCCTGCCAATACTGTGACAGCTCATTTGTGGATGGCTGTGGAGAGGAGAAAGGAATACCAGGTTACATGAGGTGAACTCCTGTCTGCCTGTTCAGCCCTGGAGTCCCTATCTAGACAAGTTCCATGCCGAAGGAGGGAGAGGTGTCCAAAAGCTTATTTTTGTTATTTCAAATTGCTTCTGAAATGTTTTGGGGCTTAAGGCTCTTACAGCCTTCATTTGCTGTCTTTGTGGGAGTCCGAAAACTTGATGGATTTGCTATTGCAACAGGAGGAAATGCTTAAACACAACTTTGAGGACTTCATTACTGCAAGGCCTCCTAGGCAAATAGCTTAAGAAGGTTTGTAAACAGGGGAGAATTCAATATTTACTTTAGATGTTAAGGAATAGGTTAGAGAATAAGCCAGTTGTTAACTTAAAATAATAAGCCAGTTGGCAAAAATACTTTTCCTATGGTTGTCTATTAGAATTTCTTGTTCTGCAGAGCATCTCTTAGCAGCTCCTGGATTTTCATCAACAACTTGTCCAATTCAGTTTAGTAGTGTTTTTAAATGTGCTTCCATGATATCAGAGTAGAAGTACTAAATTTCCTCATGCTCACCAATGAGCATTTCCAATGCTCACCAATGAACTGTCACAGCTCATTTCTACAGTTTATTTAATTTTGTTCTCTCAGGGAAGGGAGAGAAGAGTATTTCTAGGGGGCCAAAATGAGTGCAGCTCAGAAGCTTCCAGTTCAGAGGTAAGGACATTTCAAGTCTTTCTAAAAGACCTTTGCTCTTAATGGACTGTATTTTTGTAATAGTGTATAGATGAAATAGTCATCCGTCTCTTCCCAGTAAAGCTTCAAATCCTTCCAAGTAATGCTTTTTTTTTTTTTTTTTTTTCCTTCAGTGTGATGCCAAGACACTCCAATAAACATAGATATGTCTAACACAGTAGACACTTGAGATGTTATATAGGTAGTCCTAACATAAAAACATGCTATTTTCCTAACAAAGAAAGACACCAACATATCAAAAATGTGTTTACAGTTGTCCTGGCTGTGCGGTATTTAGCTGCCGGCTGGATTAAACCACAATAATGATGAAGACCTAAGAGAAGACTGACACAGCAATAATAAACACTTCTCACCCTTCAAAGCAGACTTAACATGTATTTAACCTCTAGAGAGATAAAGATAAGGAACTACTATAGCAGAGTAGGTAAGACATCTTTTAGGTAACCTTCTAAGTTTACAAGATCTCAATATCAGTTTTTGACTAAAATTTAAGGGGAGAAGTTGGAAGTGCTAAAGGAAATGAAAGTGCTAATCCTACTGCTGAGAGTGGAGAATGCTCTGATGCAGACCTAAAATTTTGCCAGATTGCATGCTTGAAACAGAATCACCTTTCAATAGAGACAAGTGTTTCTAAAACCCCCAAAATCTCATTCATCTATAAGTATGCAAGGTGCCTCCTGACATCCGTGGTAGTCATGGGCACTTTAAATAAGTGGCCTATTTTTGCACTGCTTAGAATTCAGCACACAAGGTCCAGAAGGTTTGTTCAGATTCTTTAAATGAATCAAGACCAGACTTGGCTTTGTTCACAGGTATTGTCGCCAAGACCATTGGATGTCAACCCCCACAGCCAGGCCAAAATCTAATCAGGTAATTAGTTTCAGTTGAATATAGTGTTCCACGCTTCCTCTCAAATTGTTCTCATGTTATTCTGTACTGATGGCTGCTTTACAGTAGTAGATAAAAAAACTGATGCCCATTGCTTTATGTTTTATGTAGAAAGGGGAGGGGAAAAAAACAAACAAACAGGAATTACGAGACTACATCTTCAAGAAAGAGGCAGAAGAGAGCTCTCCACAAGATGTCTTATGCCAGCACTGCTCTGACATACTCTTCTATTTTTCTTTTTAAATGCAAGAACACAAAGAAGTAATTATACTAACTCTACTGTCCTTCAGGGAGGGAGTTTGGCCCTTTTCAGCAGGGATATCACCTCTCCAGTTTCACTTCTCTTATTCTGATGGGGAAAAGTATAGGTCTAGAGACACATCAAAAGGAGAGACACTTTCCACAACCCCTTTCTTTGTGAAACCCTGTCTTACTACAACCACCCTTTATCATCACAAAATGGAAGTTAAAACAACTTCCCTTTCATGTCAAGGATTCCTATACAGGAATTTTGTAAAGCTGACAGAAAGCTAAAAAAGTCTATAATGTAGAGAAACGTTATAATAGCTTTGTAATTTCTGAAACAGTTTTATTTGGGCATGGAAAGCCATCCAACAGAATAAGTAAGATTTATTCAGTAAGGCTATGTTTACAACTCATAAAGCATTATTAATCAAAGCCACTATTGTATGGTTATAAATCAAACACTGCAGTGCATGTTAGCAAGTACTTCTACAGACAGGTAGGAATGCAACACCTATTTCTGTCACTGATCCCACTCAAGCCTGAACCCTCAGATATGTAAAGGGAGTGTATTAGTCTATTTTACTCTAACAGGTCAAATGTGTATCATGTCAGAACATGGAATTTCTAATCAGAGTTGCCCCTGACTAGCTGGTAAGTCACGCCTTCCTAAACCCTGGCACACAAGCCCCCTATTCAAGCCAGTAAGGGTGCAAACAAGGTCACCTGATGCCAGCAATATGCTGTGGACTACAAGTGTTTTAGGTAATTACATGCAAAGAGAAGAGAAACTTCGCTGTTCTCATAAAAACAGATCATTGTGGTAAACTACAATGCAAACCAACATGGTGAATGCTGCCTGTCTGCACACAGAGCAGAATGAGAAGAAACAAAATATAAGTGAGAAGTCTCCAGCTTCTGGCAAGAACAGAGCAGTTCTGTCCTGTTACAATATCAAAGAACTACCTGGCATGTGGTCTCAAGTGTTGAAAACTGCTAATACTTGTGCAAATGACAGCATGAGTCTATGAATCCCACTGCACTGAGGGGCTCCCCATGTCAGGGACGATGGAAGCTCCTATGTGACAGTTTTCATCTTCTTTAGGAGTTTGTGCCAGCTGCTGCAACTCCCCAACCGAACCCATATTTTGAATGTGTGAACTGATGCAGAAAATAACCTTACACTAGACACAAAACAGGGCCTGGCTGCCTTTGCTTTTCACAGGTTAAGTTTTTACCTATTTTAGATACAGAAATCAGCTTCAAGTATGTGTTCATAAGCTCATGAAACATGTCATGCTGGAGCTGTGCTATCACGTACCCAGGAGCGTAAAAAGACTGGCCAAGGAAACAGGAACGCCAAGATCCAGCTCTGTAATCCAGAGAGGTCAGGTCACTCAGATAGGAGGGGAAGACCCAGGATTGCTGTGTCTGCCCTTAGCTTTATTTCTTGTTTGTATCCAATTACTGTGTAACATAAAATATCTACCAAGTCAGGCTCTCTCATGCATACCGACCTTCTGGCCCTATAACTCATGCATTCTTGAAAGCAATCCAGCTCTGGAGCAGGACAGGCAGTAGTGTAACCCCAAAAATAGCCTATAGTTTTGTGGTTAGGGCACTTCTCTGGGAGCTGGAGCAATGGCTTTGACCTCAGAATTCAAGTGCATCATTTTGGAGAAGTCTACCAACACAACTGGGAGCTACCATCCAAAAGACAGGAAAGTAGGTAATGACAGTGCCCATCTGTACCAAGTGACTGCTCTGGTGCTTCCTCTAGTTTTCAAGCACATGACTTCACTTTCTGAGCTCAGGATGCAGTTTCTGACTATTTCTGAATTCCGATTTCTTAGAACAGCCTGCTTCAGGATTGATCTTCAGGTGGAGAGGAAGAGAGAGGGACGTAACTAGAAGATTGCTGTGGTATCTTAACATTAACTGCTCAGGAAAACTGCAACTCTAAGACCTATTTGCTTGTTTCAGAATGTAACACATACTTTTGCCTTTATCAGCATGCCTGGAAGCATTGTGCTCTCTGGTAAAACTGTAAATACATATGTGGAAGAAGATTTAGTGCTATAAACTTATTCTACAGTCATCAAAAGCACTGTATGAGATAATGGGAAGAACGACAGAAATACAAAAACAAAAAAAAACCAAAAAAAATCAGATATGCTTCATTTTTTGAAAACTTTGAACTTCATTCATAGCAGAAGAGTTTCCCTTGGAAAATGGTTATTTCTCTTCAACTAGCAGCAAAAGGCAGGCAATATAGCCTGGATTAAATCAGGTACAGTTCTGTGGCATGATATATACCCAGTCATGTTTGATCCCCTGCATCATTCTTTTCCATCCTGCAAACTTCAGAAATACAAGATCTTTTCTTTGGCACTGGCTAGTCAGTTAATTCTGGGAAACTGTTACCAAAACTTTTTTGACTTCCCACTTACTTTCTTATTAGACCTAGTCAAAAAAAATAAATAAATACAAAACAGCCATATGTATATTAACATAAGAACATGGTGTGCATGGTCAGTATTCAGCATTTAAGATGGGACACAAGAAGTGTTCCTTGAAGACAAGCCAGGCAGTAACTTTTCAAAGAACTGTGACTTGGCTTTAACAATATATGTGGGAAGCCAGGAAATATCAGATTCTCTATCAGGAAGCCAAAAATGCTATTTATTTAATTTATTAATGGTCAAGCATGATTCTAATGGTAAATTGCTCAAATAAAAACTACACCAATCAAGCATTTTTGTGCAAGGGAGGCATTTGGTGCTAGCTTTCTTTTTGAGTATCCTTTGGAAACTGTTGATCCTGTGTCTCTAAAAACAACAGCAATAATGGAACACTGTATTATATCGTTCTTTTTGCAGAAGCATGGACCACTTAATGAATGATTCCACCATTTAATCATGATTCTCGTGATTAAATTGGTAAGACTGAGGCCAACCACAACAAAAGAACATGTAGGAGGCAGGGAAAAACAAACAAACAAACAAACAAACAAAAAAAAACAGTACTGCAGCTATAATGTGTTATTCAGATACTCAGATAAAAACAAACAAACAAACAAACAAACAAACTTCATTTTAGCAATAAAGATCTACCATGTACTAGGAATACTTTTAAAGCATCACTTTAAACACCACGGCACGCAATACCAAAGGGGATGACTGTTTAAAAAACAATAATTAATGCCATTACAGGCAGAAGTTTTTCCATTCTTGCCCTCTAAGAACCTTTTACAGTGATCTGGGAGAATGCAGTTTTATTGCGTCACAACCCTAGCAGTACGTGTAGAAAAATAAAACTTTTTTTTTTTTTTTTCCAGATATCATGAACTTCTTGCATGCTCACTACCTGGCTTGGATGGAGAATCTTTTTCCTCTCCATCCTTCTGTCTTCCTCCCACCAACACCTCTCCTTCAGTGAGGCCCATGCAAACCTACAGGCAATGACAAAAAACTGTGAATGAAACAGAAGAGGTCTGCCCACAAGCTGGATGTCTCGGGAACCTTACTGTTTTGGCCAGACTCTTGTTCTGTTTCTGAAAGGGTATGGAAGGGTTTCAAAGATGTATGGCTGCATCCCTCAGAAGAGGTTGGCATTTCCCCCATGATGTTATAACTTAGACATTCTCCTTGTCAAGACAGTTCCTGAAGGTGTTGAATTTAAAGTCATGAAAAATAGAGAATATACATAGATAAAAGTACATAGAACAAATATATTGATGGGGCCAGTCTTTGCTAAGGTAAAGCTAGTTAAAAGAACACAGATGAGGTTACTTCACACTAATTTCAGCTCTCACTATAAATTCTCTACAACAGGGAGTTTTATCTTGAATTTTCCACAAAGAGGCTGGGAGCGTAGAAGAATTTCTGGTGCATGAACAAAAATATAAGAGGAATCAAGGACTCAAACAAAAATTGTTCCTGTTATGTTCAGCCATGTTTAATATGTCAGATATGTTATTTTTAGGATAGGAGCAATTATGAAGAAAATTTAAGGTAAGTTCACCTTTGGCACTAAAGCAAACTGGCTAGAATTGTATCTTTTCCTTCCCAGTTTGTCCCCTATCTTTCTTATCTACCTTTCTGCCACCAGAAATCCATGTTTATAACCATGGTTTCCTTCTTTCAGGAACTTCAGACAAGCACATTTGAAACAGGTTTGAATGCAGCTGCTCATTTCATCAGAGTTAAGAGATCACATTACTCCTATGCTCTTCTTTGCACTGACATCCTGCCAGGAAGTATATTGATTTAAATATTGTATTACTGATCTATGGTGTTCGTCTCTCCACAGACTGAATCTTTCTTATCTTGCATAGCTTCTAAACCTGGGCTTCACTTTTTTATTTTTGTTTTTAATAGTATGAATATTGGAGGAATTCAGAAAAATTTTCTAATTTTCCAAGCTAGGAGCTTGTGAGGACTGTCACTGGAAATTTCAATAGCCGAGATATCAGGTTTTTACATCTAAGATGTGACCTAGAATTCCAGAAGACTAAAGTGACAAAGAAAAAAATAGAAATATTGGTGAAACCAGCCCTGGTATTTTAATTTGAGATACATTTACTATTTTTCTATCCATGATAAATACCAGTGCATACCAAAAAAACAAACAAACGAACAAAAAAAACCCCACCATTTATATAATATATGCAATTCCTAAGGCAATTGTCCAACTAGAAGAAAATATTGAAGGGAACTAGGTTCCAGTTTTGTTTTATTTTTAAGGTTGAATTTTACCCAAGTAATATAGAGAAGCAAGATGCTATCAACTTCAAAATGTCCTCTATTTATCAGCAACTAAGATTTGATCCCACAACTGCATCAGCATTTATCAGTTCTACACAGGCAAAAGCAAAATACAGATGAGGAAGAAAAGTGGCAAGAAATGTGTTAAATCATCCTATAGTACTCAGGTAATGCAGCAATGCCATTTTTAGAGGGACCTGAATACACAGAGCTCAGACTGAATACTAACAGGTAATTGGACAAAGACTTTGGGGAATACTGTTATGATTAAAACTCCTAAATTTTGTTGCAATTTCAGTTTCAGGAACTTGTGGTTTTAGAGCCAACCACAGACAAATGTCTGCCTGGTGAGCACATGTGAATTGTCCCAAGCAGAGTGAGATGTCCTACTCAGAAGTGTCTGGGTAGTCATCAGTACTGGCAGCACATGCAACAGTTGGGAAAAAAGGGAGAATGGGGGGAGGGAAAAACCCACAAAATAAAACCAGATTTCTGCTTGCTGCCCATGAGGTTGATTTTCTTTCTCCCAACCTGGTTTTGGAGAATGCTACAGTCAGGGGGTGGGAGGAATAAATAAAAGAAAACTCCTTGGATACAAGGAGAATAGGTTTTTGGAATGGTCTGGAAGCTAGTTCTCCTCTGAATCTAAAAATGTGTATTTTTTTTCAAGAGTGAACCAGGTTAAAAAGATGTTTGTTTTCCTTTTCAGTGTTCTCCCGCTTTTCAGCATAAGAGCCCCAGATAGGCAAGTCATTTCTGTTTGGACATGAACATTTTGTCCAGCAAGCAATAACAGCCTACATTAAACTTTATTCTTCTGTGCAAAAGACAGCTGGTACACTCCCATTTGGCAGTGTTTCATTCAGGAGAAAACAGCAGAATTCTGCCCTTGGGAAACTAAAAACTAAACCGGAAGAGAAGCGGTGGCTTGAGCAAATGTCTTCATTTGTGACTATCCCTCAGCCTGCTGGAAAAGAAGATAGTCAACACAAGAATGGGGAAAGTTCAGCATTTAAATACAATAGTTCATTTCATTCCTTCCTCGCTGGAGAATCGATACTACAAAAGACTATTTTGCAATGAGTAGTCTCCATTATATTTTTGTTGTTTGCATTACAACAGAACATAGAAATCTCATCCAAGACCAGAGCCTGACTAAGAGGCATAACCTCAGAATGTTTGTAGACTAACTTGGTGAACAACATATGGTGGGACCAGAATAGAGCACAGAGGGGAAGTGAGTTACTGGAGGTCAGAAATTAACTGGGAGTGGACAGTTTGCAAGGTCTTTTAATCACACTGTATAGCACTAATACTATTCTTTTTGCTGATCAAACCAGATTTATTACCCTTAGGCAAGCATTTCTTTAAAGACTTAATACTTTTCTATATGAAAGCGGTTCTATGTGAAAATGTCCTATGCGGTTTTCCTGAAGTTTGGTAGAACAGAGTTTGTGTTAGGAGTTTTATTGCTTTATAGCTTCAAATAATGGCCTATTTCCAGATCACAAAGCTCATTTCTCCCTCACAGCAAGGCAGAAAACCATTAGTCTTCAATATACATGTATTACTGTATTTGTACCTTTCTCAGAAGAGGGCATTTGAGAGCATAGAGATCTGCTCTAGCAGAATACTGAGGCCTCTACCTTAAAACACCATAAAAGTGCTCATAAGTTTCTACTTGCTTCTCCTTAGGGACAGGGAAAAGTAATTCCTTCTAAAAATCAATAATCATGTAATCTTGTATATTCAAAACACTAATCAACGGAGAATTATCATCTATTTTTTTCCATGTTTTCTGGTAGATCCAGTTATTTGTGCCGGGTCCTGCACCTGGGACGGGGAAACCCTGGCTTTATGTACAGACTGGGCGATAAGATGCTGCAGAGCAGCCTAGAAGAGAGGGATCTGGGGGTCGTGGTAGACAGCAAATTGAATATGAGCCAGCAGTGTGCCCTGGCAGCCAGGAGGGCCAACCGTGTCCTGGGGTGCATCAAGCACGGCATCGCTAGTAGGTCAAGGGAGGTGATTGTCCCGCTCTACTCTGCGCTGGTGCAGCCTCACCTCGAGTACTGTGTGCAGTTCTGGGCACCACAGTATAAAAAGGACATGAAACTGTTGGAGAGTGTCCAGAGGAGGGCTACGAAGATGGTGAAAGGCCTGGAGGGGAAGACGTACGAAGAACGGCTGAGGTCACTGGGCCTGTTCAGCCTGGAGAAGAGGAGGCTGAGGGGAGACCTCATCACAGTCTACAACTTCCTCGTAAGGGGGTGTCGAGAGGCAGGAGACCTTTTCTCCATTAACACCAGTGACAGGACCCGTGGGAACGGGGTTAAGCTGAGGCAGGGGAAATTTAGGCTTGACGTCAGGAGGGGGTTCTTCACAGAGAGGGTGGTTGCACACTGGAACAGGCTCCCCAGGGAAGTGGTCACTGCACCGAGCCTGTCTGAATTTAAGAAGAGATTGGACTGTGCACTTAGGCACATGGTCTGAACTTGTGGGTAGACCTGTGCGGTGTCAAGAGTTGGACTTGATGATCCTTAAGGGTCCCTTCCAACTCAGGATATTCTATGATTCTATGATTCTATGATTTGCATTATGTCAAGCTCTATGTCTATTCTAGAAATTATCTGCAGTTGCTATGTTATTACTTTGACATAGTTGTGTTCATGTTTGAAAAATACAAAATATTATTTATGGTCTAATATTTATATTAAGTTTTTTAGTGAGACAATATCCTGTTGATAGAGCTGAAACACATGGATGGCTCAAGAATTGCTTGTATCTCAATATACCATGGGCTACCCTTTTTATTAGGTAGTATACAAATTCCTGCCCACACATAAAATTTCATCTGTGTATCCCACAATTTTCCAATATGCTATTTGCAAGAAACACTGAAGCTCAATTTTCATAAAGTTCTTATAAAAAAATAGCGTTGATTTGTTGCTTAAAGAGTTTTTCATTTACATTTATCTCTGATTAAATTTGCCTGACAAAACATCAGTTTTGCTGACTAAACCTTACAACAGTTCTGGGAACAGAGTGCAGAAGACAATGAACAAACTAAAGAAGGTAATGAACAAACTAAACAACTATCAAGCTAACGTTAACCCCAGCCAGGCAAACATGTAACTAAGTGCCTTACCAGAACGATTAGCTTCACAGAGCAGCATTTTTCTCCTCAATTATGCTGAATTTAGAGAATCCCCCATTTTTTAGTCTTTTCTTAATGAGCAACGTGAATTATACATCTGACAATTCCTCACAATTACATTTTTTAATCCACTGGTCCAATTTCAAACAACTTTGACAATAAGATAGTTTTGAAACATCCATTGCAGTGCACTGTGTTTGTTCCTGGGTGTACAGGAAGGCACAAAAGTTATTTCAGGCAAGAGGAAGGTCAAACAAGTCAAGGATATCATTGTTTGGTACCTTAAGTGGCGTGAGTAGTAAAGACGCTGTTTAGAGTTACTGTAGTGGACTGGCAAACCAAACACATCCATAGAAAATCAGAAATCATGAGTTCTAACGTTCATGTGTAACACAAGACCCCTTGAAACAAGAATGGGTCACCTCCAAGTTTTTACTACATTCTCTTGCTCAGTGTATAAGCTGGCCCAATGGTTAAGAAAGCCTTATTTGCATCACACATAGATGGAAGCCAGGCGAGAATGCTTCACTGCTGTTGACCATGCATGGTATTACCACTGAGCTGATCCTGTGATATCTTGGATCCCCTTTTGTTAACAAATTTACTTGGGGAGTTACAAGATATTTTCTTGTTTCCCTAAGGCCTCTGCCTGGCTTACTTTTACACTTATATTTTGTGGGTTAACTAATGGTCCATCAGAAACTCTGTTTAACTACTTTTGTTTCAAATGTTTAACTCAGTTGTTGGTGTTTTCTCTGAGAGAGAACCTGTTCGCTCAAGATCACATACGAGAAAATTCAGGTACAAGACTGAAGTGAAATTGAAATTTGTGAGGGCTTAGAAGGACAGAAACCACATATCCTGATGGTTGTTTGTGTATGCACGTTTGTGTATGCACGTTATAAATTAAAATGAAATTTTGAGTTCAAAAACTTCAGAGTTATATGGCTTCTTGGCTATGGCAGTACGTGTCAACTGATGTCCTGATGCAAACTCCTCAATATGGAACCATTATGACCCTTGTTTTCCAGTTATTTTGTTAAGTTAAATAAAGGAATTTTAATTTATTTCACTACAAGTCTATCAATATTTACAAATTGAAAGTAATGTTTACTACTGTCATAGCTGTCAGCTGAACCAAAATAAATCACATCAGCAGATAATCAACTGCCAAAAGTACAAAAGTTATGAGGTGCTAAAGTCAGAAATACGAATAAAATTGTAAGTATTCATTATTAATATAAACATTGCTAAATACCTAGGTATTTCAATACCACTTTCTGGATACACTGGAAAATGTATAGTGCGCAGAATATAAAGACAAACTGCAGTTTATTCATAATTATTGGCAGTGTGAGTTGCTTAACCAGAAGCTGAACCTCCAGTGAAATACTGCAGAAAAGTTTACATCCAAATTCTGGAAACTTACTCTGTCCTTCCCACTTCACACTGATGGCAACACGTGGCTGTCCCACATCTATGTTCTTGTGGCTTTGATTCATGCTCTGCTCAGTGATTCTTCCTCCGACATTGCCCTAAGAATGTAAATATTTGTTCTGTCTGTATTCTGGTTTACAGACTTGGCCCATTATTGAAAGTGAAGGCTGTAATTCAATCATAGAAGGATCTGTTGCCATGCATAAACTGGGATTTTATATTTTATGACCTAGGCTTAGCAGAGCAACTGTCTTCCTACTCACCTCCCCCTCTCCTTGTCCATGACTAAATTATGGTTCTAATTGAAGCCTAGTATTATTCTATTTCTCTTCTTCTGCCGAAAGGAAGACCAGAGTTATCATTCGGAATGCAAACCAAGCCACAGGAGCCTGGATGAGGTACTTTAATGACAGGTCCTCCTACACAGCACATTTACAGTCTTTCTGCTAATTAATTTGATTTCCTTTGTCTAGACCAACATAATACAGCAAGTTATGCTCATTTAAAGGAGGATTGTTAGCTTTTCAGTTCTCTTCAAATGAGGAAGAAAGAAGAGTCAATAGACTGGAATCTGGAGGAGACTGACTTTGTCCTTGATGACACCATTGCTTATGTTTTCACTTGACCAAGACTTTGTCTCTAGGAGAACCTGAGACAGTACTATAATCACAGGAGAAACTATAATCAAAATCAGATATTGTTGGTATGTGCATGGCAAGGCAGTGGCAGTTACATAGAAGGGTTTTGTCTACTATGTACTGCAGTCAGCAGCTTTCTTCCTGGCAATCACTTGGCGTTTACTGTTCACAGCTCCTGACATCCACAGAGGGCTGAACAAACATATAATTAAAAACACACATGAACTGGTTTCCTCAGACTCCCTTCAAAGAATAAAAGGAGATTCAGCAGTGTGCCACTGGACAAGTGAATGAGAGGCAAAACTAGTATTGGGATTTAAAGTAACAACTCAATATTTGGAACGAGAAATGTTCATTCAACCATCTTTACAATGATTGAAACTGTGAAGCTGGACAGAGTCTCAAAGCTGAGCTGTCATTCAAATACAGTTTGGGAAATGGAATGATGCATGACAAACAGATGAACTGACTTGGATATGAAAATTTAGTCTTTTGAATCAGGACGGCAGATCCAGTTTTAATACCAGAAAGGAAAGTGTAAAGGACTCATATATCATATAGGTATCACGTGGAATGGAATGAGCGCACATATTTCTTAGTGATGGCAGGAAAGATGCTCCCTATGACAGATGAAGAAAAGAGGAAGCCTACAGAAAAAATTACCAAACTTTTCTGCTCACAGACACACAGGAAAGGGCCAGAGCTCCCCTTCTGTAGGCAATTTCAGGATCATTTCTAACCTTGTAACCACAGTTGCATTTATCATTTTGCAGCATCAAAAAGGGGAAAGATTCCAACTTTGAGACCTTCTGGCTCAGAGATTATTTTTTTTGGCTAATAGTAGTTGAAGACATAAACACAAGTAAAAGATGAACAGCACCAACTGTTGGTGAAGATGAACAAACCAACTTTTTTTTTTTCACAATGTTTGACCATAAGCCATTCCCACTGTGTCACCGCTGTTCACATTTGAATAATTTTCCATTACACACTTTCAAGTTCATTAGAAGCAGACAAGTAAAAATAAATCTAAATATTATTTTCTTCAGTTCTTTCAGAAAGTTATTCTCAGAAATTTCAGGAAGGATCACAGAATGAGTTAACTAATATCTAGCCAGAAATTTAAATATGAAAAGTTCCATTTCTCTTCCAGGTCTATCAAAGGCCTTTACTCTAGCTCTAACTTTGGTGGCACTTCTTTGAAGAGACAGATGACACCTTTGGTCACCTGTGATGACCTCATACTACCATGTACAGGGAGAAAGATACCAATACTCCACTTCATGTCATTGCTTGATTTGATTGAGAGTTATGAGTCGTGAAAGTGAAGTGGCAAAGACAGATTCCCTTTGACACAATTATAGTATGCTATACATTAGCTAGCATTCCCATATGTGGCAAGGAAATGCAAGACTGATTGTGAGGCTGAGAAATGAGTGATTAGAAAGTTTGGTCTTTTATTTTTTTTTTCCTTTCTTATTACAAAGCAGTCAGAGAATATGTTGTACATTATAGTCTAAAACATTTTACTAATCCTGCCACTTACGGCTGGTTCAAGCATTTACTTACTTCTTGCTGAAGCAACAAGGGAGAGTGATCAGCTGGTGATCAGCTGAAGAGGTTCAGCATATTACTTGTAATGGTTCTCCTAGCAGCAGCAAAAAATTGTGCCACCCTATCTGTAAACCAGTCAGTTGGCTCAGTAACTGAATGCAGTCTGCACCACTTGCCAGGGTGCATTTTAGTTGATCAGACCAAATAAGATCATCCCTGAAGTAAGATCATCCTAAGGAAAATCCATCACTCCATAGATTTGCTTTGCTTCCTAGTGAATGATCATACACACAATTCACATAGTCATAAGTGATTTAGACCACTAGTACCAGCGACATTTTCAAAATTGCTCTCTCACCAATGAATGTGGCTGTTTTCTAGACTTTTTCCTTTGTGTTGGTTAAACAGAAGACTTACCAGCCAAACGGTGTGTAATATGGGATCAAGAGGATTGGAATCTCAAATAATACTGGATGAAAAACATTTTATGACACTATGAGACCTTGATACGATGAAAGGCTCTATCTTCATGGTATACACAAATTGGAGAAAAAGTCAACTCTCCTGAGAGTTGGCAAAACCTGGCCTAGGTTTTCAATTCAGTTCAGCTGAACTACTAGATTCTGACTTCATCCTTATGTTCCTTTTGAAGAAGAAGAGCAAGTGAGAAAGAATTGGTTTTAAGGTAATCTTGATGTGAAACTATTAAACTTTCAAAGGTCAAGAAGCCATTTCACAGAGTTAACATGAAACACCTTTTTGCCTCAGCAATGGTAAACCTCTAAAGAGGAAAGGAGAGGAGAGGAGAGGAGAGGAGAGGAGAGGAGAGGAGAGGAGAGGAGAGGAGAGGAGAGGAGAGGAGAGGAGAGGAGAGGAGAGGAGAGGAGAGGAGAGGAGAGGAGAGGAGAGGAGAGGAGAGGAGAGGAGAGGAGAGGAAAAAGAATCAACTGAACCCTTGCAGCCAGCTAACACAATTCATGGAGCATGACTGTCTTCAATGGGTCAAGAATAACCACAGCCCCATGGGATTTTTAATGCTTGTATTTTGAATGGAAGCTCATTAAAGAAAAACAAGACTATGTTTCCTCTCTTCCCTTAGTTTCATAACAATAAATACCTTTTCCTTTGGGTGACTAATTCAGCTGCCATACTTTTTTTTTTTTTTTCCAACACAAAATTGCAGAGAAGCTCAGTGCAGATCAGACCAGTGATTTAAACAGCATAAAAATATGAATAATGTCAGACCATAAAAGAGAAAGGGAAAAGCAATACGGAAAAACACTCTAAAAATTGCACCTATCGAAGACCAAATTATCTCACCTGTCTGAATATTTGCTAACTCAGCAGAAAATGTATTTCTTGGAGGACACTGAGAAGCTCCTAATTAGCACAAAAACTGAGGAATACTAATTGCCACTTGGCAAAACTTTTGTCATTAAAATACAGGACAAGTTTGTGTGTGGGGGTTCGTTCTTTTTTTTTTTTTTTTTTTCTCCCCACAATCAAATTCTTGTTTTACAATATGACATAAAAGGCTACATGAGAACAAGTGCACAATTTCATATCTACATCCTTGATAGAAGGCTTAAGAGAAGGACCCTTAAGCTTATCTAAAATGAAAAAAAAAGTGGGAATTCATTATACCATACAGTTTAAGCAAAATATGCAATGGGATTAGAGAGCAGAACAGGAAAGCAAGCAAGACAGGCATATTTGAGTTTATAGAAACAGACCTCAGAAAATAAGCTACTTCGTGAATTTGTAGCATACCTGTATAAAGACATAAAGAGTTCATCTAGATACCATGGTTTTAGCAAGGTCCTCTCTATGACTATTCTCTGCCCCTCCCCCTCCAAAAAAAAAAAAAAAAAAATATATATATATATATATATATATATATATATATATATATATATATATATATTTGCTTAAGGCTGCTTGCCAAATCCATGACAAATCATCTAACAGAAACCAGAGATGAGATTTGGACACACTTTAGAAACAGGTGACAGGGACATACTTGAATCAATACAAGCAATACAGAAAACTCCTGTTCTCACACCAACAAAGCCTCCGGTTTCATTTTGGGCTACAACATTGCTAACATATCTATACACCATCACCTCTTCAGGGTGTGCAGATGTACTGCTGGAAAGGTGGCAAAGCCATCTGTTATGATTCATGCAGAAGGCAGACAAATTCAGGAGCCACACACGAGCTCCCTGGCTGTCCTGCTTTGTCAGGCATATTTCACATGCATTCAACTGACACCACTGAGTAGAAGACGAACACCATTAACTACTGCCAGACATCCAGAAATTCAGGCAGAGGGGGCACAGCTATTTATTTCTCACACAACCAGCTCTGCAACAAGATCTTCCCCATTTATGAATATAACCTCAGAATTTCAGTACCCACGTAAACCAGAGATAATTCAACTCACATCCTCCACACTGGGGGATGAAAACCTAAAAATCGCAGAAACAGGTAGAAGGAAAGAGCAGAGCACAATAAGCCATTACCCATACTTCCTGCTAAAGCTGGATAATTAGGTAGGGAATAAAAATAAAATTCCTGGACCTAAAGGAATTTACAGAAATAGAGCCCACCACTATTTTTCTGTGATTAGTCTTTGTGATGTGGAGCACGTGGTCCTGATTTAAGCTCCCTGAATTTTATCATTCTAACATATTAAAATAGCCATTTTTTCCCCAGTTTTCTGAATCTAAATTAAAATAATCACACACCTAAAGAATGAAAACCTATGCTTTTTTTTTTTTCTCTTAATTTTACATTCTGATAAGAATACTTCAGAATGTGAGTTCAAATTCATATACTCAGCAGAACAGCACAATTCCACTTTCAAGTAAAGTAATAGCACAGAGAAAACCCTGTGTTTGACCTTGAGAAATAACCAAAACAGCGATTAATGTCAGTTGGATATATTTCTAATTGTAACCTGTGCCCCTTTGAGATAAAGCTTAAATCATCTCATGCTGTCATATCAAGTCCAGCTGGGGTGTAGTTTAATTAATTTAATCTGTGAGACATATAAGGTCCCCCTGCCCCTAGCCGCACTTGCACCACCTTCCCTCCACCCTCTCCTGCCTAGCGCATAAGCATGCATGCATACACACACACACTCTCTCCTCAGTCACTCTGTGCCAGTACTAACAACCAAGCAGCCACACAGTCAGCAAGATAAGTTCGCTGATCCAGCTGACAACTTTTTTTGTTGTTGTTTTGCTGACCGGCTTTCCAGCTGCCTACAAGATCAGTAGCACCGCTGGGGCCCCTGTGCCAGGCTGCCTTCAACCAGCTGTGACACCACACCCTGATACTCCCTCCAAACTGGGGCCTGGGAATGGTGTCACCCAACCTACCTGTTTCAGGGTGGAGAAGGCTAAAGTAGCTGAAAGGGTGTGGCTGATAAAGGTGGCGTTGACTGACAGAGCTGCATGCTTTTGACTTCTGTATGGGATGCATGGTCTTTATGTCTAAACAGCGTGGTGGTAGGACTACAGTCTGTACCACAGCAGTGTGAGAAAATAAAATGATGATGATGATGATGATGATGATGATGATGATGATGATGATGATGATAATAATAATAATAATAATAATAATAATAATAATAATAATAATAATAATAATAATAGAATGTGAAGGTTATATCATCTCCTAAATGGTCTTCAGCTGTCTAACCACACTAATATCATTCCAGATGCCCTAGGACATCTAATGTGTTTGCACAGGATGGCACATCAGAGACAGACCCTAATGGAGATGCACAGTCCTCCACAGTGGCCATCTGAAGCCAGGTGGTAAATGTAAGGTATTCAAATGGGCACAGGGCACAATGGCTGAGGCAAATGACTCTGCCAGAACCTCATTCTGCTAGAAAGGCACAAGGACTTGTATTTTGCAGGTAACAAACATTACAGCTCTTACTTACAACTAGATTTCCAGAAGAGGTATGTACCATTTAACTCAGTTCCTCAATAGATACACGATTCTTAAAAAGAGGATCTTATATCTTATCTTGAAAATAAGCTCCACAATTATAGTGCAAAACTAAATGTTAAAGATGGAAGAAAAAACATGTAGTCTATCTGCTGCATGCTACTTTTTGACCTTTGAGTGTCTTACTTTGTAAGTTGAAAGGTTTCTTCCCCAAAGGCTTTGGAGTTTTAAGTGACTATACACAACCCCTGGATAGACTGCATAGGAATAATCTACATGATATATGAAGTAATAAGGCTTTCTCCTTCACTCTTTCTCCATTAATCACCTGCCATCCTCACCTTCCCTGCCCTAACACCACCCCTTGCTGGATTCTCCATGCCCAATCCAGAATCTACAATTGAGATGGTGAGCTGGTGAGATGGCTCTTCTTTTTTGTAAAGATGCTACATACCCATGCAATTCACACTTTGCAAAATTGAACACTCTTAAATTTAGGAGAAAGAAAGAAAGAAAGAAAGAAAGAAAGAAAGAAAGAAAGAAAGAAAGAAAGAAAGAAAGAAAGAAAGAAAGAAAGAAAGAAAGAAAGAAAGAAAGAAAGAAAGAAAGAAAGAAAGAAAGAAAGAAAGAAAGAAAGAAAGAAAGAAAGAAAGAAAGAAAGAAAGAAAGAAAGAAAGAAAGAAAGAAAGAAAGAAAGAAAGAAAGAAAGAAAGAAAGAAAGAAAGAAAGAAAGAAAGAAAGAAAGATGTGGCGTCATGAAAGAAGTTAGAGGGAAATAGTTTAAATAGTTTTCCACTCTCTTTCCAGGTAACAGATGAGCTAAAAAAGCCTATGAGACTGAAGAAATCTGCTAGTTAATGACCTGGAAAAAAAAAATCTATAAGAACTTAAAACACAATTTGAATGCAAACATTTGCCTAACCTCCCTTTCATAATAGAGCACCAGAACCATAACCAAAGTTGTTCACTTGTTCTGGTTATTGAATTTACAATGTGGATTCACATTTTTCCCTCATTGGGCAAAAGCACAAATTGTGCATACATATGACACGATAAGATATGGAATGAGGATCCTAATGTATGAACAAGGGAGACAAAAGACATGTTTTACAGAATTCATTCAAGAGAATGCTGAAACAGCATATAAGCAGTGCCTAAGATGAAGTCTTCAATGCCGAAGGGGCACCAGCTTGTATCTCTCTTGTCCAGTCAAAGGCCACACATACCACAATGATAGACCATCCAAAGGGCACAGAACATGTGCATTAAGCTTCTCCCCTGTCACCAAACAAAGGCATTTTGTTCTCCAAAAAAGGGGAGGATTGTGTGTGCCACACAGGCTAATGTTTTTCAGCTAAAAATAGTTGGATATATGCATAAATATAATATACTTAATGGTCAACAGAGTGGGCCAAGCTCTCGTACAGATATGAATTCACACCATTTTAGTAATTTACTTTCTGATTAAGGGAATAGAGCCTTAAACTAGCACTAAAGAAGCTAAGCAAACACTTAATACATGTCCTGTATTAAGATCAGATCCAAAAGCCTGTTGGAGTTACCAGATATTAGAAGAAAAGAGTGATAACCCTACACAACAGAAAGTCATAAGCATCAGGGAACACACCCTACATGCTTGTAATTAAAATTGAGGTGAAAATGTTATCATGGTTGAATGAATTTGCAGTTCTGGTCTGATGGTATTAAAATGGGGGAAAGCTGTCTACCATCTCAAATTTATTGATTTTATTTCTAATCAGTAACTTAGAATCATAGAATCATAGAATATCCTGAGTTGGAAGGGACCCTTAAGGATCATCAAGTCCAACTCTTGACACCGCACAGGTCTACCCACAAGTTCAGACCATGTGCCTAAGTGCACAGTCCAATCTCTTCTTAAATTCAGACAGGCTCGGTGCAGTGACCACTTCCCTGGGGAGCCTGTTCCAGTGTGCAACCACCCTCTCTGTGAAGAACCCCCTCCTGACGTCCAGCCTAAATTTCCCCTGCCTCAGCTTAACCCCATTCCCGTGGGTCCTGTCACTAGTGTTAATGGAGAAAATAATATTTATTCAAATAATATTTATTCCTCTTAAATTAAGACTTAGTTTTTGTACTTCAATGACAGTCTGTTGCAACTTTTAATAAGTCAACTTCCATATATACATACCATGCTGCATATTGTTTTTATGTGCAGTCATGCCACTCACAGTGATGGTCACAGTCACCAACCAGCCTGTCCCAATATGTCTTATATTAGGACAAGAGACTCCTAATTACCTGGAAACTTAAATAATTAAATAGATAATTAATCCCAAAGCAGAAGCTAACACTATTTATATGTAAATCTCTGGGGGAAAAAAAGTAAAATCTATACCCACCATACTTTGATGGTCATCTTCCAAGAACATAAAAGACAAACCAAGGTTTGATTTTTGGATTCAAAATATGACTGCACAAGTGCATGCAGAAAAGTAACAGGCTATATGCCAGTTCTGGGCGCCATGATTCAGGAAAAACATGAACATTTCTAGGGGCAGGGCAGGGAAGAGAAATGAGACCTTTTATAAACACAGAAATTATAATAATGTGGCAAGATTGCAGAAATCAGGGATTATGATGAAGCAAAGACAACAGGAGTGATGTTACTACTTTCCAAACACATAGAGGAAGGAGAAAAAAAATCTTTTTTACGCTTCATGTATGCAAATGCAATAGTGCCTGAAAATATGATTTCAAACGATATTTCTATTAGCAAACTTCGTGATATACAGATAGTCAGGCACTGGAGTAGATTTGCTTAAGTTTGTATACTCATCATCAGAATTGTTAAGGAGAAAGTGATGCAAAAGGAGAAAAAAAAATCACCGCATGTCCCAGGAATTAATTTAGATAAAATGAGTCCTAACAAGCAGAAGATGAGGTAGGTGACATCTCAGAGTCCCTTTAATTCCTTTTCAAGTAAATAAAGAGATATATATGTAGGTATTATATAGAGTAATTATTGTGATCCAAATAACCAACTTTTGATACATTTTTGCCTAGTTTTCTATAATTTTTCCTATCTTCCTAGACTTTTATGTTTCTTGATACTTATCAATAGAAAGAAAACATTGTTCTTTTTGCAGTACAGCCATAGAGGCATTTACTATGGGCTCACTAAACCATTACTAAAAGCCATCCTCATGGTTAATGCACTGAAATCTACTAATTGTGAACCTACCAGGTTTATGATGCAGATATTATAAGATGTTTTCAGATCAAAGACAAATTGATTTATTTTGCTGCAGACAGAATACTTAAAAATTTGTCTCTGACAATAGAGACCAAAACATTCTGGAGAATGCCTAGGGTTTTCCAAAATTTACATTATTTAGAGGAAGTGTTGCCCAGTTTATTTGCTGAAGGATAAGAATGCCATTTATAAATCATTAGCAAATAAGTGTCTAAAGTATCCTTAAATATCCATAAATCACACATACACACAGGGTTTTTTTTTGTTTGTTTGTTTTTAAAAAAAAACACGTTACAGTACTTGCAAGTGTTCAGAGGAGGCAAAAAAGGTGGTAGAAGGGCTGAAAGACATGTCCTGTGAGGAGATGCTAAGGTCACTGGGTTGTCCAGCCTGGAGAAAAGAAGGATGAGAGGTGGCCTCCCTGTTCTCCACAGCTTCCTGAGGAGGGGAAGTACAGAGGGTGGTGCTGGTCTCTGCTCCCTGATCATTAATGACAGGAGGACACTCAGGAACATCACAAAGCTGAACCAGGGGTGGTTCAAATTGGACATTAGGAAAAATTTCTTCACCATGAGGGTGGTCAAACACCGGAACAGGCTTCCTAGAGAGGTGGTTGATGGCCTATGCCTATCAGTGTTCAAGAGGCATTTGGATAATGCCTTCAATAACATGCTTTAACTTTTGGTTAGCCCCAGAGTAGTCAAGCAGTTGAACTAGGTGGTCTTTGAAGGTCCCTTCCAACTGAATATTCTAAACTATTCTGTTCTGTTAACTCTATCCTAAACCACATTTGAGGACTGATTTCAAGTCAAAACTGCTGAATTAGTTGGTGTGAATAGATGGTACCATAACTGAAGTACATGTACCTAACACCTGCTCCATCCTGGGGACCATGGCTGGGCACTGTGACACACAGCCCTAGTGGTGTCACCATGGGGGCTTCCAGAATATTCCCCACTGGTCTCCGCTCACTGATTTGAACAAGACATGTTTGATGGTGGCCTTTGCAATTCACTGTTTGTCACTTAGAGCCTAGATGCTGCCACTGCGTACCACTGCCTGCTCCATAGTTACTTTTGCCCATTAGGCAGGTATATAGGTGGGGGAATGGAGAAATGGCCACCTCCTCTCATTGTATTTCAGATAGCAAGAGAAGGACAAAGGGCAAAAACAATAGGTAAAGACCCTCAGCGAGAGCTGCTGGTCAAGCTGTGCACAGCTAACTTGGCTCACGTGTGCCGTTTGCTTTTGAGACATGGTCTACAAGGCACAGGATGTTTTTTCGCATGTAATTTGGTATGTAAAATGTTTCAGGAGCACTTTCATAACTCTCATCTGCTCTCAAATGTGGATGAGACAGGCATTAAGTGATATATTGGAGAATGCTGGCATTAATAGTTTGATCCAAACTCCAGACATGGACACAATCATGTCCTCAGAGATGTGAGACAAACACACTGAAGTTTACACAGCCCAAAACATCTGTATTGTCCTCGTGACAGCAAACACCCAAATTCCTCTCTGTTTGCAATACCTGTAATTAACAGGTGTGGAATAGTTTGTCAACAGTTGTCATCATGAAGCTATGATATTTGTTCTATAATCACAGTAATACCCTGTGAAGATGTATCCACTGTTGAACCCTCCCTTTCCCACAAAACCCAACAAATAAATAAATCAAGTTGTTCTCAAACTGACACTAAACACACACTGGAATTAAATTTCAGTTTCCCATCTGCCTTGTTTATTCTCCCCAAACTGAGATACGTTTAGAAATTTGATTTGCTTCTTTTCCTAATTCCCTAAAATTAGCCTACAGAGTAGAGGCATCTCTTCAACATTTTTGTGAGGAACTCCTCCTTTACCCAGGTATAGTCTAATATTTCTGAGTACATTATAGAGGTGAGGTGATATTGCATTGTGTGGTTTCCTAAAAGCCAGGAAACTCATTCATCTATGCACAACTTCAAAAAATAAAAGCTATTATTTAGTAACTGTACACAATTCTTCTAAGTAGTGTTGTTTCTTTGAGAAGACCATTGCTTCAGTATGTTTTTAAACCAATGCTATACTATATTATCTCATAACTTAAGACAAAGTGATGATCAAGGGGTCCCATTCTAACAAGAATTACATCCCTCATTTCCAAGGAATTGAAACAAAAGGAGTTTAATACAAGATGGAATCCTGAGATATATTATTACAGTAGAGCATAAGATGAAACTGCAAGAATTCCTGAAATACTAGGCAATACCGCAGTGTTTGTTACCAACAAGAAGCCCCCAACACACCTCTTTACTGTGCCCAGTAAGTTCATAAAAGAAAGGGTAGGAAAGATGGATGGTTCTCTGTAAATACTTAGCTAAATATTATTTGCATGCATTTATAGCTTTCACATGATAAATATTGACTTTACTAAAGCAAGCAGAGAAAATAATATTTTACTTCAACAGATCCAATAATTTTACTCCATTGGAATATTAATGCTGAAATCTTCAGGTTGAAAATACACAAGCCAGGTAAAGATCTGTCTTTAGGTAGATTCTTTGATATTCACAAGGCTCATGTGGATAAGAAAAGTACCACCACTAAAAATACCCAATTGGTCTGAAGTAACAAGAGATGATTACAAACAAGTTACTGTGACAAGACAGATGAAAAAAATATATATATATATATTGCCAAAAAAATTACCAAGAAGTAATTTGAAACAATAAATTAACAATATTTTTAGTCTTGTAATAAGTTGTGATTCCAGTACAAATTATCTTTCAATTCAATATCACATTTCCTTTTTTTTTTTTTTTGTAAATCTGAAATTGCATTTTAATTAATTAAACTTGATCTGTTAAAAAAGAAAAGAAAAAGAAAAGAAGAAAAGAAAAGAAAAGAAAAGAAAAGAAAAGAAAAGAAAAGAAAAGAAAAGAAAAGAAAAGAAAAGAAAAGAAAAGAAAAGAAAAGAAAAGAAAAGAAAAGAAAAGGATCAGGGAGAGGAAACTCCACAAACATCTGTTTTCTGTAATGCACCACATAAATCTAGACTAGTTAGCCCTAATCAAGGCTACAGGACTCCTTGGACATACAAGAGTACTAATAGCTGAACAGGTTCTGTAAACAATGGCTAAAAAGTTATCCCCTGAAAGTGCTTGTAAGGATGAACAACTAACCTCTTTTTAAACATGTACAGACTGGCACAATCACTCAGGAAGCTCAGGTGAATTCCATAAAGCCATGTATCTGCACACTTGTGTTTTCTTCAGTCAAATTCCTTTCCTCCCCCTTACACCAGTGCTATACAAGAACATGGGTCCAGGGATTCCTCTTGAGTGCAATTACATTGTGCCAAAAAAAATCATCATTAACATCTTGCTTGCTATCACCTCCTACCAGTGTTCAAGTGTATTCCATGTAGATCAATATCTGATTGACTGTAGAGCTACAGCAGAACTTCCCCCCACACACACTTTTTTATTTGTTATTAAAAAAAAAACAAAACTTTAACATTTTAGTGGTACAACTGCCACGGAAGCTAATATGAAAAGCTGAAAAGCAATGAAGTATAGTCAGAATCACCTTATACCCGACTGATTTACAACCCTGGCTTCAACCAAATTATGATCTGTCCTATAATGTTTCCTTTAGAGATGTCAGACCTTCTTAAGTCATTATGATCAATTTCAGCAATGGCAATAAACAATAGTCTATTTTTCTGAAGCTAATGGTAACTTTCCCACAATGTGTGCATTATTTGTGTGGTTCATAACACCAGTGCCTTTTTTGGTACAGGTTTGCTGCAAGGATTAAGTTTTTGACATTTGGCTGTAGCAGGCAAATCAAAGAAAAAAAGGCTGATCCTAATCTCTCCTCATGCACTACTAATACAGTATCAATGAAGAATCTAGTGTCTGTGTTGCTTTGTGTACACAGTTTCCAATCAAACTTCAGCCTTGTAAAATTAGTGTTTATACAGCAGTGTCTATCCTGTACTAAAATCATGTTCAGTGATCATCATTTGTAAAACCTCACAAGTACCTGGGAAATCCCAACAGCCTCTGAAAGGCTCACCAGCTCTGAACTATGACATTCTGGCCACCAGCACCGGGGACCAGTGCTTGTGTGAAGGCTTTACTGCATGTTGGGGGAGGGTGTAAAATGTGTCTAGCTGTACTTTAGATCTGATTACATCTTCTTATAGCTCTGAGGATTTTATCACCTTTAGTTCCAGAGTGTAACTTAACCTTTGCATTCAGCCCTCATAATGATCCTCCCTAGCCTTCAGCTGCACCCTTTTCCTTACAGAGGGAAATTCTCAGCACATGCATCCAAAGATGGGAGCATTAAGAAGTGTTCTGCAGCATTTCTCAATCTATCATCCATCTTTTTCCCTCAACACTTACCTTCTGCAAGGCTTGTCAAGTTCAGACTCAGTCAACCTAATCTATCTTCACAGCTTGACACACCGAATGAGAACCCTGCAAATTTCTTGATCACTTTTGTAATGCTGAGCAGAAGAAGTCTAAGTACTCTAAAATATAGCATTAAGGTGAATTGCCATTAAGCAAAAGTTTGTGGCTCCATTTTACCAAACTGGTAACCGGACATTCTTATTTGTAGAGTCATTTGACCTTCATAATAAGACAGTTTTCTGCATAGGGAAAATAGGTGGAAGGAAAGAAGGCAAAGGCTACTTTTATTCTCCACATATCTGAGCAGTGCCAGAGGTGACAGACACATGCAGATTCTCCATAAGTTACTCTGAGACTAAGCTGAAACACTCAGAATAAAAACAAAAGGCTCTTTTCTTTAATTTATGCATGTGTCAAGGTTTTATTGCAAGTCAAAGGCATGCAAGGTTGGGCTAAATAAGCATATTTTAAGTAAAGAGTAAGCTGATATGAGAAGGTGATCCAGAGAGACAGGCAATGTTGCAGTTATTCTTGATTAGTTATTTTTTGAGTTGGGTAAAATAACTTAATCCCATGAGAAAAAAAAAAAAAAAAAAAAGAGAAAGAGAAAATGGCTAAATACTTAACCTTTCTTTCCCCATGCTTCCAGCATGTCCTGGAGAGTAGACCAACAAGCAGGAGCAAACAAAATTTACAAAGGTGCAACCCTCTTTGCAGACACCAATTACTGCTCTCTTAAGATTCAAAAACATGCTAAAACTTGTCTTTTCCATTTTCCCCTTCACATTTCTTCTACAGACCTCTAACTACAACTTTGTATCAGGGAAATTGTGTCATGCCATAAGATGATTTGAAGAGACACTGCTGTCTCAACATACCATGAAGATGACTAAATAGTGACAAAGTAAATCATCCCTCAAAGATAAGTCAATAGTGAATAAGTAATTTTATCTGTCAAGAATTAACATGCAATGAATACTTGGAAAGGTTACTCAACATAAAATCTGTTAGCAGTTAGACGTGAGTTCCCTCACACATGCTAACTAAGGAAGCCTGCAGAAGAATAGATCCTATTTGACTTCTTGATAAAAAGCTTTAACAACAGCAAGTGGTACGTATAAACCTCTAGAAAAGGATTATGTCCTAAGAGATTGTTAGCTTACAGACAGATATCTTACAATAAAGACATACTTTTTAAGCATTTCTCAGGAAATGTGTTCACTTTCCATTTAAAATATTTGAAATGACTACTGAATGAGTGAGTTTATGATAAATAAAAAAATAGTTTATGAAGAATAAAAAAACCTATAGGTGGTTAAAAAATTGGTTGAATAAAAGAAATACTCAGAAACCATAAACTGTTTGGAATTTAACCAGCAATTAAAGCTGACAGACCACTTAAAAGCTTACCTTGCTTTTCACTTGTTACTATTTGCATTTTTCTTTCTTTTTCCTTTTTTTTTTTTTTTTTTTTTTTTTCTGTTATGTAAAGGCATTAATCTGTTTGCATTTTTTTTCTTGAATATACTTTTCAAGTTCTTTTATATACTTCTAGCATGTCATCATATCTGTCCTACAAACTCTGTGAATGCATAGCTTATGATGTTTTAAAAATTCTATTTAATTAAAAGAAATTGGGAGTCCTGATAAAATGTGCAAGCTGCAGTTGTATATCCTGAAATCTAGGCTGTAAGTATACATCACTTAAATTTTCCTATCTTCTTGAATAAATAGATCCTTCAAGGTTTCCCAGATAAGATATATTTTACATTACTTGGGCTATCCCAAGAATGTTTTTGCTGCTGTGTGCAATTAGAGCTGAAAGTGCATTTATCTTGCTATAAATAAGGTGACTCTTAAAGAATGAAGTTCAGAAGTGTTAATTTCAAATCTTTAGTGAAGATATCTTTGATAGGGTAACCCCACATCTCAAAGTAACTAGTTTAGTTTCACTCAAATTTGAAATAAATTCTGACATTTATAATATATGCAAATTTGAAGAAAAAAAAAACTTAGAAAATATGATAGAATAATTGCAGAATTATATTGAAATTTTTATTATAAAACCTAAGTATTTACATAGCTGTTTTGAAAGTTACCATTTATGTATGATGTCAACTCAGAGCTACCCCTAAAACCACACTGAGCAGAAGTGTAACTTAATTGCTCAGAAACAATCCATGTATGGAATCACTCAGTTCTTCGGAAGCAAATCCTTTCTTTCCAACCATACATATGCTTAGTAAATACTGGTTCAAAAGAGAAAAGTGAAAAGAGAAAAATGTGAAGGCGATTAACTGTTGTCTCTTTCTTTTGCTACAGTAAAAAACACACTTTACAGATACCTTGTGTAAACCATGAACAAAAAATTTGGATACACAAGTTTAGAAATGAAGATAGCAGAGCAATACACAATGGCAGATCTTCCCACTATATAGAAGACATAGTTAGTAGTGCCTTTTTTTTTAAGCATAAAAATATTTTTGCATTGTATTAAAGCACTGTTCCACTCCTCTGTAGAGCAATTAATTTAATCCAGTGTGTGCAAATTTGCATTAGAATTCACATCCTTATAGGCCTTGCAGTAAGGCAAACATCATTTGTTTTTTTACATTTATACATACTGTCATGGCAACCTCTTTTACACACTATTCATATTCATATAGAGATATAACACTGTAATAAGCATTGTAATAGAAGAATTATAGCCTTTTTTTTTTTAGTTTTAATTTACAGTAACAGTTTTTACAACCTATAAAGCAACCCATGAGGCCCATGAGTTCAAACAATGATTGCAATAGCCTTTGCCATTGTTCAGTATATAAAAGAGTGCTGGTTGTTGGGCTGTCTCTTCAATAGAAATCTCATTTGAGATCTTCCACACTCATCACTGAGCCTGTATACCTACCTGCTGCTTGAACTAGACTACTAATGTCAATGAGCATTAATGGGGTTTTCAGGCCGCCATATTCTGCACTTAGCGTTGCCAGCTAGAGGACACAAAACATTTTGAACACATGCAGCACAGCTTATAAGCCAGTTTCACATAGATTTTGATTGTACCATTTAGATTGTACCATTGCACCTGTCTTTGTGACAGGTGTAACAAAGAAAGTTTATAGCAGAATTAAGAAACAACCAAGTGCCTAGGAGCAGAGACAAGGGCAGAATGACCACTTCAACACAAGTTTAGACTTTCGCCTGCCTAAAGTGACACCATAGCCATAGGCATCATAACAAGGAAGCAATACTCCTTGGACCATTAATGCTTTTAAGAAACGATTAGGTTTTGCCACCCTGAAGAAATTGGTCATGAAATGAAAGCAAAAGTCCATCACAGCAGATTCAGGAAAGGCTTACAACTAGCAAGAAGACAGCACTTTAAAAAAATAAAAATGAATTGTGACTCTTATTTGAAAAAGTCCACCAGCATTGCTATCTGACTGATTTTAGAAGTTAGCATCATGCGTCAAAATGTTAACAAACTTATAGTAGATTTTGATGAGTTACTTGAGGCATGGTAAAATAAGCTAGTTTTCAAATGTAGTTAGCACTTTTTAAGAAAAATGAAAAAATATCCTGGGGGAAAAAAATCTCATTTGGAGTCCTTCATAACCAAAATATCTTATATTACAGTTCACTTTTATTGACTAATGAAGTGTCTCTTTAACTAATATAAAACAAACCATCCATATGCTTATATGACAATAAAAATGGATTCTTAGGATTTTTTTTTTCTGTTGTCCTGTAAACAGTAAGAATAAACATAAAGCCAAGATAAATACAGTGAAAAATATGTTTCAATATTCTCAACTGATACAGCTAAATTTCAGTGTGAGGGGAAAGAAACAACAAGTACTCCATTAGCACCCCGAACGCGCTATATTTTACACGTTCAGAAAAAGTTAACAGCTTAAGTCAATCATGTTTGACCGCTATACAGTTATTTATACGAGTAAATGAAGCTGGCGTCCGAGTGGGGAGATGAACTGGCAACTTGCCGCAGCCTTGAATTACAATTTGTATATAATGGAGCAAACTGCAAGTGCTCTGATTGTAGCATATCTATATGGATGAAGCTAAGCAGAAGAGCTCAAATAGGCAACATTTTGATTTGATTAATGATAAAGCAAGATAAAGACTTCTTCAGTATTCAGGTGAAGTTGCCCAGGACAGACCTGAAGAAGAACTCGGGCCCCCCATGACCAGACTGTCAGCAGAGTTACATAGACAACTTTATCTCTTGAGACAGGAAACCCTTGTTACAGACTTCTCAGCCATGAGCCTGCAGTTCTGCTGTCTGAACAGAGCAGCTAAACCCAAAGTGAAAATTCCTGTTTTTGTTGGCAGTCTCAGAGGCTCCACAACACTGGACTGCACCATGGCCATCATTGCTATAGAGAGGCTCAGATCATAATGAAATAGCTGGGAAAGGTCATTTTCAGTGATTCTACAGTTTTTTAAAGATTATTTTACATGGGATAGGAACAAAGGAGAAATGAAATTGTTCCTTCTTAGAACAACTGTGTTGAACAGAACAAATGAGTTTTTTTCAGACTTGAATATTCGGGAGTAGATTAGCTATTCACAGTGCACGTTATATGAATGGCAGAAGCTAGTGTTTTGGGGGGACTTTACGGAGAACATACAAATCCATATATTTCATATAAAAGAAAACAAAATATCCTTGCTTTTTAGGCTCTTTTGTAAAAAAAAAAAATATATATATATAGTAATAATGAAAATAAAATAAAATAAAATAAAATAAAATAAAATAAAATAAAATAAAATAAAATAAAATAAAATAAAATAAAATAAAATAAAATAAAATAAAATAAAAGCTGAGAGCAGCTTAGAAATAAGCTGATTTCCCTGTCTATCAAACAACTGTATTACTGCACAGCATGAACAGCTCACAGCAGTAGTTTCCATAACCAACAGTGCCTCTGTCCTACAGTTCCTACTAATTCCCTGTAAATTATGGGAAAAGTCCACTGGCCTTTTCTGGTTTTCAGAAATACAAAGCGATTCGCTGACCACTTTTACAAATGACACTTTGGAGGTGATTAAAACATTTACAATAGTAGCTTATGTATTGCATTGTGATTATGCATCCAGTTGATATGTCCTCCATATGTATGTCATTCATAGCAGAATTACTTCATTCTATTTTACTGAGACACTGTACTTGTGTACGTGTAAAAAGGCAGGTATCTGGTGACCTCTTAATATGTATTTAGGAATGGAAATTCATCCCTGTGGCCTTTTCTTTCTCCTGAATTCACTCTCTAGTTCAAACATTGGCCAAGGCACAAATAAACAAACATTAGTAAATACGAGACTGGACTACCATTGCTTCTCAATGGTAGTCTGCCAATATCAGATACGGATCCAGAGACATTGCTGGGTCTGCCTCTTCCAGAATAAATTTTCCAAGAAGCTACACCCTCGTCTAGCTTGCTTAGATTCTGAAAATCACTGTTTATGACTGTGGCTATAATATTTGACCTACCTTAAAATGCCAGGAATCAAACCACAGACTTTGGAAAGCAACAGGATCCATAAGCTCCAGACTCGTCAGTTTGAGAGTCTATGGTATGAGAATCCCAGTTCTAAGCCACATTGATGGCTATGCCAGGATAACGCTTTGGATTCTGCAAATCACATCCATATTGTGAAGTCTTTCAAAGTCTGGCATAGTCTTAAATGGACAACAAATCTGTTTGTCGGATAAAGTCTGAACTGCTAAATAAATAGCGATAAGTTTCCTAATACTACTGGGCAGAGTGTTCCTGCAAGTACAATGTGTGTTTATCAATTTCCCACTGAGCTAGCGTTGACTTCCAAATTGCCTTTAATCCTATTATAGTAAACATAGTACGGCCCTCTGGCAAACAAGAGTAACATTCTTCCTGTAATATCATATCCTTCGTTTAAAGAAACCTTAGAGATGTCCAGAAAAAAAAAAAAATAGGCTTGACTTGGAATGACACAATAAAGTTGTTTCCAAAAAAGCTTAGGTTTTTATAAAATATTAGATTTAAAACAAAACAAAACAAACAACAACAAAAAATAAGAAACAAGCAAACAAACAAAAAATCCACAAACAACACAAAACAAAACAAGATTATTTTTATAAAGGGTCAAGTGGCAATTTCTGATAGGTATTCAATAGAATGTTTGCAAGTATCACACTTTCAAACTCAGTTACCAAAACAATAACATAAAAATATTTTTACTGGAAGCAATCTACCTGAGCTGAAGGATAAAGCAACTGGCATTTGGGGTGTAGAATTTAGAAAATAATAAACTTTAGCTTGTGAAGGTATTTTTTCACTGCTCCATCAAGAAGAAAGAAAATCAAGTGCAGTGAAGTTAAAAAAAAAAAAAAAAAAAAAGTGGATAAAGAAAAACAAATGGATTTGTTATGGCACAAATTGCATTTAAAGCTTCTCTTCATTTGGGAGGAATTTATGGTAGACCAAGGTAGCATTTGTCTTACAGTTATTAATACAAACAAAAAGAAAAAAAAAAATAGATCAAGCTGTTGAATAACATCCTGTAAAGTGAATGAAGGGACTTTGGAAATCTCAAATCAAGATAGCTTCAGATCACAGAAACTAGCTCATCTTCCAGCCATATGCACTTCTCTCAGTTGGCTCAGAGACATTATAGGAAAAGAGTCATCAGATATAACAAAAATAGCATACAATGGTGCTATTTTCAAATATTTCCTGTGAGTTTATAAAGCTTTACATTTTCCTAAAAATCAGTTTATGTTACATTTGAATGTTTATGTTACATCTTCAGTTTCAGATACCATTAAGAAGTCACAAGTCTGGGGCTATGATTTTACTTAAGGACCAGCCTCAATAAGGAGTAGAATAAATAAATCAACAATCTTGCCCTACCTACATAGAATCTAAGATGCTTATGATTTGTAAGTATTCACATTTAGGAATATCTGGGCAAAAGCTGTTCTCCCTGAAGTATTGGGCAAAGTTTCCATGGGCTTCATTAATGAAAAATATAGACCAAAGTCAACAAACATGCTTAGCATAAATCCATTGTGTGCCATAATCTGAAAGGTGTCAGCCAAAGAACAAATTAAATAGAAATACAAATGATAGCCATCTCTCCCTTCATTAGGAGATGTTACTGGATGTATCCATTAAGTCATGCAATAGTAACACAGAATATATTCACATATTTCCCATCTTCTCTGCTGTCAACCTCTTCTTGTTCCTAAGAAAGGACATTGAGCTCCAAATTATGTTGATGGAACAGAAACTGACAAACGATAGATGGTTCATAACAAAAAACATGCCTAGAGCAAGGAAGTCTGACATCTGAGAGCTGGGATGTTTTCAGTTTGGATAGAAGCTCTGACCCACTATTTACACCCCTGTCCCAATCTCTCCCACATATTTTAGATGACTACTTTCCAGATGTTATCTGTATGGAGACTGGCCAGATTTATGGGCAGGATCCTGCTCAACTCTAGGCCAAACTAGTGTTTTGGCCTCACTGGAAATGAGATTAGGTTGGAGATTTGCACCAGGAAAAAACTGCAGTTTCTTGCCAGAAACAGTCGTGCAGAATTTTTACAATGCTGTTTATTTTTTGGTTAGCACTACTGTAGAACATCAGGCTATTTAGCGCTAGCATAACAGCACTTAAGCAGACTAATAGAATAGACTATACATGGCTGTAATCCATAACAAAACTGCATACAAATGAAGAGAGGCAGCTAGCTCACTCGTAGCACCAGCACAATAAAGCTTTCCATTCTAACAAGTGTTTGTACAAGGCATGGTCAATAATGCATTCTTCATGAGTTGTAAAAATGTTGTTTCCAAGTTTTAAGAGAAGTTAAAAATTTAGGAAATTTTTAAGATTTATTGCTATTAAATCCACAGTCTGATGTTATATTTGTGCATTGCCCATCACACTTAATAAAAAATGTTTCCAAAACGAAATTTGGAGGGTAAATGATATATTTTCCTTTCTCAGTGTATTTTTGTTCTCCCACTTCCTTAATGCAAAATAGGCAGAAATGTAATCTTTATGAGACTTTTTGTATTTGAATGCATCACAACTTTAATTTCCTCTGAGTTTCATTACAAATGATAGTTTCTTCAAATACTCACTTCCTATACAGTAATGACTTTGAAACTGTCTAACATGGGAAAAATGTACCTTTTTGTTTCTATACAGAATCTTGTAGTGAAAACAGTAGCATGCATATTTCTATATACAAAATATATTTATGATATAATTCTATATGGCAATATAGCCTCTAAAACACTGACCTTCGTAAATCCCCTTTAATTTTATGACTAATCTAAAATACATGTATGTTGCTATAACTAGTATATGCTTTATAAAGACAACAGTAACAGAAAAAAAAATATATGTGCAAAATGTCATAGATAAACATGGTTATAGTCACAAGAAAAAAAAAAAAAAGAATGTGAAAGGTAGATGCTGTAAGATGACTTTTTGAAAAAGGGCAGTTTATAACTAAAGTTTCCATGATTGTATCACACTGGATATTGAAAGATGGACTGCCTTGTGTTTTACAGCAAGAAAGATTCTTAAGGTCTGTTTCCCTTTCTGAAGCAGGCTTCAAAAATCTTTTTTTTTTTTTATAAAAGATTTTTTTTATTTTTATTTTTTTTTTATAAAAGTCATAAAAGGCTTAATGCACTGAGAACAAAAAATACCATGTTTTCAAAGTGGCATATGCATAACCCAGATAACTCATCTTAAAATCTTCACCCCCCCATAGCACTCTACTAAAATAAGGTTTGGAGTAGAAAACCTCTAGTAATAGAAATATAGTCATCTGAGAAACAATACAAAACAAAAACTCTTTTGTTTTTCAATTCATATTGCTCTGAATAGCACAACATTTTCTGCTTTTTAAAAGCAGTTTGGAGCAGTCACAGTGATGCAGAACAAGGAGGATATATATATACATATATATATATAATTCACGATGCACACAAAACCCTATGACTTACATTATGAACCCCATGAATATGTGCATAAAACTGTAGTGTCAATAAAAGCCCAATTTTTGCAGGAATGACAAACATCTGCTATTGACTAAAAAGTATCTGAGCATTAATGGCTCTAATCATATATTTCCTAGTTAGAAAAGTTTTCATACAAAATGTAATGGATCTTCTATATATATGTATATATATTTATAATATTTTTTCAGAATAACAGCAAACTAAGAAAAACAAGAAAGTGCAAAAAAGTCAGCCAAGTCACCAAAGAAACAGAGAAGTGTTTTCGTCTTTAAAGTGAAAACTGCACACAAAGACGCTTTAGAGTGTTTTAATCAGAAGCTGTAAGTGGATGTTTCTGAACATCTATCTGGGGATCACATATTCCCACTTGCCTGGGACAACTGGACTGTACGGCCACACTCTCTTTCTCTTGATGTGCTGGGGCACAGGAATGGCCAGAACAGGCTGCACCTTCTTCAAAGGGACGTTTCTGGTGTGTTATGGGAAATGTAGTCAGGCAAGATGCTGCACTCACAAAACACAGCACTGCATTTCTAAATGACAGTTTTTACATTTCAAGCCAACATTTTTCACTGCTTCCAAATGAAATGAGGAACATAAACACAGCCTTGTAAACCTTCACACGCACCAGAGTACGGCCAATGGCAGGGAAGCAGACATAAAGAAGCACCCGTAGTCTTTTTCTGTGAACAACTGTTGTGTTCACATTCATCAGGCAAGCACAAGGTTGTGTTATCTGAAGTTCTCACTCAAAAAAGTCTGCAATCACATAACAGACTATTAAACACACACACACAAAAAAAAAAAAAAAAAAAAAAAACAACAAAAAAAAACCAACAAATAAACATATAAACAAAAAGTCACAACTACCACCTATCCATCTTCTTTTAGAACTGAAATGTTCTCGGTGTGTGTTCATACAAGTAAGGCAGCCACAGTTGGTTTCAGGGTCGTGCTCTTCCACAGAGCCAGAATGAGCTTCTCGGTAACACATCTGCAGGCAATGGTGCCAGGAGCAGGGAACAGCCAACACCCCAGGGAAAGATGGCTAGTGTCTGCTCCAAACTGTGCTGTGTATCAGCACTGCAAATTGACTACATCTATGTTAGCAAGCAGCACAGCCCAACAGGAACAGAAATATTGAGCAAAACAATTATGTGGAGGAGACTTTGTGTCAATGCTAAATGCATTTCCTAGGGTTTTACTTCAGGCTGGCTCTGGTCTGGTCCCACGGACTGAATTTCCAGCAATGACTCAAGCACATCTTCCAGTTTAGATTCAGCCTAAAGGAATTCAGCTGGCCCACCATGAGGTATATGGAGATGGACAGTAAGTGGGAACAACTGTAAGATTGGCGTCAAAAGAGCACTCCTGATATGAACCACAACCCTAATATAAATGCACAACCACACCCATGAGCATCTGTGAGAGTGAAGTGAAAGAGCTTATTGTGCAGCTCTTGAAGAGACTCTTCAAGTGTCAGTAAATCTGCACGGTGACTTCGACTGTTTGGGTTCATACTTCTACATGCAGTGCTACTAAACTTACATTGAAATAGTTCTAGCTCAAGCATCAGATTCTGGTAAACTGGAATTTTCCAGTTACCAAGTTTGTCAAGAAAAATCACAGCAGGACTGAACTATTTATTACAAAAGGGTATGGCCCAGATCTACTTGATTTACACTTCCATAAACATTGACAAATGATGACTGAAACCCATCAGTTTCCACAGGACTGCACATATCTATATACCTCAGCTGGAAATTCAGATTATTTTTTACCCTCACCTGGTACTATGGAAAGAAACAAAAATCCCCTCAGTTCAATTCTTCAACTTCCTATGCATTTGTTCTATTCCACTCTGAAAGTCATGTTTCATGACAGTCTATTTGAAAGACAAACAAAAAGCAAATAGATCAGCTAAACCAATCAGCTCAAAATCTGAAGTTAATGGCATTTATTTTTGTGCCACCCTTTCAGAGCCCCTTCTGATGCTTTTCACTTCCTTCACGCCACTTATCATCCCACACAGGAGGTTGAGCAAACCTTGCAGTTACCAGATGCACTTCCCCCCAAGCACCAGAGCTCTGCATGCACAGTGGGCAGCAGGAGATGCAAGAAAGCAAAATGCTACCAGCTAAATCTGTCCCTCATTCCACAACACATCTAGCAAATAGGTCTGCCCTCTTCAGTTTCACAGTAATCACACAGTCTTTCAGAATTTAAGACTTTGCTGCCCTTCTTGGACAACGGCAGTTCATGGGGACTGTGCAAGAAAAGAGAGGTCCCTTGCTCTGAGCCTGGGTACTGAGACTGAACCCTGATTCCCAGTAATAACCAGACTTCTTGCTTCTGTTCAGTTATTTTGTTAAGGGCTCTGCTATCAAATCTTAGAACAGTATTGTTTCTCCTCAGTATTTGCAAAAGCCAGCCTGGAAATTATGCGCGAAGGTTAGCAAGTGAAGCATCTGTGTCAAAATATACCAGGCAGCACATACTTCTTGGAGTTCAAGCAACAAATTAATTCCCTCACGAAGCACAGTATCTGTATTGTATCTGCGCTGGCGGGAAGTAAGGACTCTGAAGTCACGCTGATTTCTCCCCGCTTTAGTGAGAAACAGCCTTGAAGCGGCCTGATAAGCAGCCTGCTAATTAGGGCCGTGCGCGGGCACTGCCCTGCCGCTTCTTGCACCTGTTGCCTGGTGATTCCCAGGAGGGCTGTGGGATTCCTGGCCTGGGGGTTTTCCTCGGGGGATGTCTGCCACTGCCGTGGTAAGATGGAAGCTCACCTGACAGTGGTCATTGGGCTTTCATTCAGTTGATTCCCCCCCCCCTTTCTCAAAAAAAGGTTTAACTTGTTATGAGCTGTTAATTTCATCCTCAAAAATCCACTGAAAGTTATATAACAGCTTTCACAATAGCAAGCTAAAAGAGTTGTTCAGCCAAATGCCAGTGCAATTTTTTACAGGACCTGTGACTCCAATTCTGCAAGACCTGTGAGAGTGCAAATATTTCCTTAGCTTCAGCACAAAGTCAGGCAGGCGCTCCTTGTGAGACAAGACGTGGATTTGGATCATTACTGTCATTCACAGGAGGAATGAGCGGCGTATGTATGCACTTGTACAGATTTACAGCTCCCAACTTAAAGTAGTGCTGTTCACTCTTGGAGATGATCACTCCTGGGCTTTCATAATCACAACCCATCATTAACCCAAAGCAAGGAAAGAAGGGTACAAAGGGGCACAGGTTTCAAGCGCGAGGGGGTGGGCGGCTTTTCTCTTTATTTTTTCTTCTTTTTTCTTTTCCTTTTTTTAATATATATATATATATATTGATGCAGCTTTCCCTCGGGGAGCGTGGGGACGGGACGCCACGGGGCTTGGGCCCCGCAGGTGACTCGGAGCGACGCCGCCGAGCCTCGGCGCTGCCGGGACCCGACCTCAGCGCCCTTGGGCGCGGAGACGCCCGCGGGGCCCCGCGTTGCCCCCGGCGGGGCCCGCTCAGGGAGCGTGCCCGGGGGCGGCGCCGCGGGGTTGCCGAAGACTGCGGCGGGGCTGCGGGGCGGCCCCGCGCTGTCAACGCCGCGACGGGTGTCGGGGGGCAGGGGTCGAGGAGGAAGAGGAGGAAGATGGGGGAGAGCAAGCGGGCGGCCGCGGGCTGGTGCCGGCTCGGCGCCCCCCCGTACCTGCAGCGAGGCGGGGATGGGTCTGCGGCGCGCTCCGTCCTGCCGGCTATAGATCCAGACGCGGCGTGCAGCGGGGTCGCCGTCGTCGCCCGCCGGCGGTGGTGTGCAGCCCCGGCGCGGTGCGGATGCCCATAGGCGCCCGCTGCGGGAGCGCAGTGCCCGGAGCGAGCGAGGCGGCTTCGCCGGGTCCCGGCTGCGGAGGGGGGGAGCTCGGCACTGGCTCCTCTCAGCCACTGCCCGAGGAGAGGATCAAGCCCCAGCTTTCGATTGGCTCCGGTGGCCAAACAGCTCACACCAGCCTCCCTGCCCGCCCGCCCGCCCGCCCGGCTCCCCGCCCGCCTCCCCTCGCCGCCGGCCGCACACGCTCCGCTGGGCCCTGGCAGCCCCTGGGCTGTGCGCGGCCCCGCCGGCACGACGAGCCCCCCCCGGCCGCCCCCGAACCCCCCGGCCGTGCCTCCGCGGGGGGAATGCCCGCCCCGGCTCTCCCGGGAGAGCACCCGCGGGTCCCCCGTACGCCGTCCCCCGCCTTGGGCCGGAGGACCTGCGCTCTAAGAGCCTGTGACATTCGGTGTCATGCTCGAGATCCAGCCTCGCTGGTGCTAGGAACGTGTTTTTAAATATCCCTATCGAGTAAAATTAAAAGCATGCAGAGCCCGATCACCTGAGGGCTCAGTCTGAGGTAGGACAAAGCAGTCTTTGCCTAAGTTCAGTTTGCTTTTCTTAACGCTGTTTGGGTTCCTAGCCCTGACTTGGTCAAATCCATGTCAAACCGTGGCATGCACAGAAAATAGAATCAGGATGCTAAGCCTCCTGTTCCTGTACCCAGGGTTATTAAATCACAGCGACTGTGACTGTCATTTCCCGGTACATCTTTGATGTTGGTATTCCCCTTTTGCTCAGGATGACTTCAGTGGCCTGTAGAAAAGACGTTTCTCTCCCTCAGACGTGCTATTGTATAATGTCAAATCTTAGACCTGTCTTCTGGGGGAAATGGCAATCCTTTGGTTTCAGCATGGCCCTCTGTTTAAACAAGAATACAGTAGAATGAGATAAATAGGCCCTTTGGGTTTTCTCAGCGCAGGAAGATGTTGTAATATTTCCAGTAAACATGTTGGCAAAATTGCTTATTAAAAATTAGGGAGAACAAAATGATCAGTTATAACAGACGCACTCTTAATTAATGCAGTGACTTGCATTCGACTGATGCTGTTGAATTAAGAAATGTCTGTGCCTGATGGTACATCAGGTGCCATTAAAAGTCAACATTTATCCAAATTTGGCAGACTGTAGCATTTGAAACACAGTGAATGGAGTTGCTGAGATACCTTTGCATCCCGGCAGCATCTCTACATTTTTAAATGGTAACCTTCAGAACATTTCAAATTGATTCCGTTTTTTTGGTTGTTTGGTTGTTTGGTGATTTTTTTCTTTGTAAAATAAGATGCTATTTCGCCCTCTCTAGAAGGAGTGCATGCTTTTGTCTCTTCAGGGTATGCAGAGCTAGCTAACAAAATGTTTTTGTTTATTTTTTATTCAGGCAAAAGTAAAAAAAAAAATGGCAATATTGAGAAATATATGAAAACAGAGATGTTTAGAAATATCCATACTTGAGGTCTAATCATCCCTCATTTTACCAGCTTTATTAGCGAAAACATCCCCCAGTTAATTCAGTGGATTTATATGCCTGGAACACAAAAGTAACTAAAAAAATCCTCCTGTTTCATTATTATTATGTATTTTTCCGTCACATATTTCCCATTTATTTTTCCCTGAGAGAAATGAAATCACTAGCTTAGAGATCAAGCTAAGTTGTGATCTCATGGCTAGCCTGGAGGGCTAGCCGTGGCCCTCCAGGCTCAGCCACAACAGCCACTGCATCCCCATGACTCCACTGGAACCTCTGCAGCAGGCATGTTTCTTCCTGCGCATTCCTGATCCAAAAGACTGGCTTATCTTACTTCAGTATTTCCTAAGTCAAAAAGTGATGCCTGCCTTCAGGCTGGCTTTCTCCCAGGAAGAGTCCTTACACCATTTTCAGACCTTTTTTTTTTTTTTTCAGCCTCCCCTTTTTCTCCCTTCATGGACGGTTGGCTGTGGAAGGGTAAGGCACATGGCCTCCAGCTGAGCACGTGCTGAAGCAAACACTGTGGCAGGCTGTTCCTGTAGGCTTCCTTCCAGTTATGGGTTTTCAGATGTATTATCACATCATCTCTATGCACATTTTATCTCCTGCTTTTTTTTTTTTTTTTTTTTTTTTTTTTTTTTTTTTTTTTTTTAGAGGGGGGGAGGGGGCAGGAAAGCTCTGAACCTGCTACAGGAAGAAATTCTTTTTGGTTCTCCTTATGACCTTAGATCTTTCTGTGGTGAAATGGTCTTGGGACTTCATAAGGTTTTGTACTTCCAGAGTTGCTACTTCATGTTATCCATTCTCAACACCATGTTTGTTTCCTTCCCGTTTAGTTTGGATTCCTTTACAGCACTAGAGGTTTCCATCTAGTCTTGTTCAATTTAATAGCTTTTAACCTGTCCGTTTTATTTATGTCTGCTTAAGTGCCTATTTAATCTTTTCCTTTATAACTATAATGACCTTCCACAGGTTACTATAATCCTAGAAGGTATGTGGGGAATTTAAAGATTTAAAAGTTGTTTGACTTCATAAATATTTTTTTTATTTTCTCATTATATGACTAATTTCTAAATTAAATGTTTGGGTTTTGTGAATATTCCTTCCACATATTTACTAGTAGGGCTAACTGAGACATTTTATTTCCAAAACTTTAATTTTTTTACAACTTTGTTAATGAGAACTGCAGTGGGTGTTGATCTGACATGGAAAATACATAACATGTTCATTCTTTGCTCTGGTGTACACCATAATTTTATGCTATAAAAAAAAAATAAAAAAAAAAAATTGGTGTGCGGGCTTTATTTTGATTTTTAAAAGTACAACAGCTATATGTTATAGATACCAGTTACCTAGCGACACCAGTATAAAGCACATTTGTGTTGATATTACTGCATCTTTCCTACAGTGTGACAGCCTGACTTCTATTGTATGCCCTACTTAAATGAACAAACTAACCTTTTAACATCCCTTGGCAATTACAGAGGCAGCCACTCAGCAAACTGATGAAGCATATACCCATTTTTAATCTACAGATTTCATGACTGCATTCTCCTTCTGATCTGGCCATTCTTCAGGAATGACTATTGTTCATATCTTGTGTCTCCCACTGAGACAAAGCCCAGACAACTGGTGCCCATCTCCTTCACAGTGAGGACTATATCTCTGTCACTGCCATTACAGCAGCTCTGTTCTACTTTGCAGTCCTGAACGCAGAGATTGTCCTGATCTGTGAACACGTCTGGCAGGAGTGCATGGAGACCACAGCCCCGGGGCCAAAAGAGACTTGAGAGATGGGGCAGTCCATCACACAGCCCAGCCTCAGTCCTGTCCCAAGATATGATTCATAGAGTTTCATAAGATGGAAGAGAAGAAACCTGAGAGGTCTGTTGATTCCATTACACAGATTTTTCCTATTTGTAAATAGGCATACCTGCACTGAATGGGCAACCTGAGCACATGCTTTGGGTTCTGCATGTCATCCTTTCTCAGGCCCTGAAGCCAAGCACCATAGCCAGGAACTGTGCTCGATCACTCTCCTGGGAGATCAGGCTCCTGAGAAGCCTGGCTGCCCTAGGGCTGGTGTATGGTTTGGTTTCAGGTCCAGGAGGCAACCCCAACAGCTGCTTTCACTGCCTTGCAGACCCTTTGGTTCTACACTGTTCCTGCCTCTTGACCCTTTGTAGACTTAGCTCATCTTTATCTAAAGCTTTGTCCTTTAGTGCAAGCTCTTTCATTTCCTGACCTTGCTCTTGATTTGCCCTTTGGTTTGGGGTAGCCTTGATTTCTCCATTTTCCTGAGCATACTTTCTGTCTGGAGCCTTGGGCTGGTCTGTCCTTGGAGACTGGCTCCTGATCTTGAGTTTCCTCAGTCTCAGTGGCTGGTCCCACCCCAGCTGTAGTCACTATGTATAAGTATTCCCACTTCTGGCTCCTTAATAGCACCCACTTAAAGCCACCTTGCTAAATGGGAGTTATAATGTGTGATATCACACTGCTGTTGCAGAGAACTTGGCTCATATTTTATCTGCATGATAATTTAGCATCTCTGTAAGAGGTTGTAGCAGCAATATTGGGTGAAGCTTTAGGATAATCTATCAGAGTGCATGAGAATGTCATGTCCCCTTAAGATAAATCACACTTGTCAAGATCTTCAACAGCTCATACTGTTTTCATAGACAATTAGGCACCTAAATGCCTTTGGACATAGTGCACCTGTTTTTTTTTTTTTTTTTTTTTTTTTTTTGTTTTTGTTTTTGTTTTTGTTTTGTTTTGTTTTTTTTTTTAACTTGGAGTTCTTTCTAACATTGTGGATTCAAGCCAGAAAAGCACTCTAAACAGTGGTAATTTGGATTCTGGTTTTTTTCAGTGCGCTATGGAAAACAATTCTAAAATATGTCTCTAGCTGACTCAGGGCAACATCCCATCCCTGGACATGAGTAAGTACTTTACCCAGCCACTGATAATGAACTTCATTAACAGAAATAAAATTATTTCTGTCAAAAATGCCATATTTGTATTTCACAGCAGACATCAATGAAACTTTCTTAGTCTTGCCTGACTCTGACTTCAAATATAAATTATTCTGTGTACTCCTTAGACAGAAAAGAAAGAGCTGAAACCTCTCTCTACCCTTATCTTCTTTCACTTCATTCCCAGTAAAATTTAATTAGAGCCAAGCTCTACCCAGATGCCCAGAATCCACCTCTACACCACAGGAAATTATGCTTTAGGTATTTGGAAGTGGTCTGTCCTCTCCTCCTCTCCTCTGTGTTTTTTCTTGGAGGAAATGATTGCTCCTGACTCATCTATCTACTCTCCAGAAGGCTCACAAACTAAGTTTACCAAATTAAAAAAATAAAAATACAAATAAAAATAGTCCCAACAGAGCCTGAAATAAAATACTCCTTAACTAGAATTCTTTTCCAGTCTAGGAAAGATTTCTGCTTGCCCCAGTGGAGGCTTAATGATATGTGTTTCCATATCGTTTTTAAGGAGTTTATAGTAAGAAGACAGGTAACTAGTGAAGAACAGAAAAAAAATAAGGGAAATTGGCATGTGAAATGTTAGTGTTGCCATTCCCTTTTTAGACAGAATAGGTCCGTAAACATTCACTGCTCCTTTCCTTTAATATGTACACATTAGACCAAAACGTTCTTTTCAATGGTAATTTTAAAGCTGTGATTTCTTAGGTGAACACTTTACAAAAGCCATGAACTCTTGGAAATAGTTTGAGAACCCTGACCCACCTACAACCCTTTGAAAAGTGCTCATCTAGAGTGAAAGCCGTGATCTCGTATGACCGAGCATTACAAATGCTCAGGCCTATATTTTCTGTCTCGTACAGTATGTGACATAGATCTGGATTTTTGCTCAGATCTACCTTCAATGACAATTACAAGGATAAAAAAAAGTCAGGCTATCCGAGGTCTGTCATTCCTATAGTCTATAGATTAGACTGACCTTAGACACTTCCTTTTTAACCTGTTTTTGTGATGCTGTCATAGTTTAAGAGCAGATGATTCTGCCTCAGTCCAAGAGGAAATGAATGAATGAGACCAGCTCACTCCACTTCATCTCTTTTCTCCAGTTGCATGGGGAGAGTACCTAGCCAAGGAAGATGGTATTGAGACAAGCAGCAGAGAGGAGAAATCCATTTGGGATGAGTTCTCTTCCTTCTTTGCTGTCATATGGGGCCATGGGGACATCTGGATCTCTAGGGAACATCACTAAATAGGACCAGATAACCTCAAAATATTAGAGCCAGACCAGCTCTGTCATGTATGATTCACTTTCTGTATAACGACTAATAAAGGCAATATGTGTGGAACTAGGAAGGCTGCCAATATAGCTTCTTCCAAGAACTGTGAGTAATTAACTAGGTCCCTGGTTAATTTCTTTCATGAAAATGTGTTGAGTGAGATTCTTACAAGTGTTGCTTTTTGTGTGACGTCTCCATCTACTCCTAAACAGAACAAGTTCATTCAATTGGAAGAGAAGAAAAAATAAAATATGAAGTTTAAAAATCTTGGGAGTATTATTTTCTACAGATGTATAGCTTACATTTCTTTGCTACTCCTTAGTTGCTAATCTCCTACTAGTTTTCCTCTCAAAATGTGTTCTGTAACCCAGCCATATATATGTTGCATCCTTGCATAAAGTGCTGTGGCTTCTTGCTTTAGTCTGAGGTGTTTCAATTCTCTGGTGTTTCAGAGGAAAAATCTTGCAAAACTTCCTTAAAATGGAAGAAACACAATTAGTTGCAGCATGTTCCATAGGATGAAAAATTCATCCCAAGGAACCATCTTGCCCTTCTTTGTGGATCTCCCATCACAGTAGTGAAAAAGAGGAAAAGACTATTCTCAACCTGCTACATCACTGTTGCTCTTGATTAAGAAAGCTTGAGTTCTTTTGCTCTGTGTACTTTAGGCCATTACGGCTCTTGTGGAAGCCCGTAGCTGTCCATGACTGAGAGCATGTCTCCTTCAAATCTGAGCATTTTCTTTCTTGCTACTACAGAGTGAGCAGACTGTGGGAGATGTTTCAGTTGCACAAAGCAAACTGAGCCCTCCCTCTCTGCACCAAAAGCAGCAGAGGATACTCCAAACAAACAAATAAAATGATGGATTGCTCGTTCTGACAGCAGGGCAGATTTTAAGTGGCAAGAATCCTGTGAGGGATATGTTCAGTATGGAATACATATGATAGCATTTTAATATGTACAGCACACAGGGGAAAAATATATTAATATCTTATGGTGCAATTGCATTAGGTATTTTAATTAAACTTAATTTTATCTCACTTGATACTGATAGGGAATGTTTTGGGAAATACACAAGCATTTCACTGAAATAGTTGGTTTAAACAACAGGATAGTATCCTCTTTCAAGATTTCAAAGATATGAACACAGCAGCTAAATGTGATGGAGAAATATTAAGCTGCTACTGGATGAGCTAATGAGGTGACAGAGCACAAAATATCTTATAAGAGTTGCCACATATTATTGTCCCTGAAATTCCAGTCTTCAGGAAACCTCTTGTCCAGTCTACATCCCCTTATGCTATTAATTTTTAAATACACATTTATCATAATCCTAGGAAATAAATAGATGTGATCAAGGCCCAGGAAAACCAAATGACAACAAAATATGTATCACTGTGAAAACATTCACATCTACTGCATGAACTAGAAAGGGACTGAGATTTGGCCAAAACAAATGTAATCTATGATTTTCTGGGAACCTAGGAATTTTTATTTTATTTTATTTTAAATTATTTTATTTTATTTATTTATTTTTGTGAAATGTACCAGTTTGAATAGCGCCAGCTTGTTTTTATTGCATAATTTGACTCTACGGATTGAATTGTTTTTGCCAAGTTTTGTCAATCTGCCTGGCCTGTTTCATACAATTTATGCATAGTTTATACATCATTCATCAACTCTATGTAAATGATGGTATTTTTTTCTTCTTTCTGCTCCTGTCACATAATATTGTCTACCCAGCTCTGACTAAATTATACAGCTCAACTTTGAGCTATATGTATCCATTAAGTAATATAGCATTTTTTTTCTTCAGTCCTTCAGTTTTTTCCTTTTTTGCTACTATCTTCCAGTTAATGACAGATCTTTGTCAGCTGTGGATTGATTCTCTAAAAAATAAATAATATACTGAATACTGTGTGCTATGCAATAAAAACAATTTATTTTCTGTATGTTGAGATTATTTACACACAGTGGCTTGTAGAGGAAAAAAAAAAGTGTGTGTACATACATACATACATACATACATACATACATACATATGTATATATATATATTTCTTTTTCTCTTTTTGGAATTTCTTGAATTTGAGCTATCTTTTTTTTCCCAAAAGTAAAAATACAAGGTTCCAAATGATAAGTGAGAGGAACAGATGTCTCAAGAGCAAATCTTCCATATGAACAGCTCTGTCACTTTCCCATCCTTCTAGAGAAATCCCCACATGCTTTGAAGTAAAGCCACAAATGCTAAGAGAAAAGCATGCCATCTTCCCACTCAGTGTAAGACATCTGGATGGAGTGCAGGAACAGAGGGTGTGGTTCTTCTGCCCAGTCCTCCACATGAACTGCAGACTGCTCACCTAACTAGCTTGCTGCCTCAGTCTGAGCTGGAACCTGAATTAATATGTATGTGTGTCCACTTTCAAAAAGAAATTAGCCTTTATTAATGTGTATATGAATATATATTCATTTGAGCACTGGAATAGATTTCTGAGGGGTTGTGGATTTTCCCTCCTTGGTGATATTCAAAAGCCATCTGGACATGGTCTAGGTATTCCTCTGTGAGCAGGGGATTGGACCGGATGACCTCCAGAGGTCCCTTCCAACTTTTCCAAAACAACCATTCTGTGATTCTGTGAATATTTGAGCAAACTGTTTAGAGTATTTCTCAGTGATGGAGTGGGATTATTGTCAGTGTTGAACATCAAAGGGTTGGGTGTTTCAGGTAGCTATACCTAACAGCTAGTAAATAGTCGGTTTATAGATAATGAGATGTCTTACAGATTCACATAAAAAAATAATACATGTACAATCCTGAGTGCATAAATAAATCCATTTTCATATCAATAATAAATAAAATACATTATATATTTTAATTCACATTAAATTATTCAGGGACAAGAAGGGAATCATCCATACAGAACAGAGTGAGTACAGCGTAGGAACATTTATTATTTTTACAGGGTTTGTAAATTTTATGAGTGTGTGACAGTACAACTGGAAAGGCATCATCGTTTCTCCAAGGGACTGATCGATTTATTTATTTATTTATTTATTACTATCAGATATTTATAACACCTCCAACTCCAAAGCACTTGAGAATCTTCAGCAAGTTTAAAATGACAGTATTGCTGTGCATACGTTTCTCTTCTTTTCATGCTATGCTATACAGAATGTGAACAATCCACCTATCTATATAAGACAATTGGCCTGGACTGGAACAGGAAGAAAATTGCATGATAAAGAAACAAGACCTCTAAAATCATACTAGAAACAGGAAGGCAAGATCCCCCTATTTTTCTTCTAGTCCTCAGTCTGTTTTATCTTTCTTCTAGTCCTCAGTCTATGCTTTTCTAGATCCACCTTATGAGTCTTCTTCTTGTTGAGAGTGGCTGTGTGTAATGGACTGGTACTGTTCATACTATTGACTCATATTAAGCCAATTTACAGAACTGAAACAACAACAACCACATTTCTGAATACTTGAGTATGTCTTCAGGTCTGCTTTCAATACTATCACTATCTTTTTAAACATTATATAAGAAGACGGGCTTAGTGTCTTTCTCTCTAACCATTAGGAAATTCAGAAACAAGCTTAGGGCTTAGTGTTTGGAGATAAGGGTTACAACTTCTGCAGTTCCTGAGGTGCTGTGGGTAATTCATAATGGCCTTATTGTTTCATGTAATGAAGCACTATGTACATAAAGTACTACATATTTTATTCAGGTACCCTGGCTTTCTGCAGTGGAAAAATGCATTGCAGATGAGCAGAACTCATAGTGCAACTACAGCAAGGTGACCTGCACACACATCTCCTCGTTTTCCCACATAATACACTTCTATAAACCTAGGCACTGTTGGAATGGGGTAGCCTGGAACTGGAGTGGTCAGTATGGGAGGGAAACAGGCATGAGGAAAAATCTGAAGAAGCTCTGACAATACAAGAATTTTACATTTAAAAAGTTACACTGAAAGAGGAGATGGAAGAGCAATGGATAAAAAGGGCAATATACCACCAGGAAAAATAACGTGTAAAAGGGAAGGGGACATTGGGAATGGCTAGTGTATCATGCCACTTCCCTCTGAATTTTCATTGTACTAAAGCAAAATACTTGGAGAATAATTCTAGGATTATGAATAATTTTGGTGTTGTTAATGCACTTTCTCATATTCATTTCCTATTAAGCAATTAAGTTTTATTCAAGCCATCTTCTGTGGATGCCAAACTTCAATCTGAATACGAATATGCCCATATTTGTGTTGGATGTGTTAAGCCACTCATCCTCTCAGGTAGCATGGACAGTAGCATGTAACCATCAGAAGAAGCAACTAAAATAATCTTCCAACTATAAGAATCTAACAATGTAGTTTAAAATAATCAGTTGTCAGATTTGGCTCAGCTTGTCTCGGCTTTTCATTTGGGTATAAGATTATTGAACCAATTTTCATGTACCCACTCAAAAAGAGAAGACATGAGGCATGATACCTGAAATTACCTCACTTATCACTGATTCAGAGCTTGACAAAGCCCATTGGGAATGTGATGAAACTTACTAATTCTGGCCTCAAATTCATAGTTCTGGTTATGCAGAAGATGATCTTTTTTATAAAATAAACCAGTCTAGATTCTAAAGATGGAAGTGATGAAGAAGCTAACATGTCCCCCCTTGTCTGTGTGATTTTAATATCCCTTATTTCTAACATGAATATTTCAAAACACACCTTTCTGATACTGGATCTTGTTATGGCTTTGTTTGCTGCATTAAAGGGTTCTCAAAGCATTCCTGAAGCAGTTTCCTGAATGCTTTCCAATTTTGCAAAGTCCTTTTAAAGATGTGGATACTGGGGCTGGACACAGTATTCCAGCTGACAGTTGAATTACATTACCTTGAAATAAGGATTAACTGGGAAGTCAAAACTACAAAACTTGGTGTAGTGACATTTCACCTTTAGTGACCCGGGTTTAAATTTGTGTTTGGTCAGCAATGGAAATTGTTTTGCTAATCTTATCCTAGCCCCTTCTGACGTTTTTCCATATCAAAAAAAAATCACTTGCATTGGCATAATTTTCTTTCTTGACTGAGGACAGGCCCAGCACTCGGGTGGCTGAATAACAGATTCGAACTGCAAGGACACAAGTATGAAGTAAACTGACAGAGCTGTGTCTGCCTCTGGCACACACTATCAGCTCCTGTGCTCCCAGACACAAACATGTTCTGAACAAACGCTGTGTTTACATGAATCACAGCGGCTCACTTTCCTCTGCTGTGACCTCAGGCACAGCCAGCACAGAGGATACTTTCTCCCCTTTGCTTGGTGGTCCTGCCTGAACAACGGACAAGGAAACAATTTTCTTTACAGCCCTTAGAATGAAATGATATTTCACAGCTGCAAAATTATATAAAGACTTGAGGCTCACAAGCTGAGCAACAGGAGACAACCCAATTTTAAAACCACTTTTGCACTATAGAATATTGCCAAGCAATATGTGATGAAGAGAGCAAGATGTTTCCAAATGTTTTTCTTCAATAAGTTAAAAAAACTCTGACCACATACCAAGTAGGTAGGCAGTGATGTCTTCCAGATAATGAAGAGACAGAAAGGTAGGTCAGGAAGGAAAGAGACACAAAGAAAACCAGCCTTGCTATAGATATAGTTCACAAAAATTAGTATAAAATATTTGTATCTATATGGGGCTTTAGATAGATTCATTAATATTTACATATACACACATAAACACATGCATAACCATTTTCCTGATATAGACCTTTCGATTTGACTTTTTTTTTTTTTTTCCCACTAGATATTAAAGCTGAGACATAGCTGTTTGGATTTATCTGACTTAAATCTAGCTTTACAAAATTTAGTTATCTACTTTAAGCTAGTCATCTCTCACCCGTTTATGATTGGTAGAGAGAGAGAAAATATCTGTAGCGAGTTATTTATGTCATACTCTTACACGTCTTCAGAATAAATGATTTGCCCTACAAAAGTTCTATCTCTTCCTGATACTTGATTAAGTATCAAAAACAAAACAAAACAAACAAACAAACAAAAAGCTAGAGAAGTCATTTCTATCTTATGTTGAATTTTTAGAAAACTTCTGTTTAGTAGTGATGGATCCCCCCACCCATTCCAGTTGGAAATGTAAATGGATATTAATGGCTACATGCAAACTGTTTAACTAAAGACCCAAATAATTATCAGCTCCTTTCCAGTACATCTTTACTACAGTGGTGTCCAATCTTGTGAAGTAAACAGGATGAGGAATTGTTAGAAGACTTGTGTAAGAGTATGTATCTGTCTTAATTGTCAGAGCTACTGATATGAGTACCTGATATTCATAAGATGGTAAACTAGTACTCCAGAAAGGATATGAAGTAAGAGATTAATACAATGATAAATGTGTTAGTGGAAAAGGGTAAATTAACTCTTCATATTTTGTGTTTAAAAAAAAAAAAAAAAAAAAAAGCATATAGGGTAGCCTAGTCAAACTCCTGTTTGGAAAGTTATGATAAGGCAACTCTATACATCTGTGGTAAGGAAGATAATTTGTTTGCTGAGGGTTTTGGTAGCTGAAGACTTGCAAGTAACCTAAATACCCTGCAAATTCTGGAATGGTACCCTTGAAGTGAATGAAGTAAATGAATTATTATTCAAAATCTGGGCAAGTTGGTTTGGCAGGATACTACCATTGCATTAGGGCAGTGGGGGAGAATGACAGCAACACACAGACTGTCTTTGCCAGAGGTAACCTGTATGTTTCCACTGTTTTGCTGAAGAAAGAGCTGGCATGTGGGAAGCTCCATCATTCTGGGTTAGAAACATCATTACGGTTTCCCTGTCCCCCTAGAAGCATGAGGAGCAGCAAGCATGATCATCTGATACTCTTCATCCCACTTATATTCCTTTTCATCTCTGCCTCTCCGGCCCATGAGAGGAATAGCCTGGCTCTCATACTCTCCTTGGGGTGGCAAAATTCAGGTTTGCTTGCACAACCAAGACCTCACAAGCCATCTCTGATCATTAAATTATGATAACTATGAAGTGTATAGACACGGACAGCTAAGCATTTGGCATGAGGAGCTGTGTAGAAGAGCTTGAAATATTCTTGCATGTAAAAACATTGGTTTTATTTCAAATTGATGTAGTCTACACTGAAATGGCAACTCCTTTTGCAGTCCAGAAGACCTGTAATTTGCACTAATCAGTTTTTAAAATCCCAAATAAAACATTGTTTTGAGTCAAATGGTCAATTATTATAAAATAAATGTATAATTTCTTGTTTTGTTGTAAATGACAATTTCATTGCTTTTATCAATAAATAAATAAAAGGTAACAGAACATTTTAAATAGATACATCACCATTCTGCTTCAAAGTTTTTATTTTCTCCTGAGTCTGTTTAAAAGTTCCTGGAGAAAATGCAAGATTCTTTTTCAAGCAGAAACATTCCTCAACAACATTTTCTTTTAAAAAGTTCTTGATGAGATGTATTTGGACTTCTGACCAGCTATTGCCTTATATCATTTCATCACTGAGCACAGTAAAAAGGAGCCTCACTTGGTGGAAAAGAAATAACATCCATGCAACCTCATCTGGAAGAGTATTAGTGGTAGCAGAGAACTACAAGGCATTCATCTGGTTAGTAGAAGATCTTCAAAGCTTGTGAAGTAGAAATGGTTCCCACTTCAAAAGGAATAATAGTAAAATTCAGCTTATAATTCAGACTGAAAGAATAATATGAATGAATTGTGTACTTTCCTGCCAATTAATAAGCAATAGGAGATAAGGGTTTTCAGATTTGAAAAAGAAACAGTCTAGTGAATAAATCAATTCAATTCGTAAAGTAATTTTGGACTTTTAGGGATTTCAATAGTTACAGATATATATGCAGAGTTGTAACAATTACAAAACCAACAGTGTAATACACATTACCTGTATTTATACATGTTTACCATTCAAACTACATGGTATTTTTCAAAAAACACATCTGTATGTAGTGGATTTTCAGAAGTCTTAACTGTTATCTTATTGTCAGCAGCCATTTAAGATAATAGTGAAAATTCCCTGGTTGGAAATTGAACTAGGGCAATGCTGAACACATCTGGAAATATCGCTTGTGCTGTGAAAACAGTAGAAGTGATAATTTGCACCTCTCCAAGCTGAGATATTTAGTGATTTCCCCACATATTATTAGTATGTAATTAGTTGGGCAGTTAACAGTGCACAAGAGAAAGTTGGAAGATGGACTACCAATAAACTCTTTCGAGGATGTCAGCACCATCAAATATTAGTGACCTACACTAGAAGCCTAATAAAAGAGCCTAAACATCTATGCAGTCACAGCATAGGGGCTCCCTTCATGGTTTAGACTCCTTATTTACTCATCTGAATTGGGCACTGGAAGAAAAACAAGGAAACCAGTCTTTTAAAAATCTGATGTTCTTCATCATACAAAATGATGAAGATTGTGTGCCATAAATCTGTTGGGTGAACCCTAGTTGCAAATCAGTGTGGCATACCAAACAAGGCTCTTTCACTCCATCTAGAGCCAGACTGGTGTGGTTTTCAGCTTAACCACCTGAAAACTGGTTTCATCATTCAACCAAAGTCATTTGGTCAAAAAATATAGGAGATGTTTCCATCACAAGTCTATTAAAATCTCCTATTTTGGCTTTGCTCCATCTAGTGGTAATCAGACCAAAATTCTCTTTGCTGCTTCCGCTCAGAAGTTGCAAAGCATGCAGTATAGCTAAAAGCCCATGTTTGATGTGCTTGGCATTGTTTGGGCATGTTTGCAGTTAGGGAAGCGCAAAAGAAGTCAATGAATTGGTTTTGATGTGTTCGCTGCTGCCAATGTGTTTCCCATTAGACCACAGTGCCCTTGGTAATGAAGCCCCATACAGGAAGTGTCAGAAAGAAGGCAGGAGGAGACAGCGCCTTATGTGGATGGAAGCAAAGGTCCACGGGATGCATGTAAACAAGGGGTGTTATGTCAGCAGGGCTTGAGGGAGAGGCATTCTTAGCTTCTGCTGAAGATTTCTTGGGGAATAGAAAGTGAATGGTGTAGAGACAGATTCATCCATAGTCACTTGCGTCCTAGAGTCCTAGTCAAAAATTTTGGATCAAATCTTGTTTTGTATGCTGAAAACAGACTAGTTCTTCTAGGTATTCATGCAGTACTCTCAATTACTTTTTCTCTGATAATTTACCTGAGCATGTGACCCTGGAGTTTCCATGTGAGTTTTCAAATGAGATAGAAACCACAGCCACATCCCTCTCTGTGTCCAAATTGTCATTCAGAAGCAAAGGATCCATTTTGGGCATATCAGTTCTGACATTAATTTTCTGTGATAAAGGTTTGGGCTTTGTGTTGGATTTAGATGTATTACATGGTCTGTGCAAACACCAGTGGGATCTGTAAGCTTTAATTAAACTTTGAAAATTGTTTATGTGTGTGTATTTGTGCGTGCACACACACACACACACAATGTATATTATTATACATATACATTTACATAATAACGTAGCTGTTTGCTAGATATCTTAGCGAAGAATCTGGGTCTCATTATGCTGTATTTTTTATAACAGATAATTAAAAAGTAATCTTTCTGAGATTTTGGATGAAAGCCACTGTATCTTATATGACCTCTCTATCAATCAGGATAACAAAAAACTCTGAATATATTGAGATAATTTCTATAAAGCATTACTGAATCATGTCTCTGTTTTCACTTAAATCATATAGTAATTAGTAAGTGATGATCTGGTTTAGAAGAAAGAACACATTGTTTTTGTACACTGTGCTTTGTGTACTGTTTGGGCTAAATTAAGACAAATAACCAAGACAATATTTTGCTTTGATATCAGTAAATATTGGCATCAAGAAACCACTGCCCCATTATTTTTAATGGGAAGAATTCAGTCTAAACCTTTTTTTCATCAAGTTAAGGAGGTGATGTCATATGGTAAAGGCTGGATATTCAAAATAAATCACTAACAAGTCATTTTGGCTGAGCATTATGTGTATCAGATATGCAATTGAATAAGTCTGGAAGAAAATGCATTATTGTCATAAGACTTAGGAGTCAGAGCCTGATGAGTTTGTATATCTTGCAAACTCTTACACAAGTAACCAGACATTTCCGGCACGACTCAACATTTTTCAGAGAATGTGCTAGACTTTATAGGAAATAACTTTGGATTATGCATTTAGATCCTGACTCGGCACCCTCTATGAATGCTTTTCTCTCTTCCTTTAGAGTCCTGCATGACATGCCTGTCAAATACACATTGTAATACCATTGCAACATCCAAAGTGAGCAAAGGACTGCGTATTGTATATTCATTCATGTGTTCCAGAGCTGCATTCCTGGCAACACCACGGCAGCTAATAATTATGGGCCTTCTTCCATACTACACTCAGTCTATGATCCTGAGTGTCTATTTAGAGCCCAGTGAGCCTAAACTCCCTATTATCCAGAAATATCTCAGGTCCCCTATTTTTTTTTTCCCTCTACCTACAGTGCAAGGAAATGTTTTGGCTGCTGCTGGGCTTCACTCCACATGCAGCAGGTCATAGATGTGTAGGTGTCTGCCTATGGGTGTCTGGCTCCAATGTGGATGTCCTGAATGATGAGTTAAGCTCCCTGCAGGGGTGGGTGTGTGGGAGGGAGATTTAAGTGCCTCATAGACAGCTTGTGGTACCCTAAAGTTCTCAGGGTAATTATGAATGCTACTGCTAATTTCATCTGCAGTAAATCCTAAAAGATTTTATCAGCAGGAGGCATATAAAAATAAGCTCATTGTTCTTTCTTACAAATCACCTATGATTTTTTTTCCTAATTTCACTACCTAGCCATACAAATTGATAGAAAACAGAGTAGCAGTGGACAAATTAGTGTCTTTGCCTGATAACAACATAGCAGACATCCCTCCAGAAAAGGAGCTATACCAATACAAGCTTGGTTTATGTGAGACTCAATTTTTTTCTGTAGCGTCACTGTAGATCTACCCTGCAGAAAATCAGAGCAGATGTGTAGTGTCTGTGGAAATAGGAGCCTTCCTTTCTCATCTACCTGGCAGTGATACCTCAGACATGCATTAGAACCCAGGCAGGGCATTTCTCATGCCATAAGTTCTGGAGGTGGTTGAATATTTTCACAGTCAAAGTGAGGCTAGAAAAAAAAGTTGGCTTGTATCCAGGACATTCTGTTTTTCATTTCACCTGAACTGTTTAGAATTTTTACAACTGAAAATTGCTTCTTTCCATCTGTGAAGCATTTGCTTCTTGGAAAAGATGCACAAAGCTAAGACATGAAAGACATTTGAAATAAATAAATAAACTAATGTATTCTTTGGAGAATCCATGCTGTTTCTCTACTGCTCCCCATTTTCTTATGAAGACCTCTACACAGATGGAGGGCAGCCATGGTCTCCCCAGCAGTAACAAGGAATGGAAAATAATTCCAGTAAATCAATTACGGTAGCTAATATGCCTGCAGTCTTAATATGTTTATTTCTAAAGTGTAGAACAGAAACCAGTTTGGGGTAGGGGGGAGGCATCTTTCATATACAAGCATTCATAAATGTTATAATTCATTAATTTTTTAATAAAATTTTATGTAGAAAGACTAGCTTACCTAATATGATCAGCTGTGAATACTACTGCCCAATATAAACATTTTGAGCAGGATTGCCATGGTGATGCCATGTGAGGCTGCAACATGCACTTTAGGAATGATTTGTGTCTGCTTTCTATCACAAAGGTAGATGAAGACTGACTGTTGTTTTATATGGATAGGAAGCAGAGGTATAACAATGCTCTCCATAAGCTCTCAGAATTTACAAGTACCCAGTAACAGAAATAAATGGAATGGTGGTTTAAAGCCACCTTCAGATCTCCTCCTTCTGCCTGTGACTTCTGTCATCATCCATCTTTGAAAGGCATCACACAAAAACTTATCCAGAGACATTTCTGAACAAAAACTGTGTTAGGTAATCAAGAAATTTTCCACTGCCTTTTGATCTGAAATGAGTACAGTAAAGCAGAGAGAACAATCTTCGAGCAAGGAAAGCAATTGGGGCCAGATACTCACTTGGAACAACTGGAAGTCTTTCCATTGACCTCAGCCGAACACTGCTAGCTCATTTCAGCTGCAAAACTTACCCTTAAAAATATTTAATATTTCTCACTGAAAAGGAGCTGCCAAGTGTTCTTCCACATATTTCTGGTAGTGATGAAGATCAGTTGGTGATAATTACCAAGTAATTATCCCTGCCCAGATGCAGGGATCTGTGTGGACTAACTCTTTTGCTGGTTTAGCATTCAGAAAGTGAAAGTTGTGTTAGCAGACAATAGGAAAAGTTCTTGGGTTGTCCTTTTTAAAAGAAATTAATTATTTGATGGGACTTCTCTTAATTGTTGCTTTGCAGTGCCAAAATAGTAGAAACAGTTAATTCAGAAAATGACACACCATTCTTTTAACTGTCAGGTACATTGATTTGCAGCAAGATGGCTGTACCAGCCTCCATGGTCCACCATACCAGAGACATTTTCTTCATGATTTTATTGTTGGAGCTTTGGTTAGGTTGTATTTGAGGAATGCAGAAAAGTAGCCAGGTCTGGTAAGGACCCAATGAATCAGGTTGATATTCAGGTAGAAAGCTTGGCTAGTTAGGAAGAAAGCACCAAGAATTTATTCTGTCTTTTGTAACTACTCTGGAATACAGAGAGCATGGGATCTGATCCCTTTCTGAAGCTTGTACACTGCTGTTAAAACACTCAAGAGCAAACCTCCTGTTCTAAAAACTTGTTCTCCTTGACTAACAGGAATTTTGGCTGTAAAACTATCAAGCTTTGAGTAAAAACAAAACAAAACAAAACAAAAACAAAGAACAAACAAAAAACTTTAAGGCTTTGAATTTGATCTCATAGCAAGGTGGTGTGCTGTAGATGAATTTGCAAACCTCAGTTATATCCCTATGCAATAGTCAGAGCTATCGGACTCTCCTTAATGTGTTACACAAAAGGGCTGCAGCATACAAAGCCTGGAACACATCAGTTTACAGATCCCAAGAGGGTCCTGTGGAGTCTATTACTTTGATGAAGTGGTATTTAAAATTGCATTACCCAGCAGTTGTTTAACCCTCCAGATGTTGCCCCTGTGGAGTGTTTAATACGACGTGAAGCACCGGTAGGCTAGGCCATAACCTCATGTCATCTTTTCAGCAGGTCACATCAGGTCTTACTATCTTCTACTAAATCAATACAGGATGACCTGACAGCAATTTTCTTCCTCTGCTGTGATTTTTACAATACTGAATAGAAAGAAAAAAAAATAGAGAAAGGAAAAAAAAATCAATCCAAAATAAGAGGAGAAATGAAGGAGATCTGAAATCAAACAAACTCTAAGAAACTTTTGTTCAGCTAGGTTCATATTTTTTTTCCGTTTGCTTTAATAGTTCAGATAAGGCAGCCTGATGCTGCCATCTGCTGTTTCTGCTGCTTGTGACTTTTCTTTTTCAATGCATCTATAAGCAGCTACAAAGAAATCATCATGAATAAATAAAAGCTATTTCTAAATGCAAATACCCTGTATCAAAATCCCATTTAACATATACTATCTGGCAGCATTTTTGAATATTTTTACAGTGAGCTAACAGTGATTCTTATGTTCACCAAAATGATGAAGCATGCTTCTGAGTTCAGCTAATTTTATTTCTTTATGATTGAGTGAAGTTTTAGAAATATTTACTCAGAAATCTCATGTGGCTCACAGATCAAGGACTTGATGCATTTTCTGTGTTTTTCATGGCTTAAATAGTTGGTGTTACAGGTATTTGCTTTACAGAGCTGGCTTCCAAAGTTGATTAACATCAATGGAATGGCTTCCTTTGATTACAGCAAGCATTTGCTAGGTCAGACCTGCTGATTTAGCAAATCAGACAGACCTAGCTTTCTGTCTGAAGGCCACATTTTCTCTAAAGATTGTCTGGGGCTGCAGACTGGAACTTTAGCATCACGCTTTTCAGAATGTGAACAAAATCCCTGAATCTACCCGTAGGAATTCAATTGGTGTATCATCATCCTGATACCTAGCTGGCAGTGAATTTGACAACATTTGCATTGAAACATATTCCTGCCAGGTTTACTGTTTTGAAGAAACAGATAGAAATAAGGCTAGGGGAGTGAACTCTTTTTTGTTCTGTTTCATTTTAGCACAAACAAACTTGAACTTCTATAAACTTAAGGGCATTAACAACAGGAAGATGAAAAGCACAAAAGTTTACCATTACACAAAACTCTATTTTTCTGTCTTTTTACTTTCATGTGAAAACCTATTTTCTCTTTTCAGCCAAAACTTTATGAAAGTTTTCAACAGGGCCAAGATTTCAGTCCTTGCTGGCCAGTGTTAGCACAAATGTGAACACTGTTATTATGATTACATCTAAAGAGAACTGGTGCTTAGAGAAAATAACAGTTTACTGGCCTCTCTTTTAGTGAAGTTTTTGACATTCAAGTATCAAGTATGTACACTTGTGTTGAACTCACTATGCCAGGACAAATAATCTCTTGATACATGACTGCAGCCGCAAAACTCAATGCCAGCATCGTTCTATCAAATTTGAAGGGATTGACCACTTCCTTTCATTGTTTGAAAACCTGTGTAGGAATGTAAAGAAGATATCTGTAGCACATGACAGCGTGGGAATGGATTGTCTGTCACACCAAACTGTTGACAGACTTGCTTTCCATCAGCTGCTTAGCCTTCTGCTATTCTAACAGCCCTACAGAATAAAACCTGCAGCTTTCAGCTGCTTGTGGCATCTCCCAGCCTGATATTAACAGCGGTAGTAAAGCAGCAATTATTGTCACAAGGGATCCTATTTTTTTGCAATAAATGAAGCTGGTACTTTGAATTTTGACCAGAGATGTACTGTAACTTCTAGCTTAGAGGAATGCTTCTTTTCACCTTTGCAGGTCCATCTCCTTCATCACTTACCTCTTCCCAAAATGCAAGCCTTCAGGAGTCTTTTGACAGCAAGAAGCACCTTTGCATAACTTCAGGATGAAAGAGCTAGAGTTAAAAAGTATTGTTTTGGGTGTGCATGTCTGTGTTTGTGTGGAAAGAATTAAGCAAGTTAAATGAGCAGATTCGTGCTTACAGAATGGCAGACTTCTTGCTGCAGATGCAGTTATTATCAGTGGGAGAGGATGGACTCCAGTCCTTGGAACTGCATCGGTAACTCCAGGGTTGATGTGTGACCACCACTTCAGCTTTAAGACTGAGAGCATGCTGCCAAAGATTCAGTAGACCCAGATTCTGGGAGCCAACCTTATAATTGCTACTAATACACCCAGAACCTATTTTAAAATCTCTTCCTTTTCCTTACTTCCCTTCCATCTGTTGTTGTTGAGTTCAAATATCAACAGTCAGTGTAAGCATTTAGTGTGATGTAAAATGGAAGTGAATTGGCAATAATTAAAAAGATCGGATATGCAAATGTGTGGAGATATTCTATCTAAAGATAGAAAATCTCTTCAGTGTATTTCAGTTGCAACTGGCATGACTTGATGGGAAGGAAGTAATATTTTCAATTTATCTCACCAGATTGGAGACATTTGTGCTCACAGCGTGCCTGTAAATGTAGGCCTGGAGCTGGAGGTCATGTTCAAGTCTATTGGGACTATCCAGGAAATAAAACCATGTATTTCGTGTTATTTACTTGGGAACATTCATGTTTCCTTTCTTGGTACTTTAGGGGAGAGAGAGAGAGCACACAAAGGAAGCAAGCCATTCCAGGTTATATGGCAACTGTGGGCCAAATAACCATTCACCTTTTCAGAGCAGGCATACTCCAATAGTGAAAGTAACCAGAAACAGCTGATCTGACCTTTTAAAATCAATACTGTCATTTGCACAGACTTCAAGATGTGAGCTGCCCCTACGTATCCTCAGAAATATTTCCTTGTTTTGTGAGGACTGCAAGAAAAGTTTGCAAAGACAACATTCTAATGACTGATTTGGAAAAGAAGTAGTTCATTTGCTCACCACAGTACTCCCAGTTTGCATTCTCTTCCCTTTCACAGACCAGTCAGACCCCCCAGTGAACAGGGCTCCTCATCTCAAATAACTGTTACAGGGCAGTCACTTAGCAGGGCACTCACCGACAGGAGCTGATGGCTTTACACGTAAACGTGCACTTGTGGAAATGGAGCTGTAGCTTTTGTTCTTATCCCTAACTCATACATTATGTCAGTTCCAAACATTCCCAAACCACCGTTCACCATAGTTGTTAACATCAAGACAATCTCCCCAGGTCTTCTTGGGGACAAAGACTATTTATTAAAAAACAGATTTTGCTGGATCTTATTGCATGGTTCAGTTTACCTTTTGGTACAAATTTCTTATTTAAATGGTTTACATATTAGTTAAGGACAATTAAGTCCTTAATTCATCAATTTTGGTCTCATTTGAACTGACAATTCCCATTCTAAGACCTGTATTTTTGGTATAATTCTTGTCACAGTACCATTTTCCAAATGTCAAAGCTTCAAAAGTTTAAACTACTATTTCCACTGTCCTGTATCCAATAGAAGAAACATATTTTTACTGCATAGGAAAATGACTTGTTTCATGCTTCTTATATAGTATCTTTATTAAATATTTGGACAGATATGCATCCATTTATTATATGAATAATCTATGGCTTCTTAGTCTGTAAATGCTGGCTGAAAGTTCACAAGAGCAGGCTTTTCTGTGAACTTTCAGTATTTCTATGTTCAGTCACTGCAATAAATCCTGAGACTATTGCCTGCTTAGAAGTAATTTGCATTGTACCCCTATGGCTAAAACAGGGAAGCTGGGCATTCTACATCTGGGTATTTCATAATCTCTGAGCAGCTTGATTGAAGCTTGATTTTCTTCTGATATAGTGCAGGTTGTTCTGAGGAGAATGCATAATCACGATTATCTACCAGTCAAATCCTTAGTGGCTAACATAAAAAGCTTCACTACTGCTCAGTGCTAATAGAGGTTTCACTTGAGCAGAGCTTATTGAAGCATTTTGTAGTCACTAGAAAAAAAATGTTCTTTGTGCGTGCTGTAGTTCAGAGCTGTAAAGTCTTTATGAATGGTTACTCTCAAAGCGCTACAGAAGTTCCCCGGTTCAAGGTGGCTCCTGGCTCCTCGGAAAAATGAATGTGGGATTCCAGCCTGGGAGGAGAGAAATAAGTGAAAAAGGAGCATCCTTGACCTAGGCAGGAGAGTTCTGCCTAGTGCAGCTCTGCAGCAATTACCAGTCAGTACTAAGCTGGATCAGAAGAAGGAACAAAGGTGAGCACTGACCCCTGTAAACATGAGCATCAGTGAATGCAAAGTCCCAACCACAGTAAAAGCTCCTCAAGCCTTATTTGTCAGAGTACAGATTTTCAGATTATAAAACCAGAAGTCGCCACGTGGTCACGTAACCACACCATTTCAGACACAGAACATCCTTGAATTAGATCCAGTTTAAACTTGAGTACATCTTTTAGATTAAAAAACAAAACAAAACAAAACAAGCAAAAAACCAAAATCTATTCTCAATTTAAAAATTACTAATGTAAGAAAAGCCACAATAGCCAATAGCCTATTGTAATCCATGCCAATAACTGCGTATTTCACTGATGAAATGTGTAGCCATTTCCTCCTGTGAATCCTCCTGATCTCATCTTTTCCTGCAGTAAAAATGACTGGTTTTCATTTGTCTGCCATCAAATGATCAAGCACTTCAGATTTTCTCTTCTAGAGATCTTTTAATCCTCATTACATATGATAACCCTAATCTTTGTAACATATGACAATGTTTTTAGTGATGGTTTTATTCTCCTGCCAGACTTAATAATACTACTGTTACTACTAATAAAACTAGTACCATATTTTTGCAGAATACTACCAGAAACAGAGCTACTCCCTGTTGAACTGTTCCACTGCAGAAACATTAGCTTGTAACATCATTATTCTGTGTAGCTTCATTTCCCTGAAGCCACACATTATTATTCACTTCACGTCTAAGGTATTATCCAGAGTTACTGTGCTGAATTTTCACCTCAGAGATGTCTCTTTCTAGTGATGAAAGGAATCTTGGCAAGCAGAAATCACTTTCTCTATTTCTATCATGTTTTTCAGCAGAGGGTGCCAAAGTCATTTATTAATTAATCAGCTCCATTTATTAAAATATATCCTTAATGTACTAATTGAAATAATAGATTATACATAGGTAAAGTTAAAGCCACAACAAACATAAATAAAAGTTTCATGAGAATTTAATGACAGAGTGTGCAGAGGACCCCGAGAGAACAAGGGAAACAACCCTCTGGTGCTTGGCTTTACTCATGAAGGCAAATTCATTTTCTTTCTTTCTAAAACTGGTTCATACTCAGTCTTGACTCCATGTGTCAACTCTCTCTTTCCCCTTTTTCAGATGCCGAACATTTTTTGATATGTTTGATAAGTGTCCATCAAACAATTCCCATCAGTCTGCCAAAAAGCCACATGTATCACAATGGAAAAAAAATTAAAAAAAAAATCCCCATGACTCTTCTAGATTATTTTCTGCAAAAATAACCATCTACAAATAACCAGGGATGCATATTTTCCATGATTCATGCTGCAGAATCCGCCATAGACTGTGGAGCAGTTGTACAGAATCTAAGCTTTCACACAAAAATAATGTTACCAGCCTGTATGATGGTGAGAGAAGCCTTCCAAAACAGGAACTGAACATGAATCAAGTCAGGATGACTCAGATTGTTTTTGTGATTCTGCAGAGAGACAATCTGAGATAATAGCTGGGTTGTATGAACTATGGCTATAATTTATTACAGTAAAAATTCAAAATACAATGACATATTCATAGTGCTGTTGCACGTTAGGCTTTTACTTTTACTATGTGTTTTGAGAACACTATAATACTTTTACTACTAGTCCCTCTGTGTGAATAGATGCATAGAATATATTTATAAAAGTCTTCTGAATGCTTTTTAGGCAATATGCAAAGTTTCACCTCAACAAACATAGAAACATCCCTTTTGTGGGCTGAGTAAGTACATTTTAATACGAAGACAGTACTGTCACAGCAGGACTGAGTTACAAAGGTAGGTAGCCAGCCTTAGAACACTGAGGAATTCATAATATGACTGTTATGTGTTGAAGATTGAAGGTTACAACAGAACAAAACTTCCTTTCCAGAGGGAGAATACAAAAAAAATAAAAAAATAAAAAAATAAAAAAGAACCACTGGGAAAAATAAACCTGAGCCGCTTTTGGTTAAATACATAAATGTGATTTGTGCTACTTTTGATACAAAGAAAGAAATATACCCAGTCTATTTCTGTTTCACAGAATAAAATTACTACCCAGGTGCTGTAGCGAGTGTAGTGTGGGCAGCACAAAATATCAGTACAAGGGCATCTATGATTTTTGTGTGCTGTACAGGCAAGTTAAGTAAATGGTTTTAATTTAACCAACCCGATCTCATGACTCAAGGTGAGAAAAATTCTTCTTTAGTTCTGTACTCCATCTCTGCCAGAAAGCTGTTCTCAGTCAAGACTATATTTATCCATTATTTACCAGTTTAGTCAACTGAGGACAAGTTGTACTGAAAATATTTTTTTAAATCAGCCAGCCAGGCAGCAATAAGGATAAAGAGGAAAGAAAAAATGCAACAGAAGGAGTCAGAAGAAACACATCTAAAATTCCAGGGAAAACCTTTCCATTGACTTTACTAGGATTTGGCTGAGATCTGAAGTAAGCAGATCAGAATGATTGTTATTAAAATATGGGAAAGAGACTAGAGACTTTGAATAAGAAGAGGAGGCAGAGAAAGGGAAGAAGAGAGAACTTTCCAAGTTCCCAAGTGTCTTGGTTTCAGTTAGGACAGAGTTAATTTTTCTCCTAGTAGCTGGTAGGGTGCTATGTTTTGGATTAGGATGAGAAGAGTGCTGATAACATGCTGATGTTTTAATTGTTGTAGAGCAGTGCTTATACTAAGGCAAGGACTTTTCAGCTTCTTGCTCTGTCCTGCCAGTGGGCCGGCTAGGGGTGCAGCAAGAGCTGGGAGGACACAGACCCAGGACAGCTGACCCCAGGATAGCTGACACAAACTGGCCAAAAGGGTGTTCCAGACATCATGCTAAACAATATATAGGGGTGGCTAGCCGGGGGAGGGAGGGGGGGGCAGCTGCTTGGGGATAGGCTGGGCATGGGTCAGCAGGTGGTGAGCAATTGCATTGTGCATCACTTGTTTCATACACATTATTATTAGTAGTACTATTATTAGTAGTATTAGTATTTTCCTGTCTTAATAAACTGTCTTTATTCACTCACAGGCTTCACTTTCTTGTTTCTGTCCCCCATCCCAGAGAGTGAGGGGGAAGGGTGAGCGAATGGCTGTGTGGTGTTTAGCTGCTGACCAGGTTAAACCACAACACTAAGGAAAAGGGGAAAAATGGAACTAAAGCTGCAAATAAATAATAGAATTGAAAGAAAATTGGAAAAGCAGATTAGAAGATGTGACAATACTGGATAGAGGTGTCGGGTTTTGTTTGTTTGTTTTGTTTTGTTTGTTTGTGTGCTTATGTTTTCGTTTTCTTTTTCTTTTTTTTTTTTAATTATTTTTTATTTTTTTTTTAAATGGTTACTTGAGCCACAGGGAAGGCCGGGAAATTAAAGTACCTGCAAAACTCAGAGAGAGATTTTTCATATCTGAAGCTTCAGAAAGATCACATCTAGGTATTACTAACAGGAAAGGTTTATCTTTCATTGTAAGTGCCAATCAAATTGGAAACAATTGGAGAATTTTTATTGCAAAAATTGCATATAGGGTCCTCCCACTGTAAGAATATTTTAATTTGCAATTTTTAACCTGACAAAATGATTTTAGTAGAATACACTGATTGCAATGGTAAGTATTAATTATGACAAATACATGGTAAACACTGCACAGGTAAAAGCACCCCCAGCAAGCCTTGCAAAATCCAAGAAGGACAAAGTCTAAGTTTAACCACAAAGAAATCCAGACATGTTAAGAAATGTGACTGGAATTATGTGACTAGAAAATCCTCCAAAAATCATCCCTTGCTAGAAGAGTAAATGTGGAAAGCATATTTTGTCTTCTTAATCCATAACAGAGACTGACACATCTTCTGAAGAATGAAGAATGATTCTTTCTAAACTATGGAGCCTTGACTGGAGACCAGGCATGTGGTCTGAAACACACCAAGCATGCAAGTGGAACAACCAGCTTACAATGGGCATGCCTATGCATTTGTGCTTAATGAATTTTGGTGTTTGTCACAATGGCAGAGAAACCTTGATCTTCTTTGATTTTTAATTCCTAAAAATAAATAAATAAATGAATCAGAAGAGCTCCTTTCCTTAAATAAAAACACTCAAATAGGCAGATAACAGAGAGGTGGGTAGATGTCTGACAAATGCTGACTGTTTTTTTTTTTTCTCCTATGGTTTTCTGGTTTCTGAGTCAGTACATTTTCTTTATCCTGTCTCCCCATAGATGATCTGTCCTTCCCGAGTCAGCTTCCAGTGCAGGGAATGGTTTCCATTTCTATTTTGCCATACTTAGGTAATTGCAACTTTTTCTCTGGATGTGTGAAAAGAGCTGGTAGTCTTGACAACCGCATTATAAATTGTGGAGACACATGCTGTTGATGCTCCAACGTAAGAAGAACTTAAGCCTCCAAAAATTTTCAGGGTGTACAGAATAAAAAGACCTTTTTATCCTTGTCTTACAGACATGAGTTAGGATGGAGATCACTCATCTCAATAGATTTCCACTGTACTTGCCCAGATCCAATTTTTCACAGCCAACACCTTCTTGCAGCTTATCCAGGTACTGATATCCTTGTGAACTGCAACACCTCCTCACTTTTGGGTCCACAGATGCTTTCCAGGCTGTTCACCTCTGCCATGGTGAGCCTCCTCTAAAGCCACTACACCACTACCAACGTAGTTCTCAGGTTCAGGCTTCCCAATCCATGCACACAGACAACATTATCCAATGCGCCAGGTGAGCAAGATATTGTTCTTTTGCCCTCTATGTAGGTACACAGTGATTCTTAGAATGAAACCAAATAATAATCTTGCCAGAAATTCTCCAAATGCTTGGAGAATGCAATAAGGAGAGCCTGTCTGATGAAAGACACCTTTGCTGTTAAACAAACTGTCACAAAATTGTTTCTTTTCCTAGCATGGATCTCAGTTTTCTAGCATCCTACATCATCAGTTTCCAAGTAGTAAAAGAACTATGTAGGATTGCATAAAAAATTATATAAAGCCTTGATGTCAAGGGGAAAGAACATTTGGTAGCAATCTCCCGAACAGTAATGCTTCAAAAACATCAGCTCTGTCATTAAATGGCCTGCAGAAGTCACAGCAACTTTCAAAAATCCAGCTATTCCTTGGAAGGGATCAGATCTTCCCTTTCTCCATCAGCAACTGACAGGTTTTCAGCCAGCAATATTTCCACACAAATTACTGGTAGTAGCAGTAGTAGCAGTAGAATCATCAAATCATCTACTTTGGAAAAGACCTTGAAGATCATCAAATACAACCATCAGCTGAACTCCCATCTCTAAACCATATCCACTAATAGTAGCAATATCAGTAGTCGTAGCAGTAATTAATAGTAATAAGAATAACAATAATGCTTGCCCCATACCGGTGCTCCACATCACTTTGAAAACCAGTTTTCCAGTGGAGCTCTGCCAGTTTTACACACAGCAGGCAGATGTACAGCACATCTGTTTCCAAGGATGTGCTGTCCACAGTGGAGGCACTGCCACACAAAATGCTTGCGTACGCAAAGTCACCAGCAGTCTTGCTGTAGGATGCCGTGGGGTGGGAGTGTTATCTCTGCTGAGACCAGGGACAAGACTGTCCTACCTATGAGTGTTGCTCCATGTGTGCTGCACCATGTATAAGCAGCTTTTTTATTATTATTATTATTTTATTTTCTATATATACATTATTTCTTTCTGAAGAATGTGTCTATGTTGCCACTGAGGAATATCATGCCCCACCATGCATTTTCAATTGCCATGTCCATTTCTATATAGCCGGGAAGATGAACGAGTAACAACCAGCTGGGAATACATCTGCTGGGCAGCTCCCAAAGCCCAGCTGTGTGCTCACTACTGGCACCTACACAAGTGCCGGCACTGCCCAGCTAGGGCCATGCCAGTGGCAGGCAGGCCGCCTGCTCAAGAAGTGAGTGCAGCCTGCCCCCAGGGCCTGCCAACCCCAGGTGGAGGCAGCCCAGGTACAGTGCTGGGGTGGCCAGCAGCTGGGCATGGTCCTGCTCCCCAGGGCCTACCACACCCCGCAGGCAGGAGCCAGCAGCTGGCACAACCACAGCCCTCTCCACTCTCCGAGAAGCCAGCGCCGCTGCAAGATCTGGGAAACCGCGACTGGAGCCTGTGTAGTCAGCTTGCACTCCTGCTCAGCCACATCATCAGGCCATCTTGTTTTCAGCAAGTGATGCAGACTTTGGGGAAGCCTCCAGACATTCAAAGGCTATCCTTCAGCCTGCTGCACCGCCTTGGAACGTGACCCCCCACTTAGACCGTGGCCCTTCAAGTTATCCTTCATTTGTCTGTTGGTGTGTTCTCTTAGATCTGCAGGCTGCTTTGATTACTTGAACATCTGGAAGTTGTCACACGCTTTTTCTGACCGTGACCATCTGAAATACTACCCGGCAGGACTTGAGGGGAGACACAGTAAGGAAACAAAAACATCCTACTCATAAGAACATGTGGCAGAGATTACCAAATGACACCATCCCAAAGGGGAGTGCTATATATCCAACCAAAGACAAACCTTCTCTCCATCCCTTAAAGCCAGGACAATTGCTTTACAGAGCATTCAGTCTGGACATAAAATATATTACATATAAGTACCTAATATATTCTTCATTAAACATTATGTAATGAAGATTGGCTGTCTATTACCAATGTCTGTGATGGAACAAAAACATTCCTTTCATCCCTCAAGGTTTAAAACTGAAATGTATCTACCCACTTACATGATTTTCCACAGAAAAGTTTCCCAAAAGTGGTTCAGTGTCTGAAGACTTTGGGGTTTACAGCCCTGGCCTGCAGGTTGGCCTCACTCAGTGAGGTAAAGCTGGAATTGGACATGCAAGAAAACATTAAATGGAAATTGCTGAAATACACAGAGCTGGTCTCTCAGCAATCCCACACATGGACTAGGGTCTGGAGAGAGGGCAAAAGAGCCTGAAATCAGTGCACATGAAACCCATGTATTTGTCTGCATCATATTGGCACACACGTGTCATTCGGCCGTGCAGGGGGAAGGCAGGGAGGTTCCAGCACAGCTGTTAGATGCGGGGTGTCTCCTCCTTCTCAGCGAGGCACGGAGGGCGGAGTGTGGTGAGCCCCACAGATGAACATTTCTCCTTCTCCCCTATGCTCTGCTTTTCCGGCAGGAAGAAAGCTGAGGAGGAGTCGGACAACGCTGATATGCCTTTCCCACGGGGAAGGGACAGGATCTGGCCCTCGTCCTTCCCCCTGCTCCTGCCCCACGCCCCTCCGTGGCCTCACTCGGGACGCGTGGGCACCTTCCCCCGCCGCCGCCCGTGTAGGCGCGGAGCCCCCTGCGGTGGGGCTGCCGACGGCAGCTGCTGCGCGCCCCCACGAGGTGTCACTCGCGTCCCACGAGCTGCCCACGGCAGGCGGCGACGGCCCCACGTGGCCTAAGCGTGAGGGTACCCAGGGCTGGGGGCACCCTGTGCTGAGGGCACCCTGTGACGCCTGGTTCGGCGGGTGCGCCGGGTGCCGTCGCTGGAAGCAAAGCTCGCGGCACTGCAGCCGAGGGCTTAGGAAAATAAACTTGGCTTCTCCGCCAGTTCTCTGAGCAGAAAATAAGTTCAAACAGAAAAAAGGGGGAGATGGTCACTGCAGAACAACCAGGGATAAAACAAACAACTAAAATCGGTCAACCAGGCAAAAAGGAAACAAAGCCCCCTCCACCTCCCACCCCCAAACACAAAATAAATACCACCACCTTTTACAGCAGCAAACTATTTGCTTCACTTTGGTAAAGAAAATTGTTTTGACTTATCTTGCTTCCTTTGTTTTTGATTTTATGCTCTATTTAGATTTCTTAAATGACAGATTATACTGAATACCAAAAATGTCTCATCCAATAAACTTACATAATTTGTATTTTAAAACATTACACAAGGCAAAGTAAGCAGTGCCATTCAGATTACAGTTTTTTTCCTTAGCGAAATTAAAATTTTTGCCGTATTGTAGCAGATCGGTTCTGATACACTGGCCGTGGCAGTGCTACCATGTCAGTACCAATAAACACAGTGTTACAGTATCCAGGAGTGAGAGCTGTTAAAAGGAACTCTTTCTGCATTACATTAAGGTTGGAGGCTGACTGCTTCAGACAGCTTTTTTCTGGCCAAGCAAGAACGTGCCAGCAGCCACCAGACCGTGAGGCCTCAGTAATGAGGAGCAGTGAGCTCCACCCAGGCACAGGAGCTTTCAGGGCCTGGAAAAGGATGCGACATCTAAGGGCAACATTAAAAGTCTTCGCCACGTTGAGTATGTAAAGGCTTTTCTCCTTTTTTCTTTTCTTCTACACAATGCAAACTTTCTTTAGATGAAAAATGAAAGCTGCAGGCTAAGTGTGGTTTGAAGGGTATGTATATGTAGACCAGGCTCCTCCCATCCTCCCAAGGCTTGGCCTCAGCCTTCTGCTTTCCAGTGCTGAGCTCTGTGCCAGGCAGTGCCACCATGCACATACGTGTCCTGCGGCCTCCCTCTCCTCTTCTGCTTATGCTTGATGCTTTATGCTTTGCTGATGACATGTGGAGCAGGAGGTCTGCAGCCACCCACAGGTGCTCTCAGCATACAGAAACTGGTGGCCACCGTTGGTGATTGACCTTGGCCTCACTTTCCCAGAGGTTATTTTTATGCTCTATCCCTCCCTCCTCACTTTCCCTCTTTTTTTTTTTTTTTTTTTTTTTTTTTCCTCCAGGTCTTCTGGTCTCCAAAACTTTTGTTTGTTTGTTTGTTTGTTTTGTTTTTGTTTTTGTTTTCTACTGGTCATAAAAAAAGACAAAGTGATCAAAGGCACTCTGCCCTGTCTGTGCCATTGGTGGAAAGACACTGCCTTCAAAACCTTCCTAGAGGCATACACGCACTCCCAGCATGTGGTGTGGTCTGGGGTGAGAGGAGTGGGAGGAGTTGTTGTCCAAAATAGCTTTTGAAAGAAAACAAAAACAAACAAACAGAAAAACACCACTGGATTGTACCAAAGAGGTGACACAACTGACATCTAGCTAGCAAGCAGCAATGTACCTACTGAGCAAAGGATAATTACTCCTTGAAGTCAGTCTCCCAGGTGTCACATCTCTATTACAGTGGAAGTTTGTTGGAAGTTTGTTGGAAGTTTGGGGCAGGAAAAAGCAGTGAGAGATGCCAACAGAGGCACTGGAAGATCAGCAGATGCTCAGCTCTCCTTGCAGATGGGAATCCCAAAGTGCAGTTTTAACACAGCAATGGAGTTGCAGTAGCCAGAAAAAATATCTAAAAATCATAACTTTGAGATAACCTTCAGGTTCTGTTTCTTTTTTTTTTTTTTTCTTCTTTTTTTTTTTTTTTCTTCACCCAAGTAAAATGTCTGAATGTCAAAAATACACAAGAATACAGAAAAAATAGATCACATGGGTTTCTATGACAGGAATTGCATTGGGAAGAAGCCCTTTGGAACAAAATGAAAGTCTGATATTGTGTTTTATTGTGTTCCCATTAGAGGAAGAAAATAAACATACAAATTAAAATCCTTCTGCACCAGTAGCTGCAGTTACTGTCCCACATCTAGGATTTGGAACAGAGACAAAAAAAGGACGAGGAAAACAACTGAGAAGGAAAGCAAGAGAAGAGATTTAGCCAAAGTCCCAGCAAGGTTCATGAAGTAATTCAGGTGGGATGGAAAAAGAAGTAAAGAAGCAACCCAAACTGACTTCGCAATTACAAATTTAGCTGTTCCCTAAAACTGAGTTTCTGGAAAATGATTCCATCATTAAGTAAGCATTATATGTCTAACTTGCTGCTAGTGTATCCTTTTAAAACACCAGAACATTTTTAGAAAGGCTATCCATTGATGAAATTTGACACTTATGCCCACCCCCTCAGAAAACTACCTGTGATTTCAGCTACAATGTGAGCTTCCATACCCCTGTTCATTAGTTTCACTGGGGCTACCTCCTAGACCAGTATGGATCAGGACTTAGAAACATTTTATAGTCTTGGGCTTCAACCCTCATTCCTACCTCCCGCAGACACTTACTTTGACAAGAGGCTGGGATGCTCTGTGCCACCCTCTGGGCCCCCCACCCCTCTGTTGCCCTGAGGGACATTTGAGCTCCTAGTTTATTCTAGATCACAATGCCCACAGCAAGTGACCTCATCACCTGCTCCCCGCCCTGCCAAACACATGAGTAACCAACCAAGCTTCCTTTTGTCCAGACCTAACCAGTGCACCTATGCTAAGGATTACCCATCTCTCTCCTACCTCCTGTAAAGTCAGCAGCAAGGCCTCCCCACCAGACATAGACACCTCCTCTCCAGGACATCACCCCAGGCTCTTCTCCCTCAACGCCAGCAGCCTGCCAGCCTCTACGCCTCCCCTGCCTCAATCATACATGTCATTTATAGGCTGTTTACCAATGTTAGATAAGTTTACATGGGAAGGAAGGAAGAAAAAGCCAGATGGTCCAGATCTCCATTCCTATTTTGGCAGGTGCAAGCAGCCAGACAAGTCATGGGGGTCCCAGCAGGGGGCAGGAACCTGCCTTTATGGAGAGACCTGGAGGGCATTTTATCCCCTAAAGCGAGGAGTTTGGGGCAGCAGTGGCTGGAGGAAGTGTAGAGAGCTGGTAGGAGCAGGACAGGAAAAGGAAAGGAAGGCACCAGGGAAGGTCCCAGGAGATCAGGTCAGGTCATGGTCAAAGGCATGTTCTGCATCAGCCCTGGCCCTAATTGCTGACCAGCCTTTTTTTTTTTTTTTTTTTTTTTTTTCCCTGTGATTTCTTTAAAGTCCAAGAAAGACAGAACAGAGGAGGGAAATGCAGAGTATTTGTGGTCACTGTAGTAACATGCAGGAGGGATGAAGGGAATGAGGATCAGAGGAACAAAGGAAAAGAACCATAAAAGGCTGTGAATCCTAAAAAGTTGTTACTGCCAGGGAGGGGAAGAGAAGAAAGAGAATCTAAAAGAACAGATGAGCCGTATAAAGAACAGTGCACAAAAAGGGATGAACTCAAAAAAAAAAAGGTCATAGATTTCAGGTTATGCATTCAGCAAAAAGGTGGAAAAGTTACATTAAAAATGCCCTTGCCATGTATCTTTCAAAAAGGAAAGGCGGAAAGAAATAAAGAAGTGGATAGGAGAGTTATATGAATATTGAAAAGCTTCATTTCTGTGACACAGAAGAAGCAGCAGCCACAAGGTTAATAGCAAGGGTAGTAAATAGCATTTGTTTTGAAAGGTGACATCTGTAATGAATCTAATGAGAAGTTTCAAAATCTAGCTAAATCAAAAAAAAAAAAAAGGATAAGGCAAATGTGTCAGAATATATTTTGGGAGCGAAGAAAAAGTACAATAAAAATTGTGCAAATGCCACTAACAAGGTAACATTTACAATCGTATCTTAATATTGTTTGATATTTACTATCCATGTCCACCCTTGTAAATAAGGGTTATCATCTAGAATTTGTGCAGGTTTTCAGAGTTTATTATCATGGCAATTTCTCTTAACAATTTGCACATACAGATCCCTTATGGCAAATAGTGATGAGGATAATCACTATCATTCATGCATCAGTGTTACAGAATCAGGACAGCAGATTCCTCACGCCTACCCATACATAGAGGTACCAGAAGCAAAATGGTCTGCAAGTACGTCAGAGGTTAGGATTTTTAAAAAAAGAGAAATGACCTTAGTAAAAGAGAAGAACAGCCTGAAAAACTGGATGCTAGCCAATGGACAGCCAGACATCTCACTGATCCAGCAATACACACCAAGGGGGAACAACCACCTATGTTTTATTGCAAAGGAGCTGGGCATCACAGTGCCTCATACACAGGAAATGATTCAGCGGTGACTCTCTACTACAAAAAGGGCAAGCCTTGCTATTGTGCCTACAGACAGAAGTACAGCCTGCACTGCAATTGTAGCAGTCAAGCTTGGGCAGGAGCACTGCAGCCTGCTCCAGGCTCCATCCTCTGTGAAAGCTGGAGGAGAGCAGCAGAGTCAAACCACACTTCAGAAAACACCAGGAAGGAAATCAAAGGGCACTGTAACATTGCAATGGCTATTTACATATTTGAGCAAAAATGGAGGGGACATTTTATTACAGTGAATGTAGCAGCCTGATAAGGGCTAAAGGGATAAATTGAAGCAAAGAAGATTTAGTTTAGATATTAGGGGGAAAAAAAAATGCAGTAGCAGAGATAATGAGTGTCTGGGGAGACTCTGCCGTCCTCAAGCCAATGTCTGTACAAACAAAACCCATTTATTTGTACAAACCTCACTCGAGGACTCCACAGTCCAGAATAGCACAACCACAGGGAGCCTGGCCTCAGATTGTCCTCTGCTTCCATGTCTTTGATACTGGGGCTCCTTCAGCATAACTTCATTAACCTATTTAGCCTAGTGAGATCAAAAGGCAAATCTGTATTATTCAGAACTACTTAGCAACATGCTTAAATGAATCATGGACACAGAATATGTACAAATAAATTGTTGGTAATTTGTTGGAATATCCTGGGATTTGTATCTTATTTTATACAGGTATCTATAGTTATTAATTTTCTTTTAGAAAAATTTCTGTTTTATGCACTTAAGTCAATAAATTCAGTGGTGCTGGTTCTGTGCATGACATCTCTAGCTAGAAAAGAAATTAAAATATGGTAATTTTAAAATCTAAATTCAAGCAGCTGCTGCTAATCATTTGGCATAAAGATAAACAAATGGAAGACACACAAAAAAAATCACTGGTGATTCCCAACTGTTACTTAAAGAAAACAGTCTTCTCTCACTTTAGTTGTCTGCTGTGGCTTTCTTCCATATTTTTAATAAATAAACATCCTAAACACATTCCTGTAGGTCTCATTTTCAGGAACTATTTTTTTTGCTCCCATTTGTTATTTCTTGGAGGACTACTGGGCATTTAGTATTTCAAATGACATTAGGGGTGCAATTTGAAAAAAGAGAAATTCCATATATGTGGTATTAAGAGCTTTCTTTCAGGAAAAAAAAAGTGTCCTTGTTGGGCTTTAAAAGGGCAGACGCAGATGGTCTGGTCGGACTGCTTCTCTGCGCTTTGATTCCAGCTCTGCCCAGCACTGGCATCCCACCAGCAGCACGCCGCCTCTCCTGCGCCAAAGTGCTCAGTGCCTGAGTTCTCCTCCCTTGCTGGTTCCGTTCTGGTCAATGCAATTAATTCTCATTTCTTTCTTCTGTCTTCACCTTTAGCTCATTAATTTCTGGCCACTCTCCACTGCTCTTTCAGCTCAGCATTTTGATCTTTCTCTCTTCGGTATTTAAGGCCTTTTCCCTTCCATTTTTTTGGTGTTGTAGGGTCAGTGGGCAGTTTTTAATCGCACCTTACAGAAAATCTGGTGAATATTCAGCTGTTCTCAGGTGGAGTGGTTCCTTTAAAGCATATTAAAATAAATATTTCCCAATGAAGGGTGTTTCCAGCTTCCTGGGAGGCACCAGGAGGTGCTAACTGATGGCTCTTCCCCAGGAGGAAAGAAATCTTGCTTGGTCCTTTTTTTTTTTTCCTCAGCAGATACATGACCTCTCTGAAATTCCTAATAGATACATCACTGCCTAGTGTGTACTTCAACTGCTTGCCATGGTAAGAATAAATATGCCATAATCTGAGTTAATCTTAATTGGTGGAAGTGTCTTTTCATATACGTTCGGAAACAAACATCTATAAATATCTATGTTTTTTCTCTGTGGAGATATTCGTGCCTACTTGGAGCTTCCATTCCCAGTGTGGCAACACTAACAGATCATGGGAGGGATGAAGAGATCACAGACAAACCCTTTAAAAATCAACTGGCTGTAGAGCAGGTTTTATTGGTCTGTTTGGGCCAAATTCACTCCTGGGTAACGGTGGCATTGCATCACTTGAAACAAGGTTCAAATGAAACCTTAATACTGCTCCCTGCCTACTTTCAAATTCTTACTGTAATATGCATTTTTACTTTACAGGCATTGTGTTAGATCCTGCACAAACATAGAAGACAGCCATTCAATGCAGGCTTTGTATGTATTGAAACAACAGAAGAACCAGAATGAGTACAAAATGGGTTCAGAAATACAAATACTTCAGATATTTTTCTTGGCTGGTCAGTGTTGCAAAGTGATTTAAAAAGGGGAAAAAAAAAAAAAATTAATTTCCTTAGGGTAAAGTTCAATGATTATCTAACACATGAATTTGAAACATTAGTCATTTGAAGGGAGTAATTCTTCAAAGCAGCTGCTGGTATCTAATTAGTTAAATCCTAAGGAAAAGCAGCAATATACCAGCTGATGCAATTGGTGGCAGCAGGAGTTTGGAAATAAATATCTCAATTTGGCACTGAGAAGTGAAACAGAGCTCAAATTTCTGTGGATTTTCTGGACCCAAGTTCATGCCTCAGAGCTCACATTGCTGTGGTAAAGGAAAATTAAATCTCAGAGTTTAAGATCTGGGGTTCAGTGTGGCTATTCATTAGAATTTATATGGCCTCTTTAGACTGTGAATATTTTGACTTGACCTAGATGGAGCTCTTGATAAAATCAAGCTCTCATGGGCATTTCCAGTGTTCTGTGATAAAATTCAGCTCAAAAGAATCATGATGACAGAAACTGTGACACCTTAATGCAGCGATTATTATTCTGGTTAGAAACCAGAAACATAGCAGCATGTGCAAACAAAGAACAAAAAAAAATCCCACCTCCCCGGAAAATTCAGCTGAACAAAAACCAAGGGAGCAGCCATTCATGGTGATGTACAATGTGTTTGGTCCTGGGTTTGTTCAGACCATTACTCTAGAGATGTTGCAGTCAGGGTTATAGCAGTTCAGCAGCCCTGTTCCCAGCGGCAGCAACACAGGTAGGCAGCTGGTGTTAACTGTGATGACTCCAGCACCAATGTATTCAAATTTATTGCCTGATTGTGTCTATGACCATCCTCCCACTTTGTGTCAGGAATGGGGGTGGGGGGCATTTTTAGGCTTGGTAGTCCCTTTGAAACAAGGTTCCTGTTTGCCAATGTCACAAAAAAGTCAAGACCACAGATGGTACCAGCTCTGTCTGTCCTGAGTCTCTCCTGTGCACTGCTAAGAAGGCTCTTTGAGCATGTTTGTCCTATGCATCCTATAATGCCCTGGAGGTACTTGCAATTTGACTTAGCTCACACCACTACTTCTGTGCTCGGAGATTCTGCCACTACCTTTACGTCATCTGTATCAGTCAGAAGTGCTGCTTTTCTTCTTCCAAGCACAGGTTTTCTGGTTCCAGCTCAATTTAGCTTCAGAAGGTCCCACATCTGTTGTCCCAAGGACAACAGCTACACACTCTTGTAAATCTGAGTAGGTCTTTGTGAGTAGCCTCAGTATTAGACATGCAACAGCATACTTGAACTGAGCCGCTGAATTAAAATTGCAAGTTCCTACATTTACTACCCAAGGTTTGCACTCTATTCTCAGCACTCCCAAACCGCTGCCTTTTCAGCTTAAAATGTTGCATTGACACATGACAGCAAGGAGAAAGAAATAGCGTCTTATTTAGAAAATACACACTAATGGTTCCAGCTAGATTTGTTCAAGGCCATTCCTAAGAAAATGCACTTCACTTGATCTGCTCTTGAGCAGCAACTGAATTACTGAGCACACTGTAGAGGGTGTGCTCTTACAGACCTGGTCTAGCTTAAAGAAAGGTTTGCTTATGTGATGATGAGCAAGCTGGAAAGGTCTCACTGCTGCTAGCTTGATAAAAAGAAAATAAAGAGTAAATGATTATCAATAAAGTGTGTTTGGTTAGGTGTCACTGAGAGAAAGAAAATGCCATTTCATGTCACTTTTTGGAAAGCAAAAGGTAAGTAACTATTAGGAATGATTTTGCTCTTGACTAATCTTCAGATTCAATATTAAAATCTCAAACTTCCCAAAGGAAAGAGATTCTGCATCTTTTAATGAAAGATAAAACAACAATATAAACATACACAAATTTACAGAGAAAGGATCAACTTTAATACATCTGGAGTAAAAGGTGTTCTTTTTTAAATATGGTATAAAAATAAATGCAAGAAACATTAACAGAGAATATACAGACAACAGACAAAGACACAGGCTTTCTTTCTCAATGTGAATACATCAGTGAAATGAAACCTTCTGTGCTAATTTATTGTGCAATAAATGTGATGCCATATGTATATTTATTAATATATGCATTTTTTTTACATTTCTTCCAGTTTTTGATTGACTTTTTTTTTTTTTTAAATAAACTGTGCCTAGCAGAAGCTTTTTTTTCACTGTACTTGAGCTTGCAGAAAATAAAAAGACACAGATCCAGCTTGATATGAAGGAGGAAGTGAGCAGACAGTTTTCGAAATGGAGGCATCGAAAGGCTAGAGAGTCCCTCGGAGTCTGTAATGCCTTAGTATACACAAAAGAAAACAAGTCAGGTCCTTGCTCATGCAACATCTTGTTCTACTGTCCTCTGATTCAGGCAATCAGTGAGCTACAAAGTATGTATAATGATTTGAGTCTGCTTCCATGCTACAAGGTGATCCTTTTAGTAGGACTGCACTAGACTGGTTAACCTCTTTGATGTGAGCGATTTCCCCTGAGGAAAAGATAAAAACAAAAAAAACAAAAACAGAAAACAGAGGCATGATCACTGCAAACCTGTTCATCAGCAACCACTTAGTGTTGCCACATCACTGTCAAATAACTAGGGGCAGCAACTGGAGTCTGTCAAATCTTAAACCACAGGAAGCCCTTACGCTTGCACACCTGCACTGCCAGCCAGCCAGGTTGTTTCACAGAATAATCCACAAATTCAAAGGCCATTTTTGAGTGAGATTGGGTTTGGCTGCTAAGAGATGACTGCTGAGGGCTTTGCTGTTGGTCACTCCCAGAACTTCAAGACGGCCACCACAAGTGAGGGCACCTTATGCTACAAAGATGAATGTGCACACTGCAGTAGCTCTGTCACAGATGGCAAAGAGCTCAAGTAAGGAAGAGGCAGATTGCATACAGGCAAGATAGCAGCTTTTCCATGAACTCAGCTATACATTTGCTGAGACTGCATTTACTGTTAATAAGGACCATTGGTCAGGTATATTACATGGGACTACATATCACTGCTTAGAAGGTGTTTGGATTTCCACTGTCTTTTTCCTCACCCTCCTGTTGCAAGCATGCAGTTTCAGTTCGTTAGCAAGTTCTTTTAATAAGTTATAATGACTGTCCCACAAGAGTTAGCTCTTCAGTGTGGAAAGGATAGCATAGGTTATGTTGTCATGGTGTATTTCAGGCAGATTTGAGCTTTAGCTGAGCCAGACAAAAGCCATGAAACCACGTAAGTGTCTCTTACAGCCACCCTACTGTGGCTGCAATTCAACAGAAGCAGAGCTGGTTCAGCAAGCTTACACCACTCCTCAAAATACCACAGGCATACCCTGATAGTGCACCATAAATAGATAATAAATTATTAAACAGCACATGGCTCTGTCTAACATTATAGTCAAAGGATATTTAATATTTACATTTGTTGTATTGTTTATCTTAAGTGAACAACTCAGTAAAATCAAACTGACTTCAAGGAGACTACCATAAGAAACATAACTGTGAAGGTATGCTACATCTACAGTAAATGGTACTTATTCTGTAAGTAAATGAACTTATTCTGCCCTATCAATGAGTTGTTAAGTCATCTGTTGTATTGTAACTCAGTGGAATTACACAATTTAATATCTATTTTCCTAATCAATTAATTTTATGTTCAAAGGGATATGCAAGTTGGTTTTGAACATTTGCTTAGATGCATTATATCAGAATGGGTTTTGACAAAAAGCAGAATAGCAATATTATTATTTGTGCTATGAAATAAAAGTCAAACAAATGAGGATGAATTTTTCCCCTACAATATAATTTTGAAGGGAAATCATGGTCTGAAATGTTGGATTAGACTGTTCATCTATCAAGTTCACCATATCACCTGACAATAATACTACGTACTTCTTTGAAAGATGTCTCCTTCCTGGCATGGTCTGCTCCCTGTGTCTGGTTCTACCTCTATTAATTTTTACCTACATTAAATTCAGTTTCTTGGCATTTCTTTAATCTTAAATTATGCTTTCATCTAATATTATAGGTAAGTTGTTCAAGTGTAAAGAAAGTCTCAACAGACGTGTGACACTGGAATACAACTTAAGACAGCATGTCCAAAATTATTAAGTGTTTTTAGGCAGTTGATGATTGTCAGCTTTGGACATAATCTAAGAAAATACTAAGCATACTTTGAATTTTCCCTTTGATGAAGTTTTTTGTGCTTAATTTTACAGGCCTACAAGCTTGGCTACTTTCTGCAAATATGTATGAGTTCCATTGAGTACCGAACTGTCTAATAATTCCCTTCCTGGAGGTTTCTATTAGTTATTAAAGCAATTCACTCAATGATGCACTGGAAAGCTGCACAAGCTTTTATCATGGGATAAAGTCTATGAATTAATTTTGCATTTTTATCTGCAACAACAGATTATTCGGGAGTTGTAATTCAATGGAACTTTTACGATGAACCATAACCACATTCCAGCATGTCAGGAATGAACTGTGATATTACATAAAGTAGGAGTTTTTAATCTAAAAACAGGTAAAATATTGGTTAATTTGTTGACCTGACTTGATAATCTGATTCAATGTATTGAAATTTTCCTATAGACAGATTATGATATCGTAACTTTTTTTTTTTTTTTTTTTAGGTATTCTGCATCACTTCCACCATGGCTTCCACCATGGATATTGCTCTCCACAGTAAGCTGATGGTTTTTGGATACTTTATCCCCTAAGCCCCACAGTGATCAGGATTTCTGATTTGGTTGGTCCATCTCCCTTCTCTGCCCAGAGGATATTACACTCCTTAAAAGAGAGGTGTCCACCTGAACATTTCTCCAGGTATTAATAATTCAAAATTATCTTATAGGTGGAAAAGTGACAACCTAGACAACATGCCTTTCTCAAGAGATATCCTTCCATTCTTATTCTGAATCCCATTTAGTCCTCTGACTGGAAAAATAAGCTTTAAAAGCATAGAATCCATAGCAGCCCTAAATAGAGAAGTGAATATGAAGATTTCATATTCAGTTCTATAGGCATTTGTTATTTCCAGTTTACAGGCAATCTCCTTCAAACTCTGTTCCAGCATACGTTTAAAATAAAACCTGATTCTTTAGCTCTCTATGGTTGGGTTTCATAATCATCAGTTCTAAGAGATATGCAGTTTACAGTCTGATGTAAGGATCATCTCTTGTGAGTCATAATTTCAGGGTTGAGGCTAACTATTTTTTTCAGATACAATGTTAATAATATTTTCATAAGCCAAATTTTGTATTTGGTCAACTACATCAAACAGGTCAGTTTTGAGAGGTATAGCATATGACTGATCACACACAGGAAAATGTTTCCTGTACTAATACGGCTAAAGAAAAATTGAAAACAAGTTCAGAAGAAGTAGTAGATGCTCATCTAAATAATTAGTATATATATATATATTTAATATTAATTTAATATTAATTTAACATTTTAATATATTCTTGCCATTGACATGTAGAAGTATATGCCCAAATTTTAAAGAGTAGAATTTTTGTGTGTATAGGTAAGGTTTGGCCAAATGAATTGAAACTACTTAACAATATTATTATAATACACCAGCATAAATGAAAACCTGCACGCATACCCTGACAAGGGAGTCAGAGTACAAGGAGGCAGCAGAGCAGCTGGAGTAAACAACTACATTGATGAATACGAAATCAATTGGTCTCAGTGTTTGTGTTGCTACCATAACGTATTAACTTTTTTAATGCAGACTTGTCCTTCCAACTGTACTTTTAGAGATCTTGGGGGGGGGAGGTGTGAGGGAACTCCAAAAATGTGATGATTTATGAGCTGCTATGTACAAATGTGCTGACTGACCTGTTTATACACTAACACCTCAAGTAATCAGACAAACAAGTCAGCAACAACCTCAATACATATGTGGCTTATAAGAAATCAATATGAAATTTATACAGGGGACAGAGCTGAAATGTATGAAGATTAAAATATTAATTTTCTAATTCTCATCTTTTCAGCTAAGCAGCCTCAGTGGCTCTTTTTTCATGTTTCTTTATGGTCCCTAGAACAGATGTTGGTAGAACGAGAAAGGGAAACTCCATTCATTCAACTAGGAAAGGGAAAACAGCATGAACCCTTCCATGAGCAAAATGAGACACTGAGCTTGGATCAACCCTCCTTGGTCTCACCATTCCCCATCCACTCACATGTGGCACAGCTGCAGCATGCCAGCAGCTTGGCCAGCATCAGCAGACAAAAATCCCAAGTGGCATTCCCAGTGCTATGCACAGAGCTGGTATAAACTGCTTCTGGCAGAAGCACACCTGGAGAGGTACAGGAACAGAAACTGTAAGTCAGGTCAGGATTTAGCCAGCCCTCACTTTTCTAACAGGCTTTAGCATTGCCCACGGGGGCAGGATTTTGCTTCAATTACCACAGCAGCATGGGAGGCTGCTCTCACACAGCCCCACAGGTATAGTTCTCTTTCAGAAAGGTGCTGAAGAGGAGGAAGGTAGCATTTACTGAATTTAGGGGATGACTTCTCACAACAGCTGCAATGCCAAGTGGTTGCATGTGCAAAATCCTTCTGCTTACTGTGGGGAGTTGCAGTCCTCTCCTAACTTCACACTGGGGCTTTTCCCTGTCTTGGAGGAGACCGTAGACAAGAGACATTGGCTGAGCAAATGCATAATCCAGATTTTACTCATTCTAAGCTGGATGATGCTCTCTCTTCATTTCTTTTTCCTTCCCCACTAATATTTGCATTTACTGATGAGCTGCTCTCATGTGTGATTAACCTACAAGCTCTTGCCAGATGGGACAGTTTTATCTTGAAAAAACATTAGAAGGATGGGGTAAAACCTAACATTTTCCAAGGTGCTAATGCACTGGACAAATATTTAGTATGTGTTTGTCTTAGGCATGACCCCCCAGATTTCAGTACTACTCTGCAGTTCTCATTCTTGTAGCAGCTTGGGACACAGGTAAATGTTTGTTAGCTGGGAAATGGCAGTCACTGGCCCAAGAGCTGGCTCCAACCAGAGACAGAGCTGGCCATGCAAGTACCACATGGCTGCCCAAAGCTTTCCAGGACAAAGCAGAGCAGCACCACTTGTCGTTGCAGAGCAGGACAAGGAGGCCAGCATTTACTGGCATCTCATACAGATGCTCCTGTTGATTTTCCTCATTAAACTGAGTATCATTACTCAAGGACAGCCTAGCACTAATTTTTGGACTAATTATTGCTCCAAACTAAAAATTTCAATTATTATGTCAGTTCTTTTTAGTCAAACATTAGATAAGCCATCTCTTAACTGAAAAGGGAAAGGGCTTCATTCCTATGAATGCTTATTATTTTTACTACTGTTTTGTATTTTTTGAACAAGAATCTTTGTGATTTTAATTTTTTTTTTTATCTTTTAGGAATAACCAGTAAGCAAATTTCAATAGTCTAATTAGGAAATCTTCCATGATTGCACATTGAACATAAGATCTCACAGATTGTATTGCATAAAAGTTTGTTCAAAATGTTATGCTCCAGAAAATATAGTCTTTGTTTGGATTTCAGGGCTACATGGACTTCTGGTCTGTCACGGTAGAGCTCTCAGGTATGCAACAAGTTTTAATTGTTCATAAAGAAACATTTCTTGATTAATGTGAAATCGATATCTTCATTGTTTCTCAGTAAAGGGACACATTTTAACATGTCAAGAGGTTAAACCAGTTTAAGCATCTATAAAGTCTATCCCCCACTGACAAAAAACAAGGAAGCTATTTTAGAGAGTTTTAATTTCCATCACTAGACCATAATTTGCTATGGCATGTTAAGTGACACTGGACTGAGGCACTGTGAAAATATGCTGTGTTCAAGAGATTTCACATTTCTCATCTCATGCATGAAATGGACTAATGTTACAGGTTTGGAGGGAGAAAACATCAAAGGACACTGGCAAGTAAGTTCTTACAGCTAAGCGGGACAGCTGGAAAGTGCATGGGTAATGTAACATATAATGTTTTTAAACTCAGTGTTATTAAACCTGGTCTTGTTTTTGAGGTTATGAGTGAAGATAATCATCATCTGATGGCTCTCTAACTTAATATATGAACTGAGTTTGGTCAGTCTTGCACTGGCTGTATTTTTCATAAAACACCACAAACTTGTAACAAGCCCATTTCTTCACCTTCTCTACAATTAGGCTGCAACAGATGAAACTCTAACACTGATGGTGGCATCTGAAGCTGCGACACCCACACGTGGTGATGGAGTATCTCCCCCAAGGAGGCTCTGAGGAGCAGACTGCACCTTGCCCTGTTAGCTTGGTTCCTGCTGAGACAAGAAAATGTGCATGCAGTGGCAATTAAGTGAGGCTTCTCTGTAAATGTGATGCCTTTGTTTTGGGTTTCCAGACCAGTGATCACAGCTAAGCATTAGGCAGGCTTGCTCAGTCTGCCACTGTCACAAATCCCAATGCATATGAGAAATTAAAGCCAAAAGTCTTCCCATCAATGTTATCAGTGCTTCCTTCACTTGTTTTTCTTTGCAGTGTAGATGCTGTTACTTGAGGTAGGAGGAGTTTTCTGACTTTTTTTTCTTTAATACAGATTTTTTCCTAATTTAAATTCCTCTAAAAAATTCATTTTTTAAATGCCACAGAAGCAGCTGATTTCTCCCTCTCTTGTACTGTGGCAAGCAGTGAGATTTTCCTGCTCCCTGGCTTATGCCTTTAACTTTCCTACTCACCTCCTCGGGGATCTGCAGGTGACTAGACCTTAGTTATTCCCAAATGGAAAGCCAAGGGACTGAGCAGGCCAGTGGGGAGCCTGGGGCACACCGTCACTCACTTTGCTGGGACAATTCTGGGTGCAGAAGGTATTCCAGACTATGCACCTATCCAGTGGCATCATGCCAGCAGCACAAAGTTTGTGTGCACTTTATTATCACACTGTACCTGGGACTATGAATAAAGGAGACACACCAAGAACAGCTGTGTTTCCTACTCAGAGGCAGACTGAGTGTTCAGTAATAAATGTTACATATGGCAAATGCCAGTTTGCTACTATTTTACCTATATTGTGCAGGTGTGTTTCTAACACTATTCATATAGTCTGTTGCAGACTACCAAAAGCATTAACAATTTTGCACTATAAAATGTACAGTGCAAGATAAATATCTGATGCTCTTAGTTGTGAATTTAGGGCTTTCATTAAAGTGTACTGAATTAGAAGTTTTCTGGAAAGAAAACTCCAAAATGTCAAAGAACTGTAGAGCCTAGTTTTTTATGTGTACATAGCTCAACTTTAATTTTTTCCTCACCAAACTAAAATAATGACTGATTATCCTAGGTGATTTCCATTTAATTTAAGGTATAATACAGAGGGATTGCCCTTACAAAGTTTCTAATCTCGCTAGTTTGGCAAATGTTTTCTGTAGCAAGTACAATCCACTTTCAGTCATCACTGATCTGTCGAACAAAAGACTCAGGAATCTCCTGGAGTCTCCAGCTTAACAACTCAGGTTATGAATTACAAGGTCATCCACTCAGGTTCAGTCCCTATACACAACTGAAGTTACTGTGTTGTTGTTGTTTTTTGTTTGTTTGTTTGTTTGTTTGTTTTAATACTTAAAATTGAAAAAAAAAATTAAAAAAGGTCTAATTTAATCAATAGAAAGTCACTTGGATGTAATTAAGAAAAAATAACAATGAAAATTAATCTTAATTTTCTAAAACATCAGAGGAGAAGGGAAAATAACATTTTCTTCTTTCTAAATTATTCAGAGACCAGAGCATTGGCCTTGGGTGTAGAAGACCCGTTTCAGATCTATTTTCTGTATTGATCAGAACAACAAATCTATACCGCAGTCTCTCCATTTGCAGTTGAACACGTTAATCAGTACATTGTAGGATATTCTGAGAAACATTTCCCTCATTCTTGCATGTTGGAACCACTGTACTGAGGTACATAATTACATACAAACTCATCACAACTGAGAACAAGAATGGAAGAACAAGGATTCCTGGTGGCAAGGGGTCCTGGGCTGGGGGGGCATGCAAACTCAGTCCTCTCATGGAAAAGATTTGCACTTGAGGATCCTGACATTCTGGAGTAATTTGCAAGCCTCCGAGCTACTGATATAACCAAGAATATATGTTTAACAGTGACATGTTTTACTTTTGTAGATGATCTGACTTGACAGACTCCCCCCACATTCATAGGCTAGTAGTTTCAGGAAAAGCAAACCCACAGTTTTTATTTTATAGCTTGCACCATGAAAAATGAATCACCCTCTTCTCCTGAAGAAGTACCAATGCTTCATGTACAGAAAACTTCATTCCCACCTCTATCTCACAGCTTCTTTGTTGTGCCTGATTTATATCTCTGGCATCCTGCTGTTTTGGTGCTTCTGCTCTGGGATTAGCTGCTGAAAGTCAGGCATGCCTGCAGAGCACAACACTGGTGTCCAGTGCTTGTGCACAGAACTGATGGTTTATCAGCAGCACTGCTCCAAGAGGGAGCAAACTTAGTAAGAGAAATCTCAGTGTTTCCTGCTCTGTCCTCACTTTTTTATTTTATTATTTTTTTAAATTTTTATTTTCCTTACATCTGCCTGAAGCTTGCTATTTCTCTCCTACCAGCTATCTGCTTACATACTTTTTACCATAACCAATTCCTGGGCTGTTGTCTGCTTAAACTCCCAACCTACTTATTGTAGCTTGTGAGGCATGATGGCTGGGAAAACCCTGGCTCTCAGAGGTCCCAGATGTACTGCTTTACTTTCTGTGTTCTTTTTCATTGACATAGGCTCATTTATTACTATAGAACTTCCTGTTAAACACCTCCATGGAAAAAAGTAGAATTATCATGTATAATGTTGTCATGTATAATGTTGTTTTATAGATCGACCTATTTAGACAACACACAAATCACACTGCAACATGCTATGGCAACACCACCATGCAAAAAATTGGGGTTTTTGTTTCAAATGTTGGGATAGTTTCCTTTGTGGCTGTTTATTCACTTTTTAGTCTTTACTGGCTTTGTCACATTGAATTAAAATTTGTTCCAGATTACAGTGGATTCAAAGCATATTACAGGAAGCCTTTACCTATAAGAAAGTAGTTAAGGATTACAGTTTTGTTTTAACATGTGAGATATTCCAACAGCCTCACAAAACTTTGTTCTTTCACTGCATTCATTTCTTTTTCTGATTACTGGAAAGTATATATAATTTAAATACTTGAGGAAATACTCTTAAGCCCCATTATATGGGATGCAGTTCCTGAGAACTGCTTCTCCTTCCCTAGAAACTAAAAAACAAAAACCATGATCTTTGCTGAAAGCTCTCATATTATTCATTTCAATGCAGACAGCTCCACTAACCAGGTCACAGAAAAAGCCACAGACGCACACGCACACACAGCAGCATCAACTGCACAATTCAACAGACAATGCAGACAAACTTGAGTATAATCCAAGATCTTTCTACCTCTTTTCATAACAGGTTAGTGCTCGCCCTCAGTGTTGGTGTACAGTTTTTATGGCATGGGAAAATAGGGATGTTTCTGCCCTACAAAAATAAATGCGTTGAATGCTTTAGTTGGAACTTTCACAATGTTAAAAAAAAATCCAAAGAAACTGGATAAGTAAAAAGAATCCCACATTTCAGGAAATCAGTGGATCTTTTGTCTGGTGGCAACAGGATGCCCACAGCAAATTCACCGGCCTTTTTTTTTTTTTTTTTTTTTTTTTTACCTTGGTGAAATATCTTCAAACTTACTATTACAAAAAAAAAAAAAAAAAAAAAAGTCAGTTCCTGTAGTCCATAATTAAAATAGAATCCCCATAATTAAAATCAAACCCTTGTTCCTCATCAGCATCATTTCTTTGGTCCTGAAGAAGCTGTGCTAAACATTAAAGAAGATAGAATTATTAGAGTTTATTTCCCCTGTGCCAAATTACAAAAATGGGACAAACTCTTTTTTAGTAAAACAAAAAGGAGTGAGGAATGAAATCCAATGTATTCCACCTGTATCAGGATTATTAGTGTTTTTTTTGGGGGGGAAGCACTAGAAAAAGGAACAACATCAAGCAGGTTTTCGCGAATTCTTTACTACAATTAAAAAAAAAAAAAGGAAAAAAAAAAGATGAATTATTTCATGCTTCTTAATGTAAAAAGCATGGCTCCCAGAGGTCCATTCCTCCATGTGTGACTATAGAGGTCAGTGGTAAAGGGGCTAGGGAGGAGGGGTTCTAATGAAAGCACGTTATAAAGCTGTCATTCCTAGGAAAATTCATAAACTGTACAAACTGTGATAAATACACTTTTAACTGTCAGGTTAGAGAAGCAAAAAGGGAAAGGAAGGATCAGTGAGGGGGAAGGGAGAAGGATGTCCCATCAGGTTTACTAGTCTTCCAAGGCAACAAACTTACCACATTGCGTGTGAATTTCTCAAAAGATGTTCGACGATCCAGTGTGTTTTCCAACTTAAATTTAAAATAAAATAAAAAAAAAAAGGAAACAAAAAGAAAAAAGAAGGGGAAAAAGAAAAGCAAGAAAAATGGAGTAGAAAAGGATCGATGAAACAATGGACTGCAAAACAAAGTTTGTATAAATCAGGAAGCAAACACAGGTATGAAGCTGTAATGTGACTCTGCAAAACAGCGGATGGGCAAAGCAGATATAGTTTTCGACAAAAAAATCATTTTTCATGGGGATCAAAATGGTTTGCTTTAAAAGAAAAACCGAAAATAAAAAGAAATAATGAAGTGCACATCTTGTGTTAATGAACTGACAATCACAAACTTAAGGACTTCACACGGACAGTTGTAGCATTCTGGTATTTTCAACATCTCTCTCTATATTGGATCTTCAGAAATCAATGTTTGAACAAAAAACAAAATCACACAGTGCTTTCATATAATTTTAGGTCGTCATTATAAACAATAGAATGCTACAGTGCTAATAACTACCTTATTCCAGTAATGACATGGCCCTGATTTTGCAGGCTCCCAGATGATTGTAGGATATCACTATTTAGAGCCCACTAATAAATTATTTATCCTTATAGAAATCTGCATTGCACAAGCTGCTTCACATACTCTGGGCTATGTCTATTTGGAACTCATTCCATAACCTGGAATTTTCTAAGCAAATATTACATACCAAGACATGAGCCTCTGTTTGCAGAAGTGTGACATGATCAGTCTTTCAAGTCAGACTCCTAGCCTATTCAGAACTATTCACATAATAATAGGGAAAGAAACAGAATTAGGAAGCCCCTATTTTTATAGTTGAAATTAGAAGTTATTCATATGAATGAGACTGGTTCTAAACACATTTTGTAGTTTTTACATGTGGAATAAAGAGAACAACAAGTATTACATAAGCAAACTTGCAAACATGAAAGACTATTCTTCTGGGATTTTATTTAATTTTTTAATGTATTTGTAAAGCACTTTGCAATTTAAGGTGCTTCATAACAGAGAAAGCAGTACAATATGGGATGTAAAAATAAAAATAAGTTTTGCTAGATAAACTCATTTAAACATGCCCACATGCAGGATATATACACATATATGTATATTGAACTCCTGTGTGTATGTGACCCTCCAAACACGCCAAGTTGGTCACCTACCAGATATCCAGTTGCACTGGCACAGGGGAGAGAAGACTGAGTATTGTTGCAAACATAACCACTGCTTTGCACAGTGGCAAGACAAAGGCAAGATGGACCAATACCTTTTTCTTGGCCTGTAGCAGCTCCTGGTAGGCACTGGATCGTATAAAACGAGGATAAGAATCACTTTTCATCAGTTTGTAAATGTGCTCCTGAAAGGGAAAGAAGGTGGTGTTACTCCCATAAAGGCAGATATGAGTAAAATGGGAAGCAATCACGTCTGCAAAATGTATATCAGCTAGCGCTACTTTGAATGGGAAGTCCTATGTGATGGGAGGTTGCAATTCTGCAGCTAAGGCTGAGTTGCTGACTGTTGCTAAAGCAGAAATCACAACTATTTGTAATATTGATATCAATATATTGATATTGATATATGAATACAGCACACCTTTCTTTAACTTCTTGTCCCTATTTTCACTATAGAATTATATTCTCTGAGCATTTACAACTGAGTCCTTGCTTCAGGCCCAGTTTCAAACCTCCCTTACATTAGTCAGTTCAGTTAAGTGACAAAATCAGGAGCCTTGAGCCTTCTTTCCCAACAGATTTTCTGAACTCATTTCTGGAGATGCTTTTCTGACTTGATAGGCTGGAAAAGGAGCCAGGTTTCTAATTTAGCACAATAGATAAGTGTTTAACCTATGGGGGGATGGCCCTTGGCTTCTCTTGAAAGCATTATTTGAGATGTTTATTCTGCTATCCAGCTGATAATATAAAAAGGAAAATGCATATGCAAATTGAAAAGTAGTTCCAGGCTAATCTAATTTCCAATATATTTATTCTTCAGATGCATATTAAAATCTGGAAACACTAATCCAGGAAAAAATGACACAAGCAGGTTATAGAGCTTTTCTTCTTGGAGTATGTTCATCTCTGTAAAATTAAAACTAAACTACAATAAAAACACTAAAATCTTTAATGTAGGACACTTTATAATCTTGTTCTGGATATAATCTTAGAAGAAGGATTTTTAGAAAAAGAAATCTAAACATGAAATACTTTCACAAAAATATTTTAAAAAATCTACTGGATTGTGTTAGTTGTTTTTTTTTTTGTTTGTTTGTTTGTTTGTTTGTTTTTCCTTTCACTTAAGCCCTACCTTTTACTACAAGAAACTTGTAGCACAGCAATCAGGAAAGAACAAATAAACTGTGTAAAGTAAATACTGCTTAGCTTGCTGCTGGATATAATTAATAAAATAATAATAATAATAAAAGCACTTTGCAAATTATGGCAGGGCAAAACTAAAGCTGATTTTTAATCTTTGTTTTGTTAGAAATTCCGGAGAATAATTCTAAGTGCCTTTCATTGTATTTTCTACACTAAGCTTAGAAAATCTGGAATATATTCAGAATTTAGGCTTGTTCATTTGGGGGAATTTTAATTCTGTTCAGTTTCTATGAGAATTGACAATTCAGCCAACTGAGAGCAAAAAGAACTCTGGTACTGTTGTACATATCAGTGATGCTGAGCATTAAAATGTTATACCTGTTCAAAAATCAACCCTGTAAAAGCAAGTAGAAATTAGGTTGTATTAGTATTGTTAATGTACAATAAGTCAGGAATTGTGGCAGTTTATTATTTAGCACAATCAGTCTGTTTTTACTTAGGTATCGCCCTCATTTGATGTGGAGTTCCATGGGGTCATCTTTCAGTCCAGAAATGCTTTTTAAAACATTTAAAGCACAGTTAAATGACTCACTGACTGCCAAATGACTTGTAAGTGGTCCCTTTCTCAAGAGACAGAGCCCTGCTCCTGAAAAAACTCTGGCACATCAAGTGGGGCACAGTGCAAAACTCCTAAAGCTTTGAGTTGGAGTGTGGTGAATATGGTCTGTTCCCTTTTCTCTGTGGGATGGAGGCTCCCTGGTTGAAGTTGTACACTGAACTGGATCAAATATGCAGAAGCCTGACAGAAGGAAAAAGCTTGCATAAATATCGCATGCTCAACTTCCATAAATTAATGGGGGGAAAACAAAGAGATCTGAAAGTAAAATGGTGTTGAAATTTTACACCTACTTTTACACCTATTTTTATGAAACAAAAATTGGATGTTGGCAAAGAATTTAATTTTCCTTTACTGAGTCAACTGCAAAGACAAATTTTCTTTCCAACCTTTAACCTTGCTGGAGTGTTTATTTGTGCAACATGTCCTTACTGTTCACTACTTTCCTAAATCTCCAGTGGCTCAGTAGATGCAAGCAAAACCTGCATGTTTGGCTTAATGCACAGTGTGTATGATATAGTGTCTAATGACAATATTATTGTTGCATCATAGGTTGCTATTCTAATAATAGCAAAATGAGAGCACACAGATTTACTTTTTTTCTTTTTAAATTAGTAGAATTATTCCCCCTCCTATTTAAGACAGAGACACTTTCCCAAAAAGTAGAAAGGCCAGATTCAATTCCCTCCTCTGCTTTGTGGAACTTGCATCTCCCGACTCCCAAGATGATGTCCTAATAATCAAGTTGTAGAAAATTCTGCAGGGATATGATCTCAATCTCCTTTTGACATCATTTCACTTTGCATTAATAATTAAATTTTCATCACCGGGCTGCTGCTGATACTAGTTCTATGATTTTTACAGTGAATCCAGTTATTTGCTATAGCTTTTCTCAGAAGCTTGCAGATATGAAATATTAAGTTATGAGTCACATGAAGTGTCTCATTTAATATTTAAGTGCTTGTGTTTTTTTTTCTTTCTGTTTGTTGTTTTTGTTTTTTCTTGACAAAATCTGAGATTTGTATTTTACTGTTTTGTTTTGTTCTTAACTTTATCTTCCATCTCAAAAAAAAAAAAAAAAGGAGTACTTTCACAAACCTAGCTCTGACCAAAAATATTTTTTGATTATGATATTCTGATATTCAAAAATTGAATAAATCAAAATTCCAAAAGGCAAATCAGGTGTTTACAGACTGTTTTTTACTCCAATAATGCTGCTTATTGAAGAATACATCTTTATGACCTTTGCCTGATGTTCGTAAAATGACAGTTTAATAAGGAACAGAAAATACAATATCCATGGAATGTGATATTTCTGCACGAGCCATTACAAAGTGTTATTTCACATAGGTCATATTTTTTCATGATGGAAACCTCTGACTAGTATAAATGACAACAACATTTTTAGACATGCATTGAGAGAATAGACATTGAGCCTGTATCAAGGGAAGTCCTTCAGAGACAGATCTTGAGAACTAGAAATTGTTGTGCACAGGGAAAAAGCTTTTCTCTTTATGTAACTGAATAAAAAGATTAAAAAAACAGGAACATGAAAATATCATTTTCATAGCAATATATGCTCTGCTCAATTTGAAGACTGCTTGAAGATTCTACTCCAGGAAAAAAAGTTTCATGAAAAGCATTAAGAATTTATAGGCCTCAAGAAACAAAGAAATGTTACTCATTTGAATTTCCAAAATGTCATATTAGAAAACAGAGCATTACTATTTAATTCCCAAATATATCTTATTTTATCTATATACATTTCAATAGCAAATATTGTGTTTTATATGTCCCTAAACAGGATTGCAAACTAACCTGAGCATCTTCAAATGTGTATCTTCCAGGGTCCTTTACATTCTGCGTGGTTTTGTCATAACTTTTTGAATCTAGATTGATGGCACTGGGTGCACCTGGAGCAAGAAATTCTTGCCAGATTTCTTGAACACGAGCAGGAACTTCACGGATAGGTCTCTTCTTCAGGTCTTCTACTGCTAACCAGAACCTATGGTACAATATAGCATCTTGACTTCAAGTTCAGTATGATCACTAATGAAACAATAACAGTCTTCTTTGCTCTTAAAAAAAGTAACAAGAAAAGTAACTGAAGGTTTCATCTAAAATGCCCTAAAATAGGCAAAATCTATACATTTATGCTGGGATCATATAACTGGTATATTGCATCAGGCAATCCCGCTGCCTTAAAAAGCCTTCATGAGACACATGAGAAATCCTTCATTACTTATGTATGGATAACTTGCTTACAGGAAGGTTTCCATCAGACTGGAATTAAACTGAGGTTTCATTTCACTTGAGCCACAAGGGCTTATATCACTAATAAACCTATTGCTTTTTGACATTACTTCAGAAGCTAATAAGAACTTATGTTCTTGCTATCTACATAAATCAGTCTTGCTAAACTATAAACTGTATAACTGTATCTGTAATTTTGTTACTTATACACCACAAATGATGTATAAACCAGAAAAGCATTTCTTTTGCCTGCTATAATTTCAATTATTTCTCCAGTAATGCATTTCTATACATATGTTTTACTACAATGCTGAACGGAAGTGGCAATTCTTTTTTCTCTTCTGGTGCAGTGCAAGCCAGCATCAAGCAGCTGTGTACAGTGCCAGCCATTTCATGGTATCCTTCCATCAGTCTGGAGGAGGTTCACAAAAGAAAGGCTTGATCACACTGGTCACAGCTCTCTAGCTATGAGCTTTGTTACTCAGTTGTCAATTGTTATCATGAGCTCTTTATTGTTATCTCTTCTATAGGTGTTCAAACTCACTGTGCAAAACAATTCTAAATTCAGTCAGGATCCCATGCTTAGACATGGTGCAGACCACTTACATAGATTTTATTTATTTTTTTGCCTTAGAGAGCTCAACTAAAGTATGACTTTTCTCACGTTATATATCCAATATATACCACTGCAGCTTTTCCGTGTTGTTTTGACATGGCTGACCCTGCAAAACAGGTCAGCTGAACCTTGAAGTGAGTTAACTGTGAAACAACTCAGATTTTAGAAGGCTGACAATTAATTTAGGTGTACCTTTAAAATGTGTCTCAACCCTGCTTATGCTATGAGATCAAACTGAGCTCTCCTAGCTTAGTTATATAGGGAATGGTTAGGAAAGAGGAACCATGGAATGGTATTCAGGCCTCCAAGAAAGCAAAATGATACTACCCTCAGTCCAAATCCTAATACAGCTACTGCACCAACTCTTAAGAGAGGACAGTAAAACACAACAAAGAAAACCTTATAGTACTTCTCCTATAAGACATTCTTCAATTGAGATGATTTACCTTCTGGGAAGCAATTAATCCTTCACAGTCCTGTTTTGAAACTCCTTTGTAGCACAGATGGATGGAGCCCATGCTCATCACTTGCAAGCCACTACAGTTAGCTTCACTCTGCTGAGCTGACTTTTATGTTTTTCTACACCCTCCAGTTTCTGTAGTACCTTTCTGTAGCACAATTTTTCAGTCTAACAATCCCTTAAGATTCTCCAAGAGATAGTGAAGTAATATTGCTCCAGTTTTGCAAATACATTAATAATGTACAGTGTTCTCAACAAGGTCACAAAGAGAGTCAGTGCCAACACAGAAACTTTTTTTTTTTTTTTTTTTCCAAAATTCTGAGTGCCACCACATACCTCTGTGAACTACAGTGTGAGTTGGCCACGGATCTGTACAGAGCCTGGGGACATATCCTCAGAATCTGATGGCATTGCAGGAAGAACAGAAGTCTCATAACTCAAGTTTTAAAACTGCACAGCTCACAAACTCTAACTCAGTTCACTCCGTCAAGTTAGGGCAACCTACTTTGGTTTCCTTAAGCTGCTTTCAATATTTGCATTTAAAAGTGTATATCCTGCAGTGCCTACCCCTTCAAATGCATCTTCTGGGACTGAATGATTACTCATGTGTATAGAAGTCAGGTAAGGAATAGAAAAATGAAAGGGAAAGAAGTTATTTGTAAACACACATTTTCTATCACCCTGTAGACATCTCAAGTATCTAGCTCAAAACTGTCACATTCTTGTTTGTTGCTTTATATCATTGCCAATATTTCTGGAAGTCACCACAAACATGCCTCAGGATGCTATTTTGTTTTGCAAGTAAAGTGTTTCCATATAGTAGGCTCAATTATAGAAAAATAGATGGGAGAAAAACTGAACTTTGAGAAAATATGCAGCTTCCAGTATGGAATAAAAAGGTTGTATAGATACATGCTTAGCAGCTGAACACCAGATCTTTAATAAATTAATTTTATTTTACTCTTCTAACGTCAGCATTCAAAACAAAACAAACAAACAAACAAACAAAACCACAAAACACCCTATTGAAAACGTGAGTCTTTAAATATAGAAACCTCTTTAAAAGTAGGAAGAAAATGCTGATTTTTGCAGTATGTTATGTCTAGGAAGCTTATTTCACAGCCAACATCCAGTTCAAAATCTTAATCTACTTACTGAGCTTTCAAGCAAAAACGCCTGCCTTCCACCCACAGAAGAGTTAAAGTCAAATGTGCAAAGTTATGAAATGCCAAAAATAAGGCTGCTACCTCTTGCATTTTCAGAAATAACATTTCTGAATATCACATGGCAAGCAAAAGCACAGAGTGTTGAAAGCAGATGAAATGGAGTCTGTAAGACTTGGTCCCAGACCAAAAAAGCTCCCTGTCCCCTTTTACAGCTCTCTGCCTCATGGGCTGTGGCTAGAGCAAGGGAAGACTCCTGTAGCAAAGGAGGCATAGTCTGCAACAGTAAATACATGCAAAGCCAGAAGAGGGGACAGGGAAACCCAGCTGCATATTTTGTACAATTATATACACACAGTGCTACTTTATGGAAGGATCTAGAGCCCAATCTCTGTCCGTGGAAGAAAATTGGAAGTCCTGTTGGTGTAGGTTTGCTTCAACCATGGAGACCTTCTCTAGAGGATGCTCTGCACCATTTGATTAGACACACAAGAGGCTGGGTATAAAACCTGCCACTGTCTTCAATCCCAGCATTTGGGCTGCCCCATGCTGGGTCACATTCCAGATGTATAGCTGAACAAGACTAGATGGCATATGATAATTGTACCTCCAGCCACATGACATGGTAGGACACATGTTGCAAGACATCTGGGAATTATGTCCTCCAGCTGGATTACTTTCAAAGTGAGGGTGGCCTTGCCAGATAAATAGCACAGCTGCACTACAGCTTCTGTCCCATTAACTGACCTAAATGTCTCAAGCAGCCAACAACAGATCCCAGATCAAGCTAATCAGTTAAATTTAGAACAGCATGGGAACACAAAGAGAGAAAAGCTGCAGTGATTCTCCACAGATGTGTTATGTTTAGGCAATGTGGAAAAAGTGAAGTGGCTATTACATGGGCTTTGCACTCAGTATGTAACACAACAGGTCGGAGGACAGACCCTTCAGCATTTTCAGCAAAACCTTAACAAATTTCATGGCAAAAATCATCTAATATGTTCTAGGGGCAGGAAGTACTACATTTTGACTCCTGGAATCCACCCTCTTGACAAGTACAACTTCAAGCTTCAAGACAGTGGTGATGAAAAGTCTCAAAAAAAAAAAAAAAAAAAAAGGCAAAAAGGCAGAGAAAATTAAATCCTATAACTAGTTTCTTCTGATCTGATCTGCAAAAATGGCAGCAATTTTTAGACTTGAAGGTTACACTTAAGTCTGAAATGGAAGTAAAGCATAGGCAATTTCAGCCTCGAGCATTAGGTTTTGGCCAAGCTATTAGCACTCAGAACTGGGGCTCATAATCAACATTATCAACTGGATAAAGGTTATCAGTGCCCATATTGTGTGAGAAAGTATCATTGCCAATGTTTCTGTTCAGATTTGCAACCATCAAGGATGGTTTATTGTTCTTCATACTTCGTAACTCTGTCTTCCACTCTTATTGTAGACAGAAATGTTTTGCATTTAAAGTCATCAAGACTGGTCATCAGTAACAAAGCACAATAAAAGAAGAAAGTGAAACAGGCTGGATTTGATTTAAAAAAAAAAAATACCTCTTGAAACATTCTCTCTATCAGTGGTTTGGTAAAACCACTTTAATTGGTGCAATTAAAAGAATAACCAGAACAACTGAAGTAAATTAAACATACAATTAAACACTATGACTGAAACAGTCTGTAGGCAACAGTGTACATTTTTGGTAGTGCATGTGGCTGTTTAATTTATTCATTTTACAGAACGTAATTAAAGCATCTATCTCCAGTATAGAAGATTCTTACAGCAACTTACATGTATGAATCCACAACAAACACCTCACAAAATCTCAGTCTGCCGCAGTCTGTTCACAGAAGCTTCATAAAGAGAAAACACCTAAATCTAGCTAATTTCTCAGTCCATCTCTTCTTTTTCTGGACAACTACAACCCAAAGCTCCTTTTCCTTAATTTTCTCATACGATATGGAAACTAATAAATAAGGAACGGGCAACAAGGCCAACGGCTTTTGCTTCTGTGAATGATGGAAGATGTGCTGTCACTGCCCTCCACTGATTAACATGTGATGCTTTTGCAGCCTTGGAGATTCCATCTACAGCAAAACTGCATAATGCACTTGGACAGGCTTTCATATTGGCAGGACTGAAACCATTTCAATCTTCAGATCAGGCTGCAGTTACAGAATCACAGAATTTCTAGGTTGGAAGAGACCTCAAGATCATCGAGTCCAACCTCTGACCTAACGCTAGCAGTCCCCACTAAACCATATCCCTAAGCTCTACATCTAAACGTCTTTTGAAGACTTCCAGGGATGGTGACTCCACCACTTCCCTGGGCAGCCTGTTCCAATGCCTCACAACCCTTTCAGTAAAGAAGTTCTTCCTAAAATCCAACCTAAAACTCCCCTGGCTCAACTTAAGCCCATTCCCCCTCGTCCTGTCACCAGGCACGTGGGAGAACAAACCAACCCCCACCTCGCTACAGCCTCCCTTGAGGTTCCTATAGAGAGCGATAAGGTCGCCCCTGAGCCTCCTCTTCTCCAGGCTGAACAAGCCCAGCTCCCTCAGCCGCTCCTCGTAGGACTTGTTCTCCAGGCCCCTCACCAGCTTCGTCGCCCTTCTCTGCACCCGCTCAAGCACCTCCATGTCCTTCTTGTAGTGAGGGGCCCAAAACTGAACACAGTACTCGAGGTGCGGCCTCACCAGAGCTGAGTACAGGGGGACGATCACCTCCCTAGCCCTGCTGGTCACACTGTTCCTGATACAAGCCAGGATGCCGTTGGCCTTCTTGGCCACCTGAGCACACTGCTGGCTCATATTCAGCTGACTATCCACCATCACTCCCAGGTCCTTCTCTGCCTGGCAGCTCTCCAACCATTCCTCTCCCAGCCTATAGCTCTGCTTGGGGTTATTGCACCCCAGGTGCAGGACCCGGCACTTGGCCTTGTTAAACTTCATGCAGTTGACCTCAGCCCATCGGTGCAGCCTATCCAGATCCTCCTGCAGAGCTTTCCTACCCTCAAGCAGATCGACACACGCGCATAGCTTGGTGTCATCTGCAAACTTACTGAGGGTGCACTCAATGCCCTCGTCCAGATCATCGATGAAGATATTAAAGAGGACCGGCCCCAGCACCGAGCCCTGGGGGACGCCACTAGTGACTGGCCTCCAACTGGACTTGGCTCCATTCACCACGACTCTTTGGGCCCGGCTATCCAGCCAGTTTCTAACCCAACGAAGCGTGCGCCAGTCCAAGCCTAGGGCAGCCAGTTTCTTGAGGAGAATGCTGTGGGAGACAGTGTCAAAAGCCTTGCTGAAGTCAAGGTAGACCACATCCACAGCCTTTCCCTCATCCACCCAGCGTGTCACTTTGTCATAGAAGGAGATCAGGTTCGTCAAGCAGGACCTGCCTTTCATAAACCCATGCTGACTGGGCCTGATCGCCTGCTTGCCCTGCAAGTGCTGCGTGATGACTCTCAGGAGGATCTGCTCCATGAGCTTCCCTGGCACTGAGGTCAAACTGACAGGCCTGTAGTTTCCCGGGTCAGTCCTCCGGCCCTTCTTGTAGATGGGCGTCACATTTGCTAGCCGCAAATTTTGCTAGTTCCTACAAAACAACCACCTGGGAGCAAATGTACAGTCAGCATATGAATACTAACTTTCCAAAGAATTCTGCTGTATAGAGACAAAGGATATGGAGAGGAATCTGGATTTTTTACAGAGATGAAGAAATTAGGTCACCAGGTTCCACATTGGAGTAAGATTCATTTCACTAGCTCATTGTCTTTGAAAATTCCTTTTTCCATTCTTGGACAGACTTGCAACTGGTCTCAGTAGCAGTGGATCATGCTAAAACATAAGTATTGTAAATTTTAAGTATGGTCACCATATCTGTAATGAGCCGTGGGAATTATTATTGAAATTGTGTGGTACTTTAACTATTTGTTCTCCTGTATGCAAAGCAATCCTTCCAAAAAAAAGCTGCGTGGTAAAGAAAGATTACAAGCCATACAGACTGTGTTAGTTGAATGCAGAATACAACCTGTTTTTTAGCAAACTGCAATCACACTGTCATGAAACTACCACACTGATAGACCTCATCAGACTTTTTCAAGATGTCATTGTTAAATGATCAAGCAGGGGTAGATTTACTGGGGATGGCTTAGAGCTTTCTCAGTTCCCTCTCCCAGCAGAAGGGTAAGTTTTACCCTTTAAAACAACACCCCTTTAGAAAGTAAAATGCTTTTAATCCCAATTTACAGGCAAAGAAAAAGCACAGAGATACAGAGTAAGAAAGTGAACCCGGGTTGCATACCTAATGATTGAACAGTTCTCAGTTTTAACTCATGACTCAAGTTTCTTTATCCCTGTTCTGTTTCTTAAAACACAATCTATATCCACTAAGACTCAGATTCTCAGCCATCTTAGACACTCAGTTCAAGTTAATGAAACAGTACTACCAGAACACTTAACTACCTAGATAATCACACTTGAATACAAACAGTGTATCTCATAGACTTAATTATTGATTCACATTTCAGGGATTGTTTTTCATTGAAGTGAGGTATAATACTTCTAACCAACTAATATTGGATCTCTCCACAGTCTCTGCATATCCTGTGTACTGCATTAGGTAGCTTGAATCAACAGTCCCCACAGCTGTCTTCCCCATTGTAGGTTTGATGATACTTATTGTAAATTTTATCATGATCAGGACTCCAAAAGGACAAGAGCTACCAACTTGAATTCACTCATATAGTGAGGTTAAGGTGAGCAAAGAATCAGTCTTTTAAATGTAAGGTTTATTTAACAATAATGCTTGAAACCACCATGTCCAAAAAGCTTTTAATTTCTGTTCCTGAGATCATTTTGACTCCTATGCAAAACAAGCTTTACAAATTCATGCTTTCTAACCTGACTTTACTATTTGAGCCTAACTGTGCAATGATTTCTTCAGTTTGAAAATTCATAAATGCAATTGTAAGACAGTTTTCCTTCAGTAAATTAACACAGAAAGCACCTTTTCAATAAGAGTTTGATACCCTGCCTGATCATTCCCAGGGACATCCTTTAAGCTCATATTCACTGTTGCTTAGATCATATGTTTTATAATGCTAATATAAGAATCTAGAGAGATAGGCAGAAGAGTAGATGGCATATCAAGAAATCAGCTCGAACAAACTTCTCTAGGGTATTTTTCTGGATCAGTCACTTGCAGTTTGCCTGTGGTTGGTGGTGTAAATAGGATTAGAAAAAAGAGCTAGGGATTATGTGGGTAACACTAGTTGGCAGAGAGACAAATTAATCACAGAAAAGCATAGAAACTGCACCATATACTAGGCTGGATAGATTTATGTTTGAACAGCTGCTCTGCATAAGGAATTGTCAGGATGTTTAGCAAATAAAAATAAAAATAAAAATCCTTATTTGTGGTATCATTCTAATTTTATAAATTATCACTTCACCTGCTACTTAAAGAAAAAACTGTATCTTTAACCAATGAATTTATCAATATACACAGATGGCTTAGACTATATTTCCATCGAGGCAAAGGCAAAAAAAAATGTTTGGGAAATATCATAAAGTCTAGAGTATCTATTTGTGATGCTAGTTCAGTGTTTGACCATGAATGTGGCCAGCAACTTAGAGAACTCCATCTCCGGTTATTCTGTGGACAGTCTTAAATTAAAAACAAGGAGCTCTGTGCAATTACTAAGCATTCAGGAATCAACACCACAAAATGCTACTTATAAGATACATAAAGGTAACTACTATAAATAGCTATGCTGCACCACTTAGGAGTAAGAGCTAGCACAGAAAAAAGGGGTTCATGATTTTTCTAAGTTTTGGAATGTGTGCAAATAGGATTTTATATTTCTTATGCTATTGGTGAATAGGAAGTGAAGAAGATGACATCCAACAAGAAGGCAGAATAAAGAGAAAAATATAGTGTACACATTTTTGTACTATATACAGTCTGACTTGTCTATTGCAATGCTTCTATTTATCCCTTTGGAATAACCTTATCATAATAATACTTTCTTAGAAAAGCAATAACAAAATACACTATTAGATAATGGATGGGCTACCATCAAACATGGACTACTGTCAAATCATGTTTCTCCCTCACTTAAAAAAAGTACAGCTCAAATATATATATTTAATTCACAATTCATACACCAACACCTTTGCATTTTGCAATTAGTAAGGAATTTGAGAGGTAGCTGTCACACTGGTTTTGTTGTCTGATCAGCAAGTAGCAACATTTCTTCATTATCTTGGTGGAGATTTTCAAAAGACCAACAATCCACAGAAATCTGACCAACAATGAAAGTTTATGACTTTTATTCATAAATCCCTTTTTTTAAAAAAACAAACAAACAAACAAACAAACAATTTTTCTTTGAAATTTTACTTTTCTCATAGTACCAGACTTAATAATAGCTACTGAAAAAGCTTTGCATGGGTCAATATCTTAAACCTGTATAATAACCTGTATAATCTGTCCAGAGAGGCTGCGGAGTCTCCTTCTCTGGAGATATTCACAACCCATCTGAATCCAGTCCTGTGCACTGTGCTTGATCCTGTTTGAGCAGGGAGTTGGACTAGACGATCTCCAGAGGTCTCTTCCAACCTCAACCATTCTGTGACTCTTCGATAAATAAAATGAGCTGAGAGAAAGCCTTTTACATGGGTATTTTGACCAAAAGTTAGACACGAACAGTAAAATATTTCACGTGAGTCTCTGCTAACTATATAATTTTTTCCCTCAGTGTGAATATTGGATCAGGTAGCAATCTGATTGAACTCCAAAAGATAAGATACAGGAAAAATTTTAAAGGAGTCAAGAAAACAAAACATAGCAAACAAACAAAACAACACAGAAAGAATGGTTTATAAATAAATAAATAAATAAATAGTGTCTTAGAAGTTATTAAAATATAAAGTCCCTCTCATTTACCTTAAATTTTCTGAGCTGAATTCTGACTCCAGGAACTTGAGAAACTGCTCTCTTCCAACAGGGTCTTTCAAAGCTTCATCCATGCCAAAACCCCACCGCTTCACCCTCTGCTGTCCAGGCTCTTTGCTGATAGGGGAACACAACAAAACAGACCAAAACAAGATCAGACATAGTTCAGTATTCTAATACTTTGTGCATATAATTTAGATAGAGTCCTAAAATTCAACCAGAGATTTCTCACGTTTCAGATCAGTCATATCTGTGAAATGTTCAGCAATGAGTAACCAGGCAGTCCACACTCACACAGGATAAAGATGATATGCATACACTTTCACAGAAGAATAAGGACTTCCAGTTAGGAAACGTTATCAGATTTTAAAAAGCTGTTTGTTTTTTTTTTCCCCCCACACTGGAACACTGTAACCTTTTACACAGATTTACTAATCCATAGCTCTTCCCATATTATGATATTAAAGCTGGAAAGACCAAAAGGATACTGCATTTCCTTCTATTTCAGTACTTTACTGCAATACCTCTGTCTGACATCCTCACATTTGAAGAAATGCCTGTTAAGTATCCTTCCCCAAAAGAAGAAATAAAATTATATACCTTGCCTCCAGTTCCCAGAAAGTGGTGTCATCTGATATCCAAGGGTTTGAGGGATCAGGGGGCACAAGAAAAGGGTCATACTCCAAATACTGCTCTGTATAAGCTAATAGACTAGGAAAACAAAAGCATCAAATGTTGTCATGTCAGGAGGTGAGGAAACCTGATCAGGTTTTCCAGTTAACAAGTTACCATGCATCAGCCAAACCATGGTAACCAGGTGTGTACACACTCAGAAGTCACCTACAAGCTCAAGCTAAAATAGGTTTGCTTGGTTTTAAAAGTGCCCATGCTTCAACCACCCCTGAATCTGTGGACCTCTGAAGAAGGAAGGGAGCTTCACATAGAATCACAGAATCACAGAATCACAGAATTTCTAGGTTGGAAGAGACCTCAAGATCATCGAGTCCAACCTCTGACCTAACGCTAGCAGTCCCCACTAAACCATATCCCTAAGCTCTACATCTAAACGTCTTTTGAAGACTTCCAGGGATGGTGACTCCACCACTTCCCTGGGCAGCCTGTTCCAATGCCTCACAACCCTTTCAGTGAAGAAGTTCTTCCTAACATCTAACCTAAAACTCCCCTGGCTCAACTTAAGCCCATTCCCCCTCGCACTGTCACCAGGCACGTGGGAGAACAGACCAACCCCCACCTCGCTACAGCCTCCCTTGAGGTACCCATAGAGAGCGATAAGGTCGCTCCTGAGCCTCCTCTTCTCCAGGCTGAACAAGCCCAGCTCCCTCAGCCACTCCTCGTAGGACTTGTTCTCCAGGCCCCTCACCAGCTTCGTCGCCCTTCTCTGCACCCGCTCAAGCACCTCCATGTCCTTCTTGTAGTGAGGGGCCCAAAACTGAACACAGTACTCGAGGTGCGGCCTCACCAGAGCTGAGTACAGGGGGACGATCACCTCCCTAGCCCTGCTGGTCACACTGTTCCTGATACAAGCCAGGATGCCGTTGGCCTTCTTGGCCACCTGAGCACACTGCTGGCTCATATTCAGCTGACTATCCACCATCACTCCCAGGTCCTTCTCTGCCTGGCAGCTCTCCAACCATTCCTCTCCCAGCCTATAGCTCTGCTTGGGGTTATTGCACCCCAGGTGCAGGACCCGGCACTTGGCCTTGTTAAACTTCATGCAGTTGACCTCAGCCCATCGGTGCAGCCTATCCAGATCCTCCTGCAGAGCTTTCCTACCCTCAAGCAGATCGACACACGCGCATAGCTTGGTGTCATCTGCAAACTTACTGAGGGTGCACTCAATGCCCTCGTCCAGATCATCGATGAAGATATTAAAGAGGACCGGCCCCAGCACCGAGCCCTGGGGGACGCCACTAGTGACTGGCCTCCAACTGGACTTGGCTCCATTCACCACGACTCTTTGGGCCCGGCTATCCAGCCAGTTTCTAACCCAACGAAGCGTGCGCCAGTCCAAGCCTAGGGCAGCCAGTTTCTTGAGGAGAATGCTGTGGGAGACAGTGTCAAAAGCCTTGCTGAAGTCAAGGTAGACCACATCCACAGCCTTTCCCTCATCCACCCAGCGTGTCACTTTGTCATAGAAGGAGATCAGGTTCGTCAAGCAGGACCTGCCTTTCATAAACCCATGCTGACTGGGCCTGATCGCCTGCTTGCCCTGCAAGTGCTGCGTGATGACTCTCAGGAGGATCTGCTCCATGAGCTTCCCTGGCACTGAGGTCAAACTGACAGGCCTGTAGTTTCCCGGGTCAGTCCTCCGGCCCTTCTTTCTTGTCAAGAGCTGAAATAAAATAAAGTACAAACTTTCCTAATTTTTCCACATAGATCCTGTTAGGGCTCCTTTAGGCACTAAAAAATTAAATCAAGCAACCTTTTCCATGCTCATTTGCTTTCATAAAGGAACATATTTTATACCCCTATGGTTTTAATTATCAGTTCCTTTAAAATCTGTTCTAAAATACTGCATGCTATTTAAGTCACATTTATTGGCCCTGCAGCTGCTGGGACTCCTTTTTTCCTCTTCTAAATACAGTTAATATTTTTATTATTTCCTAATCAAATGGCACTACTCACAAGTTTATTGCTTTCCAAAAAAACACAAATAACTTTTTTCCAAAGTCTTCAGTGTTTATGAATTACTCTGACTCACTTAAACACACTATAAACTTTGCTTATTTTCTGGTAATTTATGTTTACCATGTACTTATTCTCACCTTCTTTTTTGCCTAATAATTATTGAAAATCATTGAAAAGTGAAGACAATATTGTTTCTTTTTGTTCCTGCTTATATTTAGTCTGTATTCTTTTTTTTTTTTTGTTCAGCAAACAGAAATTTCTAACCTGTTGTCTTTATAAATATATATGTTCTTGCATGTATATACATAAGTACACATGTAAAAGCAAACATATGTGCACATGTATATGAAAAGATGAAGATACATTTGTGTTTTTTTTTTTTTCTTTCGCTTTGTCTTACACAGCTCAGTTTTTTGCCGTTTTCACTCTCTACTTCTGGATCTGTAAGATACCGCAGTTCTTTTCTCTGCCTAAGCTGAAAATAGTCTTTCTGAAGGCCCTTTATTTTTTTTTAATTATTATTATTATTATTTTTATTTGGTTTCTAGCTCCTTCCTTACATATTTTGGTCCAATTTAGAGATAGATTCTTATGTTCTGACCTGATGTAAGCTCAGACCCATTTTGCTCAGGCTCAGATCACCTAACCCAACCAGATCCCTTGTTTTGGCAGTGATTTCCCTTTTGAAATATCAAAACAGTGAACCCCAACCTATTTCCATTTAGCCTCCCTGTCAATGTAAGGGGAAACTTGTGACCACTTGGTCAGAGGCTCCTACAGTGACCTTGGTTTATCTAGCTAACATATCATGGAATATCTGGGACATCTTTATAACTATAAAAGAACTTCATACCTCACTCTTTTTTTAAGTAAACTTTATAACATCTGTGCTCCCTTGTCTCTCTTTCTCTGAAGTTATTTCACACTGATGTTTTCCCATAGTTATCAGTATAATTGAAAAAAACAAGATATAACAATTTACTTACCTCTCTGCAACTTTGGACATTTTTAATCGATGTCTGTCTAATTGCATTTGCCAGTGCTTAATCTGCAAGAAAGGAAAGCAAATAGTGTTATGAGTAATTCATTGCTTGACTGTATTTCCATAACTTTTTTTGTTAGGGTTGTAATTCAACCTTGATTTACCCTAGGGCACAGAATAGAAGTATATCTACCTTAAAACTACACTTACCAGTGTAGCTCTAAAATAAATGGAATTTTCCACTGAATAGAAAAGTTTATACACAGACAAACAAAACAAAACAAAATAAAATAAAAAAGAACCAATATAAAACTTTCCCTAATGGCTTATTAGATGAAATCCATTTAGCCATTTTTAGATTTTTGAAGAAAGTTACTAATTCCTCAGACTTTTATCTTCTCCCATTCCTAAGGAAAGATTAATAAAACATTACCAGTAGATAAATGTATGAACCCATACATGCATGCACTGAGCAGTAAGCATGCCTGCAAATCTCTAATCAAAATGGTAAAAGGAAGTGGAATGGTAAAAGTGAGTGAGCAGTCTACTGCTAAAGGAGCTAATAGGCTTAGCTATGGAAAGAACCCACCAACTACACTGTTCCTAACTGCCTTCAACTACTTTGTGCAAGATACAAAATATGTCAGGTTTTGTCTCATTAATTTTAATAAAGGTTACATACCAAAATCCATATGTCCTGAAGCAAGTGAAAACTTTACTAAACAATTCTGTCAAACAATCTGTTCTGAACATACTTCCCAGTTACAATAATTTTTGGTTTAATACCAACTTCCAAAAAAAAAAAAAAGTTTATCTAAAAGTATATGCTCATTGTTATTTTGCAAACCTCTTGGTGTAGTTCATCTTCTGTGGGAGGCTTAGTCTCTGGTACTGGTGTGTGAGTAGGGCTGTGACTTCGGATGTCATTTTGTAAACCATAGACAGACTACACAAAAAATATGGAACAATAGTTGCTTTCAGAAAATGGCTTTTACATATACTAATAGTATATGTAAAAGAGTACCTTTTAGTATGTTGTGCTCAATAAGTTATTCCAGATCACTAGTTTCTAAAGAAACTGAATAAGCCATGCACTCACATAAAACTTTGTTTTTAAACAATAAATTCTACCAAAAAAGCACAATTTCATAAGGCCACAGAACACAAGATCGACTTTTATTTTGTCTCTATATTAACAGCACATCAAACATGCAGGGTGACACTGAAAGGCAGCTATTACCGTAAATAGGGATGGCCAGCAGCAAACAAATCTAAATCCAGTTTTCTTTTTGAAAAACACTGAAATGTACCTCAAAGTGCACACTTTAAAGTTGGACTCAATCTACATCATTATGATACAAAGAATTTGAATGAAAATGTTGTTCTAGTCAATCTGTATGTCCCCAGAGATCTTAGACAGTTCATATCTTAATATAGATGAAGAAGGTTATTTCTTCCATAGTTTCTGTGCATCTATTTGGGACATGTTTGTAAACTACAGCCAGCCTTTTCATTAAGATCTGCACAAGAAGCACTACTATTATAGCTTAAACAGCATTTTTTAATTAATTTTTCCTTAACTACCGACAGAAACTTTTTAACATACTTTATTCAATCTACTAAATGACAAAAAAAATATTTTTATTTTCTTAGTCTGTATTTCTCCGAACACTTTCTTATGTGATAGCATTTACTTAGTATTAGAACCTTTGTTAACCAAACTTATTTAAGAGATTATTAATTAACAACATACATTTATGTATTTATTTCTTGCATCAGCAAGAAAAAATGTTTTAAGAAACTATGGAACTTCATGTTATAAATTACCTCCGGCTTTTTATGTTATAGCAATACTTACCTTTCTTGTTTTATGTGGATTTCTCATTCTTGAAGACTTTTTAATATCCACTTCAGTAGTGTTTACGCATCCAGGCTATTAAAAGAAAAATAAAAGAAAGCACAAGGATAAAATCTGGGAAATAACTCCATACAATTTCCACTGAGATACTCCTCTTCAGCTTGCAAGGCTAAACAAACAAACAACATAAAAATAAAACAACAACCAAATATAAACTAGAGGCATATTGTGACTTCATGTTCTTCTGCAATATTCCCTACAGAAGACAGTAAAACCCGAGTGACCTAGAGCCTAAAGAAGCATCTCAAGTAGCATTTTTTCTGGCTTATAGTAAGAGATATTATTTTGCTATTCGAGCTGGTTTGCTAGACTCTATGACAGTAGTTAGGACAAAGTTAGGACTGTGTATCTTTATGCTGAATGCATTGAAAGCAATGTACAGAGAAGCAGAAAATATACAAATGCATATTGTATTCTTATATTTCTGCTTCTCTGCATTTGAAGAACAGACAGGTACGAGTTCAAATTAAATTGCTGTTGGTCATACTTAATAACTGGGGAGTGAGACACCAAAGACATACTCCTGACATCATGAATCTGAAAAACAAACAAAACAAAACAAAACAAAAACAAACAAACAAACAAAAACAACCAACCAACCAACCAAAAAAAACCAACCACCTCTCAAGAAGTTTGTGTTTTGATTTTGTCAAGGAAGCCATGTAATGTGCATTCTAGATCTTCCTCTAAGATGCATGGTTGTCAAAATAAGTAGAGTTGTGCAACACCCACCCAAGCTGTGAACCTCTTGCTCCCCTGATTTAAAAATAAAATAAAATAAAATAAATACAAATGAGTGTCTAAATGGGATTTCTCTCTTCCAAAAGAAAGTAAAAAAGAGAGAAAGAGCGAGAGAAAGAGAGGAAGAGAGAAAGAGAGAAAGAAAGAGAGAAAGAGAGAGAGAGAGAGAAAGAAAGAGAGAAAGAGAGAAAGAGAGAAAGAGAGAAAGAGAGAAAGAGAGAAAGAGAGAAAGAAAGAAAGAAAGAAAGAAAGAAAGAAAGAAAGAAAGAAAGAAAGAAAGAAAGAAAGAAAGAAAGAAAGAAAGAAAGAAAGAAAGAAAGAAACAACAACAACAACAACAAAAATGGGCTTCATTAGTCCCATCAGAAGGCTATTGGTCTAAACAGATCAACTTTCAACACATCTGATGTAGCGTTCGAAGAGTCATTCTCAAAATCTTTTAGCTTCCCAAAAGACACAAGTCCTCTAGTTTATTCTAATTCATCTTTCTTTGACACCTTCCTTTAAGTAAAAACTCCCTGCAGAAATCTGTTTTTGTATCCATTGCTGAAAACAACTAGAAAGTGTTATCCTCCATGGTGAGTTTTACCTATTTATTTTAGAGGGATTACATATCCCACTGAGAGTGGGAAGTACTAAGTCTGCTATCTAGTGAGAGTAGATTCTTAGTGAAAGTAGGTTTGTTTGTTTTATTTTCAGTGGGAGTAGCTAGACTTGGATTTTAGGTTTGCCAGACAATAAATAAGGACTTTTATCAAGCCAATGACATGAACTATGTCGTCTCATTGTAAAGTAAAATGCTTGAAAACTGTGGCTGTTCACAGCAACAAAAAATAAAATAAAATGAAACCTTCTTACATAGTCAGAGCCAAGAAACAAATACATTTCATTAAATGGGACAATGGTACTTTGCCTCTGGAAAAATATATTGAATAACAGCCTAATTTTTTATTGGATGTATTATATTTTTATTTATTTATTTACTTTGAAGTACTAAGCTGATGCATGTTACATTTGTGGAATTAATAGTTCCTCATTACTAAGAATAAAAACAGGCACTGATATTATATCCTCAAGACTTCATTTGGCATCCCTCTTGAACTAGATTTGGGAAGGTGTGCTTTGTGCTTGTGAATAAAAATGGTAGCTTTTAGAGTCACAGAATCATAGAACAAGCCATACATAAGGGACCCATAAGGATTATCAAGTTGAACTGGCTCCAAACAGGACCACTGTTGTAACCACTGACCTGGGGAACCTGTTCCAGTGCCTGACCACACTCCCAGAAAACTTTTTCCCAATGTCCAACCTGCTCTTTCTCCAGTGTGTGATGCACTCTTTGTGTGATTGTGTATAAAAATTAGAAGCAAACATGCAAATGAAAAATAGTAAAATGAAGAAAGTCCTTGTCTTAGTTCATATCACTTACCTCACTAAGAAGAGTACACAGTGGTAGTAACTAAGAATATGACTTACACCTCTTCACCTCTTTGTTTTCTAAGTTCATTGCTTTTATTGCTTTTTTCTTAGTTTTAAACAAACATTTCTTTCAGCTGACTTGCAACATAGCTTGAGGTAGCTTAGTAAGTGGGACTACTTTGGTTGGTCATAGCAACACAGAACTATGATACTGTTTGCTCACTAGTGTTTCTATTAAATTACAGCAACTGATCATTAGTGATGTCCTCAATTTGCTCCATTTGCTCCAAACATAAAAAATCAGTTTAAATGCTTCTGATTGAAAGACACTACAGCCTAGTCATGGAAGACAGAGAAATTAGTACATCATAGGGTTGTTATTAAAGTCTCTTAGCTTCAGATTAAAAGTCTGAATAACATTTGGAAAAAAATGGCTAGTAAATGGAAAGAATCTGTCTGTCCTTGCTCAGGATGGTGGTAAGTGGAGGACACCTACTTTTGCACAATTTTCCCTGCGAGCCTTAGGGAAGAGTTAGAAGTTGTTGTTTGTGAATTCTAAAGGGTTTTGCAATGATTGTCCGTTAAATACACTATTCTTAAAATATATATATTAAATGCAATGCTTTTGATACTTTTTGTTTCATTTATGGCCTTGTCTTTATAATTGTGTTGATATTTTTAAAATGCACAGGCACTTTCATTTTTTTTCAAGCAATAATTTTGTTAGAAACAGAAGTCTCCAGTGACAGTCACTGAAAAGTTGATGTTGAAAAAAAAAGAGTTGAAAAGTTTTTATCTGCCATTTCTGGTAAACTGTAACTCTGAATGCAAATTAAGGAAAACACATCTCCACCAAAGTCACAATTATAGAGAGGTTTGAACGGGAAATTTCATTATCAAGTAGAAGTAATTTATGAACAAATACAGGCGTGTAATTTCCTTCTTCATGTTTATTTTCCAGGACAGAGAACAAAAAGGTCAGATTACGTTACTTTTTTTTTCTCCTTTGACTTTTTCTTTTCTCTTCTACTATAAATTTGTGTGATGCACCAGGAAAGCTTTTTTTTTTCTTTTTTCTTTTTTTTTTTTTTTTCCAGAATATTTACATACTTCTTGTGCTTACTTGTGAAAAAGGAGAATCCTGTACAGAGATTAGTGTCTAAAAGCACTTTTTGTTGTATAACAGTTACTATAGTGAACATATCACACGCATTCAAATTTTTTAGGTCAGTACAGACTGTTAATATCCCATACATTCAGAGATCATTTTTTCATAAAAATGGACTGTCCATAAAATGTAACATTATACCATGTTACATAAGAGGGTTTATATAAGTCTAATGCATCTGAAATACTTTTTTCCTTCAGCAATCAATATTCTGTCTGCAGTGTTGCTTTTCTCTGCAGATCTATTGACAATAAATCCTTTTGCACTGTTTTCCACTGTTGTTATCTCTGAAACAGCTCACCTGGTGGCTTTTTAGAATGAGAAAGGACAGTGATTTAACAATATTTTGTCTCCCTGTGAGTACTGTTAGATGATTAAACTGTCGGGGATCATGTCCCACTGTTGAATTTACACTGTTGTAGTTGGGATGGTATTATTTCAGGAGGAAAAAAAGATTAGTGCAGTTCTACCCAGAGATAATTGGGTCTTTTGTCTTTTAATTTTGTAATAACTGAGCCAAACATAATACTTTTTGCACCACAAAAGCTTTTCTTCCATTCAGCAACAAAAGTTAATTTTCATTCTTACTGAGCATTACAACTCAAAATAACTTGTAACTCTCAAAGACAATGATAGATTGAAAAATACAGAACACTGCATGATAGCCAATTCAAAGGTAGAAGGCAATTTCACAGGGCAGTATACTGAGATACAAAGTTAAAAAGAAAACAACACATCTACTTTAGGATTACATCAGCATCTGGCAGTGAAGAAGACATGGGCTTTTAACAATATTTACAGCCCTTGAATGCAGCAATTTGAATAGCTGGCACACTTACATAAGATACAAACTGTTGTGTTTTCCAATTTGTTCTGTTTGTTTTTATTTCGCTGTTGTTTTTTAATTATTTTTGTTTAGTTTTGTTTTAGAAATATGCCCTAAATAACAAGAAAAAAAAGGCATAAAACTCATCTGAAGCCTCTTAGTGTGAAAGATTTCAAGTCCACAAGCACTGAACAGGTATGAACAGATCTAGCACCTTGCCCAGGTAACTTGCATGGCCAGACTTCTGTTCTGCAGGTTCATGCAAAGGACATAACGGGAAATTCTGGGAGATTTGTAGGAATTAAAGAAGGTCAAAGCTTATGCTCTTTGGAAGGAGACCCAACCCAGTACTGAACTTCTACAGTGTCTCATAGAATCTTACAGAAACGTGGTTGTTTACAACCTCTCAGGCTGCTGTAAATCTGCTGTGGCACAGCAGGAGCAGTAGCAGGAAGATACAGGCACGGGAATTCAGGAAGCTTCAGTACAATGGGGAAGGCAGTGAAAGGGCATATAAGCACATAAGTACATATAACAACCTCAGTTAACAGTAGGGGCTTAAGACTATATGTATATGATATATAGGTATCACTATATATAAATAGTGATATATGTATCACTACCATTATAATAGTGTTCTCAGAATCTGATTCAAATTATAGCACTGGAAGTACCTAAAAGAATTGAGGTTACAATTTGTGTTTTATTCTCAATTAAAGTATATTTATTGAAGTGATACTTGATACGAGATGGTATTTCTTCTTTCTGTGGTGCTGCCACACTTCATCTGTTAATATTTAGGAATAAATACCAAACATCTTTTCAACTAAAATAAAAACAAAAGCTTGCATCATTTGAACATCTTGCTAAAATAATTCAAAGTTTTTGTGGGAAAACCTTTGCTGGACAACATTTCATTTTATTCGCATGCCCTTATTAACATAATAACTATGTGTTTGGATACAATTACATCCAGCTGTGTTTTCTTTTTGTATTGCTTTTTTAACTGGACTACCATAGTTCGAATAGTGTGATGCCTGTCAAAGTGCTCGACTGCAAGATTCCCATTTAGTGTTTAGTATATAATTTGCATACTAATACTGTTAATAGTTTTCAAACAGATTTCCTGGAAGACTTGAAGCCTCTTTTATATGAGTAAATAGAGGGCTTATTTCTTTCAGGACTAATATTCAGTATAAAAACAGCAGTGCCCCTCCACCTCAAGCCACACACAAACAGGAATATTTCATGACCTTGTTGAAATTGTTATATAGCAAGATCGTAACCGGGGTAGTATTAGGCCCTCATCTGTTTTTAAATATGATGTCTAAAATACTATCACATATTCAAAGGAAAATTATTTTCTTTTCATCCATCAGTTAACACTTCCTTGTCTTGAAGTAAAAATGTCATTGTGTTCATTTGCAGCGAGGACCTGCCAGCCCAATTCAGTATTGAATTAAACGCATGCAAATAATATTTAATATATATAGCGAGAATTTTTTTAATCCCTACTTCAGTTATTGTAGAATCACATTTGTATGAATCCCTAGCAGCACTATTTTCTATTGATGCTGTCTAGGAGGCTACATAGGATTCCACCAAGAAACACAGTGGAATGATGAAACCTCCCTTACTTTACATCACTCGGTACATTGGAAGATTTTATCTGCTTGGATCTGACTAGAGCTCACATTTTGAAATAAAAAGTAAGTAAATAAATAAATAAATAAAAGAGGATATGTTTAGTTAAAAAAAAAAATCAATTGATATTCATTATCTTTCCTTGATAACAGTGGCAACAGTGAATCAATTAATTAAGCCTTTGTAATAGCACTAACAGTGCTATTTTTTGACACCTTTGAAAGCAACTTTTTGGAGATAGTCACATAGCCAAAATCAATTGCTACCAACACCTTTTTATGTAACAAAACCTTTTGCTATGATCTACTTGTAATTCTAGCAAGTATAAAATCCTCAGTGGAAAGCAAATTGATGTTTATAATGATTATCAGTTTAAGTTCCAATGTCATCTTCTTTCTTAAAGAATATGTCAATTTAACTGTGAATCTACTTAACCCAGAACAACATGAAATTTCCTTGTCTGTAAGACAAATAAACTCATGTATGTGGGAGGGATTAACCTCATGCATTGCAATAAGCTAGGATTTGCCTGTCTATGTTGCTTCTCTGCAGAAACTGATCTGAGGGAGAAGTTGAGCATGAGTCAGCAGTATGTCTTTGCAGCAATGCAGGTTAACCACAGACCCAGCTGCATTAGCAACAGCACAACCTGCAGGCAAAGGAAATGGTTAATTCTTTTGCTCAGCATCTTGAGGACACATATGTAATCCCATGACCATTGCTGGGTCCCAGAAGCAATACCAGAAATATATTTCAAATGGAAAAATCCAGTGGAGAAACTGTTAGATGATCAGAATACTGAATGTTTGACATACCAAGAAAGGCTGGGGGAATTGGACTTCTGACTTTCAAAAGAAGAAAGCTAACTGTTGTGTTCTGCTGCCTAAAGGGGACTTGCACAGCTAGACTTGTTCCACAGGTGCACTATGAAAGGCCAAGAGGCAACTATCAGAAACTGAAGTAAGGAAAACTCCAGTTGGCTCTAAGGGAAATATTCTTCTTAATAAAAGGAAGAAGCTTAGGCTGCAGAATCTCTGTCTTTGGTTATTTTGAAAACAAGGGCCTGGGCAATGTTATTCAATTTAGAAGTCAGCACTGCTTTGAGTAGGTTGTTGGACTAGAGAACCTACAGAGCCCATATGTGCTGAGAACCTCTCAGCACATATTTTTTGTGATATAGCCTATGATCTTTCCAAACTGCAGGGACTGAAATTCAACTAATCCACACTATGGAACACCCCAACCAGGTACTCACAGCAGTGTGGAATTCATCACACTCTATTCTTCTCCCAAGAACAGAACAAAAAGAAAAGACTGGCATTTGCTTCCTCTGCTTTTTGGCATCCTGCTGTCCGTGTCCTGTTCTCAACCCGAAACAACAAACATAGTGATGATTTAAGGAAAAGTAAATTTCATAGCCTCTTCAGCTAAAACAGCATAGGTGATATTTAAAATAATTACCTCATTTCAACATGTACACCCATAAATTCAGGGTGCATTAAAGCAGTAAATACTAAGCAGATTGATTCATATCTTTTGCACGATTTCATTACATTTCGATGTCAATTCACTTTGAAATAGATCTTTGTTTTGCAATTAGGGGCTAATTGATTAAGAGGAATAAACAATAATGAATTTCAAGATCTACAGTTTTTCCAAATTTAAACGCTACAGATTTAAATAATCACATATATACGAACATGTCAGATCTTGGCATCCACTTCGACAATATGACATAGTGAACAGAGCAAGTCAGACACACAAATGTAAAGACAAGGCAGAGATTTAATACTATCTTTTATATTATTTTTAACAGCAGACTATCACAAATACAGTAAGCTTAAAATTTCAAATTTCCAAATCTCAAACATTAGTGTTTCCTATGTGAAAATCTATTCTGCTATTTGTCATTGTTCTTATTTTTGGCATTTTTCTAGGAAAGGAGTCTTATAACCCTCAGGTGTCACTATTGATATCACTCACTTCTAAATGAGGGAAAGGAAGCTAATTAGATAATGAATAATAAGCAGAATACCAGAGTTCATTTTTATCTGTCATTTTTATATTCCAGTTTACTAGTGTAGATTGCTAAACTTTGCCCAGTTAAACATCTGTGAGAAAAAGGAGGAATGAGAATGAGAGGTTATGAAAAAGAAGTGAGGAGAAAAAAAAAAGCTGGTGCTCAGCTGAAAAAAAAAAAAAAAGAGTTATTACCTGGAGGAAGCCCCAGTTTGACTCTGGCTACGTGGGAAAGTTTATTTTTCTCAGTCAAAGTCTAGCATCAGAGGAGACATTAAAATCCTTTATTGAGCAAGTTGTCAGTAATGCCTAGAAGTGAGTATCTCACAGCAAAAAACACAGGCTATATTCTCCTGCAATGTAGTAATTTTTCATTTCCCAGAGATGCAAGTTATTGGAGTGTGCAAAATCTGCCAAGTCTTATAAGGAAAGGTTGATGTTTAAGTAAGATTATTTGGATATTTTGTTTTTTACGTCATTTTACTGTATTTTACGCACTTCAAGGTCCAAGAGTAAAGAGGCTTTGCTGCAGAAGAGCTGGACTGTTAATGACTTTGATGGTGCAATAGAAAGTCTCAGAGAAGTATTTCAAATGTGCTGAGTATAGCTGGTCAGATCTTTTAACAGGATTTAGAAAAGCAGGTGTTATCTTAAGGTTCAGTTAAAGGGGGGTTGCACATTTCCAACATTTTAAAACATTTTCAGAAAACTGTTTTTCTGGCAGTTATCTGATGGGACCTGAAAGTTGTTTTACGTGTAGCTCCCTTCATAACAATTACATCAATCAGCCTCAAATAATTGTCAAAAAAATAAATCCAGTAGACATAGGTTAAAGTCCATTATGGCCACCATGGGAAAGTTACAGAAATTGTAAAAAGTATATACATTTGATGATGACTTTATATGTGGATACTATCAAGCTCTTTCATGTCCCTAGAACTCCAGACCAAATACACCTAGGATCAGGTCATAATTTTTCTAGTTTGTCCTATGGACTCTCTTTTCTGTTTCATATTAGCTCATCTGGGAAGTACAGTGATACTTTCCAATTAACATCTATAAATTATATGTAATGATCAGGAAGCAAATCACAATATCGTTTACAAGTACAAATTCTGTAGAAGCATGTTTCAAATTTCATTCTGAGATGTCTTGCAAATTTGGCACCTAATCAGGGGAAAATTATAAAAACCCTATACAAAATATTGGCATTTTCCCTCATTTCTTCAACCTTTTCATCATTGATTTTAAAGGATGTCATAGAATCATAGAATCATAGAATATCCCGAGTTGGAAGGGACTCGTAAGGATCATCAAGTCCAAATCCTGGCACTGCACAGGTCTACCCAAAAGTTTAGATCATGTGACTAAGTGCACAGTCCAATAGCTTTTTAAATTCAGACAGGCTTGGTGCAGTGACTACTTCACTGGGGAGCCTGTTCCAGTGTGTGACCACCCTCTCAGTGAAGAACCTCTTCCTGATGTCAAGCCTAAACTTCCCCTGTCTCAGCTTGATGCCATTCCCGTGGTTCCTATGGTGTTTACAGAGAATAGGTCACCTGCCTTTCTACTCCTCCTTGCGAGGAAGTTGTAGACTGTGATGAGGTCCCCCCTCAGCCTCCTCTTCTCCAGGCTGAACAGGCCCAGTGCCCTCAGCTGCTCCTCATACATCTTCCCCTCTAGGCCCTTCACCATCTTTGTCGCCCTCCTCTGGACACTCTCCAACAGTTTAATGTCCTCTTTGTAATGTGGTGCACAGAATTGCACACAGTACTCGAGGTGAGGCTGCACCAGCGCAGAATAGAGCGGGACAATCACCTCCCTCAACTGACTAGCGATGCTGTGTTTGATGCACCCCAGGACACGGTTGGCCCTCCTGGCTGCCAGGGCACACTGCTGGCTCACGTTCAATTTGCTGTCAACCACAACCCCCAGATCCCTCTCTGCGGGGCTGCTCTCCAGTGTCTCATCGCCCAGTCTGTACATAAGGCCAGGGTTGCCCCATCCCAGGTGCAGGACCTGGCACTTGCTTTTGTTAAACTTCATGCAGTTGGTGATCGCCCAGCTTTCCAATCTGTCTAGGTCTCTCTGCAAGGCCTTTCCACCCTCATCCGAGTCCACAACTGTTCCAAGTTTGGTGTCGTCAGCAAATTTGCTCAGAACACCTTCTAGTTGTACATCCAAATCATTTATAAAAACATTGAAGAGGACTGGCCCTAAAATGGAGCCTTGAGGGATCCCAATAGTGACCACCAGCCAGCCAGATATAGCCCCATTTACCACAATCCTTTGAGCCCTGCCCACCCATTGTATGGTGTTTTTATTTAGCTGTATGGTGGACATTTTGTCCAGTAGGATCCTATGGAAAACCATGTCAAAACCTTTGCTGAAGTCCAAAAAGATCACATCAGCTGGTTTCCCTTGATTGACTAGATGGGTGATCTTATCATAAAAGGAAAGAAAATTTGTTAAGCAGGACCTAACCCTCATGAACCCATGTTGGCTGGGAGTGTATTATGTGTATGATATGTATTATGCTATTAAATAATACATATGACACAGTCATATGACAAAGTGACAAATGACAAATTGACTTCTATGACAAAGTAACGCACTTGGTGGATGAGGAAAAGGTTGTGGATGTGGTCTACTTTGACTTCAGCAAGGTTTTTGACACCGTTTCGAAAAGCAGTCTCCTCAAGAAACTGGCTGCTCTTGGATTGGACTGGCGTACGCTTTGTTGGGTTAAAAACAGGCTGGATAGCCAGGCCCAAAGAGTTGTGGTGAATGGAGTCAAATCCAGTTGGAGGCCGGTCACTAGTGGTGTTCCCCAGGGCTTGGTGCTGGGGCCAGTCCTCTTTAACATCTTTAACGATTATCTGGATGAGGGGATCGAGTGCACCCTCAGTAAGTTTGCAGATGACACCAAGGTAGGTGTCGATCTGCTAGTGTGTCGATCTGCTTGAGGGCAGGAAGGCTCTGCAGGAGGATCTGGATAGGCTGCACCGATGGGCTGAGGTCAACTGTATGAAGTTCAACAAGGCCAAGTGCCGGGTCCTACACCTGGGGCACAATAATCCCAAGCAGAGCTACAGGCTGGGAGATAAGTGGCTGGAAAGCTGCCTGGCAGAGAAGGACCTGGGAGTATTGGTCAATAGTTGGCTGAATATGAGCCAGCAGTGTGCTCAGGTGGCCAAGAAGGCCAACAGCACCCTGGCTTGCATAAGAAACAGTGTGGCCAGTAGGTCTAGGGAAGTGATTGTCCCCCTGTACTCGGCTCTGGTGAGGCCGCACCTCGAGTACTGTGTTCAGTTTTGGGCCCCTCGCTACAAGAAGGACATCAAGGTGCTCGAGCGAGTCCAGAGAACGGCAATGAAGCTGGTGAGGGGTCTGGAGAACAAGTCCTACAAGGAGTGGCTGAGGGAGCTGGGTTTGTTCAGCCTGGAGAAGAGGAGGCTCAGGGCCGACCTTATCATTCTTTATAAGTACATTAAAGGAGGCTGTAGTGAGGTGGGGGTTGGTCTATTTTCCCATGTGCCTGGTGACAGGGTGAGGGGGAATGGGCTAAAGTTGTTCCAGGGGTGTTTGAGGTTGGATGTTAGGAAGAACTTCTTTACCAAGAGGGTTGTGAGGCATTGGAATGGGCTGCCCAGGGAAGTGGTTGAGTCACCGTCCTTGGAGGTCTTTAAAAGACGTTTAGATACTGAACTTAGTGATATGGTTTAGTGGAGGACTTGTTAGTGTTAAGTCAGAGGTTGGACTTGATGATCTTGAGGTCTCTTCCAACCTAGACGATTCTGTGATTCTGTAAATACAATCTTTATGGAATACAAAATAGCATAAATAAATAATTACAGTGTTATGGATTCAGTGTGACAGTGAAATAAGTGAATACAATTTGGAACACAGCTTGCATGGAACAGGCTCAAATTTAGTTATATTCCTGAATTTGAATCTATTTTTAAAATGTGACACATCTTAAAAGATGCTGTACCCATCACTGAAAACAGTCTACAGACCATTTGTTGTAGAAAATCTACAGTAAAATAATACTATGGAAACAAATTAGCCTTAGACAGCTTAACTGCTAAAACTTGCCTATATCAGCTAATAAAGATTCACAACCTGTTGGCTTTTCATTACATAAATATATCTTCTCTATTTTTCTTATTAATTTATTGAACTGATGTTTCAGGTCCCAGAATATTCAATGTCAAACTTTAGTGAACCGATTCCTACAAAGGAAGGACTGTCTTGGTAAGAATTAATAAAAGCTTTGTTAGGATTTAGTGTTCTCTCCTGTTGGAGGTTTTAACAGAGAGCCATACAGGCAGCATAGAATGAAATTAAATGCTGGATACATGTCCTCGTTAGCTAATTTTATTTTGACTTATTAAAGTACAGAGATATAAAGTTACAGACTTATTTATTAAATTGTAATGAATGACCAATAAACCTGATTGTGTCATCCACTGGAAATATACTGATGCAGAAATAATGATTATTGATAAACTGCAAATACAGGCATAACCATTCAAGTGTAAGTTAAACCCACTATAGACAATCTCTTGTAGAGGAGAGGCAACTTGCCATTTGAACCAATTAGTAAAATCAATGCTTGCTTTATTAAAGGACTTATTTGAAGATCATTGGCTACTATTAAAAAATGGCAGAAGGTGCCCTGTTGCTCTGCTCTGCTCTGTTTTGATTTGACTTGATCAAAATGTGGCAAGGAGTGCAATCAATGGATAAAAATTTAACTACAAGTTGTCAAAGTTTTTTTCTTGTTTGGACAAGAAAAATGTGGTTCCTAGACCATCAGAAAAAAAAAAAAAAAAAAAAAAAAGATGTTTTATCAAATAGTTTGATAAAACTTTAATTATGTTTGCAGTATGGTAAAACTCTGTTGTTTTAAAAAGTAAGATATGGGAAGTCACACCCAGCATGGAACTTAGGATCACTTAAAGTTTCAAAGATTTTCAGCAAGATTTCAAAAAACAAATAAAACAAACAAATAAATAAATAAATATACCTTCTCAACCTACAATACTACTGAGGAGAATCAGACACACAAAGAATTACAATGTCTGTGCAAGGATCTGTTTGGAACAGGAGAAAAAACAGATTCACAGAGATTTTCAAGAAATTTAATATAATAAATTAAGCCATAAAATTAATCCATATGAGATAAAGCACCTAGAATCTTGGCAAGGATTCTCATGTTCTCACATCCTTACTTGTTTAAAAATGGATCAAGTAAAAAGCTGGTCTTTCACCTTAAGAGAACAAGGTTTCATTGTATTGCTTTAAAAATATTTACTTTAGTGGTTTGTGTTTCAAAGAAACACATAGCATACAAAATTCATATGAAAAGGATGTTGAAATTTATTTTTTGAGGCTTAAGTCATGTAAAAGTAAACTATAAGCAGTACTAAAGAATATGCTACTGACAGAAGTGATATGCTTAATTCTTTTTGAAAGCTAATCTAATTTCTGATTATTCTTAATTTACAATAGACTATTTTAGGTTTGTAGTGACAGGTTTTCAGAACTGGAAATTATTGTACGGAAATCTGTACTATCCATCTGAATATGAAAAAAAACACTTCTTTACAGTGAGGGTGACAGAGTATTGGAATAGGTTGCCCAGAGAGGCTGTGGAGTCTCCATCTCTGGAGATACCAAAACCTGCTTGGATGGGATCCTACACAATGTGCTCTCGGTGACCCAGGGAGGTTGGACTAGGTGATCTCTAGAGGTCCCTTCCAACCTCAACCGTTCTGTGATTCTATGAAACAGTATTCATTGTATTTATTTAAGCTATGTTTAAGGAGCATTAATTTCAATTGTCTGTATAACCTCATATTTGTGCTTGCAAAGATTCTAGCATTTGCAACAATGCTGCATAAGGAAACCTGATAAAGTCATCTGGTCTGTTGTCCCTGTGCTAGATACTTAGAATCATTATTGCTTTCTCAATTTTTTTCACCCCCAAAGAAAGGAACCTGCAGTTTTACTAATTCCATACAGAATAACCTAGGTTATTCAATTGAAAAGAAATGACAACAGAAAAGTCTAACCACGTCTGAAAGTGATGATAGGGAATTCAAGAGAAATTTAGAAACTGATTAACTGCCTGTGTAATATACTTGACAGAATTAATTGGATTAAAGCAGCAAACTGAATTCACACAGAAACATTGCATTTATTCTGAACACTCCTTATTCTTAATATTTCAGCTTATTTTCCTAGTTGCTATCAGAATTGGGTCTTACTAAAAACCAAATCATCTCATTTTTCTGTGTCCTTCCATTATCTCATCAGTTCTATTTCACAATTTCTGACCTCTTCATAACCTCAGTTTTAATTTCAGCATTTTCATTTTGTTGCACTATTGGGGAAAAAGAAGCCAGCTTCCTTTTTCCCCGTCTGTCCCACCCTTACTCCAGAATCATACTAAGTAACGACTCTAAATAATGAAAGTACAAATTGTTCCATACTGCCCCTAGTTTGCAGGCTAACTATAAGATTTAGAAATATCTGCCTCAAACAGATGCAAGTATGGGTCATAAGCACTATAACTATTTTGTGAAAATAACGCATTGCACAAAGCTTTATTTCATGACCAGAAGTGCGAAAGTGAGACTGCCAATGGCTGCAACAGCTGCACACCCTGTCTGCTGGAGAGGTAACTCCCTTGTAAAGATACATGGTGAAATGAGTACAAAAGAAGACATGAAACCTGTTTGCAGGTACATCACTAGAGAAGTTGTATGGCATTATTTATGTTTGTTTCCTAGAGATGTTTAAAAACTCTGAAAAAATGTGATAAAGCAGACAGAAGTGTTCTGAGGCTAAACAAGTAACTGGCCCAAAAAAGCCCAAGATTTGTAGCACATGAAGTGTGAAATGAAGGATTGCTCCACCTTGGCCAAGTTAAATTCAGTCTTTTGCCAAGTCTTTGAGGCCAATCTTGAGGAACGGGATGGAAAAGTCATTAAGAAACAAAATAAATGCAGGAAAAGAAAAGAAAACCCAGAACAAATAACCACAAGTATCTGCTGCATGACCCTAGACACCCGGTACTATTACCTACTGGCTCAGATGCTGAGGGTCATGTTCAGACCACATAAAATACAATTTTAAAATATAAACAGGTAACATGAGATTAACGGAGATAGAATCTAATAAAAAGTTATAATAGAAAAGATGAAGGTGTGGGATGTGTGACAAGGTTTTAAAAAATGAAAATGTTACTTTTTTCCTACTTTGCTACTAGGAAACAATGACATGAAACCCCCAAATCTATAAATGAGAGGTGTTTCTGAAACAGTAAATTGTTCTTAAAGCCACATTTGCCCTTACCATTGCTCCTGTCCTATACCAAATGTAACTAGCATTGATAATTTTTCCTACTGCATTAAATTACACAAATACTATTTTTCCTTTTGGAGAAAATAATTTTTTTCAACTTACTATAGTGAAAAAGTATACAGATGACTTTCAGGAGAAAAAGATAATTTCTCCATTATCTTCTGAAATAATTTGAATCTCAGCAAGTACCCCACAGACATTTATTTTGCATTTCATTTAAATTACATTAATGTGTAACTCAAGAATAAGAGTCCATTCAATAGTTTGTAGCAGCAACACAGCAGCTTTCCTTGCTTGCTACCTAAAAGAAATAATTTTACAACAAGCCATGGATATTCTCCGGCTAATGTATTTGATCTGGATTTGAGAATGTTTCAGGGGATTTACTGTTTCAGTACTCATTTGTCCCTTTTATAGACAATGTAAGATTATGGGTTTAAAACTGAGAAAATAATTCAGGAAAGCTAAGAGTTTTTTTACAGAGACTTTAACCAGGAGTTTGACATTTCTTTTCAAACAAGAACAACTTCTTAATCCCTTTTTGCCTGGAAGGAACAGTCTTCCCTGCTTTAGTTTGATTTGTCACTGCTTTTTGACTGAAGCCCTAATCCTTCTAGTCAATTTTTCACTCAGTTCCATAGTCTGTAATTTATAGAAGTCTCAAAATTAAGGAAATGCTCTCTCTAGGCAGATGGAAAGACAAGGAAGGCTTTTAAGATATGTTTACTCTGCCATTCCAAAAGAGAAATGTGCTGCTATGTGTGATTGTCATTAGTCTCAGCCCTATGTTAGGTACTAACTGTAGTGTAGAAATGATGACACAGATTTTATTGTAGCTAAGCTACTCAGGATCTCCAGAGAGTCTACACAGCTTTCCCTGAACTGTATTTCCACAGTTTTACTTTGATTGGCATCTGAACTTTAACGATTAAAATTTGTAAAGGAAGCCTCTTCAGGCTACACTACCCACAATATTTGTCTGACTATGGCATAAATCTAGGGCCTTCTGTAGCCACCTGCAGGACTGATCACAAAATCACAGAATCGTCTAGGTTGGAAGAGACCTCAAGATCAAGTCCAACCTCTGACTTAACACTAACAAGTCCTCCACTAAACCATATCACTAAGTTCAGTATCTAAACGTCTTTTAAAGACCTCCAAGGACGGTGACTCAACCACTTCCCTGGGCAGCCCATTCCAATGCCTCACAACCCTCTTGGTAAAGAAGTTCTTCCTAACATCCAACCTCAAACACCCCTGGAACAACTTTAGCCCATTCCCCCTCACCCTGTCACCAGGCACATGGGAAAATAGACCAACCCCCACCTCACTACAGCCTCCTTTAATGTACTTATAAAGAACGATAAGGTCGGCCCTGAGCCTCCTCTTCTCCAGGCTGAACAAACCCAGCTCCCTCAGCCACTCCTCGTAGGACTTGTTCTCCAGACCCCTCACCAGCTTCATTGCCGTTCTCTGGACTCGCTCGAGCACCTTGATGTCCTTCTTGTAGCGAGGGGCCCAAAACTGAACACAGTACTCGAGGTGCGGCCTCACCAGAGCCGAGTACAGGGGGACAATCACTTCCCTAGACCTACTGGCCACACTGTTTCTTATGCAAGCCAGGGTGCTGTTGGCCTTCTTGGCCACCTGAGCACACTGCTGGCTCATATTCAGCCAACTATTGACCAATACTCCCAGGTCCTTCTCTGCCAGGCAGCTTTCCAGCCACTTATCTCCCAGCCTGTAGCTCTGCTTGGGGTTATTGTGCCCCAGGTGTAGGACCCGGCACTTGGCCTTGTTGAACTTCATACAGTTGACCTCAGCCCATCGGTGCAGCCTATCCAGATCCTCCTGCAGAGCCTTCCTGCCCTCAAGCAGATCGACACACTAGCAGATCGACACCTACCTTGGTGTCATCTGCAAACTTACTGAGGGTGCACTCGATCCCCTCATCCAGATAATCGTTAAAGATGTTAAAGAGGACTGGCCCCAGTACCAAGCCCTGGGGAACACCACTAGTGACCGGCCTCCAACTGGATTTGACTCCATTCACCACAATTTTGAGTTGGGACTTATGAAATATTTTATTATTATTAATAATAATATTATTTAGGAAAATTCTGTTCACATATCAAAGTTCATCTCATTTTCATCATTTTAAGCTTATCAATCATGTCAGTGACACTTCTGATACTCAGACCATGCTGCTTTTGTGGTGTTATATTCGCCTGTTTACACTGTCATATAGCCATTCTTTTTTCACGTCTCCCATTCCTTTAGTGCACTGCTGCACTGTCATTTGGACTGATGGATTACCTCCCCATTCTATCCCTTTCAACACTTTAAAGTATCTATTTTCTGATTACTCAAGGACTATGTTTTACATGTATAATTACTGTACCAGCACAGTGGCCAGTTAGGTAAGAAATAAAGCAGCTAGGGACCAGAAAACCTGTGAAAAATCCTGAAAAATGTTTATTTACATACCCAAATTAAAAAGCTAAGAATGAAATATCTGGTTCTCCAAATTCACTTTCAGTTTTAAAAAAAAATGTCCCAGACTCTACATTTTAATCAAAAGATGAAAAATTATAAATTAAGAATCTTTTGTCTGTTCCTCTTTTAATGTTTATTATTTTTAATTGAAGGTTCTGTGAGAATAAATTCATAACAACATTTTCAAAACTAGTTAGTCAGTAACTAGTGAGAGGAGTTGTTCAGCCAAAGTATCGGTGTTTCCCTCTCCATTCTCCTATTTACATCTTTCTGAGTCAGGAGCCTAGATTGCTGACGATAAGCCAATCTTTTGTCTCTGATATTTCCTAGGTCTATCTACAACCAGGTTAAAAAAATCAGCTGGACTAGGCAAAGCTCAGTCAAAGCTTTCAGATTAATTAATTAGATTAATTTCAGATTAATTAATCAGATTAATTTTCCTCTTTTGTCTTGGTGCCTTTAATTCTCTACTTCTTATTCTCTACTGTATCTTAACTCAAAACTTCATCAATTCATCTTCTTTTCCAAACCTGTAAATAGCATTTCCTTCCCAAATTCAAAACCCTTAAATGCATTTCTGCGGCTAATATAAACACTGTTTGCCTTCAAACTTTACAGGTCTGTAGAAACATTCTGTGTCTATTCTATTGGCAGCTCCCATGAACATCACATGGCAGGTTATTTTTCCTGTCTTCCTTCCTTGTTTTATGCCAGTGACTAGATAATAATGTTCCAGTTTTCTTGTATCTAATGTCTGTGGTTTGAATCTTTCACTTCAAATGATTTTCTCTACTTGATGTTCTTAAATCCTACCTAAAAATCCGTTTCTTCTACCACTCTTCCAATTTCACAGTCACAAGTGTAAGCTGACCCTGAATTTGAAACTTTCTAACTCTACCTACCTCTTCTACAGGTATCATCAATGCAACCTTACACCCTCAAAACAATTACTGGAAATAAATCAGAACTAGCTGTTGTAATAACTTCAGTCATCTAAGAACAAGGAATAAAAATGAGTAAGTTTTAGTTATGTACACGTATCTATTCAAATGTCAGTCCATATAGTCCATATTCGGTTTCATTGGTAATGATATAAAATTGCATATGGAAATTGAAAGCTTAATGCTACATAAGAGAAACTGCAGTAAAGTTCTGTAGTAAAACAAACTGATGTGAATATTCACTTCTCAAAGGTTTATTGGAATTGTTGTGACATTTGGCATTCTCTCTCAAAGTTTTAGCTCTCAAAGGTGGTTGATTTTATAAGGACTTTTATTTTTTTATAATTTCAGATGGACTGTGACAAGGAGCTCTGACAAATCTTGTTAAGTCAGTGTACGACTTTCACAGCTCAAAGCCAACAATATCTAACCTTTATGTACATTAAAAATAGCTTGAAAATATAACTACAGTGAAGTTGGAAGGCTTAGCAATAAATAAATAAATAAATAAATAAAAGAATATATTCAGATTTATTTAGAAGTATTTTTAGTTATGTTGATAATTTTGGTAGTGTGACTCATACCTTGCAAAACCGTTGAGACTGTAAAAGTCAAAGAAAGGTATCTTTTTATTCAAGAAATCAGACACAACAAATCTATTCACTGAAAACCCCAAACTGAGTGTAAACGTGTATGCAGTCTTCAGTAGTACAATGATATAAATTACAGATCCTCTGCAATCCATGGCCTACAGCTCTTTTAATTATTCCCAAACTTCCCCAACACTCCACAGAGGCTTTCATCATCAGCAGTCCCACTCATAGGCAGAGCAGCCCCACCAGCACTCACCACCGGCCGGTGCACGTCCCAGAATGCTCGCTCCTGGCTGTCAAGAATCTTCCTCTCTATTTTGTCTCTCTTCTTGTCTACTCTGTCAATGTTATAGGATATTTAAAAGAAACAGTGTTAATGACAGCAATTTGAAACATAAGAGGTGTCCAATCACTTTTTCATCCCCTTCTCCCTTCAAAAAACATGCACAAACCCCAAGTCCTCCTCTTCAAAGGAACTTACTTTGCTTGTGCTTCAGCTTGCATAAAAATAAACTCCCACTTTCGAGCAAATGCTCGCTGTAGCCTGGCCAAACTCTCCTGTAAATACATCACAGTTTTATTAGGTTAGGTTGTTGTTACCTTTCCATCCTCCACTGCTCTCTCTAATCCGCCACCCCACCCTCCAAAAAAGGTGTAATATAAGCCATATTATGTGTACCAATGTAAATGTACCTTACTTGTCATATAAAATGTTTGACACCAATCAGGACGGAATACTACATCTATCTTCTTTTGGATGTCCTGCTATTTTAGCTTTGAAAATCTGATAAAGGTGGATGCAACCCCCTAGCATAACATGGGATTTCTGAAGCATTTTTATGTACTGGGTTCTGGCTGGGTAATTCTGTAATAATACAAAACCACATTCTTATTTTAGAAGTACTTAATTGTGAAAGGTAACAGCAGTACTTTCCATATTGGATGATCCCCATGACAACTTTCATCAGTTGTTTATACAAATGGCTTATGTTGGCAACATATAAATTTAACTAAAATATAATAATGAAAAACTATGGATATTATGGTAATATGGGAATCGTCCAAGTTATTCACAGCTATCCCCACTTTAAAATAAATGCAGACTATAGTTATTCACTACTACACAGGAAATATATATATGTTATAGCCTACTAATAATAACAGTAAGAATATTTGCAAAACCTTATCAAAAATCTTTCTTCTAGAACAGCTTTATGGTCTGCAATGGATTTTTTCTAAGTTCTTGCCAGATTAAAAAGCAGCAATATACAGTATGATAACATGCAGTAGGTTGAGATTCTTAACTTCATCCATAAAGACCTCAGTTACCTCTGTACACTGCTTTTACTGAGATTACATGAAGAACTGGCTGTAAACTTCCTAAAAAAATGTGTTGTTTTAACTGTATTTCTATGTATTGCAGAGGTATCTCTATGAAATACTTACTGAAAATAAAGATTGCAGAGAGGAGAGAGGAACTTTCTAGAGATCTTGTCAATACCATTAAAGGCTCTCACGGATAGTATACTGGAGGTGAATTTTCTAAGGCATGTAAGTATAACATTATGCATACCCCACAGTGCAGTACACTGAAAAGCAAGTTTGTGCCAGAAGAAGCAATAAAGTGTGTCAGCATGATGCTGTGGCTGGAGTATTTGGCATGTAGAGAGGCCTGGCTGACTATCCTGCTATCATGTCATAGTAACACAGCTGGACAGCTTTCAGTGCAGAGCCAGGACTGTGCATGAATTTTCTGTTGATGTTTTCATGAAAAATTCAGGAACATGAGGGTGGGGAGGGGGGGAAGGGCAGACAGTGACGGAATTCAGGACATCTCCTTGGTGAGTGCCATCCTCATCACCTAATCGAAATCACTCCTTCTCCTGCTCTTCCTGGCCCCAATTATCTTGCTTTCTTGCCTGGGGCAGAGGATGACTTTCAAAGAGTGGGAAGCGCCTCTGCTCTGACTGTCTTTGCCTCTAGTCTAACTGATGGGACCAAGACTCAAGTGCCAGCATCACCTTTAAGAATGAGATTTATATTTCCACAGCTACTAAATGCTTTTGAACACATTGCTAGAAATCGTTCATTCAAACCTTACATGGTGTAGAGTACATTTGCTTTCAAACACTTGAAGGGTATGTGGGATTTGCGAACAGTTGTTTCTGATCCTGGCATGATGATCTGAGCAGAGTAAAATTAGAGATGGACCAAAATCTCAACTCTTGCCTAGCCAGCCTTCTCTACTGTCTCTCAAATAGAATTTCTGACTTCTGAGCAATATCAGACCCACATGCTGGCAAAAGCTGGATAACTACAGACTGCCTGTAGTTCTTATGCTTAACATTATTTTACATGCTAATTAGGCCCAGCAAAGAAATTTACTTTTCCCCAGGTACTTACAGCTTCATAGTCTGCTAGCTCTAGCCTTGCTTTGTTTTGCATTGTCCGCTTGCAGAGATAAACCGCTGAAACAGAATAAAGTGGTACAGAATTTGCTACTATCTCACAAATGTAGGAAAAGAGAGATCTAGAGGCTTCATCTATATTTGGCTGCTATCTTTTATTTTGATTTCTCCCTCTATTCTAAAAAGCTTTAAATACAGGATCAATGCTACAAGTACTGTAACTGAAATGATGGGTCAGATACAGAGATTCATTAAATAATTATAAAATCTGCTTTACGCAACAGACAGCATATACAAAATGCATGAGATACTTGCATGGCCAGGGAACTAACATGTTAAAGAGAAAATGTCAAAAACGTTTTAAAATGGTGTGTGTTGCTTTTAACATGTAAGAGTTTTATTATGATATATGCCAATATATATACACATACATATATATATTCTATAGAAGCCAAACAGGTTTTTAAGAATGTATATACAGGATTTTTTTTTTTTATATATTTTATACTTAGAAATCCCTAAATTTCAGTCTGAAAAACTGTTAATTAAAGATTAGTTCCTAAGAAGATTTAAGTCTCATACAGTATGGTCTGCTATAAGTAATACTTAAAATATAAAATAATGAGACCAAAATAAAATAAAATAAAATAAAAAGTAGTACCTTGTACTAGATACAAAGAGAAATATTTTATTTATTTAAAATCCAAAATCCTTCAGCAGATCTGTTCTGCTTCCACCTCATCCTGACTGAACAGAACTGTAACTAATAAAATGGAACTAAATACTGAAAGGATGCAGGGATGAAAATGAAAGTTAAGGCTACATATACAGCACGTTGTTTTGCATTAGATTAAAAGCTTGATCCTGAAGTCTTTATTCTTTATAGATGTATTCTTCATATTCTTTAATGAAGCACGTTTCCAACAGATTCTTCACATCAACCCCAGATATTGCACAATTTCTTCCAACTGTAAGATGAGCAGGGAAGCACAATTCCTTCTGCTAAGGTGTGGGAGCAGTGTTTACCTGTATCACTACTTGAGAGCACCTTCTCATATGTGAGGTGGAGGAATCTTTTGATCAGTGTAGGTAAGAATACTGTAATTTATCTCTGGTCTCTATGATCAGCAAATCAAGCTGATATTTACTATTTCTGCCTAGGAATGGGCCATGCCTTTTTTCTCCCGACTGCTAACTGGTCCACTATGGAAACAAAGAGAAATAACTTCATATAGGAAAATAATTCCTGCAATTACTAGGAAGAAGGAATTGCTTATCTTGTATTGGGATTTGCTTTTTAATGTAGTCAGACCAGTTATATTTTACACATAAGGATATATTTTTATGTCTAATGAATCACAGAATCACAGAATGGCTGAAGTTGAAAGAGACCTCCAGAGATCATCTAGTCCACCCCAAACTGCTGAAGCAGGGTCACCTAGAGTATGTTACACAGGATCGCATCCAGGCGGGTTTTGAATATCTCCAAAGAAGGAGACTCCACAACCTCTCTGGGCAGCCTGTTCCAGTGCTCTATCACCTGAACCATAAAGTTCTTTCTCATATGGCGATGAAACCTCCTGTGGTTCCATTACCCCTTGTCCTATCACTGGCCACCACTGAGAAAAGTTTGGCCCCACCCTCTTTACATTATTCCCTCAGGTATTTATTTATACAGGTTGATAAGATCCCCTCTCTGTCTCCTCTTCTCTAGGCTAAACAGGCCCAGCTCACTTAATCTTTCCTCATAGGACAGATGCTCCAATCCCTTAATCACCTTCTTGAAGTTCTTGATCCTCTCTAGAAGTTCTACATCCCTGTTGCACTGAGGAGCCCAGAACTGCACACAATATTATTCCAGATGTGGCCTCACCAGAACTGAGTAGAGGGGGAAGATCACCTCTCTCAACCTGCTGTCCACACTCCTCCTGATGCAGGCTAGGATCCCATTAGCCTTCTTGGCCACAAGGGCACACTGCTGGCTCATGGTTAATTTGTCCACCACGACCCCCAGGTCCCTCTCTGCAGAGCTGCTCTCCAGCAGGTCAGCCCCCAGCCTGTATGAGTGCCTGGGGTTGTTCCCCATGGGCTGCAGGACCCTGCACCTGCCCTTGCTAAACCTCATGAGGTTCCTCTCCACCCAACTCTAGCCTGTCCAGGTCCCTCTGAATAGCTGCACAGGCCTTTGGTGTGTCAGCCACTCTGCCAAGCTTTGCATCATCCGCAAACTTGCTGAGGGTGGAAACCCACACTGGTAGAGGTTATTTCAGTGGAACTGATGACAAGCACTTCTTGTAACTCCAGCTGCAGTTACAAGTGTTACTTGATGCAAAATGTAGTTATAATTTGACACAGTTTTTGCCTATTTTTTCCTCATTTTGTACATGTTATCTATTTTCTTTCACTTTTTTTTTTTTTTTTTTTTTTTTTTTTTTTTTGGCTTTCCATTCCCTTAAGAAGCCATGGCCACTTCCTCTGTTTGTTGTACTCCCATATCCCCCCAGTGCAATCTCTGTGTCCGCAAAATTTACAAATAGAGAAACAAATCCACTAATCACACAACAAGTACATCAGTCAAAGAGTTTCTATAGCCTCAGTTTCCATCCATTTTAATAATATGATACAGTTACACTAGTGCATTGGCATGCATGCTGGAATGCCACAAAAATATGGGGGGATGAATTCTTTTGTACTTAGGCTTCATCCACAATAAGTACAGTGGTAGGCAAATACTGAGGACAAAAATGCTATTCGTTATTTAGCTCCTGTGACAGTAAAGCATTTTCCTCTCTTTTCCTTCTAAATCAGTTATTTACTGAACATGAAAAACATTCATAAATTCCTTGAAAATATTAGCAATAAAAATGTATATTAGCAATAAAATGTATATTTAATAGAAATGTGTAGACAGTTCTAATAATTCTAAGTGTTAAAATTTGTCTATTTCAAGCAACCTAATTTCATCTCAACAGAAACAAAACAATCTCCCTGCTCTCTGTGCACGCTTAATCTCTTGTAAACCCTATATTCATAGTCCCTGTTAGAGACACCCCTAATTAGTTTAGCAGTTCTTTGAGTCCCACAGTGGATATATTCTGGGATTAGCATCCCTTGCTACATCCAACAAAAGTCACTGTTGTAGAGGTGGCTGACTGTCCACCTTTCTGTCAGGGAAGGCTTTAACAAATGAAGAAACTTCAGATCACTGAGTTCTCAGCACTGGCAAAACAACCAGCAGGTCACCAGGAGTAGGTGAGAATGGAATTAGCTTGCCATACTATTAACCTGATATTGTGTCTGAGAAAACCCCATCTTCACTGTGTGAGTGCACTGCAGTGTCTTCCCCCAGCGTCCTTTTAATGACCTGTTTGCTCCAGTTCCATGGCATATAGTCCATACAAGAATGTTTGTTTTTCATTATGTCCATAGATTCAAAAAATGATGTTCTGGCTTCAGACATTTTCTCTGGAATATCCAGATGCCCTCCCTTTCAGGAATCTAAGGGTTATAATCCCAGTGGCCTAGATTCTTTAAGTCAAAAATATTTCTAGGTGCCAGAATATGCCCAAGAAAGATTTAGTTATCTGGGAAATATGACGTGTTTACTAGTAAAGAAGAAGAAAATAGTTCTGAAGAATGTTCTAACAATTACATCCTTATTATAAAAGTGCATGTTTGAGGATCTATATAAGAACTCCTATAGTCACAGGAGAAGGTGGCAGTAGCTCAGGAATTTGAGTTCACTAGTTCACACTCTTGTTGGCATAAATCCTCAGCTTGTCCATTGCAAAATTCACTAACAAGCTGGAATGCAAGAAGAATGTGAAAATCTTTCATTTCCAGCCAGAACCTTTCAAGACACAGGAAAATATGCTTTTGTTCTTTCAGCTTTTAGAGCAATGAGATCTGAAATATGGATTCTGCTGCCTTTTGCTGGTACCATTCCTTTTCTGCACCGAAACATGTAACTTGACCTTGAGCGTCGGGGCAGGGGGAGTGATGTCAGTGAGTCTCCTGTTCTTATCTCAAAGCAGAGTCATGATCCTCTGACATTTCAGAAAATGACAGTGTCTGCTTTTCTAATCTCATGGTTTGTATGAGTTTTCAGTGTTTTTACAGCTTGATATGGAACTAAAATCTGCTGGAAGGTTCTGATATTAAAAGCTTATCACTTCTCTATCTTCACATATGGTTTTCTAGCACAAAAACTTGATGCAGTTAATGACATCACACCCAGTGTTGTGTTTCCCATTTTTTTCCCCAAAATCATGAACATCTGCATTTGTAGAATGGAAATTACAATAATGGAGAAGACATTTTCAGCTCATCAGTGTTCATTTATGATCTGTTAATGAGAGATGTTTGGAACTGCATATTCCATCAAATTATCAGACTCCATCATTATCGGATGGTCTTTGGTAATTGTAGTGTATTGGCAGTTTGACAGAATCTGTAAAATTCTGCAGTTTGCTCTTGTGCCTGAAGGAAGTAAGTTGTCAAAATATTCTATTTTTGTTCTTACATATCTTCTTGTGGTCATACTGCTCCACATTAGAACACAAGGCATTTCCAAGCCAGAAATGTTTATGCTTTAAAGCAAGGATGCTGAAAGAACAAAGAAAGTTTGAAAGTCTTCAAAGAAAGGGAAAAGGATCTAAATTTAGTCAACAATCACCATTTTATGAAGGAGAGTACTATTAATTGTCTATGTCAGGAACAAGAAGACCAGGCTGCAGCTATTCTTTGGGTCAGTCCTGAAGCAGGTTCTAGTTTTGAGCCTACACTTCTCTAAAGCAGCACAGGTGGAGGCCCATTCAACTGCAGTACATGCAACAAATAAAAGGGCCACCTTTACTGAAAGTGACCCCTAAGGATCCTGCTCAGGACCCTCAGTGCTCCAAGGAACTATAAGTGCCCCAGACAGCCCATCCAGAGCTACTGTGGCACCCACTGGCCCAGGAGCTGCATTTAAGCACAGATACTTCCCATGGCCCCTGCTTGAGCTACACTAGGTATGCCTGTAACCAGCCCTGAACCTTACCAGTGCTGCTCTGACTTCCTGGTTGAAGCCAGGACTTTCCTGTTCACTTCCAACCCTGACGGTGAGGACTTTGCCCCTGCTTGCATTGTTGACACCCACAGATCTTGCTTACCTTCTGTTGCAGAGCTGCATGCCTTTGCTATTCTCTGACAAGGGTGCTGAAAAATGCTTAACATATGGATGAATGATAAGCAGGGAACAGGGTCTGATTAATAACCTCAATTTACTATATATGGACAGCCACATACCATCTTATTTTTA